>NC_135880.1:173781466-174381466 GCF_964194155.1 Cetorhinus maximus | reverse complement strand
GCGTGTATGTGCGAAAGAGCACAGGCCCTGACTCAGGCAACCCCCCCCGCCCGCATAGGTGGCGCTCAGCGCTTCCGGGCACGTGTCACGCTGGGTAGGCCGATTAAGGCCCAGCCATGTCAAATGGCGGCACCCAGCCAATCGCGGGTGGTGATCGGCTGCACGCACGCCCGCTCCCGCACAACCCTCCCAATGGGGAGAAAATTCTCCCCAGAGTTAATGTTTCGAGTCCACATGAGTCAAGACCTAATTTTACACCTATCCTTCATTTATTTCCATTGAAGTCCAGTGAAGAAAGGGAACAAGCCAGTGAACCTTCGCTGTACTGCCTTTCTTGGGAAAAGCCAAAGTTTTAAAAAAAAATTTCTTATGATTTTTCTCCTGCATGTTGTTCATAGCTGTGACCTAGAGATTGATTGCCAATTCCTGAAGATTCCCCAATTCTGGAGGGTTAATAACTCAAATCTGGACACTGACCCAAACCAGTCAGCTGCGCACATTTACGAGCTTTATTTTCTCCACTTAATCATCCTGAGTACAGAATGATAGGTCGTTGGAGCGTTAACAAGGTGGGGGCTAATTTCAGGGACTTTCAAACGGAACTGCCAAGTAGTTTATAATTATCATTTGACCTTTGATTTCAAACATAAAGAGGTACCAGAAAATTATTTCACTGAGCCGCTTCTCTTTTGTGTCACCTTAATCTCCTCCAGCTCTGGCCTCTTGTGCATTCCCCACTTCTTTTATCCTCCCATTGGTGGTCATGTCTTCAGCCATGTAGGCTGTAAGCTCTGAAGTTCCCTCCTTTAACCCTCGCTGCCACTCTACTCCTTTAAGGTACTCCTTCTGGGTAGGCAGTGGCATAGTGGTATTGTCACTGACTAGTAATCCAGGGTAATTCTCTGGGGGACCCAAGTTTAAATCCCACCACGGCAGATGGTGAAATTTTAATTCAATAAATATCTGGAATTAAAAGCCTGATGACCGTGAAACCACTGCCGATTGTCATAAAAGCCCATCTGGTTCACTAATGTCCTTTAGAGAAGGAAATTTGCTGTTCTTACCTGGTCTGGCCTACATGTGACTCCAGACCCACAGCAATGTGGTTGACTCTTAAATGGTCTCTGAACAAGGGTGCGCAATAAAAAAAAACAGAATTACCTGGAAAAACTCAGCAGGTCTGGCAGCATCGATGGAAAAGAAAAGAGTCGACGTTTCGAGTCCTCATGACCCTTCTGTTGAAGGGTCATGTGGACTCGAAACGTCGACTCTTTTCTTCTCCACTGATGCTGCCAGACCTGCTGAGTTTTTCCAGGTAATTCTGTTTTTGTTTTGGATTTCCAGCATCTGCAGTAGTTTTTTGTTTTTATCTCTGTGGGCAATAAAAATGCTGGCCTAGCCAGTGACACCCATATCCCATGAACGAATAAAAAAAAACCATAAAGGATATGGGACAAATGCAGGCGTATGGAGTCAGATCTCAGATTAGCCATGATAATCTCAATGATGATAGCTATCATCGACTTATGTAAAAACCCATCTAGTTTGTCAATGTCCTTCGGGAAGGAAATCTGGCATCCTTACCTGGTCTGGACTACATGTGACTCCAGATCGACAGTAATGTGGTTGACTCTTAACTGCCCTCTGTGATGGCTGAGCAAGTTATTCTGTTCAAGGGCAATTAGAGATGGGCAACAAATGCCGGCCTTGCCAGCAATGCCCACATCCCTTGAAAGAAAGAAATCTCATCGAATAGCGACAGAACAGGTTTGAGGGGTTAAATAGCCTCCTTCTGTCCCTGTTATCTCTTTAACCAAGCACATGGTCCCCTAATGTCTTATGTCTCCTTCATTGCTTCAATTTTTGTGTAATTACACCCCTGTGAAATGTCTTGGAACATTTTAATGAGATAAAGGTGCTATTTAAATACAAGTGTTGTTGCACTCAGCTTTATAGTCAGTGCTTGCAGCAGTGCTGCATTCCATGATTAAAGAAACTCACTCATGGTGAGATGACGGTTATCATGTAACTGCAACAGGTTTATCAAGAAATGATCTGCAGTGAATTTGAGAGAAATGGTCCTATAAACATCGAGAAATAAGTGTTTGTTCTAGCAAATTACGCAAGACAATTTATTGTTGCACTGAGATTAATTTGCATCCATAATAGCATAAATCAGTTTTAATGGTCATGGATCAGTACAAATCTCACAGAATAACAATTCTCTGCAGTCTATTTGTATAATTATTGGGAACTCCAGTTGTTGATTTGGATGGGTGCAGACAACACGCTACTGGTGACAGCAGAAAAGTGCACGTTGGTGAACATTTGATCGGAAGCAGCTCATTGAAGGAGATTAGCAGAAATTCTTAGAGCTTTTTTTTTTTGACCACATATCCACACCATCACTAAGGCTACCTATTTCCACTTTCCCAACATCACCCATCCTTGCCTGTCTCAGTTCATCAGCTGCTGAAGCCTACATTCGTTATCTCTTGACATGGCTATTCCAACACACTGCTGGCTGGTCTCCCACATTCTACCCTCTGGAAACTTGAAATCATCAAAAACTCTGCTGTCCATATCCTTGCTCGTACCAAGTCCCATTCCTCTATCACCTTTGTGCTCACTGGCTTACATTGGTTCCCAGGAAAACCTGGATTTTAAAACTTTCATCCTGCTTCCAAATCCCTCCATAACTGCGCTCCTTCCCTATGTCTGTAATATTCTCCAGCCCCACAATCCTTCAAGATCCCTGCACTCATCCAACTCTGGCCTCTTATATGCCCCAATTTTAATCATTCCACCATTGTGGCTATGGCTGCAGCTCCCTGGGCTCTATAAGCTAGAAATTCTCTCCCTAACCCTCCCAGATTCCCTTTCTTTCTTTAAGCCGCTCCTTAAAACCTATCTCTTTAACCAAGCTTTTGGCCATCTGCCCTTAATGATGTGACTTGGTATCTAATTTTGTTTTATAACACTCCTGTGAAGCACCCTGGGACATTTTAATATATTTAAAGGCACTATATAAATGCAAATTGTTTTTAGTGAGGAAGACAGATTTACTCTTACACCTGAAAAGAGTAGATATCACATTAAGAGTTCCTTGGAAGAACTGACAAAACTTAACATTTCAAACAATATACTCTGAGGGAATAACTAGCACAGGTGAGAAGTAGTTATATAGCGAAGGATGGGAATGTGGGCAGGATGTTATTGCTGATTGGTCAGTCTATTGTGTTTGTAATAGGCCATTTCATGTTAACATTCTTGCTGCTGATTGGAGTGTGTGTTAACATTCTCACTGCTGATTGGTTGACTGTGTAGAATGGATGGTTTTGTATTTCTTGAACAAGGGTAGCCAGATAAAAGCAAAACACTGCGGATGCTGGAAATCTAGAACAAAACCAAAAATACCTGGAAAAACTCAGCAGGTCTGACAACATCTGTGGAGAGGGACACAGTTGACGTTTCGAGTCTGGATGACCCTTCATCAGGGTAGCCAGATGTCACTGATGAGAAGATTGTGGCCTGACCAATCAGCAGTAAGATCCCACCCATCCTCCACTATATAACAACCTCTTTCACTAATTTATTTAGATGATGGGTAGGGTTTGTTGAGGTCTATCTGTTCCTTCAAGGAACTCTGAAGGCAACAACCCTTTTTGAAGCAAAATTTTATGTGGGCTAGCTGTAAATTTGTCTTTCTCAGTCTTACTACTCTCACCATTAAAACCTTCAAACAACTTTTAACAAATTGGCACCTGGGGTACTGTGCACAGTTTTTGTCCCCATACTTGAGGAAGGATGTAGTTGCATTGAAGGTGGTTCAGAGGAGGTTTACTAGAATGATGTGGGGCTTGTCTCATGAGGAGAGATTGAGCAGTTTAGGCCTATACTTGCTAGAGTTTAGAAAGATGAGAGGAGATCTAATTGAGGTATATTAGATGCTAAAGGGGATAGACAAAGTAGATGTGGATTGGATGTTTCCCCTTATGGGGCATTCTAGAATGAGAGGCCATAGTTTTAGGCTAAGGGATGGTAGATTTAAATCAGAGATGAGGAATTACTTTACTCAGAGGTTCGTGAATCTGTGAAATTCACTACCTTAGAGTGCAGTGGATGCCAGGACGCTGAATAAATTTGAGGAGATAGACAGATTTTTAATTAGTAATGGGTTGAAAGGTTATGGGGAGAGGGAAATTGGAGTTGAGGCTGAAATGAGGTCAGCCATGATCGTATGGAATGGCGGGGCAGGCTCGAGGGGCTGAATTGCCTACTCCTGCTCCTAGTTCTTATGTTTTATTATCAAAAGCTTAAGAGATGTCTCAACTTGTTGATGACCTTTGTCATCCCTGATGAGAGGGAAAGTAAAGATATTACAGGCAAAAGTGAAGGGTTGGGTGATATAATGAGGCAGGCAAGTGATGGAGCAACCAACTATCTGACCTCCTGTGTAATGGTTACTGAAGTGGGCATGCTGCTCAATAAGTTGATTGTGAGAATGAAGGGCCAGTTTTCTACCCACCAGCTTCATTCCCAGAGGTCAGGATGCCTGAAAGGAGGTGAAGGCAGATGTGAGGCCATAGCTTACCAATGCTGTCAATGGTTGTGCCAATATCCCAGGGACTGCAAAAGCCCCCTTGCAGTAGAGGCACAGCACTGTGTTACAGTTTCCAATGGCCTCTGAAGACAGTGCCTCACCGTTTATGCCACATATTTCCACAAGGCTGGTGGATATTATTGGTCTTGTGTTGATGGGTGCAGCTGCTCAGGGAAAAAGGAAACAACCTACATGTATATACATTTGATAACCTCAGGATGTTGTGAAATGTTTTAAAGGTACTTGAGGGATAAATATTGGTCCAGGAGACATGGATCGCTTCCCTGCTCTGAAACAGTGCCGTAGGATTTTTTATGTCCACCTGAGAAGACAGACTGGGAGGACATCTCATCTGAAAGACAGCAGCTCTGGCAGTGCAGCATTCATATGAATATATGAAATGGGGGCAGAAGTAGGCTGTTCAGCCCCTCGAGCTTGCTCGGCCACTTATTAAAAAATCATGACTTATCTGTTTGTGTTTCGAATTCCATATTCCTATCTACCCCTGATAACCTTAGATTCTCTTTAGGCAAAGGAATCAATCTAATGCCATCTTAAAAATATTCAATGACTTTGCTTCCACTGCCTTCTGAGGCAGAGAGTTCCAAAGTTGCATAACCCTCAGAGAAAACACTTCTCCTCATCTCTGTCCTAAAAGGGTGACCCCTAATTTTAAAACAGTGCCCCCTAGCTCTGGGCTCACCCACAAGAGGAAACATCCTTTCCAAGTCGACCTTGTCGAGGCCGCTCAGGATCTTTTATACTTCAACAAAGTCACCCCTCACTCTTCTAAACTCTAGTGGAAACGAGCCCAGTCTGTCTAACCTTTCCTTCAGTACTGTACCTGAAACTCCTCAATACTGGGTGCACTGCTGTTGATTTACCCTGGCATGCCTTCCAAGGAAACATCTCACATTGCAGTTATCCCTGCAATGATATAGTTTAGTGGATCTATTGTGTCAGTCTCCTTTGCGAAAAGGAAGCTCTGCACTAATTGTCTGTCAAATCCAGGTACATTCACCTCAGCCTGAAAATGTGGGTGTGTGGGCACAGTGCAGGTCTCGTGTAGCTTGACCTGCCTTACATCCATCCATAGGTTCTCCTCTTTCTAAAAAGAGGTCACTTGGGGAGATTCATATTGGAAACCCCATTGGGTGTCTGTGATGTTACTGGGAATAAATAAAATATACATTTTAGAACAATGGGCATGAAAACTAAAGTTCAGAAATAACTCTGAAGCAGGTACATTTATTTGAGCCCTTTTAAATACACTTCTGTCTAACACAAGTCCCGAGTAAATTGAGATGCCTAGTTTCTTCAAAGTTGCCTACACTGGATGCCTGGGTGTGTGGAAACTGTACAAAATATCCCTGTCCTTATTTTCACCTTTTAAGGGATGGTCCCACCAGGTTTATATGGGAGTCATGCTCAGCAAGTGAGAGAAGATCAACCAGGGTGTAACAGAGGGTAAAAATCAAGCCCACGGTGCATGACTCCTGTTCCACAACAAACAGCGGACTGATCATTTGGGACAGAGTCTGTTTTCAGTTTCTTCTCTGTAGTTAAATAAGTCAATGGGTAGTCAAACCTCCGTACAATTGTGTTTATTTTCTTAGCACAGTGAACTACAAATCACCCTTTCAAGGACAAAAAAAACAGTTGATTATCAATAAATCATGACTATATTCCAGTGATTGAAAAGAGATACTTTTCTGATAACAATGGTATGTGATAACACTTAAGACATGTAAGGGAAGAATTATTTATTCGCTTTATATATCTTAATACATATGACTAAATTCAAATAATCTGTATAAATGCAAGGGATTAAATTGACTCCAGCTAATTACCAAATCAATGGATTAAATGTTTAATTTCTTTCCTTTATCAAAATATCCCATTGGATAGTGCATTCTAATGTAGTAAGATTTGTTACAGAGTCCTATCTCCTTGGAGCTTTCTTTCTCTTCACATATTGTAGTCCTCGGTCAGTTCAAGTTCCAAACACTTTTTAACAAGCTTGACAGAAAACAAGATCACACATCTCCTCCTCCTAGTTCCAAAAATTCTAGCCTCCTCCAGCCTTATTTGCCTGAACCTCCCTTCATATGGCTGGGGAAAGTCTCCCATTCTAAGTGCAATTACCTTTCAAAGGGAAGGTTCTTAAAGGAACCAGAGGATTACCTGGGGATCAGGCATCTTACCATGTACCAGCCCTCAATCACTCCACTACAGACTGTATATTTATATGATTAAAAAAAACCTTAAGAGGTGTTTGGTGCACAGCCCACACGGATCCCAGATGATAAGTGCAAATTTTAGAACCATAAAAAAGTTATGGTTCAGAAAGAGGCCATCGTGTCTGTGCTGGCGAAAAAGAGAGAAAAGAAACTAGCCGCTCATTTTAATCCCACTTTCCAGCGCCTGGTCCGTAGCCTCGCAGGTTACAGCACTTCGAATGCAGATCCAGGTACCTTTTAAATGAGTTGAGCTTTTCGGTCTCAACCACCAACTTAGGCAGTGAATTCCAGATACCCACCACCCTCTGGGTGAAAAAGCTTTTTCCTCATTTTATAGTATGTTAATATGTTGGCTAAATTCTGAATGCAAGAATAAAGAAACAGTATCTGAGATTTTTAAGAAAGAGAAAAATATTGATGTGTTGAATGCAGCCCAAACATAATCAATGGAGAGATTATTATTTGTTTTCAGGAGGTGAGAAATGCAGTCAAGGCCTCATCTATGTCATATCCAGTCAACCTCAGGAGCTGTTGGAGTAATCACATTACAGCCAAAGGATTTGCGAGATTAATTCAGCGCGAATTAGGAATCAATGTATAGGTCAGACAGTAGAGAATGCCCTTCTCTGGAGGACCTTAGTGTATCTGTTGGGGGTTTTTACAACAATGGTCACATCTTTCTCCAGTGGTTGCCCACAAATTACCAAGTTTAAAAAAAATTAAATCTCCCAGCATGTTCTGAACTAGCTGGAAGTGTTGGAGGGGGGGTGGTGGGGGTGGGGGTCCGCGTGGGTGATGGTTGTGTAAGTTTGACACCAGGTTAGAGGGTATAGTTAATACAGAGGAGGACTGCGACAAAATACAGGAAGCCATTAATTAAGAATGGGTGTCCAATTGCCATAATTCCTTCAATATTGATAAGTGAGAGGTGGTACATTTAGGTGGGAAGAAGAGGCCACATGCTCCTTAGAAATCAAGCCACCAAATTGGGTAGAGAAACAGGGGGACCTGGGGGCACAGGTTCACAAATCACACAAAGTAAACCAGGCACTGGTGTTCATTTCCAGACGGATAGAATTGAGATGCAGAGCGATCCTGTTAAAATTGTTTAGAAACCTGTTAGATCACACTTGATGTATTGTGAACACAATATAGAGGCACTGAAGGTGGTACAAAATAATTTACCAGAACTGAGAGGCCAGTTCAGGAAAGATTGAGCACATTGGGGCGCTTTTCTCTAGATCTGATAATGTTAAAGGCGTCTATGAAGGGATTCAAGAGAGTAGGTGTCAGGAAGATGTTCCCGCATGTGGGGGGTGGGGTGGGGTGGGGGTAGGGGGTTGGAGTCCAAAACTTGGCCGTCTTAAAAATAAGATAATCATTAAGACATTCAGGAGAAAACTCTTCACTTTGGGAGTGGTTAGAATGTGGAACTTGCTACCACATGAAGTAATGAGGTGAATAGCAGAGACGCATTTAAGGGGAAGGGAATGGGAGAAAGGAAACTAAAGAAATGCCGATGTGGTAAGATAAAGTAGGGTTGTGGGGAGGCTCGTGTCGAGCATAAACATCAGCCTTGGACATGATAGGCTGAATGGCCTGTTTCTATGTACGCCGATGCAGAATCAGCAGTTTTTAGGCCTGTGAAAGCTAAAATGATACCCGATCTGAGAGTTGTAAGTTCCGAGCTGTAGCCTTCACACCAGTGTGGTCACTCTGGGCACAGCTACACTGCATTATTTATATAACTAGGTATTAACGCTGAACCACAAGGCCAAGCGAAAAAGTTATTAGCATCAATTAAAATTAGCTGAAGATTAACCTACTGATGCATAGTTGGTTAGTCCAGTAACATGTAATTGAAAATTGATTTGTACCTACATAGCACCTTCATGATCTAGGTTGTAAAGTGCTTTACAATCAATGAAATGTAGTTACAGTTGTAATGTAGAATTCTCTACATATCCTGTGCGCACACACTCAATATGAAAGATAAATGGTCTTTGACTCACTGAGGATTGTGATAATGAACATAAGCCATGAAGATTGCCAGTTCAATATTATGTAGGATTATACTTCATGGGGCATTTGGCCCATTGTGCCTGTGCTGGCTCCCTGCAAGAATTATTCAATTAGTCCCAACTCTCCAGCTCTTTCCCCATAGCTCTGCAATAATCCTTACATCTATTGAGTTGGATGATTGCCCCTACTGAAATGATAAAGACATGACAGTGAGCCTAGGCCAGTGTTCCTCAGAACCAAGGAATGCGAAACCCAGCCATGTTTGCTGCTCCCAGTTATTATCAGTGCTTCCTGTCAGCAGTGTGCATGTGTAGGTGAAAACAGAAGGGTGTTTAGATGTGCTACCTCCTGTGTAGCTGAAAACTCTGTGGACAGATTACAGATGAAGAAAATTGACTTGGGTGAGATAACAGAGTGCTAGTGGCACTAATTAAATCAAATCCCAACACATGGAGTAGGAACAAGAGCAGGAATATTTAACCTAAGAACAATCTTAAATAAATATCTCAAAGTAAACAAGAACATATACATACCTGTATGCTTCATTGACTATTAAAACAGTGTTCGATTGTGTATATCACAAAACTAATGTTGCTGAAATGTGACATTGACAGTAAAGATCTGAGATTTATCCAGAGCCTATATTAGGACCAAATAGCGAGCATTAGGCTAAACGACAGACAATCAGACACATTTCAAGTGAAGAGGAGAGTATGACAAGCCTGTGTACTCTCACCAAAATTATTCAGTCTGTACACAGAACAAATGTTCAGATAATTAGATGTGCTTCCTGGGGTAAAATTGGAGGCAAGAACATAACAAACTTATAGTACACTGATGATACAACGCTACTTGCAGAATCAGAAGACGCCCTCCAAAATATCGTAGATCAAGTAAAATCTAGAAGTTTAGAATATGGATTCAATATGAAAACCAAAAAGAGAAAATCAGTGGTGGTTAGAAGGAATACTTTAGAAGAAACTAGAGTGAAGACTGAAGTGAATGTTGTCACACTGGAACAAGCAGATAGGTTTGTCTACTTAGGACAAATGATAACGGAGGATGGTCGAAGCAATGCTGACATCAGAAGAAGGATAGAGACAGCCAGAAGTAATTTTGTGAACATGAAAGAATGTGTGAACAAGAAAACTCAAGATTGTAACAAGGAAAAACTCATAAGATGCTACATTCAGTCCACTTTCCTGTCTGCCTCAGAAACCTGGACAATAAGTAAAGATCTGCAAAAGAAAATAGAGGCTTTTTAAATGCTAAGACCATAAGACAAATGAAGAGGTGTTTGAAATTGCAAGAGCAAAAATAACTCTTAAAAAGTGACATCAAGGTAAGAAAATGTCAGTATTTCAGCATTTGTTGCCCATCCCTAAGTACCCTTGAAATGAGTGGCTTACTAAGTCATTTCAAAGCCTAGTTAATCACATTGCTGTGGGCTTGGAGTCACATGTAGGTCAGACCAGTGAAGATGGTAGATTTCCTCCTAGGGCACTAGTGAAGCAGGTTGGTTTTTAAAGCAGTCATTGATAGTTTCATGGTCACCATTACTGAGGTGAGCTTTATATTTCAGATTTACTAACTGAATTTAAATTCAATCTGCTGCATTGTGGGATTTCAAACTTTGTCCACCAGGCATTAGCCTGAGCCTCTCGATTACTAGTCAAGTGACATTACCATTACGCCATCAATATTTTATGTACAATGTAGAATGAAATGTGTGGTTCTTAATCAATCGTGGGAATTTTGAGTTCTTGGGGCTGGTGCAAAACAGACGATATTGGCTGGGCTGCCTGTCAAACACCCCTGAAGTTAATGGAAACATAACATGGGGAGGTATTTGACAAGTAGTCAAATTGATATTGTGCTTTTTATACCATCGCTGAAGTCAATATATTCTCCAATAGGTTTCTGAAAGTGTGACTTGTCTAGTTTTTACTAAGATTGGCACCCTACACACTTGAATCGTTTCTTCACTCGCCTACTGCACGATGATAGCTACATTTAAGGCACTTTTTCTACCAATACCAGACACAGGAGATTGAGACATAACAGGGGAATACAGGGACAGGAGGAGGCCATTCAGCCTCTCATGTCTATTCTGCCATTCAATAAGATCATGACTGATCTGATACCTAACACCATATACCCGCCTTTTCCCCGTATCCCTTAATATTTATGGATAACAAAAATCTACCAATCGCAATTAATTTTAAAACTAACAATCGACCTAGTATCAATCGCTGTTTTTGGGAGAGTATTCCAAACTTCAACCACCCTTTGTGTATAGAACTGTTTCCTAATTTTGCTTCTGAAAGGTCTGCCTCTAATTTTTAGACTCGTTCCCCCCCGTCAGTCTTAGGCCAGGATTTTTTGGTCTCGCCCAAATCAGGGAATCGTTGCAGGCAGAATGGAAAGTTCGAAGAGGCAGCCAAAGGTCCATTGACCTTATTGGAATTTCTGGTCCTGCCAGCCTTGGACTTCCCAACCAGTGGGAATTGTTTCTCCCATTCTAGCTTAACTGTTCCCCTTAATACCTTGAAAGTTTGGATCAAATCTCACTTAAAAGGAGGCACTTCTGACAGTGAAGCACTCCCATCAGTATTGTATGGGAGTGTCAGTCTAGATTTTGGGCTCAAGTGTCTGGACCAGGGCTTGAAACCACAGCTTTCTGACTCTGAGGCAAGAATTCCATAGCTGATACAATTTGGACCATTTAACTTCTTTCTGGGTTGCAATTCTCTTCATAAAGTCTTAATTGCAGGGTCATAGAAACTTACAGCATAGAAGGTGACCATTTAGCCCATCGTGACTGTGCTGGCTCTTTGAAAGAGCAGTTGTGCTCTGCCCCACATCCCCCATTTATTGTCCGTAACCCTGTAGGTTCCTCATCCACAAGTATCTGTCCAATTCCCTTTTGCAATTGTTCACGGAATCGGCTTCTACCACCTTTTCAGGTAGAGCATTCCAAATCCTAACAGCTCTGATTGGGGGAAGGGGAAAATATTCTCCTCCTCTCCCCTCTTGACTTTTTGTCAATGATTTTAAATCTATGAGCTCTGCATTGTGACCCAGAGGGAAGTTTTTCTCCATTTATCAAAACCTTTTATCTTGAAAACCTCTTAATCTGCTCCGTTTGAAGGAGAAGGGTCCTAGCTTTTCCAGTCCCTCCTCATGACTGAAGCCCCTCAGACCTGGTGACATTCTGGTTAACCTTCTCTGTACCTGTTTCTAATGCTGTTTTAGATCTTTCCTGAACTGTGGTGCCCAGAATTGTCCACCATAATGCAGCTGAGATATAAGACAATGCAGTATCACCCTCAGAACCTTTTTCTTTCTTCTTTCATAGGATATGGGCGTCGCTGGCAAGGCCAGCATTTGTTGCCCATCCCTAATTGTCCTTGAACTGAGTGGGTTGCTAGGCCATTTCAGAGGGCAGTTGAGAGTCAACCACATTCTGTGGGTCTAGAGTCACACATAGGCCAGACTGAGTAATGATAGCAGACTTCCTTCAAGGAAGGATTTGTGACACTGAAAGGACATTTTATAACAATTGATAATAGTTTCATGGTCACCATTACTAAGACTATCTTTACATGGCAGATTTATTAACTGATTTCAAATTCCACCAGCTGCCGTGGTGGGATTTGAACTCATGACCCCAGGGCATTAGCCTGGGCCTCTGCATTACTAGTCCAGTGACATGACCACTACACCACGGTCTCTCTGTACAGTACAGAAATGTTAGCCTAGATTTTGTACTCAAGTGTCGGTAGTCATAAGTTATCATGAAAAATATTGCACTCAGACTCTGGATTTGAACCGTGTCTTTGTCAGGATGTCTGAACTGAATCACTTGGACAAGATGGACTCAGATATGGCATGAGATGGAATTGGCACTCAACACCTGAGCAAATGGGCAGTTAGTGATGCAAATCATGATGCCAATATATATGACAGGGTGATGTGACAACATATATATTCTGCTAACACAAAACGGTTTGGATTTACTGAAGTCAGTGAATCTTGATCAGCAGCTTTTAAGCAGCTACACTGACTGTCTCGCCTAGTTCAAAATTTCCAGAAAGCATTCCCAGTCCATAACAAACTTAATTCTATGGAAGTTGCCAGAAACTTGACTTAATATTCTTGTACGTAGAAAAACAAATCTATATACAATATTGACAATGCACCGATGGCCATTTTATGTGATTTCTGATAATGATATAATAAATGCAACCTTTGGGAACCTCACTTTAGAATGGAAGTGCATCAACCCTGTGAAAAGGGACAAAAGCTAAATCAAGGTAATTATATTAGTTGTACTTTAAAAGAACAAAAAGAGAGAAATTTGCCGTTATATAATGCCCTTCACAACCTCAGGACTCCCTGAAGCACTTTACAGCCAATGAGGTACTTTTCTGAAACACAGACACTGTTGCAATGTAGGAAATGTGGCAGCCAATTTGCACACAGCAAGCTCCCTCCAAACAACATTGTGATAATGACTTGATGATATTTTAGTGATGTTGGTTGCTGGATAAATATGGTGCAGGACAGTAGGGATAACTCCCCTGCTCTTCCTCGTAATAGTGCTGTGGGACCTTTCACGTCCACACGAGAGAGCAGATGGGGCCTTGCCTTAACACCAAATCTGAAAAAAACAGCACCTCTGACACTGCAGCACTCTCAGAGCTGCAGGGGATTGTCAACCCAGGTTTTTGTGCTCAAGTCTCTGGAGTGGAACCTGAACACACCACCTTCTGACTTGGGAATAGTGCTACCCACTGAGTCATGGCTAACACTTAAGAGAGAAATGCAGAGAGAAATGCTGTGAACTGCACAGTGGGGAGGTGTAGTTTACGTGCTAAATTGCAGGATCAGTTGGTGTACATTTGTTTGTATGATTCCCTGCGTACAATTTCTGCAATCTTAGCTGTGCTACCACAGGACAGGCTTCCCAGGGAAGAAGCGGAAGGTCAGAAGATGAGTCACACCTACTAGGGTCTCAGTTTAACATCTCATCCAAAAGACAGCACCTCCAACAGTGCAGCAATGTGCTGAAATTGTTGAATACAAATGTTTTTAAACTAATCATTTTAATTCTTGGAAAAGAAAAATAAAAGAAAAGTACTTCCTAGTGGATTTTATATCACCTTATGATGGAACAACATTATAGTGAGATTGGGAAATATTACATGAAGTTTTACAGCATAGAAATGGGCCATTTGGCCCAACTGTTGTGTGTTGGTGTTTAAGCTGCACACAGGCTTCCTCCCACTCTACTTCATCTAATGCTATCAGCAAATCCTTCTATTCCTTTTCCCCGTGTGCTTATATCCATTCCCCTTAGATGTAGCTATGCAATTCACCTCAATCACTCCACGTAGTAGCGATTCTCACCACTTTCTGGACAAAGAAATTTCTCCTGAACTCAATTATTGGAGTAGCTAACTTTCCTGTACTTACGACCCCTCGTTTCGGACTTGGGGGATCATCATCCTTGAATCTGTCCTGTCACACCTCGTTATCATTTCAAAGACCTCTACCAGATCACTCCTTGGAATTATCTTTTCGAGAGAAAGGAGAGCCAGTCTGTTCAGTCTTTCTTGGTAGCTGTGCATTCTCGTCCTGGTAAATCTATTTTTCACTTTCTCTGGTCTCCTTATTACAAGATTAGAACCGTGTACAGAATTCTATGAATGCCCCATTTCCAAACCATCGCTGAATACAAAAAAACCCACAGTAAACTATGTTGTTTTGCAATCCATGATCGGCTGTATAATTAGTTTAAAATCTTGCATGAGATGCTGCGGTAAACCGCGCACTCATTGCTTAAGCAGGAATATTTAAACAATTACCTTGAGCCCAGCACACATTTGACCAGGCATCCGAAAGCACTGTCATAAATCACTGTCGCGGGGAAAGTTGCCCACCATTTGTTTTCATTTGGAATTCATAAAATCTGTCTGTGCACTCCCACAAGGACAGGTCCTGTAGCAATTTGGGTAACTGTGCTGAACACTGATGGGTTTTTGCAGACTGGGAATGAGAATGAGCCTGACATGCTGCTCGCAGCTGACGGACAGTTCAACGTGTTTGCGAAGATTAGTGTGAAATGTTAACGTTTGTTCCGCTTGACACTGAATGAGCAATGCAGGGCAAGTGTTAACCTATCTCACATCCGTCAGTATGGAATCAGTCACCTGCCATTGCTCTGTTGGCGAGATGTCTGTTCACTGTGCATGACGCTTGGGTACAAGATATTTAATAACATATATTTGCAGCAGATATATTAAAATGACAATTTAGTAAGCTATAAAAGTATATATTTTAACACGTTCACTGATTAGCTATAAGGAACATGCTGTTCAAAAATGATTCTACAGAGGCCTTGGGTACGCTCATAGCCTACAGATATACAATTTATACTGTTTTCATATCATTATAGAAATTTGTGATGATTGGACCAAAACAATGGCTTTGGGCAATTATATAGCAGTATGGCTTCTTAATGTATTCTATTAAAAGAAAAACATGTGGTCTTCAAATATTACTTTTAAGGGGCTTTTTAATATCCCACTGTTCAATAGATTCAAATACCAATGCCACAGTCTATTAAGTGCTCCTAACATATGGTCCTAATATTCCTCCAATATTTGCTTACCTTGGGCTTCATCCCCAGTTGAAACTTTTACACAGTTTTAACCACTAATTACATTCCTCCCTCTGTACATACTTCACAGCGTGTCACTTAGTAAAAAGATGCAGAAGAATGGATGTTATATAAATCAGTAGTGACGAGCTGGTCCGAGCGATTTTAATCAAACAGCGCTGTAGTCTAGTTTGTAGCAAAGCTATTCACAACTCCAGCACTGAGCACAGAGATTAGCCCACCCACCCTCCCTCCACAACTGCTGCCCTGCTCAAAATGGGCAGCCACCAAATCACATTCAACAAAATAATATGAAATGACAATCATTTATAATGCAGCCTTACAAAATGATGGGATTATCTTTGTAAAATGACTGGTTTGTGACTCATATCGGGATAACAGTTCACACCTCACTGATTCCACACATCTGCTGCTATTTGATCGCTTTGATGTTTCGAGCTATTTTGTTTCACAAAGGTCATCACGCAGAGTTAAAATGTCATTGGTGACATTTGCAATGTGTCATTTTGATCTTTCTTATTGCTGTGATCATTGTTATATTGATGAAAAAACACAATTACGAACCAGTACTGAGAAACGCTGGAAGAATTTTCATTGGTCCTGCTTATCAGACATGCTGCCATAAATCTATTGAAGCACACATTTCCTTGCTACTTTTGCCTTTTCGGAGAGAGCTGTTTGCCCATGTGTAAGGGTTGAGTGTGGATGCTGGGAAACGGAACAACTTTTGACATCTGTATATATGTGTCAAGCATTCCCAAGTCAGGCACAGTGCAGGTCCCAGAGATCTCTTACACATTGCCCAAAATGGAATTTAATGTTGGGCATTTTTTGTGACAGGCTCTGCCAGTCAACCACTCCGGCAGTACGAGTGAAAATTATCCTCAGTGTGCCTTCGCCCAGAGGTGACATGTTGACTGCTTGCACCGCAAGGTCTGTTTAAGTGAGTTTGCCACTTTAGGGCCCTCGAGATCGCCCAAACTCGAAACTCTTGTCAGCTGGGTAGAACCCTTGCTTCTACGTGAGAAGGTTGTGGGTTCAAGGCCCACACCAGGGACTTGAGCACACGATCTGGGCTGACGCTTCAGCGCAGTACTGAATGCGGACTGTCGTTTGGATGAGATAGGAAACCAAGGCACTGTCTGCCTTTTCGGGTGGATGTAAAAGATCCTGCTGCACTATCTCAAAGAACACTGGAGGTCTCCCTGGTATACTGCTCAATATTTATACCTCAAATCAGCATCGCTGAAAAAAAGCTTATCAGGTCATTCTCACTTTATTTTTGTGGGATCTTGCTGTGCACACACTGGCTGCTGTATTTCCTACAACAATGACTACGCTTCAAAATTACATCATTGGCTGCAAAGCACTTTGGGACATCCTGAGGTCGTGAAAGGTGCTACATAAATGCAATTCTTTCTTTCTCTCTTCCAGCTACCATAGGAAGGAAACTTTCATCCCAGATCCCAGAAGTAAAATGGGAGAGTGTTTTTAAGCCACTGAACTATCGGATTCTCACAGTTCCATCCAACTTGAACGTTTTGAGTAATGAAAGCTTTCATAACTTAAACATCTATAAAATTATTTATGTTGAGTTCGATAGAGCCCAATTCCAAACGTGTACGCGGCCTTAAAACATTGTTTAAACTCATGGGGCAGAATGTTGCGCTCGTTGGATGGGCATGCACCTGACCCGAACGAGCGTAAAATGACGCGCGATGATGTCGGGCGAGTGTCCCAACATCACTGCGCAGTCACGCGATATTCCGGTTGGCGGTTGCGCGCGGGAGTTGGCAGCACGCCCGCCAACATTTAACAGGCCTATTAAGGTCATGAAGCAATAATTAAACGTAATTTTTCGCTGTCTGTCCAACCTTACGGTTGGCGGGCAGGCGAAAGGCCAAGCAGCCTTTGGGGTTTTTAGGAAACCTCATCCACGGGCGGGATGAGGTTTCCTAAAGCAAATAAAAATTAAATAAATTTTAAAAACTGCATTCACAACATGTCCCTCTGCTCTTGGGACAGAGTCACATGAGGGGACGTGTTCCTAACATTGCTTAAGTTTTTAACTTCTGAGTTTATAAATCTTCAGCTCTCTGAGGCAGCTCTGTGTCTCAGGGAGCTTTCACTTCACGCGTGCACAAACATCCGTGCTCGCCCTCCTCCCACCCCCACTCCGGCCGCGCGTTTCACGCTGGTTGGCCGTTAATTGGCCAGCCAGCGTGAAATCGACGTCAGGGCCCGATCACGGGCAGCGCTCGATTTCGCGACCACCCCCCCCCGACAAGGTGAAAATCCTGGCCACAAACTGCAGGTTTTAAAGAAATCTTCCGGGAGGTAATTTTGACAATGGACATTAGTCTAAAATGAGCAGTGTTGGACTCGTCAGTGGAATGGACATTCCACGTAAATAAAAAAAAAATCAGGGCAGGTGCATAACAGGCAGTTGTTCCGATAACGCTAATTTCCACCATCGCTCAAAATTACACATTTATATTCATACACAATTGATACTCTAGTACAAAAAAGCACAAAATTAAAACTGTGCAGTCACTTCTTTCTTAGTCACTAGAAGTACTCGCAAATCCCAAGCTCTCCAAGATACTCCTTCTAGCCAAATGTATCAGATGGAAGTAAACTCACATCAAACTTACATCAATTATATGATAATTCTACGTCAATAGTGGGCAAATGATGTGATCTATTTACACCGCCAACCAAAGCTCCTGGGTAGTACTGGAACCTTCCCACTGATAGTCGGAGGCACTGCCAGGGGGATTCGCCCTCTCGGGAGGCACTGCCAGGGGGATTCGCCCTCACGGGAGGCACTGCCAGGGGGATTCGCCCTCACCGGAGGCACTGCCAGGGGGATTCGCCCTCACGGGAGGCACTGCCAAGGGGATTCGCCCTCACGGGAGGCACTGCCAGGGGGATTCGCCCTCACGGGTATCCATCCTTGCCCATGTCCCTGTGCAGGGGACCAAAAATGATTCCAGGTACAAAAGCCTCTGACAACAGTTGAACTGACCCATTGTGCGATTGTTGGGAATTTGTGCAGACAACGGTTTTCGTACAAATCATGATTTTACTGTCAAAACCATTTACAAATTTGCAGTTTTCACTATGATTGGATGACTCCCAAGAGTGTCACCTCTGTCACATTGTGATACATCAAAACAACAGCAGACTTAATGTCGGAAAAGATTCACGCCCCATTCACTGTCTGGGAGGTCTGCATGAACAGCTACACAATAATTTAATGAGTTCACTCTTTTCTAATGCACAACATTCTGTACAAAGTCTTGGGGGACCTCATTAGTCCTGACTGGTGCTTCTCTGAAGATGTGGGATGCGGAGATCCAACTTGCAACCTAATTGTCGTGTGCACTATCGAGACCGAAGCCCACAAAATGTGCCAGCCTGCTACACATGGGGAAATATTCCATGGTGTATAGAAAATCATATGTTTATTAATTCCAGAACAGTCTTGGGCCTTTCTGTTTGGAGGGGTGCTGATATGCGCAGCTGAAGATGAAGAGGTTTGAGGCAGGTCATACCAACTGCACGGATTAAATTAGCACTTTTTTTAGGACTGAGAGGCTACTGATGGTTTCCTTTGACTGGACAGTCTTTGGTATCCCTTCTGTTAACCTTGCCGAACATCATTCTTTGAGTTGGATAAAAAGAAATATTAAATTAAAAACCAGCCCAGGATTCTGGTCAGCAGGTGCAAATTGCAGCTTCCTCTCCTTGGATAGTTTAGTAACTGAGTTTGTTGAGCGGCAATCGGCTTTATATCGGGATTTTTTTTTTATGTCAAAGACAATTCTAAAAAGAGAGCGAGTTCAGAAAAACATCATGTTCCTAGTCATATGCTTCAGCCAGCTCGAGTTTTATGATTCTGGGTTCCTGACTGTTCTTTGATACTCTTCCAATTCATTTTTCCTGTTCATTGCTTTCTGCAGTTCCTGTTTGATGAGCTGAATCTGTTTCTCCAGTTCTGTTAGTTCATGAATGACTGAATGCCTGGCTTTCACAAGAGGTTCAGGCTTGCCATTGGAATTAATGGTGAGGGGGAGCTCTTGCACTACTGGGGGTAGGTCCTCAACCTGACAAGGTTTCAACTTTATTTCTGGCTGTTGAACATCTTTGAAAATGCATTTCTGCTTGTTCCAATGTGCATGGCTGGCTGTATTCCACACGGTTTGCTGGTTATTTCCTACATTGCACCTGAAATTGAAAAAGTTTGTTTTAAGTCAGACCTGAACGAAGACGGCATCTGCTGAAGAAATGTACTGCTATGCAATACTATTGTATACACGTGGAATAATACATAGGGCTCATCCCTCCCTATGTTTGTAACCCAGCAGCCTAACAATGCACTCCTCCAATTCTGGTCTCTTCTGCATGTCAAATTTCCTTCCCTCCATCATTGGCCGGCTGTATCATCAGCCCTGGAATTTCCTGCCTAAAACACTGTGCCTCTCTCTCTCCTCTTAAGTTGCTCCTTAAAACATATGTGTGTGTCCAAAAACTCGGTCAACTGTCCTAATGTCTCCTTTTGTGGCTCACTGTTAAATTTTGTCTGGTGACATTACTGGGACGTTCCACCATACTAAATGCATGATATAGATGCAAATTATTTTTGTTGAATAAACTGAAAGCCAAGTAGAAAATGATGCAACCAGAAGTAGCACCTTTTGTAGTACCAGCATTAAATCCAATTAACAGTGCACCATTTCTTTCTATTTTTCTTATCTATAACCCTATGGGGCCAACATCGAATGCTACTTCTTAATAAACCCTCCTTCTGTCACATGCTATAGAAATGGATAAAAAATATTCAATGGGAGGTACTAACAGAAAGCGCGACACCATCTTGGTGAATTTCAAACAAAAAAAACCTCAAAGTTAAATAATTCTATATATATATGCTATTTAAAAATGTGCCTGACAAGGTTATACAGATACTTGTGGGGTGTTATAATGGTTTATATCATTGAAGCTTTTAAGGTAATTTTAATCTAAATTGCCAGGCTGGAATCTCAATAGGCCAGGTGAACGTCGGTTTTATACTCCTCCCAGTATTGTTTTCCGATCAGTAAAATAGAGTGTAAAATTGGGCAGTGTCTCACCTTTCTTGAGAGTTTCTTGGGTTAGGTTAAAACTGCCCTAATAATATTAACAGAATCTCTTTAATATTGTTATTGCCACAATACCAAAACAGCTCTTACTGAAGTCGCTAATGACATCCTATGTGACTGTGACAAAGGTAAACTATCCTCCCTCGTAGTTCTCACCTTGTGTACAACCTTTGACATGGGTGACCATACCATCCTCCTCCCAATGCCTTTCCACCATCATCCAGCTGGGAAAACTGCTTTCGCCTGGTTCCATTCTTATCTATCTCATTGTAGCCAGGAAATCACTTCATGCTCCTCCATTGTTACTTCTGGTGTCCCCCAAGGTTCTATCCTTGGCTCCCTCCTATTTCCCATCTACATGCTGTCCCTCGGCAACAGGGTTAGTACGCTGATGACAAAGCTCTACCTCACTACTGCCTCTCTCGAATCTTCTACTGTTTAAATAGTCAAACTTGCCAACATTCAGTACTGGGTGAGCAGAAATTTACTTCAATTAAAAATTGGGAAGACTGAAGCCATCACCTTCAGTCCCCGCGACAAACTCTGTTGTTTAGCTGCTGACTCCATCCCTCTACCTGGCAACAGCCTGAGCCCAAACCCGTCTGTTTGCAACCTTGCTGTCATGTGATCCTCAGATGAGTTTCCAACCACACATTCCTGCTATCACTAAGATCGCCTGTATCCAAAATATTGCCAAACTCTGCCCCAGCCTCAGCACAGCTGCTGCTGAAACCCTCATCCCTGCTTTGTTCCCTCCAAACTTGACTATTCCAATGCGCACTTGGCTGGTCTCCCTTGTTCTGCCCTGTGTAAAATTAAGGTCATCCAAAACTCTGCTGCCTGTGTCCCAGCTCTGTTCACCCATCGACCCTGTGCTCACTGACCTACTCTGGCTTCCAATTAAGAAACTTCCCAATTTTAACATTTTCATCCTTGTTTTCAAATCCCTCCACGGCCTCATTCCCTCCCTTGCTCTATAATCTCCTGCAGCCAGACAACCCATCAAAATAACGGCCCTTCTCTAATTTTGGCTTCTTGAACATCCGCTATTTTAATCGTTCCACCATTAGCGGCCGTGCCTTAACCTCCAAGCCCCTAAGCTCTGGAATTCCCTATCTGATCCTCCCTACCTCACCTTTTCTCCTTAAAGATACTTGTTACAGCCTACCTCTTTGATCAACTTTTGGCCACCCGCTCTAATACTTCTCTACTTGGCTCAGTGTCAATTTTTGCTTCATAACACTCCAGTAAAGTGCCTAGGGACATATTATTACATCAAAGGTGCTAGACAAGTGCAGGTTGTTGGTCTTGTTGTTAAGTGACACATCCCAGCCAGTGTTTTATTCTCCTAAGATATACAAGGAGGCTAGAGAATACTTTTCTTTCAGTAAAATGCTTCAAATGTCATCTGAGAAGATCAATTTTTAAAATGTTATTAAATAATCAATGTCTCCTTTAAAATAAGGGGCAGAGGAACTCCATACAAATGCATCAACACATTCACCATCACTAGCACCAGTGCAATTCCAACCCCGGAGATTAATACACATTGCAACAGATGATGGATATCTCCACAATCAAACTGCTGCGTTGAAAGCAACACCATCCAAGCCATCTGCTTTTTCTATGTAGTAAATACAGGGTGCTGCGGATTCTGATAAATTGGTATTTACTCACCAGCAAGACTATCCTGACATGATTTGTGACATCAGAGGAACATCTTAGTTACTCCAAAGCCATTTAACTCACACCGGCCTCCTTCTTATTTTCTATTCATCACGAGTAACTTGCGTTTATAGAACGTTTTTAAACATGATAAAAACAACTCGAGGCTCTTCACAAAGGCGTAACGAGAAAAAACGGGCACTGAGTCAAAGGAGGAAATCAAAAGTCTGGTGAGAAAGTGGGTTTTAAGGGGGAGCTCTAATAGAGGAGAGGAAGGTGAAGCGGATGAGGGCTTTAGAGAGGGAATCCCAGAGACTGTGGGAGGTCACAGCTACCAATGGCGGAGCAAAATGCAGAGTTGCACAAGATGTCAAAGTCCACGGAACGGAGAGTCGTATGGAGAAATTGGAGATGGGATGGCACTTTGCAAGGACAGAAGGATCAAGGGTGAGTTTGCTTTTTGAGGAGGGAGTTGATTGCAGTGGTTTTCCAAGGGAAAGGGATCATAATTGAATGGGGGGGGCGGGGGGGATGGTGGCCAGGAAGGGAAGTTGGGACCGCGTTCAAAAAGACGGATGAGATGAACCTAAAGAGCAAGCATGAGAGAAGCTGGGGGAGAAAGTGGGGGCAGTGGTAGGTTTAGGGTTTAGGGTGGTGGGGGGGTGGGTTTGGGGGTGTTGGTGCTTTAATTTGGTAGGAAAGGGGGAAGGGATAAAGCTGTAGAAAGGATGGGGTCCTGACATGAGTGACAAATGCACTTGTTGTCCGAGTTCAGGGTGATGCAGGCAGCGGAGGAAGGAAACAACTGAGAATGGAGAAAAGTTGGGAGGTCATTGTTGCTCTCCGGATGATCCTGGGATAGTGGATGACTCTGGCTGAGTAAAGCCTAATGGCACCTGATCTGGTCCGGCCAGATTTGGTAATGGATGGTAAACTAGATGTCCACCAGATATCCAAAACAAAAACAGAAACAGAAATACCTGGAAAAACTCAGCAGGTCTGGCAGTATCGGCGGAGAAGAGCACAGTTGACGTTTCGAGTCCTCATGACCCTTCAACAGTCTTAGTTCTGAACTAAGAACAGAACTAAGACTGTTGAAGGGTCATGAGGACTCGAAACGTCAACTGTGCTCGTCTCCGCCGATGCTGCCAGACCTGCTGAGTTTTTCCAGATATTTCTGTTTCTGTTTTTGTTTTGGATTTCCAACATCCGCAGTATTTTGTTTTTACGTCCACCAGATATGTTCTGTTCTTCCTCCCCCCTTATACTTGAGGGAGCAAAAATGTGGACGATACCGAGAGGGATAACTAAGATAATGAGTTGTTAAAGTTTAAAGGGGACAAGGGCATCAAAGGGTGAACTGAGGGAGAGGTTGAGCAAATTAACAGTTGCAGAAGTATCGTGATAAAGGGAAGGCCTAAGGTTAGTCCCGTTGACCATTGTTGAATCAGATATACAAATTAGAAAGTTTGCAGCACCACTTCCAAGCTTTATAAGAAGCGATCTGTCTGGGGCAACATAATGAAAGAATCCATTTTTAAATTTGTAATCTCATCATCCAACCAAAAGCACCATGCACAGTGAAAATTCAAGGGTATAATTTATATCCCACTTGGGGCACTGGGCATTATTCATTTAATACTAGGATCCCTAATATCCACATAGGTTGAGTAGCAGGAGGCCCCGGGGGATTCCAGTCTTCCAGAGACTTTTGGGAATTCCCAGGCCATGAGTTTTTTTCCTTCTTTCATGGGATGGCAAGGCTAGCATTTGTTGCCCATCCCTACTTGCCCTTGGACAGATGGTGGTGAGCCACCTTCTTGAACCACTCACTGCAGCCCATCTGGTGCAGGTACACCCACAGTGCATAAACAACAACGTGCAATTTATTTGTGAGTTACATCCGCCAAACAATTAAGGATGATCACAACACAAAAATAGTCAATAATGTGACAGTTGTGAACAAACTGGAAAATAAGGTTATGGATTTAAAACAAAGTAAAAAGCTGATTTTTACGAATGAACACTTGGAATGAGAGCTTCACTTAATGGGAGTATAGGACAGGAAATCACCAGCTCGCTCACTACATCTTTCTATTCAAAAATTGCCCCTATGGTTTCTTAAATTGAGAAAAGCATCTTTGAGAAAAAGAATGCAAATGATAGAGTGTAATTTATATAACCAAGTTTTCTTACCTCTTTTGAAATCTGTCCAGTTTTTGCTGAAATTGTTCATCATTGAACGATGTATTTAAAGCCCGATGAAATCGCTGAAAAGGATAAACAGATTATTTATTATGTTTGCAATCTACTTTTTAAAAATTCATTCATGAGATGTGGGCTTCGCTGGCTAGGCCAGCATTCACTGCTCATCCCTAATTGCCCTCGAAGGTGGTGGTGAGCTGCCTTCTTGAACCGCTGCAGTCCATGCAGTGTAGGTACACCCACAGTGCTGTTACGAAGGGAGTTCCAGCATTTTGACCCAGTGACAGTGAAGGAATGGCGATTATAGATTCAAGTCAGGATGGTGTGGTCTTAGAGGGAAACTTGGAGGTAGATGGTGGTGTTCCCATGCACTTGCTGCCCTTTCCCTCTGAGTGGCAGAGGTTGCAGATTTGGCAGGTGCTGTTGAAGGAGCCTTGGTGAGTTCCTGCAATGCATCTTGTAGATGGTACACACTGCACCGGTCGTGGAGGGAGTGGATGTTTAAGATGGTGGATGGGGTGCCGAACAACTGAGCTGCTTTGCCCTGGATGATGTCGAGTTTCTTGAGTGTTGTTGGAGATGCACTCATCCAGGCAAGTGGAGAGTATTCCATCACACTCCTGACTTGTGCCTTGTAGATGGTGGACAGGGTTCGGGAGGTCAGGAGGTGAGTTACTCTCTGCAGAATTCCCAGCCTCTGACCTGCACTTGTAGCCACAAGTATTTATGTGGCCAGTCCAGTTCATTTACTGGTCAGCGATAACTCCTAGGATGTTGATGGAGTTGCAGGGAGGGGTGGGTGGGAATTCAACAACAGTAAATACCAATGAATTTCAAAAGAAGGTGGTCAGGCGTTTCCTTGCTTGAGGTGGTCATTACCTGGCACTTGTGTGGCACAAACAATTCAAAACATAACAATCTTTTTACAGATGCACATGGGGAGATGGGTGGTGTAATGTTAATGTCGTTGGACTAGCAACCCAGAGGCCCAGGCTAATGCTCTGGGGACATGGGTTCAAATCCCATCATGGCAGCTGGTGTTAATAAAAATCTGGGTGTTGACCATGAAACTATCATTGATTGTCATATAAAAAAAAATCCCATCTGGTTCACTAATGTTCTTCAGGGAAGGAAATCTACCATCCTGGTCTGGTCTAGATCCACAGCAACGTAGTTGACTCTTAACTGCCCTCTGAAATGGCCCAATGGGACAATTAGGGATGGGCGACAAATGCTGGCCTTGCTGGCGATGGCCACATCCCATGAAAGAATAAAGGGGGGGGGAAGAAATAAACTCATAAATGACCAAACAAGTAAGTTAATCCAGTGGGTAGCTGGGCAATAACCATGTGGGTCCATGCTGAGATGTGACTATTTGCAATAAATGCAACAATACAGGCACTATCACCAGCCTTAGAATCAGCAAGGGTTTCCTCATCTGATCACAGCCCAATTACTGCTGCTGATGGAGAGATTCGCAGATGTTGGGAGCAGAGCTATTTATCAAAGCACCTGCTGGTACTCTCAAGGGTCACATATGCTCTCCTTGGAGCAGAAAAGGTTACGAGGCAATTTAGTTAAAGGTGTCAAAAATTAAGGTTGGTTTTGATACAGTAAGTAAGGAGAAACTGCTGCCGTGAGAATAGAGATTGAAGATATTTGGTAAAAAAGCCAGAGGTGGGAAGAGAAGAAATACATTTACTCAGTGAGTGGTTGTGATCTGGAATGCATTGCCTGAAAGGATGGTGTAAGCAAATTGAGTAATAACATTCAAAAGAGAATTGGATAAATACTTGAAGGGAATAAAATGTACAGGGCCAAGGGGAAAGAGCAGGAGTGTGCAATTAACATGATAGCTCTATTAAAGAACTGGCAGAGGCATATGAGCCAAATGGCCCCCATCTGTGCTGTACCATTCTATGATTCTTTGAAGAGTAGTCAGTTACGTAAGGCAGCAGTGGAATTGTACCTGAGCGGGTCAAATTCTTTAGGGAAGGAAATGGAGCTGAAAATTGGCAAGGGAGAAATAATGAACCACATGTTACACTTTATTCTTCCATGAATGTGGGTGTTGCTGGCCAGACCAGCATTTGTTGCCTATCCTTAATTGCACTTGAAGTGAGTGGCTTGCTAGGTCATTTCCAAGAGCAGTTAAGGCCCGTTGCTGTGGATCTAGAGTCACATGTCAGCCAGACCAGGTAAGAACTACAGATTTCCATCCCTCAAGAGCATTGGTGAACCAGATGGGGTTTCACAACAATCATTTCAATGATCACTATTACTGAGACTAGCTTTATATCCCAGATTTATTATTTAGAATTTAAATTCCACCAGCTGCCATGGTGGGATTTGAACCCGTGACCCCAGAGCATTAGTTGGGCTTCTGGAACATTAGGCCAATGATATTACCACCACACCACCATGATTTAGGTATATGACATGAATAAATCCTCTAAAGCAGGCACATGAAGGAGCAGTATTGCAAGAGTTCATTAGGTTTACCAATTTATTGAATTCTAAAGAACTGTGAGGATTACATTATGAGGGTAGGTTTATATAGATTAGGCTTGCGTTTGCTTAAATATAGAAGATTAGTGGGTGATGCACCTGAGGTATTCAAAGGAGTCGATAAGGTAGATAAAGAGAAACATTTTCCTCAAGCGACGAGAGTACAAAATAAGGAGGCACAACCTTAAAATTGCAGTTAAGGGGTAATGTCAGGAAGCACTTGTCACCTAAAGAGTAATGACATTCGGGAACGCTCTCCCCCAAAAAGCTGTTGAGGCTGGAGATCAAATTGAAAATGTCAGAAGTGAGATGGGTAGATTTTTATTAGGCAAGGGTATTAAGGGTTACAGAACCTAGACAGGTAAGATGGAGTTAAGATACAGATCAGCTGTGATCTAATTGAGTGGCAGAACAGGCTAAAGGGGGCTGAATGGCCTCCGCCTGTTCTTATGAATGTCATCCAGATAATGACAGAGCTGTTGGGCCAGGTATAAACTCCAATTTACACTTCATTCCAATTTGACATGTGTTTTTCTTGAAAGGCAGGAAAGCCCTGATACCACATATATAGTTCCAATTAACTCAGTAAGCACAGCTCCCTCATATGAATTAGGAGCAGGAGTAGGCCACTCGGCCCCTCGAGCCTGCTCCGCCATTCAATAAAATCATGGCTGATCTGATTTTAACATGAACCCCACATTCCTGCCTTCCCCTGGTAACTTTCACCCCCTTAACAAGAATCTATCTACCTCTGCCTTAAAAGTATTCAAAGACTCTGCTTCCACTGCCTTTCAAGGAAGAGGGTTCCTCAGGGAAAAAAATTCTCCTCATCTCTGTCTTAAATGAGTGACTACTTATTTTTAAACAGTGACCCCTAGTTCTAGTCTCTCTCTTCGCACTCCCCCAAAGGGTGATCTTTTGGTTTCTCACCTTTTTACCCTAGAAGGTGGCCTTGCATTTTTAAGCCATTTGCTCTGTCTCAGTTCAAATTGCAAAATTTCCAGTCAGTTGAAAGTTAAAATCGGGTTTTCAAACATATAGGGGCATAGCCCTCGTGACACCTCCCCATCACACAAAAAACATGAAATGAGATTCACTCTCATTTCATTACCAGGTATAGCATCACAAAACAAAGGAAAGCACATTCACTTCCACTCACTCTCTTAGTGTGCTTCGTATCAATCCTGCTAATACTGGAACAGGTTTATAGATCTGACTGGGAGTTTCCTCCTATGAACACACTTCCTAATTCACTGAGTCTCAGCCTTTAACAGGCACTGAGAGCAATCGCTCAGGAATGCAGGCGAAGATATCCTGCTTCTTTGATACATAATCAATTTTACAGACAACCAAAATAATGGACTAAAATGTTGTCTGCCAGCTAGACTTCCCAATCAATGTCATGCTGTATATACAAAGCATTACCTGCCAATTTCTGTTTCCCATTTTTGGCCCATGTCTACACTAGATCATCAAGACACTATGACGAACACTTTACTGTGGTCCTGTGACCAACTGAATCTGGATTAAGGCTGTCCAGGTGCATTCTACTTATTTAGCTGCCTGGGCCCTAAGCTCTGGAATTTCCTCCCTTAAACCTCCTCACCTCACCACTTCTCTCCCCTGCTTTAAGATGCTTCTTTGGCCAAGCTTTTGGTCATCACCCTAATATCTCTTCACATGGCTCGGTGTTGAATTTTTCTTTTGATAACACCCCCCAGTGAAGGACCTTGGGACCTTTTATTACGCTAAAGCGACTTTATAAATGCAAGTTGTGATTTGTTAGCACTTTTACAGCCAATGAAGAAATGAAAATTTAATCTTTTGAGTCTGTGGTTTCACACTCCAACAGTAACAAGAGAGTCTACAACTGTGTTTTTATCTATTGAACCAACTGATGTATGATGTATTGGGTTTGTTGTCAGCAGTGGGGGGGAAGTTCAGTGAGTAAACCTTTGTTGTATCTCAAGCCATTGCGTGTAACGAGAAGTCACTTGCCTCAGAGCCGTGTTCACTCTTGTTTGGGTGCACAGTAAGTGCTTTCAAGTTTCAGCATCAAAGGGAGAAATGTAACTACAACTGGAATTGGAATGGGAAAAGTTTCAACAGGAAGAGAGATTGTGAACTGGGCATTGGGGGGTGGAATTGTAAAGTTGTGAACACTGGAGACTTGTTTTTCTTGGTTATTTTAGAATATTTTATCAATAAGGCCACGATGCAATCCATCTAACATTGGGGGGGGAACTGAGACAGCCTTAGGTTTCTAGCATTTGCAGTACTCTGCTTTCGTGACAGCTTCTTGTGTAGTCCCCAGGTCATAATTTATGATAGGGACTTTCTAGGATACCACGGCCTCCAGCTAACTTTACAAAATCCTTCTTGCTGGGTACCTGCAGTGTTATTGCTCAGCAATTATTAACATCGTGGCAACGGGAAACCTCACAGTTGGTTCTGTAAGGAGGTTGGATCCATGGGAGGAATGTGGGCATTTCATTAGGAGCCACAGCATCACAGATTTTCAGGTCTGCAAACGAAAGTATACAAAATTGCTCGTGTTCCTGTGTGGTTTCGATGGGAACCGTAGCAATGCTATGTTTGCATTGACTCCTACCTGGCTTGTATGCAGCCAATATTTCAGTCGTGGTTTCCTTTTGATCCGTGGAAGCACCAGTCTGTAGATTATGTGTTCGCCGACTGTTGTAAGGAGGGAACCGACGACACCCACGCAGAGTAACACAAAGAGTCCTGAAAAGTGCTTGATACCCATTTGTAAAGTCTGCGAACAGAGAGCAAGTGTCTCTATTACACCTCAGGAGCTTAGTTGCTAAGGAGTGTGTAAGATATTCTGGGCAATAAGGGATTTGGTGAGTACAGTGCTTATCTGTTTGAGTTTTAGATGTTACAACTTATTTTGCTCCCCAGGAAATCCACACCCTCGCTCCTCCCATCTAGGCAGAGCTCAAGGTTGAGCCGTTTCATAATTTATGACTGATAACAGCGTGTGGGGGGAATTTTAACCTTGCCCGATTTAATGTAAGACAAACAGCTGCCCTGATACGCATCTTTCCTAGTTTTTTTTAATCAGGCAGGGGAATATCGCACAACTGCCCATGCAGAGGGAAAAGGGGAAAGCAGAGGAAAAAGAACCACAAGAATAGGACATAAAAGGAATTGGACAGTGAAGGCAAGCAAGCAGGCAATTTACAAGGAGGGATACAATTAGAAAAAACAGCTCGGGAACAATGCCACAGGAGATCATCTTGTACATAAAATAGCCAATGATGTTTTCTACTTATTTTTGACACTCTTCATCAATTTGAATGTAAATATTTTGTCGCATGGCAGTCAAAACATCAGAGACAGTGGCATACCAGATCTATTGTTCCTAGCATCAATGATAACTCAGGACCTTAGCAGTAGGCCCATCGAACGCCACCATCAATTCCGTTTTGTGGTAGGTGCATTGCCCCTGCACAGGATCGATCTAGTTGCACTTCTATCTCCACCAGATGGAGGGAAACTAATTGTGCTGGTTGGACAGTCTAGAACTTGGGGAAAATAGCCTAAAAAACGAGAGCCAGATCTTTCAGGATTGTAGTTAGAAAATACCCCAATACACCAAGGGTGGTACAACTTTGCAAATCTCTACTGTAAAGGACAATTGATGCTGGATCAATTGCTAACTTAAATTTGAGATTGATGGACTTTTGTTAGCCAAAGGTATTAAGGGATATGTGGCAAAGGCCCCATGATCAGGCATGATCTCAGTGAATGGCGGAAGAGGCTTGGGGGATTACATGGCCTCCTCCTGTACCTATGATCTGCTATCAGGAACCCATCCAACTTTTCATATTCTTTTGTGCGCACATAGGACTAAAGGAATAGAAATTTCTACTGTAACGAGTTCAGGTCAGAATACGTTCGGAATCAACATACTGACTCCCTGCTAGCTTTTTTAAAAACTGTGTTCACCTTCATTGCGTTTTATTTTTATTTTCGGTTGTACTATTCAGTGCACGCACAAGGTGGCAGGAGAGGCTCTCCTCACTGACTGTGTATCAGAACTTTCTTCCAGTGGAAGATTTTAATTCATGCAGGGATAAAGCTGCAGCCTCATAGTCAAAGGGTGCTGAAAAATAGATGGTTAGTTTGCCACAATTTTTTTTGCCTTAATGTAGACTTCAAATTTGCATTTTGGGCTGGTATGGGGTGGAGCTTCCTGTGTATTTGCGACCAGAGACAAGTGCAATTGGGGTGTAAAACAAATAGCCGGTGTCCATTATGTGCTGAGTTAATTGATACAGGGGGTTAGAAATGTGAGTGTTAATTCAAATTAAATTTGCAGACTATGAGTTAGAGATTCAGGCACTAGTACAAAGCAATGAGCATAAATACAGCTGTTATCTTGGCAGAATTGCAGCAACAGTGAAACCAATCGTACTGAGTAGAAATACTGAGGTAGATTTTGACTTCCATTCATCACTGGCACACTGGTTGCAGTGTGTGCCATCTACAAAATGCACTGCAGCAACTCGCCAAGGTTCCTTTGACATCACCTCCCAAAACCCAGACCTCTACCACAAGGGCAGCAGAGGCATGGAAACACCACCACCTGCAAGTTCCTCTCTAAGCCACACACCACCTTGACTTGGGAATATATTGCTACCATTCCTTTACCCACACGGTGTCAAAGTCCTGGAACTTCCTCCCTAACAGCGCTGCGGGAGTACCTATACACGTGGACTGGGTATCATAGAGTTTTCACAGGAGGCCACTTAGCCCATCGGATCCATGCCGACTCTCTGTGGAGCAATCAGTGACTCCCATTCCCTGCTCTATCCCTGTAGCCCTGCAAGTTTATTTCTCTCAAGTACCTATCCAATTTCCTTTTGAAATCATTGATCATCTCCGCTGACATCACCCCTGTAGTTCCAGGTCATTACCACTCGTTCCGTAACAAAAGTTCTTCCTCATATTCTCCCCTCGACTGCTTGCCCAAAACCTTAAATTAGTGTCCCCTAGCCCTTGTACTGTCAGCTAATGGGAGCAGCTTTACTTTGTCTACCTTATCTAAACCTCTCATAATCTTGTACACGTGTATAAATCTCCCCTCAATCTCCTTGTATTCAAGCCCGTTCAAGAGCAATAAGGGTTGGGAAATAAACACTGGCTTTGCACAAATTGGCTGCAACATTCATCTATAACATTAGCTACAGTTCAAAAGTAGTTAACTGACTATAATGCACTGAGGCATCCTGAGGTCAGGAAAAGCACCATATAAAGCTCTTTCTTTTTATCTCTCTAAAATTGCATCATGGGGGAGAATTTTCACATCAGCATGCAGGGGCGGGCTCCACGCACCGACGCGTAAAATGATGCGCGGTGACATCGGGCGTGCGTCCTGACATCACCGCGCATCACTCAGATCTTTCAAGGACCAGTTAAGGCCATTAAAAAGCCAATTAAACTAATTATCAATGCTGCCTGTCCAACCTTAAGGTTGGCGGGAGGCAGGCGAAGAGCCCAGGTGGCCTTCGCGTTTTTCAGGAAACCTCATCCACGGGCAGGATGAGGTTTCCTGAAGGTTTAATACAATTTATAAATAATTTATTCACATTTCATAAACATGTCCCAGCTCGTGCATATGCATGCGAAATAGCGCAGGCTCCAACTCTCCCTCTTCCCACCGCCCCCTGCCCGCACAGGTAGCGCTGAGTGCTACCGGCCGTGCAACACGCTGGGTGGGCCTTAATTGGCCTGCCCACGTAAAATGGCGACATGGAGCCGATCGCAGGCAGAGAATTCTCCCCATGCATTCACAAACAAAATGTGACCAGTTAATCTCTTCTTTTGGGGTTGATAAAGGGTTAAATACTTCTCAGCATTAAATACTTCTCAGCATATGAGAAGGGCTCGCCAACTCTTCCTGAAACACTGCCATGGGGTCATTTCCGTCCACTTTAACTGGTGGGTGCCAACTTAATGTCTCATCTGAAGCTGAATACCTGCAGCAAAGTAGCACTCCCCCACTGCCCACTGACATGTTAGCCCAAGTTATGTTGTCTTTGGCTGACCCTCGATTTGAGGATGGCAGGGTTGTCAGTTGCTGCCATGGGTCTTCATGTGACTGGAACAGGCCAATTCTCGACCCACAGGTCTTTGAGCACATTTAATGTCAAAGCTGCCGCGTTTCAAGCAGAGCTTCAAGTGTCTTTGCAGCCTTTACTTTGTCCTCCCCCGGAATGCTGGCCATTTGAGAGTTGAGAAGACAGGGCCTGGCAGGGAAGTCGCTTTTTGGGCACACGTTCTCCTGAATTGCCTGGTTCCTGTGGCTGGGAAAACCCTTCCAGTGACACAGGCTGGAATTTTCCAGCCCCTCATGCCGGCAGGATCTTCCGGTCCCGCTGATGTGGGTGGAGATTTCGATGACTCGCCAGCCTCGCCACGTGGCGCTGGAAAATTCCGGCCACAGTGTGGGTGGCATGGTCACTTTTGTCAGACAATGCCAGGAAAATTGTTGTGAACAATATCAGGAAATCTTCACTGCATTCGTCAACCTGACCAAAACAGCCGATTCAGTAAATCGCAAAGCTCTTTGGATCGTGCTCCAAAGATTAGGATGTCCAAGAAACTTATTCACAACCCTGCAATTGCTTCATCATGTGACTGAAACTGCCTTGCGTGGGAGACCTGAGAAAGGTGCCTCCAAAATCTGGACTGGGATCAAGCAAGGCTGTGTGACAGCTCCAATATTATTTACAATCTACCTGACAGCGGCTATTTACCTCATCAAATTTCAACTGCCCCCTGGTGTGAGTATTAAATTCCACCTAGATGGAAACCTCTTTAACCTGTGACGGTCGCATCATGCTCATAAAGCTTACTGGGAAAAAGCTCATTCCGCCCATGGATGAGGTTTTGCAAAAAATGCAAAGGCCGCCTGGCCTATTCGCCCACCCGCCAACTGTAAGGTGTAAAATTCACTTTGATTAATTGATTAATGGGCTTAACAGCCCTCTTAATTGTTGGCGGGCACACCGCCGACTCCTGCGCGTGCCCGCCGAACAAAACATTGTGCAAGTGCGCGATGACATCGGGACGTTCGCCCGACACCATCGCAAGCTATTATACGCTCATGTTTGTCGGATGCGCGACCACACGCCAAGCTGAAAATCCTGCCCCAGAGTGACCAACTGTCCCGAATGTTACAGGACCATGCTGTAATTGAGGGGAGTGTCCCACGTTGTGTGCTGCGGGGGCGCTGTTTATTCCATATTTCCCAAGATCCTTGATTTTCGTGTGTGCGCTGTACACATCTGGCTCTGGGAACGTGGTGGAGCTGATGAAGCTTCCATAACTTCCGAGCTCCAGAGCAGTGTATCTGAAGGATTATCCAAAGATGTGCTGGGGAACCCCCACCTCCGGCCACCCCACTGGAGGTTCCAGGTAAAGCTTGCACAGCAATTGCCCAGGAAGGTCAAGCTTCTGATGGGCAATTGCCCTGCACTGGGAACCATCCGAAAATGCATTTTAAATTGCAAACTTCGGATGGCCCTGACTGTGTGTCACAGCAATGGCTACCCAGAAAAGGCTAGAATTAAAACCATTTTTAGCTTCTGGGAACCATTGCACTAAACAACACCCTCCCTCCACTCCCCCAACCCCTCACGGGACTCCCCACCCCCCAACCCACCATGGGACACCCCACCACCCCCCACGACACCCGACCTCCCGCCTTCACAACACCCCCCCCAGGCCTGATTCCCGACCCAACCGTGGATCACAGATAATTTCTGATATTCTTAACTCACAGTTTACAGCATCTGAGAGAACCTTGTGTATACAGAGTTACGGTTTGTTGTCAATGGGATTGCCATGGTGCCCACTCGCATGGCGTGGAAAGACCCCCGACTTGTTCCTTTGCGCTTGCCGCCTGAACCTCCCCCACACATCGCTCCTATGGTTTTGCCGGCACCAACCAGCCACTCTCCTACAGTGCCCCGGCAAACGACTCCCCCACCGTCGCTGAAATATCCCTTATTCTTTTCCCCGAGAGTTGGGCTCCTAGGTCAACCCGCACCCGGTTAGCTAAATATTCCACCTCCCAGCCCTATACGTTGGAGGAGAGACTCTGGAATGTGTTGAACACTTCCCATATCTTGGCGGCTGTCACTGACGAGGAGATCCAACACCGGATCAGCTGCGCCAGCTCAGCCTTCTACAAACTGTGGCAGTGAGTGTTTGACAACAAAGACCCCCGCAAGTCAACGGAAGTCCTAGTGTACAGAGCAATTGTCATCACCGCACTCCTGTACTGCGTATCAGCAACACATAAAAGCGCTGGAGAAATTCCATCAGCAATGCCTCCGCCACATCCTCCAGATTCAATGGGAGGACCGTCCACAAACACTATTGTCTTTCTTGAAGCCAGATCAACAAACATTCTGGCAAAACTGCTGCAAAATCAACATTGATGGATTGGACGCTGTGTCCAGATGGGCGAAAACCAGCCCTCCACCACGCCACCCCCTCCCCCCCCCTCCCCGCCCTAAGTTATGTATCAATGGTCCTGTAGGAAGATTTAAGCTCTCAATCATCTGAGCAGAGCTGAGAGTGGAAATCGAAACTAGCATGCCTCTGTAACCCTTATAGTTGATTCAGCTGTCATAACCTCCTCAACATATTTTGTAATCCTTTGGACTGGCTGAGTACTATTTTATGGCTTGTGCTGGCTAATGCCAAATTTTATTGTAAAGATAAATCAGTCATTGACTTTCACATCTGTTTTGGCGTGAAGGCACTGAGCATTTGCAGCCCTTTCATCTCTTTGTTTTAATCAGGTGTTAACAAACCCTCTTGAAGCCCTGGCAAAAGAGCAGCACTGCTGAGAACACTCAAGGGGTTATGTTAACAACTCTCTTTTGTGTAGGGCAGTCATGTTGCAAAAACTGGGAATCTCTTGTAGTTGAATTATGGATTTTCCATCAATCAGCTTAGATTGACGTGAGTAATACACAGCCTTGGCTCCAGGGACACGAGAACATGTGACTGCAACACAGGGAACATGAGCATATGTGACTAAGACACCAGAAAATGAGAACACATGCTTAGGGACACCAGGAATCTGATGGCATATGCCTAAGGCAATGGAGACATAAAGGCACATGAAACCGATCCCAGTGATGCTACTCATGCAGTTCTCTCTGGATCCCCTTCCTCTTCATGTTGCTTTAGGCTTTTAGACTTAATACTGAATCACAACACACTTAAAAATGCTGAAATGTCAAAGTCAACATTTCCTGACTCAACATTCCCAGGAGATGAAGTTAACATCTTTAGAGCTCACTCCACTTTTCAAAGGTTTTCAAATTCACCGCTGCAAAAACGCACTGAAACTCTCTTGGAGTGCTGTCAAATTTATTTAAATACACCTCCAGTTTTCTCCTATCACATTTTGCAGCCAGCAATTTAAATGACTAATTGTGATATTAGCACATTAGAGTTGCCAACATATCAGGCAAGGTTTTATTTTGTTTTATTTGTTCTTGGGATATGGGTGTCGCTGGCAAGGCCAGCATTTATTGCCCGCCCTGATTTTCTTTCAGATAACGTTCTTTTGGCTCATAACCTGTCAGCATCATTAACTTTCCATCAAGCCTTCCACCCCCTCCCCACAACGCCCCCCTCTCCCTACAATCCCCACCCCCAACCCTCCCCCCTCTCCCCCCAACCCAGTTTAAGATTAAATTATCCGGTCCAGACAACCTTGGGCATGAAGGAGCAGAAGAGTTAAGCAGTCATTTTTATTAACACTCTCCAAGAGATCTCTCAAAGATGCGCCAATGCACAATTCTTTCAGTTAACTTGAAAGTTAACCTAGATTCACCCTACTCAAATCCTTTGAGTGGGACTGGAACCCATAACCATCTGGCTGATCTGCAAATCAAACTTTCAAGTTTCATTTTTTTTGCACTTGCTCTGTGAAGTAGCTGAGCTTGTGCGTCATAACCGTGAACTTTGCACTGTCGCCCTCAAACCTGTTCCACCAACCATTTTTGGCTGCTGGCAGTTGACCAGAATGTACAGCGAGTGCTTAAATTAATCCCAGCATCAGTAGCGTGTAATTTTTCACTCTAAGCATGTGACTGGCATTTGGGAATCTACTGGGCCACACTAAGCTACGGTTCAGCGGTTTGCTTCATTATGGGGTTGAAAAAAGGCTATCTATAGTAAAGTGAAATACAGTTCACGTGCTTGCGACTCCTTCACTTTGCAGATCAGCCAGATGGTTATGGGTTCCAGTCCCACTCAAAGGATTTGAGCAGGACGAATCTAGGTTAACACTTCAGTGCAGTGCTAACAAAATGCCCCAACAATTGGAGGTGCTGCCTTTCAGATAAACTGTTAAAGCTAGTCCCTGTCTGCTCTCTGAGGTGGATTATGGCACTACCTCGAAGAAGGCTAGTGGAGTTATATCTTGGCTAACATTGATCCCTCGGCCAATCTTACTAAAGCAGATTTATATGGTCATTATCACACTGCTGTTTAGGGGGACTTGCTGAGGGCAAATTGGCTGCTGCATTTCCTACATTACAACAGTGACTACGCTGCAAAGTTACTTAATTGGCTGTGAAGTGCTTTGGGACATACTAAGGTCCTGAAAGATGCTCTATAAATGTGTAAAAAGCAAAACTCAGCAAGTCCCCCCAAACAGCAGTGTGATAATGACCATATAATATGCTTTAGTAACATTGAAATCTGAAACAAGAACAAAAAGTGCTGGATAAACTCAGCAGGTCTGACAGCATCTGTGGAGAGAAAGACAAAGTTAACGTTTCAAAGCTCTGAAGAAGAATCATACGGACTTGAAACGTTAACTCTGTCTCTCTCTCCGCAGATGCTGTCAGACCTGCTGAGTTTTTCCAGCATTTTTTTGTTTTTGTTCTATATAAATGTGTCTTCCTTTTTTCTCTTTCATTACAAATATTGCCTCTGTCCTGCATCCAAGGCTGTTCAGAATCACAGAATGGCAACACCACAGGAGGCCATTTGACCCGTCATGTCTGTACCGATTCTCCGAAGGAGCAATTCACCTACTGCCACCCCCCTCCTTCTTCCTATAGCCCTGCACATTGTTTTATTTGTAAAGGATCTTCCTGACCACCCCTGGTTGCCACACATCGATCCCCCCCGCCCCAAAAAAAAATCATATGAGCTGGAAAATTAAAATGGAATAAAATTAAAATGATTTTAGTGATCCCACAGAAAATTGAAAGATCACTGCGGATAAGATGACAGATGTTTACTACTCAATATAATTAAGTGTTGGGAAATGTGATTATAGTAGAAAGTTGCTGTTGATAACTTGCAGCATCAGAAATATGGAATGTACTACATTTGGTACCCCTCCCTTGTGAAACATTTGTCGACTGGTTGTTCATATTTTCTGAAAACTACTGTGCATTCAAGCGGAAAGCCCAGGCCTCCTTGTCCAATCCAATTCAGCCGAATATAACAGGCTACGAGAGGGAGTGTACCGACGGTTACACTCCCATCATTAAAACATAATAGTCATGCCTGGTGAATGCCAAACACATTTCTTCCTCTTGAAAAGATTTCTTACCTCAGTCACAGCAAAGCTCCTTTTACCACACGGCACGACCTTGTACCATTTGTCGTGCAGCATATCCATGAACCCATCGGACTTGTACTGGCTAATTAGTTCAGAAATGTTTGAAGTCAATGGGGAGTTCTGTAGAAGGCCAATTCCATAGCCTAGAAACGGGAATTGTCAGAGAAAAGCAGGGCAATCAGAGTCAGTGTGTTTACCGACGCAGCAAAGGAGCTGGCCTAAAGTTATGGGGAAAAGAAATTGGTTATGACAGCGAAATAGATGGCAAAAGCTACCCCTGGTTATCCCAATAGGTCAGAGAGCTAGAGATTTCCCTGAGTGATCGCAAGGAAGCATTTACATCAAGGCAGTCTGACACTTTTGTAAACAACGAGAGTGCAGCTCGAGCAGTTTTCTAATTATTATCCGCAATTAAAGGCGAGGCTTGAAATCACTCCTGGGTGCTTGCTTTTCATAAGCCAAAGTGTGCCACATGCAAGAGCGGTCCTACCCTATTTCGGGGTTTGCTTTGCAATTAACCAAAGGTGTCACTTTAACCTTTGCAATTAACCTTGGTGACCAATAAGCTATGTGAAATTAATTAACGCAAGGTCTTGGAGAGATAATTACCATTTGATTACTAGTTAATAGTACAGCCAGTAATTATTGCGAAACAATGCAATCTGTTTAATGTGTCACTGTGAATCGCGGGAATGAAGGGGAGCAGTGAATATAGTTCCGAGTGATATGGAAATAAGCCACAAACTCAAATAACAAGCTAGGTAATTCTTGTTTATCCTTTGCTTTGTGTTAAGGGAGCTAGGGCATTGATTTGGCAATGTCTGCATTGACCAAACAGAATTGTTTAAAATTCTCTTTTCAATTACATCAATTTGCAAATACTTCACGTATTGTTATTGCTGGCTGCAGACATGATGCATGTCCCTAAAAAAAACATTATTCTACCTATAAATGGTACCTTTGTAACCCTATCACTCTAACAGCCCTCCGAGATTTCTGCATTCCTCCAGTTCTAGCCTCTTGCGCATCTCCTATTGTAATCCTTCCACCATCATAATAACAGTTGCCTAGGCCCTAAATTCGAGAATTTCCTCCCTAAACCTCTCCACCCATCTACCTCTCTCTTGCTTTAAGACATTCCTCAACACCTAGTCCTTTGACCAAGCTTTTGGTCATCTATCCTAATACCACTGTAAGTGGCTCAGTGTCAAATTTTGTCTGATAATGCTCCTGAGAAGCACTTTGGGACGGCTGACCACATTAAAGGCTTTTATAGGGATGTGAGTTGTTGTAACTTGTAGAGTTATATTCAAAGCCTCTGTTTGGAAGGATAAACTGACCAATGTTCCTGCTTCCCTCAAACAATGATCTTGGAATTGGCTGAGAACAGGATTAAGCTCAGCTGGAATGCACTCTGGATGACACACACCCCAAGTACACTTGTGAAGAATGATGTTAAGTGCTTCCTGGGTTTGGGGGAGAAACTGAAGCCTGAATTAGTGTCTTGTGGACAGGAGAAGAAGAAGATATTACAAAAGCTGACACAAGACTTCAAACACATCTTTCCAAACAGTTCTTGGCATACTACCTGATCCGCTTGTTACCTCTTCTTCCAAAAGATCATTTATATAGTTCTAAGTTATTTACCTGTACAAGCATGTTAATTTGTTTTAGCATGTTAACAAGCCATTACCTGGAACTTATATGAACTATAAAGGTGAAATTTACCAGGTAATAGTAACATACAATCATGCTAACATGAGGTTCGTATGATATTTATCTCGCTATTGTTTAAATGGAGCATTGAAATCGTGGCTAAATGAATTTCATAGGAACATGTTAACTCAAATATTGCATACCTCAACTTCATTTTAATTAACCTTCAGATTATTTGTGTTCCTCACTTTTCTCTGCTTTTTTTCTTCTTTATTAGTGTCCTGAGGGGGAATTAAACAACTTCATAATGGATAAGGAACTGGTGATTTCTGCCCTGAATTCTCTAGTTTCACACCTCAATCACTAGATATTAAGATTGATAATTAAATCATCTGACATCTCAGCAGAGTAATCAGTTCCAGAGATAAATCATATGAATTTGGATTTTCTGCATTCCTTCTATACAAAATTAATCAAATACATTCATCCACTTAAAATGCAAAGCATAGCAAAGTTGAAGCATTTTAGATTGTGACACAGATACAAACTGGGATGGCTTGGTTCACTTTATAATAGTTAATTTGCTCATGAATCATTTTGCAGCTTCAAATCCACTTGGATGAGATTGAAATAGTAATCCTGTTCACATTAAAGGTAATTTACTCTTTTTCTTTAAAGTGATAACCTGCAAGGACGATAACAGATATAACCAGGATTAGATGAATGTTGACATGTGAAAATTTAAGCCCAGACCTAAGTTCCTGGATGGAGATGTGCGGCCTCAGTGCAGCTTCAACAACTCTCAAAAAGCTCAATGCCATTCAGGACAAGGTGGCCTGCATGACTGGCACCCCATCCACCACCTTAAACATTCATTCCCTCCATCACCAGAGCACAGGAGCAGCAGTGTGCGCCATCTACAAGTTGCACTGCAGCAACTCACCAAGGCTTCTTTGGTAGCACCTTCCAAACCAGCGACCTCTCACTGCCAAGAAAGAACAAGGGCAGCAGGTGCATGGGAACCCCATTACCTTCAACTTCCCCTCGAAGTCCCACACCATCCTGACTTGGAATTGTGTCACCATTCCTTCACTGTTGCTGGATCAGAATTCTGGCATTCCCTGCCTAACAGACAATGAATGATGAATGTGCCTGCAGTATGTGGATTGCAGTGGTTCAAGAAGTGTACAGGACAGACACTGGGATGAATTTAATGTAGGTCACAGGGGTTCAACCCATGAGTGTGAAATGCATATCACCTTTCTCAGAGGCGTCTGACGCTATGTAAGTGCAATAAGACATTTAAGTGGGCATCGTCAGGCCTCCAACAGAATTAAGTCCTTAGGGAGGGCAGAAATCCTGCCAGCGAATCGGAGGCCGGCAGCTCTCCATCACACACAATGCCACCAAGAGTGGTAGCTGCTGCTGGTAATTCAGTGAGGCCTTCATCAGAGGTCATTGCTGGACCCCTGGTGGAGACAGGTGAGTGGGGGTGAAGGTTGCAGAGAGGGTCTTTGGAAGGAAGGGCAGGGGGTGGCCCTTGCTAGGCAGCCCCCTTCTCACTGCTGGGTCTAGGCACTAGGTGTCTTTGAAAGAGGGGCTCCCCTGGGAAGTTGCTGGCAAACCCGACACGGTTTACTGGGCAGCCTCCAGGAGGCACAGGAAACCCATATGAGTTTGGGAGAATCCCTGAGCCACCAGTAAATCCTGGTGGGCTCAGGGATAATGACCTTTAAATAGCTCAATAATTAGCCTAATTAATTAACAAGCAGGTTCCTGCGTCAGTCCATTTCTGCCACTGACTTAATGGGGGTCAGGGCTGGTGGGAATGGGATGCGAGGCTTCCCTGTCATTATAAAGGCCCACCCACCATCTAGTCTACTTTGGCAGGTTCCCAGCCATTGGTCAGTTATTCCAATATTCCAATATGAAGAGTAGTAATCCTGGTCCCTCTTGCTCCTCCTAACTGACTTAGCCTTGCAACTTCTGCCCTTTGTGTGCTACAAACTGGCATCTTCAGACCGTTGTCAACTTCTAACCCCCTTATGGCATACTTCCCAACATATGGTTACGCTGGTTATTTATTTAAAGCATCTACACTATTGGCTTGCTCTTCAATAATCGCCCAAGGGCCAGGGTTTTAAGTTGAACCTTCGAGGGGGGGGGGGGGGCCTGCCCGACCTGGAGTCACCTGTAATCTCACGAGAAGGCATCGGGCGCATGTCCCGACATCATCGTGCTGGCACGCAACATTGCGGTTGGCGGGCATGGAGTCGGAACCGCGCCCAGTGACAATTAAGCCCATCAAGGAGCCAATTCTCAGCGATTTTATATGGCCCGCCCCCACTTTTACGGTTGGCGGACGAGCAAATCGCTCAGGTGGCCTTGAAGTTTTGTCTCCAAGCTCTATCCGGGGTGGGATAAAATGTCTGGGGTTAAGTAAAATAAGATAAGATGTTTGAGGTGTTATGTAGTCTGCTGTCAGGTGCTTGAATTTGCAGTATTAACACAGTTCGCAGCAGTTTGTTGGCCTCATTTCATTCATGCCGTATCGCAGCTCCCTGAGGCAGCTCCACAGCAGCTGTCAGCCTTCAGGGAGCGCCGGCCCACACCCTCACTTCTCTCAGCGCTCGCCCTCTTCCTGCGCCACCCCAACCCCACCGGCAGCGCTGAGCCTTTCTCATGGGACGTTTCGCGCTGGCTACCAATTAATTGGCCAGCCAGCGTGAAATTGTGGCCAGGGGCTGATTGCGGCTGGAAGCGTGTATCAGGTCCGCTTCTGGGCCCGCCGATTTGCGTGTGCCCGATGAGCGCAAGATTCAGGCCATGGTCAATGTCCATTCTGACCGCAGCCTGCCTTTGCATTCCAGTTGATAACCTGACAGTGGAACAGAACCTCTTTGTTTGTAGTCCATGTTTCAATACTCCTTGTGTTTCCCAGACAACCTGCTGGTCTCTTCACCACTCTGTTAATATAGATCATTATTAACTCTCAACTTCCCAATATGTCCAATGCAGTCTGAGGCTGAGGTGAATGGCAAACTTTCTGGACATCACAGTCTTTACTGTTGACACTAGCTTGCCAGCTGGCATGACCAGAATTCTGGCAGGGTGAGGGGGAGGACACTGCCAGAAAGCCGAAGGAACAGACTCCTGTAGTCATGCAAGCGGTTAGGAGGGGGCGCGGTGAATTGGAAAGACATGGCAGTCAGATAAGGGATGTCAGGAACAGGGGAGGCCTGACATTCCTTGTGGGGCCTGGAAGCAAAAAAAAATTGGTAGTTTGCTGATTCTATTATAACGAGAGTTGATCTTTAAAACTGATCATGCCTCCCACTGATTGGTAATTGCTCATCTCCCCCACCCCTAGTCAGCCTGATGTCCACCTAAAGCGAAAATCAGTCCATAGAGTTGGTTGCACCATCGGAGCTTCTTTACCGAACAGGTGAAGGAGATGGGAGACACAAGTGAGCTGCCACAGTGCTACCACTGGCAGGAGGGTGTAATTACAGTGTGACAAGTTTACATATGCACTTTCCATTTTATATGTGGACATAGGAATTTGTAATGAGAAAGCTGGCACAAAAGCATGGTAAAATGTGATGAGACATAAGATTTGAAAATCGGAAATGCATGTGCACAAACCTCAGATTTTTAATATATTATAAATATCAACCATAAGTTGCTAAGTATAAACTTGCTGACTTTTTCCAGGAACCAATGAAAAATAATATACTTAATTCATTATCTTTTTGGGGAAATTTACAAATTCTTTTCGAATTTATGTGTATTAATCCTCCTTCTCCTTGCAAGTGTGACCCATCTTGAGCAACACCAGTGAAGATCTGCTATATGAATGTGTTTAAAGAAATGCATACCTTCAATTGCAAAAGGTTTTCCAACGGTTAGTAACTTGCAATCAGCATCAATTGAGACCTCATAATCCAACAGCGCTTTGTCCATTATAAAGGCATCAAGTCTTTGTGGATCATTCCTAGGTTGAGAAGTCACATCTTTAATCAGAAGCAAAGAGTTCATTCCACATTTGCGCCTACCGTTCCGCTGAATTCTTTCTTGAGGACAGTTGAACTCTGCAGAAATAACTAGTTAGTGATCTATTTTTTTTTCTATCATTTTTGGAAGAGTTCTTCCACGTGGAATCATAGAATGGTTACAGCACAGAAGAAGGCCATGCTGCTTCTCTGAAAGAGCAATTCACCTAGTGCCTTTCTGTTGCCCTGAACATTCTTTCTTTTCAGATAATGATCCAACGTCCTCTTGAATGCCTCGATTGAATCTGCCTTAAGCACAAAATTGACATCCCAAATTGATCTGTGCTGTGCATCGAAGAATTGAAGTCATTGAATAAAATCATTAATTGACAGTAATATATAATCAATTGACTTGGAGCAGATGCAGATAGTTTTAAGGCGACGATAATCCTGAGACACCAGCCCTGTTTTATCAACTTCACATTTCTCTCAATGTATAGCACCAGACACAATTACTCATCTGCTATATCAATAAACAGGTTTTTTTAATGCAAAATGAAGTGTCACCTTTTCAATCAATATATAATTTGGTTTAATGAAAAATAATTTATGAAAAGCCAACATGTCACATTATTTCTAAAACCATACGTTGCAGATGAAAAATACATAGCATCAGTCCATTTTAACCAACATTAATCTGTAGTGTTAAGGAAATAATTTGCTTGGTTGTGTTTATTCAGACCTTCAGTTGGGTTCTGGTATGACCTGGCATAAAAAGCGGGAAGATATCTTTTATAACTAATATTTAACATAACATTTCAACTCAGAAAAACAGCTGAATGGTTCAAAATTGTGTCAGCCATGGCTCAGCAGTAGCACTTAATTCTGCCTCTGAGAGTTGTGGGTTCAAATCCCACACCAGACACTTGAGCACAAATGTAGATCAAATGTAGGCTGTAGCTCATACAGAGAGGGAGAGATGATCACCTCTGCCCATCAGGTTGCACTCAGATCTCATTTAAGTAGAATAGGAAGGCTGCTGGTGCTAATTGCATTTGTTAGGAACATACAGTAACAATTTTATAGGTTTCAAAAGCACGTTTGCTAAAAAAAAACTTTTTAAAAAAAGCCCTTCTTCGGGAAAGGGATGTATTGGACAAGCGACTTGGCACCTTTCTGTGTTGGTCCCAAAACCATATCAAACTGCTTATCTGAAGAAGGATCGCAAAAGACATGATTCAACGAGTGTTCCACAAGTGTAAATGAGATCCTTTCACTTACTGGGCTTCTTTCCGAACAAAGACAACTAACTGATAAGACCTTAATGAAAAGCTAAAAAGAGAAACCCAGGTGGGAGAAAGACTGTTTGATGGCCAATACCTAGTGTGGAAGCATGATTAATCAGTTTAGGAGCAGCCTATTTTGAGTTTAATCCTATGAGAAAAGGCTGGAAGCTGCCGAAAGGAACAGCCATCTTAAACATCATGAGAGAGATGCTTTGAAACAGAAGCTGCTTCTCAACACGGAGAGACCGAGGAAGGTTTCTGGAAACAGCTATTGGACTGCTGTACTAAATCAGGAAACCAAGAGCCACCACCTGCAGTACCATAAAAGTAAAAATAGGAGCCTTCATTCACTCTCAGACCTGCTCTGCTTGTTGAGTCCACCTTCAACTACAGAAGTCATTGCAGCTGCTAAACCTCAAATTTCAACCCCTTTTCCTTTGGAAAGTAGGAATTCAAACAACGAGCCCACAATGACATCTACGAGATTGATTTGAATCATAGTTTTAAGTATCTTATAGTCTTTATCTGCTTTTAATTTTTGTATCTGCACTTTAGCTAATAAATTTATCACTTTTACTTCAGTAACTTTCAGCAGTAGTTTCATAATAAACTAACCTTTTATCTTATTTAAGGCTACAGCTTGTCTGCTGGGCTATTTTTAAATTTAACCATTCATAAATTCAAAGGGGGCAAGGGGGCTACATGCACGCATACAAATTCTTAGCTCACAGACCATTTTAAGGGAAGGCCTTTTACCTGGTCGTGACACATTGCTTATAGACTTTTAAGAGGGCAGCAAGTCCAAGCGTCAATACTTTAAATAGGAGGGGTGGAACACTGGGTATCACATGAAGCAGCACATGTCAAGGGCACGGAAGCTGAATGCTCACCACAGCGGGGTGATGAATGTAAGGCTCAAAATTCTTGAGAGATTGAAGACAAAGATGAATGCCAGACCCACTTCCTGCTTTCCTTTGATAAGGATCTCTCTAAATGGTTGCATCCCAACTTGTACTATCGAGGATTATGAGTGGGTTGAGGGGGCAGTGATGGGAGTGCTGATTGATACAAAGATGGCGTTAAGGGTCCCAACAAAGTCAGTTGAGCCCTGACAGGGCTCCTGCCTATTTCTGGCTGAACATTGCAATGGTTGCTGTTCCTCTTTCCCTCAATCTTCATCCACCATTACTCCATTGTATAGTACTGAGCCTCAGGTCTGAGCCCTGATCTGAGAGTTGACTGACTTCTACGTCAGAGTGCTACAATTTATCACCAAAAAAATCTCAGGCTTAATGGAGGGGTGGGTGATTGGGACAGGGGGTGGCAGGGGTGCGGGTGGAAGCCCCAAGATTTCCATTTCCGTTCATCATTTTAATTTTGGAGCATTACCATCATTACAATTTTACCCTCAGTTATACACAACAAATGAGCACACTCCCAGCAGAAACAGCTGAGTGCCTCACCCTGCAACATGTTAATGAGAAAGGACATCAAAACAAGTTTCCATTAGTTACAACACAAGTGGAATCCTTCTAGATTTCGCCCATGACCAAGTTTGATAGACATGGAGTTAAATGTGAAAGTAATTCAAAGAAAAACACAGAAAGTACATTTGGCTGTTTTTGAAATGTTTCTGATATTTTCGAAGTGGGTTTCTCCAGGGGCCACCTCGTTACCGGAAAGGGTTAGTGTCCTGGATTTTTGCACTGCCATTATTTTGCTCAGAAATTTGTAGTATAAATTTCCTGTTTGGGAATCATTCTATATGTTTTTCTATATGTAACCTTGCCAACCCGCAGTGGCACACCCATTCACCCACTGTAACCTACCCATCCACCCACTGTAACCTACCCATTCACCCACTGTAACTTTAACCATCCACCCACTGTAACTTTAACCATCCACCCACTGTAACCTACCCATCCACCCACTGCAACCTACCCATTCACCCACTGTAACCTACCCATATACCCACTGCAACCTACCCATTAACAAATAAAAGCAGATGCATGCCTATCTGCATTTGTTGAAGGAATTCTGTTTGGGTAGGCTCTGATTCACAATGGAGACAGTGCATGTGCAGGTTGCATTGATTCCCAGCCAAATTGCACGCCAGTCACAAAACATCCAGCTGCTCAAAGGTCACTTCGTCTCTTACTTTTTTCTTTTACTCCAAGTCTTATTACACATATGCTCTGCACTGCTATCATCTGGGATGGGCACCTTAGAATGCTTAAGAATGCATAATGCTCAAATCTACAGTCATGAAAATGGGGGGCTCATAGAATCGCAGAACGATACAGCATGAAGTAAGCCATTCGGCCCATCGCCCCCTCTTTTGAAACAGCAATCCAATTAGTGCCACTCTCATGCTCTTTCCACACGGCCTTGCACATTCTTCCCTTCAAGAATTTATCCAATTCCCTTTTGGAAAATTATTATTGAATAGGCTTCCACTGCCCTTTCAGGCTCTGCATTCCAGATTGTAACAGCTTGCAGCATAAAATAAACGTTTCCGTCCTTCATCTGGTACTTTCCTCCACGATTCTGCATCATAACTGAAGTTTCATTTCATTTTTGCCTTCCCACTAAAACTTTACCCACAACACCAATTCTAATAATCCCTCTGCTTGCCCAAATCACCTCGCAGGAATTGGAGTGCGTTCAACACATTTAATTTCTGGCTGCCTCAGTCTGTCTGACTCAAGGACAAAAAGCACAAGAAATTGGAACAGGAGCAGACCACACAGCCTGTTCAGCCTGCTCCGCCGTTCAGCTCCACTTTTCCGCCCGTTCCACATTTCCCTTGGTTCCCTTAGACACCAAAAATCAGTCTATCCCAACCTTAAATATATTCAATGATGGAGCATCCACACCCACTGGGATACAGAACTCTAAAGATTAAGAAGGAAATAGATAAGATTTCTTGACTCTAAGGGTGTCAAGGGCGACGGAGAGCGAGGGAGTACGGAGTTGAGATAGAGGATCAGCCATGATCATATTGAAGGGCGGAGCAGTCTCGAAGGGCCGAATGACCCACTCCTCCTATTTTCTATGTTTCTATGATTCAGAATCCTTTGAATGAAGTAATATCTCCTCATCTCAGTCCTAAATGGTCGGCCCCTTACCCTGTAGCTCCGGGATGGAAATAATCTCTCCACTTTGCCGGGAGCTGTGGAATATAAATCCAGTGATAAAACAAATTTTAAACAAACACAGATAGTGTTTGAGGGATAAAAAAAAAGTCGCTCATCGCAGATTTGCAACAGAAGCATAGATGCCTATGTGGTGCTGTGTTACAGCTCACTCAGGAAGTCAGTTGCTGTGGCAACATGCACTTTTTACATAGATCCCTCAGGATCTTTTATGTTTCAATAAGATCACCTCTCATTCTTCTAAACTCCAATGGGTATAGACCTAACCTATTCAACCTTTCTTCACAAGATAAGCTTCTCGTTTCAGGAATGAGTACAGTGAATCTTCTCCGTTCTGCTTCAAATGCAATTATATCTTTTTTTAAATAAGGAGATGAAAACTATACACAGTACTCCAAGTGTGGTCTCACTAAGGCCCTATACAGCTGAAGTAAAACTTCCCTACTTTTATATTCCATTGCTGTTGCACTACGTGCTTGCATTCCATTTGCCTCCCTAATCACTTGCTGTACCTGAATACTAACTTTTTGTGATTCATATAAATGGGAACACTACTACCTGGAAGTTCCCCTCCAAGTCGCTCACCATCCTGACTTGGAAATATATCTCAGTTCCTTCACTATCGCTGGATCAAAATCCTGGAACTGCCTTCCTAACAGCACTATGGGTGTACCTACATCACATGGACTGCAGTGGTTCAAGAAGGCAGCTCACTGCCACCTTCTTAAGGGCAACTAGGGCTAGGTAATAAATGCTGGACCAGCCAGCGAAGCCCACATCCTGTGAATGAATTAAAAAAAAATACCAGGTCACTCAGACCGCTCTATGCCACAGAGTTCTGCAATCCTTCTCCATTTAAATTGAATAATGCTTTTCTATTCTTCCTGCCTTGGAAATATATCTCAGTTCCTTCACTATCGCTGGATCAAAATCCTGGAACTGCCTTTCTAACAGCACTATGGGTGTACCTACATCACATGGACTGCAGTGGTTCAAGAAGGCAGCTCACCGCCACCTTCTTAAGGGCAACTAGAGCTAGGTAATAAATGCTGGACCAGCCAGCGAAGCCCACATCCCGTGAATGAATTAAAAAAAAAACCAGGTCACTCAGACCGCTCTATGCCACAGAGTTCTGCAATCCTTCTCCATTTAAATTGAATAATGCTTTTCTATTCTTCCTGCTTAAGTGGACAAGTTCACATTTTCCCACATTATACGCCATCTGCCAAATTCTGTCCAGACACCTAACCTATCTAATTCCCTTTTATAGATTCTTTACCTCCTTGACAACTTTTCTACCTATCTTGGCGCCATCGGCAAATTTAGCTCCCATAATTCAGTCTCCTCATGCATGTTGTAGTCTGGAACTGTGGATAATGATGGCAGAGGCTCTAATATTCTTTCCATCACATGGCTGACCAGGAATCTTTCCTGCTCTTACCACTTACCATTGGTGTGTGTAGGAAGGATTTGTAGGTTCATACTCAACCCATTTGGCATTGTTATGAACACGCCTTCCTTTTGGCCTCAACTCCTGGCATGGTACGTGAACCCAGAGCTTCTGACTCAGAGGCAGGGATGCTACCTACTGAGCCACAAGATCTCCTATGTATGCTTGTAACAGACTTAAAAAAGTAGCTCAAGCGGAGGGAGAAACCAGCAGGTATTAAATAAGTGAGCATAACAATGTGGCAAACATTATATTCACTGAAACATTGACCCGAACTGTTAACGCTGTTTCTCTCTTTCCAGGCAATGCTTGACCTGCTAAGTATTTCCAATGTTTTTCACTCTTTTATATTTTATTCACCGAGCTGTACTTGTGATACAAAAAATGTTTCATGGCACAGAATAGGATCATTACTTATCATTCAGGGAAAAAAACTGCAGTGCGCATAAGATTGCCTGGTATCAGGAGACAAAAGAGTTTGATAATGTGGAATAGGTCATGGTACTTACTTCAAGTATTTCACACCATCTGGTGTAGTTGGCACGTCATACCTTCTCATATATTCATTCATCTCTGGAAAACTCTTCTTCACATAATCCTCTGCACTGCTTTCTCGAACAGTCCCAAAACGGAAACCTTGTGACGGGTGGTGAAGCTTGAAGATAAAATTAAACTCATGAGCACAACAGAGCATATGATACCATTTAAAAAAAATACAATAATTCCCTCAAGGTATTTACCAAGCAGAGCGCAAAAATGCTGCAAGTATCAAATGAAGATTTCAGAACTAATGCAAGATTATTATTTTCAGTTAGCTGCAGAGATCTTCACACCAAGCAGACTTTAACTCAGCATTGGCAAAGTGAATGAAAAAAGGGCAAATACTTTGAGCAAGGAAAGAACATTCTGGTTAGAGAGATCATAGCTATTGTACATTAAATTTCATAGGTGGGAGAGGGACTGCATTCCATTTCAAAAAGCAATGAAAACCTGAACAAGAACCAATCCCAATGGCATTTTTCATCTAAACTATGTCTATGCATGTCCAAGTTAGGCTGCTGAAGGTCCTGTAATAGAAATTTGTGGAGGTGATAGGTTCAGAACGTCTTCATTTTAATATTCTTATTGTTCAGATCCCTCCATGGGCTCGCTCCTCCCTACCTCTAACTTCCTCCAGCTTACAACCATCTGAGATTTTTGCATTCCTCCAGTTCTGGCTCCCTGAGCATCCCCATTTTAGTTGTTCCATCACTGATCACCATGCCTTCAGTTGCTGGGGCCCTAAGCTCTGGAATTTTCTCACTCAAACCTCTCCACCTCTCTCCCCCCACTAAGATTCCCTTAAAAAACAACCTCTTTGACCAAGTATACGGTCACCTGTCCTTAAAACTCCTTATGTGGCTCACTGTCAAATTCCATTTGTTAATGTTCCTGTGAACTGTCTTAGGATGTGTTACTACATTTAAGGCATGATAGAAATGCAAGTTGTTGTTGTTATTAAATGCACTGTTACATGACTTCCTAACCATTGGGGAACATTTCTGATGTGGAGCAAAACCCATGGTTGCCTGAGGTGAAGGTTGCTGATCCTGTACAAAATTGCAGGGACAGGGCCATTAGCATGATTAATGGTGGCTTGACTATGCCTGTAAAGGCACATCGCCAGTGTTCACCCCCCGCTTGGGGCCTGGAACATTGGAGCAGTGTCACACAATACAAAAGTTGTCACTTCGGGCCTACAGAAACAGAGCAGCTCAATGCTACAACTTCAAAGAGGAAAGTCAGACTATCCCTTCTAAGTAATTTATTATCCCCTCCCCTCCTAGCCCTCCATCTCCGGCCGTAATGGCGGGTTTTCCCGCCGTATCATCCCATTCTCACCTCATTAATTATGCAGCCATAGGAAACACACCACCTTGCTGGCTGGCGGCGTCCGATTTGCCTACCACATCATTACCTCACTGCTTCCTCACACAGGGCGCCATATTTAAACTGCAGTCACACGCACACGCCTCAATGTCTGCAGCCCAGGTCTGCTCCAGTGAAGACATGGCCCCAAAAGCCAAGAAGAGTGCAGCCCCCATCCCCCAATTCTCTGACGCATCCCTGGGACAACCTCTGGACACTGTGGAGGTCTGTTGCGATGTTCTCTACTCCTGCTCTGGCCGCAGGAGGCCCATCAGTCTCACCACTCCAGCTTGGGAGGCGGCGTGGAGGTGGTCAATGTCAATGCTGCACACAAGAGGTCGGCCATCCATTGCAGAAAATAGATGAATGATCTCATCCGTGCTGCCAGGGTAAGGCAATTGTCTTATCACTCTAAACCATAAGACGTAGGAACAGAAGGAGGCTATCTGGCCCATCGAGTCTGCACCGCCATTCAATGAGATTATGGCTGATCTGATAATCCTTAACTCCATTTTCCTACCTTTTCCCCATAACCCTTGATTCCCTTACTGATTAAAAATCTGTCTATCTCAGCCTTGAATACACCTAACGACCCAGCCTCTACAGCCCTCTGCGGTAAAGCATTCCACAGATTCACTACACTCGGAGAAGAAATTCCTCCTCATCTCTGTTTTAAATGGGTGCCCCCTTACCGTGAGATCATTCCCTCTGTTCCTAGACTCTCCCTCAAGGGGAAACAACCTCTCAGCATCTACCCTATCAAGCCCCCTAAGAATCTTATGTTTCAATAAGGTCGCCCCTCATCCTTCTAAACTCCAATGAGTACAGACCCAATCTACTCAACCTCTCCTCATAAGGAAATCCCTCTATACCTGGGATCAATCAGGTGAACCTTCTCTGGGCTGCCTCCAATGCCAGTATATCTTTCCTTAGATAAGGGGACCAAAACTGTTCACAATATTCTAGGTGTGGTCTAACTAGTGCCTTGTACAGTTTTAGTAAGACTTCCCTATTTTTATACTCCATTCCCTTTGAAATATAGGCCAACATTCCATTTGCCTTCCCTATAACCTTCTGAATTTGTATGCTAGCTTTTTGGGGTTCACGCACGAGGACCCCCAAATCCCTCTGTGCTGCAGCTTTCTCCATTTAAATAATATTCAGCTCCTCTATTCTTCCTGCCAAAGTGCATAACCTCACATTTTTACACATTCTATTCCATCTGCCAAGTTTTTGCTCACTCATTTAACCTGTCTATATCCCTCTGTAGACTCTTTGTGTCATCCTCACCACTTGCCTTCCCACCTATTTTTATGTCATCCACAAACTTGGCGATAGTACATTCACTTCCCTCATCCATGTCATTAATATATATTGTAAATAACTGTGGCTCCAGCACTGATCCCTGTGGCATTCTACTAGTTACAGGTTGCCATTCTGAAAATGCCCCCCTTATCCCAACTCTGTCTTCTATTAGTTAGTCAATCCTCTATCCATGCTAATATACTACCCCCAACACCATGGGCTCTTACTAAGTAGCCTAATGTGCGATACCTTATCAAACACCTTTTTGGAAATCCAAATATATTACATCTATTGGTTCCCCTTTATCTATCCTGCTTGTTACCTCCTCTAAGAATTCTAATAAACTTGTCAGGCATGATTTCCCCTTCATGAAGAGATGCTGACTCTGCTTGATTTATGTTATGTATTTCTAAATGTTCTGCTGTTACATCCTTTATAATAGACACTTAACATTTTCCCAAAGACAGATGTTAAGCTAACTGGCCTATAGTTATCTGTCTTTTGTCTCCCTCCCTTTTTGAATACATTGGCAGTTTACCAATTTTCTGGGGCTTTTCCAGAATTAAGGGCAGAATCTTTGGGTCGGCATGCAGAGGTGGGCCCCACTCGCCGACGTGTAAAATGACGCGCGGTGATGTTGGGCGTGCCTCCTGACGTCACCGTGCGTCATTCAGATATTCAGTTCGGCAGGCATGCACCTGAGTCGGCTGCGCGCCCGCCGAACTGTCAAAGGCCTATTAAGGCCATTTAAAAACTAATTAAAGTAATTAATTGAGCTGCCCGTCCAACTTTAAGGTTGGTGGGCAGGCGAAGGGCCCAGGCAGCCTTCGCATTTATCATGAAACCTCATCCACGGGTGGGACGAGGTTTCATCAAGGGTTTATAAATTAAATAAACTTTTTTACTAAAGTTCATTGACATGTCCCAGCTCATGTGACACTGTCACATGAGGGAACATGTCTTAAAAATTTTCTTTTATCAAAATTAAAAAAAATCAAACTAATCTCCCTGAGGCAGCTTTGTGCCTCAAGGAGTTTCCTGCGCTCTTTCGTGCGCATGCCTCAATTGGCCCACCCGCGCAAAATGGTGGCACCCAGTCGATGGCGGGCGGCAATCAGCTGCACGCTCGCCCGTGCCTGTTGCCCCCAACCCCCTCGACGGGGAGAAAATGCACCCCTAAGGATTCTTGGAAGATTACTACCAGTGCATCCACTATCTCTGCAGCTACTTCCTTTAATATCCTAGGATGCAACCCACCGGGTCCAGGGGACTTATTGGCCTTTAGCCCCATTAGTTTCTCTAGTTCATTTTCTCTGATGATAGTTATTGTACGTATTTCCTCCCCCACTTTTGCCCCTTGATTATTTAGTATTTTTTGAATGCTATTAGTGTCTTCTACCATGAAGGCTGATGCAAAGTATTTATTCAACTCCTGTGTGAGAATAAACTCACACTCACAAGGCCATCACACATTCACTGGCATCTCACTCACTGCCAGCTCAAGGGACATTGCCACACATTCTCACACCCACCCTCAGATCTCCATCTGACCTCATCTCCTCTGGAGACTGTCTCCTCAGCCCTCACCATCTTGAGGCCACTTGCACAGATCAACATGTGCCCCCACACGCACCCTGGGATACCCCGCTTCCCTAGTACAGCCCTCAACCTGCAGCTTCTCCCCTTGCCTGAGGCCACTTCTGCCCCCGTCCCTAGGCAAGCCCTAGCCCTACAGCTGTTGAAAAGCCACCCCTGCCTTATGGCTGGTCTGGTAGGTAGAGACCTGCCTGTGAGCCCCCCCTAAAAATGATGTGGCACTGCCTGCACAGCCTGGCACTGATGACCACGAGTGTTGCCTGAAGCAAGGTGGGCAAAGAAACCTTGAAGTCCCGAGTGAAGTGCAGCTCACCAGGTACACATCACTTATGTACAGATGTGAAACACGTTGGCGTGATGCGCCGGATGATCCAGCATTGGGGGTGGGGGGATGATTCCGGCTAGCTGGGCTTATAATGAGATGCTAAATTATTGAAATTCGGTTCCCGATGTGCAGTGGTGGGGAACATGGCCGCCATTGACGGTGGAGTGGACAATCGCAAACTGGTTTCACGATAGTGTGAAACTGATTTTTGGCCTTCTTGTCATATTGTTTCCCCCCCCCACCCGCCATGACAACCAACGCCAACGTGGCCAGAAAGTTCTGGCCATAGGGTCTTTCCAGAAAAGAAAGAAACTTAGCCATGACAGCCTGTATGGAACTGCGGTTTGTAGAGAATTCAAAATGGGTAGGCTTAGTTCAGAACATGAGATAAATTTAAAAATAAATGTTTTGAAATATAATGAAAATTAGGTAAATCTGAGCCTCTAAGTAATTAGCCATGGTCCACAAAGGACCATAGTTAGGGTCGCCAACTGTGATTGAATGTATTCTTGGAGGTTTCATCACATGACTTGCCCCCACGCTCCAGCCATTAGTTGGCCAACATATCCATCGTTCTAATGTACTGCCCTCCTAAGCCAACTGGAAAGCAAAAAGACTCATTACCCAATTGGATGTTGCTTGACTGTCAGCCAAAAAGCCTTTTTTCCCCCATTTTCAATATTTTTGTATCTGGTAAACAGAAATGTTAAAAGAAAATGACAAAAAAATTTTTTAAAAAAAATGTCCCTATGATATTTCTCAAGGGTTACACATATCAGTGTCCTGGAAATTGATCTTCAATCCCTGGAGGCCCCAGGCCAATCCTGGAGGGTTGGCAAGTCTAACCATAGCCCTTGGAAAATCATTATCTCAGCAGTTAGACATTAATAATCCACACAATATTTTATTCAGTCAAGTAATGAGTTGTATAAACTTTATATACAACAATACATACAATATGTAAGAAAATGTACAATGGCTGATACAACATTTCTACCTTCTAGTGGAGAAACTCAGAGGGTCAGAGGATTAGGTAGAGCTACCACTGTATAGCTCCAATGCTCTTATAATGCGCTGTCTGAGAATGGGGCTCCTTGTTAGGAGTGCAGGGACACAGAATAAGTCCTATGAAGTCTATGATAAAAACATCTCATTGTATGCTGCACATGCACTCCATAAAAATATTAAGGCGGCATGAGGAAAGAAATAACTTGCATTTATATAGCAAGATCTGGCCAATATCCAGGCTTGGGCTGACAAGTGGCCAGTAGCATTCGTGCCATACAAGTGCCAGGCAAAGACCATCTGCAACAAGAGAGAATCTAACCATTACCCCTTGACATTCAATGGCATTACCGTCATTGAATCCCCCACTATCAACATGCATTGACCAGAAAGATACTGTGGCTACAAGAGCAGGTCAGAGACTAGGTATCCTGCGGCGAGTAACTCACCACCTGACTCCCAAAGCCTGACCATCCACAAGGCACAAGGCAGGAGTGTGATGGAATACTCTCCGCTTGACTGGATGAGTGTAGCTTCAACAACACCAAGAAGCTTGATACAATCTGGGACAAAGCAGCCCGCTTGATTGGCACCATCCACAAACATTCACTCCCTCCACCACTGACACATAGTAGCAGCAGTGTGTACCATCTACAAGATGTACTGCAGGAACTCGCCAAGCCTCTTTTGATGGCACCTTCCAAACCCACAACCATTACCAACTAGAAGGACAAGGACAGCAGAAGCAGTTCCCCTCCAAGCCACTCACCATCCTGACTTGGAAATATGTCGCTGTTCCTTCACTGTTGCTGGGCCAAAAATCCTGGAACTTCCTCCCTAACAGCACTGTGGTGTACCTACAGCACATGCACTGCAGCAGTTCAAGGAGGCAGCTCACCACCACCTTCTCAAGGGCAATTAGGGATGGGCAATAAATGCTGGCCTTGCCAGCGGCACCCACATCCCATAAATGAATTAAAAAACAGCAAAAAAAAAACACCTTTCATGTCCTCTGGTCAACCCAAAGTGCTTCAAAGCCATTTTTTTTTGGAGTACAGTCATCAGATTTAAATGCTGTCAATGGGGTGGAAAGACTTTCATGATCTCAGGGTAACTTGAAGCTCTTTGTTCAATTAAGTACTTTTGAACTGCAGTCACCATTAGAAATACTGCAGCACATTTGCACACAGCAAGCTCCCACAAGAGCAACATGATAATGACCAGTAAATCCGTTCTTTTTTCAGTCATGTTGATTGAGGGATAAATGTTGGTCAGGGCTCCAGGGATAACTCCCCAGCTTTTCTTCAAAATAGTAGCATGGGATCTTTGAGGTCCACCTGAGATGGCAGACAGGGATTCGGTTTAAAGTCTTAAGCAATGAATGGAACCACTGACAGCACAATACTCCCTCAATACTAAACTGGGAGTGTCTGCCCAGATTTTTGTCTCTGGAGTGGGACTTGAACCCCTACCCCTGAGTCATGATTGCTCTCAGCGCCAAATCTCTGAGCTTGCAGAGAATGATCCTCCCTCTTTTAAGTTGCAATTGGGTCTGCGGAAGGGAAAAGCTATCTTAATTTGATTTAAAATAAAGGAGTATTTTTCTAAATGGATCAAGAGTTGCTCTCAAACTCCAACCCCCTTTGAGTTAAGCGGTGCCTTAGATTATGGCTAACATCTTTTTGGATGCTGTAAGAACTGGTTTCAACCGGCTGCACGGGGAGATTACAGCTTTGTATCCTAATATGCAAGTTAACCAGCAAGTTAGGGACACAGGAACTTTGCAGTCCAGGAAATCCCATTTACCTGACTGGTTCAATGATCAATGGAGGTTACGCAGTTTACTACCTCTGAGAAGCCTGACTTGGAGACTCCTAAGCAAGGCTTTGCCACACGTCAAAGTTTGGGTTGAATTGCTGAAAACATGTTTTTTTTAAAACACAAAATGGAAGCATTAAAACTAATTTAAGATATTCTGCAGGTTGTACAAATGGGGAGAAGAAAATTGAGCAAAGTTTGGACTATTGTGCTCTTTAATTATTGGTTTCATTGTTCAATGTTTACTTGGGTTGTAATGCTCTGTGTGTGTGTAATTAATTCACATTCCAAAATGCAGTATGAGCAATAATGCAAAACGTTTCCGCCATTTCTGCGATGGAGAATGTTAATAGCGCTAGACCACAAAAGCACACATTTCCATTCCTAATTTCTCGAGGTTGGGGGGGGCTGGAGGGGGGCCTAACAATGTCACTTGTACTTTTATACTGAAAATTCTCCCCCAGTGCTTCCTTCTCTTTTAACAAAATAATATCCAGCCTCCAAACGGAACGTTTCCTGTCTGGAAAAACAGCAGCTTGTGAGCAAGGTGATAATCTATTAAGTGATTTTGTCACATGCATTCTATAACAAATCGCTGATTTTTTTAAATAAAAGGACAAGCCAAAATTTATCCCCTACAGTATGTCTTTCATGCATGTTTGAGTGCAAAATTAATTTGTATGAGTTAACTACCTGTAGTCAAAACTGGTTCAGGAAAATTAAGTAAAATAGTTGTTGCTGCAGGCTCGGCAGTCTGAGGTGATTAACAAAAACCTTCATCAATCTTCATGCTTGGACCATCTGCTGTTACTAACATTAACCACGACGTTGTTGGGGAATTTGCTATTTCACACTGCAGAACTAAGCCCTCCTTGGAATTCACATGTAATCACTGAACATTTTGATTATGTGCGGAATTCGAGAAGGGACTAGTAGAAATAACATTCTCCGTGTTTAAACGAGCTGATCTCTACTGACAATGCCCCCAGGTAACCTGGGTTTGACCTACAGAGTTCATCACTGTCCCATTTTGACTAGGGACTGCACCACATCCGTGCCTGGGCGCAGAGAATAGCAGAAAATTCCAAAGGTCTCCTGCCTGCCCTCAGGCTTTGCCTCCTCTGTAAACATGAACTCATCCTAACCTCCTGCTGCCAGTATCTTAACTCACACAAAGTCCTGTTCACCACAGCCCCCCGCCCCTCACCCAGCCCCGTATTTGCTGACCTATATTCGCTCCAGGTCTGGCAACATCTTGATTTTTAAAAAAAAACCTTGTTTCCATGACCTCGGCCTTCCCTGTCATTGTAGCCTTCTGCAGTCTCACAGCTCTGAGATCTCTCCAATTCAGGCCTCTTGAGCATCACCAATTTTCTCTGTTGTACCAGTGGCAGCCATGCCTTCAGCTGCCTGGGCCCTGAGCTCTGGAATCCCCTCCCTAAACTTCTCCATTTCTCTTTCCTTCTTTAGGATGGTTCTTAAAACTTATCTCTTGAATCAAGCTTTTAGTCACCTGTTGCAATAGCTCCTTATGTGGCACAGTGTCCAAATTTGTTTGACAATGCTCCTGCGAAGCACCTTGGGAGCATTTCACTGCATTAGAAGTGCTACGTAAATGCACGTCTTTTTGTGTATTCTATTGGGTAATTATTTTTGATTAAAACAAATAAAGATTTCACACCAAAGCAGTAAATAACATCATTGCTTACACCCAATTCCACACTATCTCCATAATGTTCCATAACCCCCCAAAAATAGACCCTTATTAAAGGACTGCTCACTGACTGTTACTCAACTTTATTACAGATCTTACCTGTTTAGTACAGGTGGGATTGTGACAAACTGTGCTGACTTCTCACCTCCAAAAACTGAGTTGCAATTAGAAGACTGCGTTTGAGAGAGAAAATGTCATTTGTCCAATAAAAATATCTTTGAAGGACATCAAAATTAATTCCCATAATTAATATGCCACAACTTCCCAATCGCAAGTCCTGCCCAATTCCCTATCTGGTATTGGGCTCAGTAGAATTAAGCTGTAGCCCATCTGAATGAAGCATTGAATGACATAGGTGCATTGTCTCTGGGAGCTGTAGGCCGTCATGTGTCATGTACAGAGTGAGACTGCTGCATTTTGGGATGCCCATATTTAGGCGAACCTCTTCATTTCGGCAATGTCCACAAACACAGTGCCGACACAGGAAGATACAACAGAGCTCAAATTCTAGGGTCTAGAAAAAACAAGCAGAACGTGGATGGAAATCTCTTGTGAACCATACAATGGTTGACTTTATGGGTAAGGTAATTTTGAGAACTATTTAATATTTTATCTATTTTTTAACATTATTAATAATGACTTCTGAGTGGACTTTGTGGGAAAACAAGATGGCCACCATATGCAGCTGTACAATAGTTGGTCAGGCATTTGATTGGTTGGTTTTGTGGTAGATATCGGTTCTGATTGGTAGCTTTGTAAAGAAAGTGAGTGATTTGATTGGTTGGTTCTTGGTTCTAATTGGTAGCTTTGTAGAAAAAGCGAGTGATTAGGTTGGTTGGTTTGCAGTTAATGCTGGTTCTAATTGGTAGCTTTGTAGAGAAAGCAAGCGATTTGATTGGTTGGTTTTGTGGCTGTTGCTGGTTCTAATTGGTAGCTTTGTAGAGAATGTGAGTGATTTGGTTGGTTCTGTGGTAGGTGCTGGTTCAGATTACTACCTTTTGATGGAAAAAAAATGAGTGATCAGATTGGTTGGTTTTGTGTGACTTGCCGTTTTTTTTGTAGTCGGTAGCTTACCCTACAAGCCCACACAGCAGTTCTGCAAATCAGTGTGGCCAACTTTCCAGATGATACTTAACTGAGTCAACCTGGAGAAGTGATGGACAGCACAATGGGCTCATTTCCAGTGCTATACACGTGGCACACACTACACGAACAACTTATAAATGGTCATGTCAACTGAGCTCCATGAGGTCAATTGAAGTGTGCTCAATATTGTTGAGGCCCCAGTGATGACTGCTGTGCAAGCAGAGCTTAAATGGAAATCATCATAGTTTTCCAATGGTGTTTATCCACACAAGAGAAATACTGATGTAACGACTGACACTTTTGCTAAACACTTTCTCTTCAGCACCTCTCTGAACTCTCTCACTATCCAAAATGACAAGCCACGCCTGTAGTTGGAATAAAGTCTGCCAGTTATTATTAGCACAATTTGAGTTTTTAATTAAATTTAGTTAAGTCACTTCTTTTTGACTAATCAGAGGGAGAATAATAACTTTTCCTTTTGTGCACCCTATTATAGAAGTTCTAAATCAGTATTACATTAAACTTTGTGTTATCTGGCACTCTACCAACCAGAATTCTCGACTAACTGGAATTTCTGATGTTCCCCGAATATGAGTTGCCACTTTACCAACAGGAAGCAATTACAGTTATCCAGAACCCGTAAGTGCACATTGTATTATTTTATACTTTATGTTTTAATGTACCGTTGAAGATTAGAAGTAAAAAGAAAAAGAAAAGTGTTCTTTTCTTCCTGAGTACTTGCATTTAATTCATGCTACAAGAATTGCGCTGTAATCCATTAACAGAACTCTCCGTTAACCGGCATTTTTAATGAGCTGGCACCACCCATTCCTCATGCATGACAGATAATAAAGACTTTACTGTATTACTGCAACACAGAATACATGTCTGTACTGAAATCCTCAAGGATTCCATCTCATCTCAGTGCCAGTATTAGACTCAAGACTTCCTTTTGCGATATCTGTAGGCAAGAGAAAAAATGAAGAGGGACAGCACACAGGAAACCCCAAACCTCCTAGTTCAAGGATCAAGAGGAGGAAGATAGTAAAGAGTTTATGGAGTAGAATGTGATTTAAATTGATAAAAGCAACTATATTATTACTTTTTCCTTGTCCATTCGCTCATAGTGCCTTGATCGCATCTTTTAGGAGGAAGACACTAATCTGACTAATTAAACACCAGAACAATGGCCCAGAAATGTGTCTGGGTTAATAATGAGACCATTGTCTCCCACACCAAAATTAGATCATGCATTGTTCATCCCTAAATCACAAAACACTAATCTCCCACACTCCCATGTCTTTTGGCAAGAGAATTTCCTCAAGGTTTGACCAAGCATGTGGAAGTGATGGATTCACAGTGGCTTAGTGGTTTCATCAGTGGGTATCTGAGCAGGAAGATCCTAGGTTCAATTTGTAGTCCCAGCTCATTGACAAAGCTCATGCACAAGTGGTGATCACTTCATTAGAGGTAATGGAGAGCATCTGTTGAACTGTACTACATTGAGGGATTAAACAACTTGAGGAGATGACTAGAATTAGATGAGAAGTACAGATACAACATTTTGCATTTATATAGCACCTTTACCCTAGACTATCCCAAGGCCCTTCACAAGACCACGATCAAAAGAAATTTGAAATTGAGCCACATATTAGGACAAATGACTAAAAGCTTGGTTTTAAGGAGCATCTTAAAGGAAGAGAGAGACATAGGCCAGGATTTTCTGGCCCCATTGTGGTGGGGCCCGCTGTGGGAAATTCAGCGGCCCAGCCAAAAGTCCACTCACTTTCAGTGGGACTGGACAATCCCGGCGGCGGGCAGTGGCGGAAAATCCCACCTGTAGAGAGGCAGAAAGGCTTAGAAAGGGAATTCCGGAGCTTAGGGCCTGGGTAACTGAAGGCATGGCCGCCAATGGTGGAGCGATTAAAATCAGGGATGGTGCATGAGGCCAGAAATGGAGGAGCACAAAGATTTCTGAGGGTTGTAGGGCTGGCAGAGGTTTCAGAGACAGGAAGGGACGATGCCGTGAAGGGACTTAAACAAGCTTGCGCATTTTAAAATTGAGGCATTGTTGAATCTGTTGTCTAGATTAGTTCCTGGAATGAGAGGGTTTTCCTATGATGTGAGGCTGAGTAAATTGGGTCTATATTCTCTGGAGTTTGTAAGAATGAGAGGTGATCTCATTGAAACATACAAAATTCTGAAGGGGCTTGACATGGTTGACTGGGGCATCTGGGGTCCCAAGCTCAGGATAAAAGGCCAATCATTTAGGACTGAGCTGAGGAAAAATTTCTTCAGAGGGTTTTGAATCTTTGGAATTGTCTACTCTAGAGGGTTGTGGATGTGCCATCTTTGACTATATTTAAGCCTGAGATAGATTTTTGGTCTCTCGAGGAATCAAGGGATATGGGGAACCGATGGGAGTTGAGGCAGAAGATCAGCCATGATCGTACTGAATAGTGGAGCAGACTCAATGGGTTGTATGGTCTACTCCTGCTCCCATTTCTTTTCAGTCCAGAGAGGGACCTTGTGTAGAGTGAGGCGAAATCACCTGACTGCTCACAGTGCAAATTTTGTAAAAGGGAAGTGGTCATAGGTCTAATTTATGGATTGACTGCTCTTGTGGATTGTAGAAGACCACAGCTGCTGGGGGTATCAATCTTTACAGCAGAATTAAGCAGCCAACTCCTTTATAATTCGAACAATTCTCCAATTCAAATAAATAATGAAACTTCTTCAACAATAAATTTCAACCTGAAAGGCTAGTCAGCAGCAATGTTTTTCCCGAGCAAGGCAGTTTGTTCTTCCAGAGGATTTTATTGCTGCCAGATAATGGTATAAATACAAGCCAGTCGAAGACCCCATCTGTTTCTTGATGTACTTATAATTTGTTACTCTGTTGACTTTAGTCAATGTGTGATAAAGAACAATATTTTCACTCTTATAACATAAGTGATATTTGTGCCAGTGCTATTATGTTGAGAACCAGCACTGGAGAAAATAATATTTGTGTTGTGATTTTTGGAAATTATACACAGTTTGCACATGTTCCATGTATTCCCGCATAGCTATCAACAGTGGGATATTTTCAGTGACCAGAATCAATACATCACTGAATATACAAAAAGAGTTAATAACTATTCATGCACAGCGCAGGAGAGGAGTTGGAGTTTCTACTTTTAGTTTTTAATTGGTTTTGTTTCATGTTGAATATGAAAGGTTTCTAAGGGGCAGAGCAATGAATAGAGTGATGTACGGTGTTGGGTGTAGTTCAGTAGGACTTATGTAGGTATTTGTAGTCTTAGGTGGTTCAACAGTAAGTATTTATAAACTACTAAAAACTATATACATAGCTACAGTAAAGGTCCAAGCTAGGAGCTGTCTCCATACTTGCTTCTACACACAGCTCTGTCCAACACCACACTGACCCTTAGGTACGGGTCATTTGCTCTCCAACATCACTGTGTGGGCGGTACTGTACTCAGTCCCACATTAACCCTTCATGTGTCAGACCCATATACTACAGACACTGTTACCAATTATATCAATGTTACATGTACAATTGAGGCAATTGGATATAGTGCTGTATGCACTCATATACACCAGGAAATACCTACATTCATATTCTCACTTATCGGCTTTCATTCTTGTGTACAGATTTTTTGTCTTATAATATTCGTAACTCACTGTTTAGATTTGCATTACTTCTCTCTTAACCTTGCCTTCCCTCTTGGTCTATTTAGTTTTCTTTTTTACTGGGCTTGTTCTGCTTCACAATTTTCCCTTTTGCACCCCATTTGCTTCTTTTACTTTCTCCTGCTCCCTGACCTCTCTGCAGACTGAGAGAATTGTAGTTTATTCCACATAGCTAAGTCAATCTATATATCCACAAAACAGCGATTTAAAACGTGCAAAGATACTGAGAGAGTAAGCAGGGTTACTTATTCTGAGCCAAAGACCATCTTCTTCTGGGGAAGGGAAATCTGCTGAACGTAGGTCACGAGGGTGAGGAAAGCAAAGACAAGTTGACGTCACATCATATGAATTTCTTACAGAAGATGGAGAGATATTGAGGAGAGCCTTGTAATCTAAGATGTGATAGAACTGCATATGTCATTGTCAGTGTAGTGCTGCCACAGTTGGAAAATGGAGTAGACTCTTCAAGCCTAGGGCACATCTAGGAGAAGCAGCTAGGCTGCTCTACGGGCAGACAATTAGCCTGCCTGATTTTCCAACAAAGACTCCATCCATGAAATGCTTAAAGAGAAAAATCTTCCCCTCATCTCAACAGGCACACAGACATGATGAGAGGGGAAAAATAGGAAACAGAGAGTAATGGTCAATGGATATTTTTTGGGCTGGAGGAAGGTTTGTAGTGGAGTTCCCCAGGGGTCGGTATGGGGACGCTTGCTTTTTCTGATATATATCAATGATCTAGATCTTGGTGTGCAGGGGTACGGGGAAAAGGCAAGGCGCTGGGTCATAATACTCATCTGAAGAGCCGGTGCAGACACGATGGGCCGAATGGCCTCCTTCTGTGCCGTTAAATTTCTGTGATTCTGTGATAATCAGCATCCAGGGAACCGTATACCAATTCCAAGAAAGATAATGAATCCAGATCATAGGGAATTGCAATGGGATCGAAATGGCCACTGAACGTCAGCTTGCCTGAAAGGCTTGGGTGCTAGTCTGAGGAATGATTTATTGAAACATGTATTTATTGATTTCTGGCGTAATGAGTTAGAGTTTCTACTTTGGACACAATTGGTGATCCAGGAATTAAAAGTGCCCAAAATTGCACTAGTTTTGCGAAGTTTCTCTTTTCTCTGTTTCCACCCAAACTCAATTTCATATCACAAAATATAAGATCTACTGTGAACCAACGCATTGGGCACAGGGGTTCGGAATGTATTTTTTCGGAATGTTTGTTTTAAAAATATTCCTTGATTTGAGTAATAACTTGATTCAGCTTAATTCAGCTGTAAATGGATTTATCACAGAAAATAAACATTTTAACTAATGTGCAGACCACCACTTGTGAGTAACCCAATTTTAAATAACTCAAAATGACTTCAATAAACCATTCAGAACCATGTGCTTTTTATATTGGGGTATACTAATCAGTTTTAGTAATTTAAAAAATATATATATGCAATAAGCTTTTGAAACGTGTCTGTAAGTGTCCTTTTGCCCAAGAAGGCAGATTAGTTTTAGGAGTCTCCCCAAAGGCCCAGAAATGGACACAATTATTAGAAATGTGTCATGCGATTCCTTCGATCTGGTGGCTTGGCCAGTTTTGTGGTTGGGCCCATGCTTTTCAAACTAGAACGATGGATTGCAGAAATGCCATTAGTGCTGGGCATAACTTACGCTTGAAATTCCGCGATCTTTTGCATTGTCTTGGCCAAATTGTGCCACAAACTGAGCAAGAATTGCGGGCCAATATATCTTGGTAATGATTAGAAATTCATCTTAGGCAGAGGGATTTAATCCAGTCATGCTGAACTGCAAAATGAAACATTAACAAATGAAGGAGGTGGCAGGTGAATTGCTGTACTGAAACAACTAGCATAAGTACAGATTTATAGAATAGTACCATCTTTATACAGTACTTGCATATTATCTATGTAGACCACCCACTATTGTCACATCACCTTGCAGAACAAGGATAATCTTGGGCTCCTGTCTACTATCAACCACCTCCTTCAACCCAACTCTCCCTCTTTCACCCTCACTTCTAACAATAAGCATGAGGAGCTCATAATTGACTCTGGCACCAAGATAGAGACAATCTGTTAAGCTGCCTCTTCTCCATCAGGGATTGTGCCATTGCACCAGGGTTTCCACAAATCTTCCACTAAAGTTATGGTGGACAATCAGGAGAATCCCCGCAGAGATCCAACCCTTGTATGATTTGTTTGCTTGCAGTTAGATAACTGATTTGTCACAGCCACAGTCTACATAATACAATGACAATTCATTTTACTAAGCCGTGCAGCACTCGTTGCATGTATGTATATGAACATAAGTGCATACACATGTACACATACTGTCTTGTCACATGTGCTCCTTGTGTGTGTCTTGCATTTCTCTAGGCTGATTATGGGTGTCCCATGTACTTACTGTTACAGTTTGCGGAGGTCGTGGGGGGGGGGGGGTGGTAGGGGGGAGTGGGTGGGGGGGGGGGGGGGGGGGCACAGGTGGTAGGGGGTGTGCTGGGGGGAGGGGGTGTAAATGACTCTCACTGAACTACCAAAACCGCCTGCAAAACTAACAACCGGCGAGCTTCTGTCCTCACTGTCCCGGAGCGTACTTACACTTTCCCTGCTCTCCAGGTATTTTTTTTTAATGGGATTGAACAGAGAGTACCCTTCATTTCACGCACCACCGCCCCCCACCCCATAACCCTGGTATTGTCACTAGCTTTGGAAGACTAACTCCAGACTAGTCCCTGATCTAGAATGTAACTTACCCAGAGAAAGGGGCTTTGGACCTGAAACGTCGACTGACTGACTTCTGTTTCTTTAAAGGTGCTGCCTGATGCGCTGAATACCTCCGGATTTTCCTGTTGCTGTTCTCAAATTTCTAGATTTTAATTATCCGCAGTAATTTGCTTTTTGTTTATATTCCAACTTCCCATGTCATGGACAAGACGACAAATAACTCCTAGGCTCATAGATGTTTACAGCACAAAAGGAGGCCATTCGGCCCATCGTGTCCACGCTGGTCAACGAAGGTCTGACTACACTAATCCCATTTTCCAGTGATTGGCCCATAGCCCTCCTGAATGAAATCCTGCAACCGACTTCGCTTCTACTTGAAAGAATGTGCACTAGAGCCTGTAATTCCCATATAGCAAAGGACTGAATTACAGTTATCAGGAAAGATTGAAAGGCCAGGGCTCTTTTCACCACAAAATAAAAGACAGAGTGACCTGAGAATTATGAAGGGGTTTGACAGGGTAGACAGAGAAATTATGTTTCCTTGTCTGGTGGAGTCCAAAACTAGGTTACAGTTACAGGGTGGAATTTTCCCAAGTGCGGTAGTGGGTGGGTAAAATGGAGCCCTACCCGCTGACAGAAATGGCAGGTTTTCACACCATATCTTCCCCAGCCCGCCTCATTATTTATGCATTCCCGGGAAACACGCCATTTCCATGGTGGGTGGGCTCTCATTCGCCCGCTCGCCATCACCCCGCTGTTGCATCACGCCGGCTGCCATCTTTAAAAGGCAGCCGCCAGCAAAGTGCTCATCACCACCAGCTCATCACCGCTGCCTGGGAGACATGACCAGCAAAGGGAAAAAGACTGCAGCCCCCCCGCTTCAACGAGGGGTCCCTCAAGTGACTGCTGGATGCCGTGGAGGCCCGCCAGGATGTGCTCCAACCCCGCTCTGGCCGCAGGATTGGTAGCAATGTCACCAACCCGGCTTGGGAGGCAGTGGCAATGGTGGTCAGCGCAAACGCCCTGCAGAGGAGGACAGCCACCCAGTGCCGGAAAAGGATGAATGATCTCCCCCGTTCCACCAGAGTAAGTCGCTCTTCTCATCACTCCCAACTCATACACTCACAAACCCATCACACATCCACAGGGCCCTCACTCACTGCTAGTTCAGGGACATCACCATTCACTCTTTCACAGTCACCCCCAATGTCCTCATCCCATCCGTGGGACCACTCACCACCCACACATGCCAGGCATACTTATCATCTGGCCTGGCAGGCATCCTGCTTACACTCTCTCCATCTCTATTCATGCAGGACAAACTTGCACACAACAGGGAGAGGTTGTAGACTGGTGGTGGAATGCCCAAAATCAAGGTCCTCACGGACTTTGAAAACAGAGCCATCTAGCTGGCCGGTGAGGATCTGGACCGTTCCTGTACTGACAGTGAGGTTGACGCAGCTCTACCAAGTGAAGGTCCAGCAGTGCAACATCCAGCAGATAACCATACTGTGAGTGATGTGTCCTGTTTCACAGGCCACTGCCATGCACTAATTATCTCCCCTTGTTTTCACAGGCACATCTGGGGGGGAAACAGCCGACAGAGTCCATGACCCAGGGCCTCCAATCAAACCCTGATGAAACCTCTGAAGAGGAATTTGAAGTGACCCTCCTTGAAGTCCCATCACATTGCTCACCCACACCCTCCTCCAGCGCAGAGACACACACCTCAGTGGGACCTAGCTTTCAAGTAGCTTCGGGATCACAATCTGGTGAGCACAACGCACTTTCTGATCCACAGCAGGCAGCGGCAGGGACTTCCCAGGTCCTCGGCACTCGGAGGACTGCTGGAGGCCAGAACTTTGCTGAGTCCAAGTCAGATGATGAGACTCTGGACCCGGTCATGTCACAGTTGCTGGAGCTGCAAAAGCAAGCTCGGGAACATCAGGAAGGGATGTCTGCTGCATTCCTCAGATTGCAAGGCACAATGGAGGAGTTTGTCCTCCTTCAGGCTGAGATGATAGTGTTGGCATGCCAACGCATCGAGTTCAACACTGGCAGGATGGCGGCTGCCATGGAGACCTTGGTCCAGGACTTCATTGTGTATGCGAGAGGGGTGCTGAGTAGCTCGATCTCACTTCAGCTACCCCTTCTGCTCACGGAGTCAGCCAGGGGCCCTTGGCACCCATAGGGAGGAGGATCAGCAGGTGCGCACACCGGGGCCATCCACCCAGGTGACTCTGGGAGTGACCGGCCCATCTGAATCCCCTCTTCCTGTGACCTCCGCAGATCCAGCTTCACAGGCCGAGGAGGGCACCACTGCCACACAGCAGGACCCCAAAAGCAGGCCGGGGGCTCCCCCAAGTCTTGCCCCTCCAGAGGACGCTCAGCAAGGTCATCACAGACAGGGCTCTCTGTGAGCTCTCAGCATCTTTAGGTTGGGGCTGGCCCCCATCACACCAGCATCTGCAGCTGTTGATGCTGTGCACCAGCTCCTGAAGGGCTGAGGTGCTGAAGGCGGACACAGCATCAGATGTCTCTAAAGTTTCATGGCGGCATCTCTGAGATGGCCCTGATCATGAAGCGCAAGCGAGCTGCCCTCAGCCAGACAAGAGTCAGAGATTCTCTGAGTCTATGTGAAGATCTACGGAGTGTCCTCACTGCATGTTGTCATCATGCTCCTGCGATCAAGCGACTATTAGGGCCTCCACTGCATCTCTATGACAGGAGCATTCTCACAGAGGGTATTGGTGCTGCCATAAGCCAGACTGGACTCAAACGTTCACAACTACGATATGGGGATCTACTGGGACACCTCACTGCATGTCGTCATCATCTTTCACAAATATGGCAGCTATGAGGGCCTCCCGAGTGCGCCTGCCTCATCTAACCAGTGCGAGAGCCTCATCCCCATCGTTGTCACCCGTGGGAATCCGGAGATCAGGGTGAACCCAATGGCCCTTGCATCCTGGCTGTCCCGGTCCCGGGCGAAATGCACAAAGTTGTACGCCATGGAGAAGTTGGTATCTGTGACCTCATGGATGCATTTGTGGGTGGCGGATTGTGAAATCCCACAGAGGTCACCTGTGGAGCCCTGGAAGGAGCCACTGGTATAGAAATCGAGCGCCGTGGTCACTTTCACAGCCACTGTCAGTGGATGCCCTCCATGTCCCCTTGGTGACAAGTCCTGCAGTAAGTGGCAGATGTGAGCCACCAGCTCCCTAGACATGCGCGGTCATTGGCGACACTGGTTCTCAGTCACCTGCAGGAATGGCAGGCAGCGTCTTTGGACCCTTGGGTGTTAATAGGCGCCGACCAGCCACGGCTCTCTGTCGCTCTTGGGCAGCATGTGCAGGAGCCTCTGCTGCCCCTTCATCATGAGGTTGCTGCTCCTGCCTTTACGCGGCCAGGTGCCTCAGTCACTCTCTCCTCCATCTTCTATGGTCTCTGTAGGCCATCAGGCATACAGCTAGGTCACCAGGATCCATGATCCTGATGTGGTCCTCCTGCAGCATGAAAGAGAGAGAAATGTGGTTATCATGGCTGTACTTAGCACCCTTCCTGGCCCTGTGCGACTGCCCCTTAATGCTTCCTGGAGAGTGCTGGTCACCCCTCGGATGGCCAGAGATGAGTGCGCTGCATGACTGCCCTGTCAACCTGCGAAATGGGGCACACTGGTCCAAACCGGGATGCTGAGATTGGAAGGGGCTGTGAGCACCTCCAGCAGTGACTGCTACATGGCCAGTGTTGGCGAGGAGATTGTACAACGTGTGTAGTCCAACTGCTCCGCGGTCCAATGAAGTGGTGGCGGACTCAAAGTCTATGCCAGAGGGGTGGGTTAAATACTTTGAGATGTAGTCACTTTTGTACTTAAGGAAACACGCAGCCAATTTACACACAGCAACTCCCACAAACAGCGACGTGACAATGACCAGATATCTGTTTTTGAATTACATTGGCTAGGATACCAGGGAGTCCTCCTCTTTTTTTAAAAAGAGAAAGGTTTCACAAGGTCTCTTATGTTCACTTGCGAGGACAGATGGGGCCTCAGTTTAACATCTAGTCCGGTGGCCTCTCCAACAGCCCCAACAACACTCAAGAAGCTTGACATTGTCCAGGACAAAGCAGCCTGCTTGATTGGCACCCCATCCATAAACATTCATTCCCTCCGCCACTGACACACAGTAGCAGCAGTGCATACCATCTACAAGATGCACTGCAGGACCAAGGCTCCTTCGACAGCACCTTCCAAACCCACGTTCACTACCACCTTGAAGGATAAGGACAGCAGACACATGGGAAACCACCACCTGTAAGTTCCCCTCCAAGTCACTCACCATCCTGATTTGGAAATATATCGCCATTCCTTCACTGTCGCTGGGTCAAAATCCTGGAGCTCCCTTCCTAACAGCACTGTGGGTGTACCTACACCACATGCACTGCAGCGGTTCAGGATGGCAGCTCACCACCACTTTCTCAAGGGCAATTAGGATGGGCATTAATGCCCACATCCCATGAATGAATAAAAAGTGCAGCAGTCCCACAGTACTCCACAGGAGTGTCAACCGAGGTTTGAAGTAAATAGTAAATGTTATGGATTCATGTTTCCAGTGTGTAGATTCATTGGACAAAGCTGCAAATTCTAACCTCCCAGACTAAATTCTCATGTTACTTCCCTGGGGAGCAAGGCTGTGCACGGAAGGGAGGTAATTCGGAAAACCCTTTCTTAAGTATTTCCAATTGTTTTTGGGGTGTACTAAAATAATTGAATCACATTTTCTTCTTAATGAATTAGGCTTTCATGTCCATTGCAGCATACTCAATTGTTTGTGGACGTACTTCCTTCCTGTCTGTAACACAAACAGAGGCGGCTGGCTGACTCTGCATGTGTTACAATGCGTGAATCAAATTTAGAGGCACTGCTCACTACACAAACCACAAACATCGTCAAATACCATGTCACCAGTGATGAAATCATTGGCTTTGTGTTGGCCATGGCCACATCATTCCTGTGGCACCGCACTAAATCTTGTCATTGTAATGCACAGCAAATTAAACAAAGTTACCCACCTGCAAGCAATGCAAATAAAATTCAGTCACTTTGAGCAGTTGCTACACACTGAATTGTTTTTAATCCCACTTGTGACCCTCAATCATAAAAATAAGTAGTTCTGCAAACACTCTGTACTGTGTGTGTGAATTGGATTATCTGTAGCCGGCGAACTGTATTTATGTGCCCGAGTCATGGAGTGGGACTTGAACCCACAGCACTCTGTCTCAGAGGTGGGAGTGCAACCCACTGAAACAAACTGACTAAATTAAATCCAGTAATGATGTGAAACATGTTTTTAGACTACTGAACATAAGTGTTGTTTTGACCATTTGAACTGGGACTTAATAGCTTCTAATCACAAATCTGTGCATTCATGTTCTACAAATTGCAATGGTTTCACATGTGGCGTTACCACAGGACTGCTTACATTTCAATAGCCTACCCGGTGTTTAGAGAAGCAAATATAAAGCATTTTACAAAGGAGAAGACGACCGGTGAATGGAAAGTAAATGGGGAAGGACGGGAGAGTGGGAATATTTTGGGGAGGGGTGGGTGTGTGGTGGAGGCACTATTGAAAGGTAAGTTTTAAGAGCAGGTGACAAGAGATGGTAAGATCCAAGGAGGGATTTCCAGAAGACAGCACACCAAAGAAGTGCCTTCCAGTCATCACGCGGAAGAAGCGAGGAATCTAGGCCACCTGTTATGCACTCTGCCTATTATTCAGTTTTACTGAGGTCAGTGAAACGGAATACCAGGCCGGTGAGCCAATGCACTACTCAGTGCTTCCCACCAATGCGCAAGATGAATTTTTACCCCTTACTATCAAAGAAGTGTGAATGTACGACATTCTGGCTAAGATGTAATTTGTGCACGGTGAGACAAAGTGGTTGGTTAGAAAATCAACAGAATAATTATAGCAACTCAGGGTCAATGACTATTGTACATTCAAAAAGAGATTTGGGGGATCTGTAAGCCACAAATGTGCCTCTTTTTTTTTTACAAACTATAATGATTAAGAATGCTGAATAAAGCAGTATCAATATTACATGGGTTGGAATGGCACAAGGCAGCCTATACTTTCCACATGCACATGATGGAAGAAGTGAAGATCCCAATCGATGAAGGTGCAATGTATGTGCCAAAAGCACCTGGAAAGTTGATGTGCAAAACACAAAGCCACTTCATACTGCCTCCACAGTCAATCCCCTTCTGCTATCCGCTGTGGCTCAGTTCGTAGCACTGTCGCCTCTGTCAGAAGTTTACAGGCTCAAGTCCTACTCCAGGAACTTGAGCACAAAAGTCTAGGCTGATATTCTCAGTGCAGTACTGAGGGAGTGCTGTGCTGTCAGAAGCGCCATCTTTCAGATGAGATGTTAAACCAAGATGTCTTCCCTCTCAGCTGTATATAAAAGATTCCATGGAGCTATTTCAGAGAAGAGCAGGTGAGTTATCCCTGGCGTCCTGGCCAATGTTTATCCTTTGACCATCATAACAAGGAAGGGCTATCGAGTCATTAACATGTCATTTTCTGTGGGATCTTGCTGTTTACAAATAGGCTGCTTCATTTTCTGTATTGCAACAGTGACTGCACTTCAAAAGTAGTTCATTGGCTGTAAAGCACTTTGGGAGGTCCTGAAATCTTGAAAGGCGCTATATAAATGCAGCATTCGCTGCAGTAGCTTGTAGAAGGCTGAACTAGCACAGCTGATCATCAGGTGTTGGATCTCGTAGTTAATGGTGGCCTTTTGAGAGAGGTGGTCACCAAGCTAGGGGAAGCGCTCATCATATTCCAGAGTGTCTCCTTCAACATGTATGGAGCTGGAATATTTGACTGGCCAGGGGTGGGGTGATATGAGTTTCATTTTGGTAACTTTCAAGGGCAGGCCAAGTTTATTCTATGCAGAAGTGATTGAGAGTGGCTTGTAAATCTGGAGCAGTGTGGGCAATGACACCACGGTTATCTGCAAACTGTAGATCGTGTGTGTGTGTGGTGGGCAGTTTAGTCTAGGCATGGAGGCGACTGAGGTTAAAGAGTTTTCCATCTAGGTGGTATTTAGTATTGACATGAGAAGGCGGTTGATCTTTGATGAGGTGATTAGCCACTGTCAGATAGATTGTAAATATTAAGGGGGCTGTCACACAGCCTTGCTTGACCCCAGTCTGGATTTTGAAGGTGTCTGTTTCAGATCTCCCACTCAAGATAGTTCCAGTCATATCATCATGAGGCAATTGGAAGATCGTGATGAAGTTTCTTGGACATCCAAATCTTTGGAGCACAATCCACTGAGCCACAGGATGTTCTTAGTCAGATGCTTTGGTCAGGTCAATGAATGCAGTGAAGAGTTCCGGGTGATGTTCTTGACATTTTCTTGGATTTGTCTGGCAACAAAAACTATGTCAGAGGTTTCTCTGGAAAGCCTAAATCAACATCTTGTCTCTGCAACGATCTTCACGGCCACAGGAAGTAGACGATTCAGGAGAATAGATTTCATGATTTTCCCTGCTGAAATTTATAACCTCCTAGAACAAAAACGAGCAGCCTTCATTGCCTGGCAGAACAACTCAAGGTCGAAAGGCAAGAAGGCAGCATTCTAACAGCTCAAGGCTGATGCTCAAAGATAAATCTAAAAGATAAGGAAGGGAAAGCCCTGAAGATAGAATATGGTGACCTGTGAAGCTTTAATGAAGCCATCACAACCACCTATAGACCAAAGCCAAATGGACACAGTCCTCTTTTCTCACAAGACATGTTTCTCTTCTTAAGGACAATGATGTCATCTGCCAGTGCTGGAAAGAATATTTTCAACAACTCCTCAACTGTGAACCCACAGTGGCAGCTGATACTCTCCAGGCTATCCCCCAGCACCCTGTGGTGTAATCCATTGGTGAGCCATTGTCAATGGGAGAGTGGCAACAAACAATCAAATGGATGAAAAGCAACAAAGTCTGTGGTCCTGATGGTATTCCAGCTGAGGTCTTCAAAGCTGGTGGGCTTTTGCTTACATCAAAATTCCATGCACTCTTCCAACGGATTGGGAGGAAAAAGAACTCCCCTCCACTTCGGGCATGCAACAATTGTAATGATCTTCAAGGAGGGAGATAAACCATGCTGTGGAAACTATTGAGGTATTTCCCTCTTGTCCATTTTGCACTACAACTTGCTGGAAGTGTGAGCGGATAATGATGCAGCATGGACAACGGAGCATTGAGACCTTACACTGTTGGCCCTATCTCCTTAATCATAGGAACAGAACAATGACAGAGAAGGAAATCGGGCAAGTTAGAATCAAATCAGGTACAGGGAAGGAATGATTGCTTTAAGGGAAAAAGAGAAGAGAAAAATAAGGAAAAACATTAAATGTGACTTTTTAAGAATCTAACGTCTTTACTACACGTCCAAATGAGATTGAACAGTTTCAGTCATTACCTTTCTGGGTTTGGAGAGTTTAATTTGCATTGCATTAGCAATGATCATGTTGTGAAAAGAATGTAAGTTCTGTTAATTAGGAACCCAAACTTTGCGGTGAGTTTAATGGGCAATTAAAATGCAAATCCAGCAAGTTCTTAAAAGTGTTGGGGAGGCTAAGAGCAAGATGCTGTTTGTACAGAGCAAATGGTGTGACCTAAATTAATCCTTTTTTTTATTCAGTACTCGTGGGATATGAGCGTGGCTGACAAGGCCAGTGTTTGTTGCCCATCCCTAATTACCCTTGAATTAAAGTGGAAACTTTAATCACATGATTCTTCCTTCAGCCTCAGGTGATGTCAGGAGCCTGTGTTTGTCCAGGAGGCTAGGCTGGGTTGAGTGGTTACTGGCTCCAAGCTGCTGGTGAGCCGCCCTCATGAACCTTTGCAGTCCATGAGGTGTAGGTATGCCCACAGTGCTGTTAGGAAAGGAGCTGCAGGTTTTTGCCCAGTGATGGTGAAAGAGCGGTGATATAGTTCCAAGTCAGGGTGGTGCATGACTTGGAGGGAAATTTGTCTCGATCTCTTCATATCCTGAACTTGCTGGCTGGTTTGCTTGTTAATCACAGGGTGCACTGTTAACGCATGGTTATTTTTGTAGCAAGATTTTGCCCATTATGTTCCTAAATTATCAAGGTTTCGTCCTCCAAAACCAATGCCTTCATGTGGCTTTGCCTGACATTTAGCCTTTGTTATCACAGCAAAAATTAAGTTTGGTTTGTGAGTAAAGATCGGCCACTTCATTTCTCATTGAAATGTCCATCAATTTGCAGGATTACATTTATCGGTCCAGTGGTGATTTAATTTGCTACCAACATTAATCAAGACATGAACAAGTATTTGATGAAATATTAGCACCTTGAATGGTCATTAATTATAACCATTGTGCATTTATTACCCCAATACCTTTTGAGCAGCAGCTCCTGGATAGTATCGCAAATAATTTTCATTTCTATCAATATCTTTTTACTGAGTTATATATAAAAGTAAAAGCTAATAAAATTTAGTGATACTTGCAGATAACTGCAAATAAATGTTTAATCTGTCCAGCCACTTAAATGATTTCCAGATTTTCCATTTGTTTTAGATTTCCTTTAGTTTGCACAGTAGAGATTATTGGTTGACTAGTTAGGCAGCCCCAGACAACGGGACCAGCCATATAAATCCTATGGTTACAAGAGCAGGTTGGAAACTGAGAATTCTGTAAGGAGTAACTCATCTCCTGTCTTCCCAAAGCCTGTCCACCATCTACAAGGAGAGACAGAATACTCTCCAGTTGCCTGGGTGAGTGCAGCTCCAACAACCCTCAAGAAGCTTGACACCATCCAGGACAAAGCAGCCTGCTTGATTGGCAGTCCAAGGCCAGCATTTGTTGCCCATTCCTAATTGCCCTTGGGAAGGTGGTGGTGAACCACCTTCTTGAACTGTTGCAGTGTATGTGGTATAAGTGCACCCACAGTTCTGTTAGTGAGAGGTTCCTGGATTTTGATCCAGTGGCAGTAAAGGGACAGTGATATATTTCCAAGTCAGGATAGTGACTGGCTTGGAGGACAACTTCCAGATGGTGGTGTTCCAATGGTTATGATGCATTCGTCCTCCTGGGAGGTAGATGTCACAGGTTTAGAAGGTGCTGTTTAAGAAGGCTTGGCAAGTCTTGTATATAGTACACACTGCTGCCACTGTGCACTGATGGTGGAGGGAATAAATGTTTAAGGTGATGAATGGGGTGCCAATCAAGCAGGCTTCTTTGTCCTGGATGATGCCGAGCTTCTTGAGGTTGTTGGAGTTGCACTCATCCAGGCAAGTGGAGAGTATTCTATCACACTTCTAAAAAAGAGTACTTTCTTCAGTAACAGTTTAGCTTCAAGTGCAGGTTAGGTTGCTGGTGCGTGAGATGACAAACAGTTCTCACTCATGGTTTAGACTCCCTGGGTATCTTCAGGTCAAGATCTGTATGAGGCCCAGAACCAAGGTGTGAATTGTATTTGTGATAAAGAAATCAAACAATTGGACAGAGGGGGTAATTTATGTACATGATTTTGTCTCCATGGAATATTTTTTACTTTTACTATGCCACTGCAGATAATGAGCCAAATATTGCTGGAGTGGCGAATCTGACAATGTTCCCAGTTGGGTAGACAATTTCCTGCCCCCTTCAGCTCAAGTGTTTTACACCAGAATTTGCTGGGAGTGTGAGGAGGTAAAGGCACGGTGAGGTTAATGGAACATTTGATAATGCAGTGAATGGTGAGATCAACAATTCATCCGCTAATCCAATGAGATTTAATGATTGAGAAAGAACCAGGAACAATGAAGAAAAAATAGGGGCCAGAATCTTCGGGTTGGCGAGCTGGGGGTACGCGCAGTGACGTCGGGCGTGCTTCCAGACGTCATCACGCGTCATTCAGATATTCAGTTCAGCAGTTGCGCACCAGAGTTGGCCCTGGATGGCTTTCCCACCCTGCCGCCCTAATTGACATCCTTAAGTGGGTAATTAAAGCCAATTTAAGGGCCCTCATCCCGTCTAGCAGCTGACAGGGACATCAACACGTCAGAGCACGACAAGCAAACTCGTGAGAGGTTTCTTGTGGGCACCCGGAGGGGAGTGGGGCAGGGGCAGGGGAAGGGGCCCTTGTCCAGAAGCACTCAGTGCCTGATCGAGGAATCTGGCATCGGGAAGGGAGGGCCTGCTGAGAGCAACTCCTGTACCCTTCCCCGCTCCTGCCATCGCTCACCTGTGGCCTGGGATCTAGCGACAACCTAAGGCCTCTGGTGGGTGTCATACTGGCAACAGGCACCACCTCACCGGTGGTGATGCCGATCTAACCAGTCTCCGATTGGCCAGCAGCTCGCAACGGGGCAAGACCTCTGTCCCCGGGGTCCTTGATCCCAGGGCAAGGCCCGCTGCTGCCTTGGCAATTACCTGAGGAGCATATGATGTGGCGGGCCTTCCTGAAAAGAGGCGACATGGGGCTCTTCAGCTGGTGGCCGAGACCCCCGTCACCTCCCTAAGATTCCAGCCCCAGCCTGGTCATCCTTTCACAGTATAACCTCGCAGTTCTGACTTCAATCTTACACGTAACCTCACCAGCATCTCTATACCCTTCTTAAAACGTGGCAATCAGAAATGTACGCAGTACTCTAAGTGTGCTCTAACCAAGAGTTAATATAAGTTTAGCATAGTTCTCCGCTTTTCAATTTTATCACTCTAGGAATAAACCCAAGTGCTTGGTTTGCTTTTTTTTTAATGGCCTTATTAATCTGTGTCACGACTTTTAGTGATTTATATATTCGTACCCTCAGATTTCTTTGCTCCTCTGCCGCAATTAGATTCTTACTTTCCAAGTAACATAAGGACCTCCTTATTTCTCTAACCAGGAGATTTTTCATTGGAAATTTCAGTACTTTCTTCATTCTCAGGGTTAGCACTCACTCTGCCTCTAAGTGCACTGGAACTAAACCACAACGGCAAAAAAGCTCATTATTAAACTAATTTTTGCCGGTCTATCAGCCCATTTTGTACACATGGAGGTTAATTTCATGAATTCCATCTCCTGGCTAATTCTCGGAGGCAGAAAATCCATTGGTCTCCACACCCAGGTCCCAGCACTCAGAGCTGAAAGCACAAGTGCATAAAATTGACCCTGATGTTATTGATGATATAAACAGAATGCATTATGAAATCCTGTCGGATGTGATTGTATCCCATTAGGCTTGACTGCAACATTAACAATCACGGGTTAGAGAATCAGTCCACTTCTATAAATCATGTTCTACATTTCATAACAACCTGTTATATAACCATTGTAAACAGTATTCTCTGAATGAGATGAAAAATATGCCTTTTTTTTCTATTCTGTAAGAAAAGCTGATAACTTTACTTCTTGAAAGCTTACTCTTGCTTTCTAGCCTTTCGTAGCTTGAATCACATCTCTGCTTTTTCAGCATTTAGCTGTTTTATTATTTTATTTTAGACTGTTTTGCCTTTAATGTTGTCTCTTATTTAAGTAAGAGATGCCGGCTCAGGGAATGTTAGCACCTTGAGATGAACTTCCTCATCCTGCGTCGAAGGGATTATCTTATGAGGAAAGGTTGAGCAGGTTTGCACTGTATCCACTGGAGTTTAGAAGAATGAGAGGTGATCTTATTCAAACATATAAGATCCTGAGGGGACTTGACAAGGTCAAAGGATGTTTCCCCTTGTGGGAGAAACCAGAACTAAGGGTCACCATTTTAAAATAAGGGGTCTCCCATTTAAGATGGAGAGAAGGAGAATTTTTTTCTCTCAGAGGGTCGTGAGCCTGTCGAATTCTCTTCCCCAGAGAGCAGGGGAGGCAGGGTCATTGAATATTTTTAAGGCCGAGTTAGATAGATTCTTGATTGACAAGGGAGATAAAGGGTATGGGGGTGGGGGGAGACAGGAAAGTAGAGTTGAGGCCACAATCAGAGCAGCCATGATCTTATCAAATGGCCGAGCAGGCTCGAGGGGCCAAATGTCCAACTCCTGCTTGTAATTCGTATCTATATGTTTGAGGTTGAACACCAGTTTTAACTTTGATCTCAACTACATCATGTATTGCACCAACTAGATGGGGAGGACAGCTCCCATATTGCAGGATGTACTGCCCTTAGGCTGTGAGCATGAGTTGGGACCATTCCCACTATGCTTGCCGGGGTTTCTGCTTAGAAGATCTTCCCAATTAAGAGGCCACCTCCAGGTCCGGACAGCGGGCAGGTAACTGAGACTGCAGACTCGGAGGGCCTACAGCCTTGGAAGGACAGGCGCTGCCACTGTCGGAGGGAAGAACGTCAAGGGCCTCCACTTTGAAGCACCCTCTGAAGAGGTTTGAATTTGATAAAATAAACCATAGCTACACTTGCGGGGTCATCCCTGTGGAAGGGAAAACCCCTTCAGCAGCTGTGACTTGCTGGTGGCCGTGACTCCACTGAGGGTTAAAACTTGAGGCCTCACGGGCTCCCACAAGTCAGGCACCAGCAAGCCGCCTCCAGGCACCTGCTAGACTTGGTCCTCAGTCGGGGGGACCATCCTGATGGAGTGAACTGTTAGCCCATAATGGGTGCTTAATTATGCAGATTGGATATTTGCTGCAGCCGGGTGGGTGGCCTCTTCCGGTGCTGATCCGGCTTCAGGACAATCATCCCAAGACCGGAACACTTCTAGCCACTGGCCCAACATGTATCTCTCCAAAGTTCCTCCCAGTCCTGCTTAGAACTCCATGCCCACGGGTCCAGAAAAGTTTCTGCCCTTTGCCTTAACTATAATCTCACTAAAGGGTGTCTTTCTACACGTTCTCCTACTTTCCATGGATCAAATCTGTGAAGTCTGAGATATTAGGATACAGCTTGAGAGACCCTTGCAAACTTTGCTGAATTCCCAGGATTGTGTGCAGGAAATGTAGCCCCTCGATAAACATATAGCCCATATTTCCATTCCCTAATCAAACTATTCATGCAGCCTATGTGTGTTCTTATATCCAATAAATGAAATACTTCATCGTATCACTTCCTATACAACAACAGTGACTACACTTCCAAGTGCACTTCATTGGCTGTAAAGCGTTTTGGAAGGTCCTGAAATTATGAAAGGCACTATATAAATTCATGTGCGTATGCATCTACCTGCTGTGTGCCTGGTCTGTGATTTTCTTTGTGTTGTTTTACAGGAATATACCAGGCCAGTCGAAGCATTGCCATCCAGAACGCACCAGGGAACAGTTATTCCCCTAAGCTTCCCCCGTTTAACTGTTCCCTGTTGCATTCTCCATGGCAAAGCCTTGGCCAGAATCTACTTGCAAACCAATCAGCACCCTTTTCTCGTGCGGTACAAATTGTTGTTCCCTTTGAAATTTGGTATTCTTATGTCTGTCCTGCTGAGTGCAAGCTGGAGAGCTTCGACGGCATGTCTCTTTTTCTCAGCAGCACTTGAATTTATAATTGGATCACTTACAGATGGTGGAGCAGACACTCCTTAAAATTTGCTTAATTTTTGTGCTAAACTGATTTTTGGCTGAAGCAAACTTTATCATTCTTAAGTATATCAAAGGACTTTTTTAAAGCAATTTTTAAAAATTACATTCTAACAAGCTCCCCAATTGCACTGGTTCATGGCAGATCCATGTCAATATGCAGCAAGACCTGGATAACATTCAACACAGGTTGACAAGTGGCAAGTAACATTCATGCCACACAAGTGCCAGGCAATGACCATCTCCAACCAGAGACAATCTAACCATCTCTCCATGGCATTACCATCATTAAACCCCCTACTGTCAATATCCTGGGGGTAACCATTGACCAGAAACTTAACTAGATCAGTCGTATAAATACCGTGGCTACAAGGGCAGGTCAGAGGCTAGGAATCCTGCAGCAAGTAACTCACCTCCTGGCTCCCCAAAGCCTGTCCACCATCTTTAAGGCACAGGTCAGGAGTGTGATGGAATACTCTCCACTTGCCTGGATGACTGCATCTCCAACAACACTCAAGAAGCTCAACACCATCCGCTTCATTGACACCCCATCCACAAACATTCACTCCCTTCACCACCGGCGCACAGTAGCAGCAGTGTGTACCATCTACAAGATGCACTGCAGGAACTTACCAAGGCTCCTTAGACAGCACCTTCCTAACCCACGACCACTACTATCTAGAAGGACAAGGGCAGCAGATAGATGGGAACACTAGCACTCAGCCTTGAATATATTCAATGACCCAGCCTCTACTCCTGTCTGTGGAAGAGAATTCCAAATTTCTTGCTGGAACCTGCTCACAGACCCTCTTATTGGTGTTGAAATCATTGCCAAGGCAGCTGTGGTATTTCTCAATGATCGCTCGGGCAGCTTTCTTGACCGTCTTAGTCCTGACATGACCCATCTTGGTCCCCACTCTCAGAAGAAATTCATCCTCGTCTCCATCTTAAATGGGAGACCCTTTTATTTCTAAACTCTGCCCCTACTTCTAGATTCCCCCACGACAAGAAACATCCTCTCAGCATCTATCCTGTGAAGCCCCCTCAGAATCTTATGCATTTCAATAAGTTCACATGTAAGTATATCGACATTCCTTCACTGTCACTATGTCAAAAAGTTGGAACTCCCTCCCGAACAGCGCTGTGGGTGTAGAAGTTCAATAAGGCAGATCACCATCACCTTCTCCAGGGCAATTAGGGATGAGCAAAAAAAATGCTGGCCTCACCAACGACATTTGCATCCCTTAAAAAATAAAGAAAGAAAATTGTGTTTCTGAAAATGGTTGGAACTTTGCCTGCAGTGTGCCAGGATCATCGATTGCACCCAAAGTGGAAATTGTATCCCTCAGATCCCTAAAGAAAAACTCATCCAGCAGAGTCAGGAGGAGGAGAGCAGCCCAACTCCACAGGAGTCATGATCAACCCCCTCGCTCTGTTCCAACCCATGCTTCCTGTCCTGTCCAGGAACCCGAGGGTCACTGCTGGCAAGAAGGATGGCCCATGATTGAGCGAGCTGCCAGTATGCTGGTCAATTTCCATCAATCCTCAGGCTTCTCGATAATCGTGCAATGCCAAGACAAAGCCCAAAGACAGGCACATGATGGGTGGTAGATGATCAGAGGACGGGTTAAAAAGCCTAAATAAGGGCACTAGGTCTCCAGCATACGATGCATGTGTCCGCTATCTTTATTACTGCAGTGATTATCATGGCACCTGAGTAACCACTGGTGAAGAGGTGGGAGATCTCATTAACATATTTACATTGTGCTCTCACAGCACAATTGGGAACCCAATTTAAAATTCACTGCTGCTGTACTGGGCAGTGAAAGACAGGTGGGGAGCTGCCAGCTCCAGAAGGTCTTTTCCAGCACTCTTTGTAGGCCAGGAGGAGCAGGACTTCCTCCAGGCCTCTCAGGTATGCCTTTGGCCTTGGCTCACTGCCTGTCGCAGCCTCTCTCTCCCTTCCTCTTGTCACATTTTCATCCCCCCCCCACCAGCTTCAAAGCCTCTCTCTCCCCACTGCCACTATTCGCAACGTTCTTCATCTCCTCTACCGACTGATGTCTCCTGCCAGTAGTTTCCCCGGTTGCCACTAGCCTGGCCGTCAATTTGGACAGCGCCGGGTGGGAAATGGAACAAAAAAGTGATAGACCTCCACATCTCCAGCCTTGCGCATTCTTTGGTTGCTTTTGACTTCCCTCAAATTCTCCCCCCTCTTCCCTCATAAATATCAGAGCTAATGTATCTGCTCCCAACAAAGGAGGCAAATTACCAAATAAGGTCAAAGCCCAGAGTAAAGTCAGAAACATACAAGAGTTGGGGAATAAAATCCAGTGATGTGATTTTTTTTTTTCCTGAAGTGAGTTCCTCCTCCATTTGTGTGGGGAAATTAAATGATTAAAAAATCTACTGTTACCAAGGCACTTCATTGCCTAGTCGCCAGGCATTTCAGATGGACACTCCAAGCAGAGAGTATTATTTTTATTTGAGCAGCAGTACCTGAATCGATTTCTGTGACAGGTACATGTGTGCACGTTGCGTTGCATATTTGGAGATAATAAAAAGTCACCGTGAAACCTTCGTTATACAGAATAAATGGATGGATTTTGAGCTGGCATTTTAATTAAACTTCTCCTCTAACTTACACAAATAAAATAACATGGGGAGCTTTGGGAACAAACAACTGAAGTCATTATGATTCATAACAATTGCATGCATGGAGCGAAGTAAATCACTGAGGGTTTTCTTTGCTTTCCTATCCAAACTTAATGGAGTATCATCGCTGCTCTTACCTTAGGATCATGAATTCCTGAAAGCTCCTCATAGGTTTTCTCCCCCACCATTACAGCGGCCAGGTTAGCAGTGTACGTCGATAAACAGAACAAACAGAATATAGCCCACAGGTTCATTAGAAACCGTCCTGTCCAACAGTTGGGGGTTTTGATAGCAGCTGTCCTGCCAAACAAAATGGCATAGCAGACATTTAGGGCTGAAGAGAAGGAGAAGACCTTGTTCCTGTTTCTCCCCTTGGGAGTCATTCCAAAAGGACTCTTCCATTCATACAGAGTGAGAAATAGCGCCGTCACGTGAAGAGCCACAAAGATCCCCACCCACATTGACCAGTGCAGTGGCCACATGAAAGCTCCAATTGGGGCTGCTGTGTCTCTAGTCCGCACCAGGATGCCTAAGCTAGTGGAGAAGAAAGGGCTGGTGAAATCGATCACTTTGCTCCTCGCTGAGTTGATGCTGAAAGATGTGACGGCCAAGTGCGCTGCCCGGCTGAGCAGATCGCCGACCAGGCCCGTCCAGCGGCCGTTCTTCCAGCCGCCATACTTCCCATCGCCAACAATGTACAGGTCAAAATCAAAACTCATATCCTCTGCCAGCTTCTCAAGGAGATCAATGCAGTAGCCGTAGCAGCACTTTTTGTATTCTATAGGCACAGAATCATTCCCCGACTTTAGGTTCTCGAAGAGGCTCTCTATGGTGGCACTGTCGTTCGTAAGAGCATTCAGGCACAGCTGCCCAGCAGGGCAATGGCCGTCTTCATCCACATTGCGGGTGAACACGAAAGGATGTTCAATAAGTGTCACCACTCTTAACTGTAGCCGAGATGAGCTACCACCACCGTTGTTTTGCTTCTGCATCTTGTTGGGCCAAATCCCGTGGTCCATGATAATTTTCCCCTCGTGCCATCTCCCAAGGCGAGTCCACATGGGTTTCCCAACGGGGTCAAGCTGTAGGTTCCAGATGTAGTAGTGGCTGTCTGAAGTGATAACAGATGGATCTGTTACTTTAATATAACCCGTCACACCATCGAAGCTCGTGTTTGCTAAAAATCTGGGAAGGAAAGAAAGATATTTGGTTTTGTTTCTGCTTTTCAAAAGTTAAGTTAGCAAAATTTCCTACATCTTGTCCCAAACTTAAACTGAATGTACCTCACCGGTCACCAATTCTGAGGAAGTAATGTCAACAATTTCTGACTCAATCATTTGTGAAAAGGGGCCAACTCAGGGAGGAATATGAAAAAAAAATTGTCACAACAGATTAGTAGCTGCTGTGAAGGTTCGTCGTCATTTTTTTTTGCTCCAGGAACTGTGAAACCACTTCAAGGAAACTATACTTTTTCTTAAACAATGAAGAGAAACACAAATTATACATGTTAATTATTTGGGAGAAAAATGTTGGGGGTTGGGGAGGGTAATTTAGGCAAAGGACAACCACCAGTTTGCTTCTCATTCCCCTTGCCACCCTCCATCATGCCCAGTTCATTGTATTTGGCCCTGCTTCATTCTCTAACCTGGCTGCCTGCTGCAATCAGTTCAATGGTGTCAATATTATGCATTGAATTCACTCAAGCCTTCAGAGAGACAAAGCAAAGGAACACTGTTGGAATACTGAATTAATCCACTCTCCATAGTGCAAATGAAAGTGCTCTTTTAATATTAAGATCTGACTATAATTAATGGCATTGTTTTAAGAAGACTGTCTAAGGTCATAGTGTAATTGCAGTGCTGCCTCCTAATTGTTCCATTGCTTCCGTTCACTTTCCAGTGATAAGAATAAGGATCTGTGCTGAATGCAGTTAACATGAGCTGACAATGGCACCCAGGTACAACAAAGAGTGCAGGCCATGCAAGGGGGTGACTTGGAAGCAAACAAATAGGGAAAGAGTTAAGGTTCGAAGCTGGACTGAAGGTGAGAAGGCTTTAGAGAGTGTGCAGAGCAGATTTACTCAAATGGTACCAAGATGAAAAACTTCAATTACATGGGGAGGCTGAAGAAGTTGGGGTTGTTCTCCCTCAAGCAGAGAAGGTTACGAGGCGATTTGAAAGAGGTAATCTAAATCATGAAGGGTTTCAATAGAGTAAATAAGGAGAAACTGTTTCCGCTGGTAGAAAGATTGCTAGCCAGGGGGCACAGATTTAAGGTGATTGGCAAAAGAGCCAGAGGTGACACGAGAAAATATTTTTTACACAGCAAGCTGTTGTGATCTGAAACACACTGCTTGAAAGGGTAATGGAAGCAGATCCAATAGTAACTTTCAGAAGGGAATTGGATAATTACTCGAAGAGTAAAGTAATTGCAGGGTTATGGGGAGAGAGCAGGGGAGTGGGCTTTATTGGATCGTCCTCACAATGAGGCAGCACAGGCATGATGGGCCAAATGGCCTCCTCTCCTGCAGAATCAATCAATGACTTTATGCAAGTGCTCTTTAATTATAATCAGATAATGATATTTAATGTCTTTATTTTAAACAGGTTATACAAGGTGATAGCCTAAGTATACAGTACACATCTGCGACAGCAATAAGATACAGTGCTGTTAAGGAGACCCAGGTACACCAAAAATGGAACAATGACAGGCCATCCTCAGGAAAGCAGAAACACCAAGGAGTCCAGGAAACGGGAACTCCTGTGCGAGAGCGCTGACCTTGAAAACCAGAGGGTAAAGACAGAATTCTGCAAAATACCGGAACATTGAGGAGTCTACTCTTTGAACTGGAGAGCTTCATGAATTCTCAATCACTGGTATTACAATGAAAATTATAATTGCCTTGTTACAACCTCCTCGCAGTTACAAGTACTCTGCTGTGTTTCATGCATTTATCATATCCCAGCTTTTAAATGAGCATGACTTGCCAATTAAAGAGACGCCAGGACAATTTTTCTCTCCTTCCGTTCTCTTTAGATAACAACATTTCCTTGCTGCTGCCTCTTATACTGGCGCAGGTAACTCCACATGCAAAATATAGGACTGCTGTTAGATAGGGGAATGGTAGTGAACTACTCACATCTCCCATAATTTCTTTAGTCCTTTGTTCTCACTGGTTTCAAGAATTACTTATAGACTTTTGAACACTGATCAGAACAATACTGTAGAACTTACGGGGCCACCCATGTTTGAGTACCTCATTAATTCCTTATGACCATCTCCTGATTCAAATTTATCTGTCCTTTTTTCTAATGTGTTCAATTAAAATTGCAGTCAGTTTACACGAAGCAAGTCAAAAGCAGGCTAACTATCTCTGTTGAAAGCACCTGAATTTTTTTGAAAGCTTTGGGAGATAAAAATTAAGCTAAGTTTGCCTATTCTCTCAGAAAAAGGATTCTTTTTATAACATACAATACCTGCAAAGTTCCTCACACAACATTTGGAGTGCAGTGACAACTGTTATGCGGCCAAATGCCAGCAATATCCTCCTAACAACATATTCTCTGTAAATGTTAACTCTCAAAAGAAGGAAACCTGCTTATTTCTCAGTAAGCGAAATTTCTCAGGCCAATCTTAAGCAGTGAGAAAATACAAGCAATGCATATTTCACAATTAATTACGATTAAATGTGTTTGCCATTTTCTGTCTTCTGCCTTATTAATGCTTGCTTGAAGGCCTTTTCAAGTTGATGTTTCTGTCCAGACTTGAGTCTGTGAACTTAAATGTGTATCACGCGGTGTTAGCATATGCAAGTGTACCTTATTCCTCTGGATGAATTAGTATCCCACAGCTAACTGTATATTGGTGGACTATTTTCCTTACCTCCGAGCACTTTATGGGGAGAATTTTCTCCCCGTCGGACAGGCTGGTTGGGAGCGGAGCGGACGGCCGCGGAGCTGATTGTAGCCCATGATCAGCTGCGCGCCGCCATTTTACGTGGGCAGGCCAATTAAGGCCCACCCAGCGTGATGCACGGCTGGTAGCGCAGCGCTACCTGCGCATGCGTGAGAAAGAGCGCAGAAATCTCCCAGGGGCACAGAACTGCCTCAGGGATATTAAGTTCAGTTTCGAAGTTTAAAATGAGCAAAGTAAAAAGTCATTTTCACATGTCCCCTCATGTGACAGCATCACATGAGCTGGGACATGGTTATGAAATGTTTAAAAAATATTTATTATTTTAATAAACCCTTCATGAAACCTCATCCTGCTCGTGGATGAGGTTTCATAAAAAATGCAAAAGCCGCCTGGGCTCTTCGCCTGCCCACCAACATTAAGGTTGGACGGGAAGCCCTGTCAAATTGGCCACATGGTTAATTAATGGCCTTAACAGGCCTTTGACAGTTCAGCGAGTGCGCAGCCGAACAGAGGATCGGAATGATGCGCGGTGACGTCGGGACTCATGCCCGAAATCACCACGTGTCATTTTACGCGTCGGCGTGTGGGCCTGCCCCCTCACGCTGAACAGAAAATGCTGCCCTCTATTTTTTTCAAGTAAGTTTGATAAACAAGAGGACTGCTTTCAGAAGCATTACTTAAAGAATTTACATTGTGCTTTTCTTAAATCTAAGATAGAATGGTGCTGTGTGTATTAATAGAAATGCAGTGTTTACATTACATTGTGCTTCAGAAACTTTAAAAGTGCACTGAACTGAGGAAGAGAGAGGGGGAGAGAGAGAGAGAGACTGGGCTCAGAGAAAGAAAGAGAGGCAAAGGGAAAAAAAAAGAGCTTAATTTAATGTTGCTACAATTTGCCAAAAAAATACTGCCTAGATTATGCAGTCAGCAGCAAATGAACAGCACTCACTGTTCATTACGCCTACATTTGTACAGTGTCTTCCCGCAAGCTTTTACATATCACTACGTGGTAATTACACAGTCAAAACAGTGTGACACCCTCGATGGGGGAATCTGGGATCCATGCAAACAGGACAGGCAACAACTTTAACCAATGAGGTTGAAGAATCCACACTGAGGAACTCGGGGCTATATTTTCCCAGTCCTGCAGAGATGGGATTAGAGGTAGAGGGGCTGGGAAATTACCAGAATTTAGGAAGATATCAGAATCGTGACCCAACTGGACAAGTCTGGACCACAATGTTTAAGCAAGAAAGTGTAAGTTAGTGTATGTAATTCAATGCAAGGTCATGCACAGGAAGCAAAATTAAAGTGAGAGAAAGTAAGATGGGATTAAGAGAGATAAAAGAGGCAAAGTTTTAAGAAAGTTTTAAAAAAAATCTCCAACAACAATTAAAATCTGAAGGGATGAGGCTCTATACCTATAAAAGTAAATTTTCAGGACTAGAGAGGTGATTTAGCAGTAATTTAAACTTGGCACATGATTAAAAATTCACTTAACTTGAATGCACCATCTCTACTTTTCTCTGATGTGCTTAGTGGCTATCAAGTGGTTTAAGTAAATTAACATCCCATGTTACATGAACTTGAATGCTGCATTTCTCAGTGATATAATGGTGTAGTGAAGCATGTGGAACAGGGCAAACCAGACAGCAACTTTCCGATTTCCCTGTTTAAGTTGCGCGACTTAAGGTCAATCTATTTTCATAAGCTTTTTTGTAGTCCCATTTTTGGTCCATGTTTTATTTTAGCCTAATTTTTACTAGTACTTGTAGATGAATTTACTTTAGATAGGATACCCATACTTGTAAACAGCACTTGACAGTCCTGTGTGCAGAGATGGACAAAGGGTAGTGAAACAGAGGAAGACTGTGTGGCCGAAGAAATGGAAAAACTAGTATATATGATTGCTTAATTGGACAAAGGTTAAAATGTGTCTTTCTCCTTTTTGCTTAATGAACCAAGTAGCCCACCCAAAATAGCCCAAAGACTCTGGGCCAGATAAGATAAGGACTGAGACTATTACCCTCAAGAACGTCCTGCAGACTTGGGAGTATAAGCGCTGAAGTTGTTTTTTTTTGGCTCAAGGTTGAACTTTTATGAACTTGAACTGTCTGACGTCCCAAAGGGGGCAAGAGCATTGGCATGAGTGACATAGTTTAACCTAAAAACATCATGAGCCCAAAGAGGGTCAGTACGATCATCAGGAAGTAGTGGCCTGGTCAGCCACTGAAGACCTGAAGAAGACTCATTCAGCGGATTGACCACTAGTGGAGGGACTCTTGCACGTGGGGAGGCTAATAGCCAGTTGTGTGAGTATACTTGTAGTGATTTGTAATACTCAATGAAGAAAAGTTTGATTAAGCCACATGGCTGTTCTGCGACATTGTACACTCAGAGTAAGACTAGAACCTAGGCAGAATATAGCTCAGGTAATAGTGGGGTGGGGCTTTACAAACTCTGCATATGCAGACACGGTAATTTGCTATGTAATTTACTCATTAGTAAAGGTGAGCACTAACAACCCTATTATTACTCTTACCACAAAATCCAGGTCATCATCTGCATCCGTGTTCTACTAACAGAAAATGTCTGCACTAATTGTTACACCTATGAGACTGAGATTCTTATTTCTAACACCTATGAGACAGAAGGAGAGCAAAAGAGAACTACACAAATAGAGAGAAAGCCAGACAGGTTTTCTTCCTCATTCTAATTTGATTATTTTGCTTTTAAAACTTGAATCTTAAATGCAAGTACATCCCTTTTTTGTGGGATACAGATAGGAAGAGAGGGGAGGAGGTAACATGTTTGGTGATAAAGTACTCTCTGGCCTCTCAGTCTAGAAGAGAGCAAGTGGGAGTTGAGGGAGAGTGGATGGAAGGTTAAATGTAAGATATGTGACAGTGGCGATGGAGTGGTGGTGGGGAGAGTGATCAATTTAAAGGGAAAAGGCAGATGTGATGATAGGAGTAAAGGCATGGTAGGAAAGACTTTGGGTAGTTGAGAGGTGAAGCTGTAAGGGCAAGACAAAAGCAATGGGGTGGGGGAAGCACAGGTGTCTGAGGGACGGAGTGGGAAAGGAACAGTGCAGGGTCATGAAATGGTTAAATTAAAATGATCGCTTTACTAGCAGGGTAATTTCAAGATGCTGAAATTATTCTTTTTATCATTAATGCTGGGAAATGTTGTCTTATGTAGATTCTGGCATCATACAAACGCTGTAGCCTATGGTATAAAAAAAGGACCTTGCAGCAAAGTGATGGATTAAGGAAATTAGTTGTGTGACTTAAGGGCCACATAACTGATGAGGACTGTAGGTACAAATAGATAATGCCAAATAAATTGCAAGTGGTTTATTTCGCATAAACCACTAGCATAGTTGACATCTGTAAGCTTTAAAGAAACATGCACAGTTTGATTTATAGGGGTCTATCTATTGCATTCAAATTTGTCCTTGCAGTACTTTTTCAACAGGAAAGTCTCTTTCGCACTGTTGCAGTATTTTCAGGAAACACAGAAGAACCACAGGATTAGATATTTATTTTACTCTTAAAAGAACCTAATAATAATTGTTTGCAAGCGTGGAAAGACTCATCATTAGAAATATTATAAATTGCAAGAAGCTTCAAAGCCGCCTTCTCTCCATTTCTGTTAGGCACTGAAGCTGAAAAATTCATTTTGAGTTTTATACCAGCTCACTCCTACATTCCAACTTTGATTCCATACACTCTGGTATCGATCCTCCTCACTCGAGCAGTGATCCTTCACACCCTGTCAGAAAACTCACTTTCCTGCCTCTGTCCTTAATTCCTCTCATTTCCATTTCAATCTTTCATCAGCTGCTATTGCGCTCTTAAATATCCGCATCCAACTGAATGAAGTCAACGGTGTTAAGATACGAGTTATCTGGGGGTTTTAAGATAACACCACTTGAACATCAGAGTTGTGAGCAAGAAAAATGTATTGGTATCACTTCTTGTGTTGTTATTCACCTCAGATGAGTTCCAGCCATAGTCTCTGTTTCCTAACCACGTGATGTTATAGCAAGTGAACATAAAACAGAAAACATTTTCACAGTTGTTTGCAATGCCGAGGGATATCCCGTAACAACAACTTGCAATTATGTAGCACATTCCGCACATGGCTATCCCTCTTTACACATGCAAATAAGGCACCCAGTGCATGACTGATTTGCCAAAGCAACCTGCATCAGCCTGAAACCAAATCTTAGGATGCCATGAGACCTACAAGTTACTTGGATTTATTTCTCTGAATGTGGAACCAGAAGGAGTGGATGTGCTCCTCTCAACTCCACATTTAATACCCATTACCCATCCCGATCAGCACGCAATTTTTAAAAACCCTTTTAAATTTATTGGAACTGGAGCTGGTGCTGGAATAGTCAATCAACTCCTGAACCATGATTAGTACAATTTTCAGCATAGATATTATAAACCTGTTGAATTCTGCTCTTGAACACTTTGGCTGAACCTTCCACCATTGTGGTAGAATCTCCTAAACCATTGATAGCATCCGGTTTTATGCACGTCATAACTAAAACTACGCTTACGGCCAATTAATTTCCTCTTGTATTGTATTTGATGAAGCAACCCTTTTTAATTAGCAGCTCCTTTCCACTCATCAACTACTTCATTCACTCTACAATCAATCATTCATGTCCTTCATCTCACACACTCTCAACATTCATAATCTCCAGTCCTAGAATTGTCCTCAACATCTGATAGGTAACCCTTTACTTATCTTAAGCCTTCAGCCGCTCTTTCTCCAACATTTTGTGAACCAGTTTATTTATTTTATCACTATGATGGTGTCCCCCTTTGCTCTTCCTAAGCTGAAAATATGTAGTTCCAAATTTTTTATTTATTATTTATAGAAACAAAGAAACTAGGAGCAGGAGTAGGCCATTCGGCCCTTCGAGCCTGCTCCGCCATTCAATATGATCCTCTACCTCAACGCCATATTTCTGCTTTCCCTCCATACCACTTGATGCCCCTAATATCCAAATATTTATCATTTTGTTTCTTGAATATACTCAGTGACCCGACCTCCACAGCCTTCATGGTAGAGAATTCCACAGGTTGACCACCCTCTGAAAAGAAATCTTTCCTCATCTCAGTCCTAAATGGCCTGCCCTGTATCCTGAGACTGTGGCTCCTGGTTCTAGACCCCCCCCAACCAGGGGAAACATCCTCCCTGTATCCAGTCTGTCTAGCCCTGTTAGAATTTTATATGTTTCAATCAGATCCCTTCTCATTCTTCTAAACTCTAATGAATACAGGCCCAGTTGAACCAATCCCTCCTCATACGACAGGACTGCCATCCCCGGTATCAGCCTAGTGAACCTTCACTGCACTCCCTCTATGGCAAGTATATCTTTTCTTAGGTAGGGAGACCAAAACTACACGCAATACTCCAGGTGTGGTCTCACCAAGGCCCTTTACAGCTGCAGTAAGACATCCCTACTTCAGGACTCAAATCCTCTTGCAATGAAGGCCAACATACCATTTGCCTTCCTAATTGCTTGCTGCACCTGCCTATTTACTTTCATTGACTGGTGTAACTCTTGTAGAGTTAAAACAATTAACTAAATTAACAATAACAAGGGAGAAATCAAGCACAGCCCCTAAGTCAGGTCAGCTGTAAAATCAAGGAAAAACTTTAAAGGAACCTTACAAACATCAAACCAAGATGTGATTAAAGGGGTCAACAAAACACCCCAGTCCCCGTGGTGCCCACCGGGCACGGAAGGCCACGATGGTGCCGGCAGACACCGCATGCTCCCTCTCCAGGGACACCCGGCCGCGAACGTAGCTGCGGAAGAGGGACAAACAATCGGGCGGGACTCCCCCCTCGATCGCCCGCTGCCTGGACTTGTTAATGGCCAACCTGGCCAAGCCCAGGAGCAGGTTCACGAGGAGGTCCTCCTCCTTCCCGACCCCCTTCCGCACCGGGTGTCCGTAGATCAGGAGCGTGGGACTGAAGTGCAGACAAAACAGCAACAGAAGGTACAAGGACACCCAGATCCCTTTCTACATCCACATTTCCCAATATATCACCATTTAAATAATACTCTGCCTTTCTGTTTTTCACACTGAAGCGTATAACTTCACATTTATCCATGTTTTACAGCATCTGCCATGTATTTGCCCACACACACAACTTGTCTAAGTTGCCCTGAAGCCTCCTTGCATCCTCCTCACAACTTTCAACCCCACCCAGTTTTGTGTCGTCAGCAAACTTGGAAATATTACATTTAATTTCCTCATCCAAGTTATTTTTATATATCGTGAATAGCTGGGGCCCAAGCACTGATCTCTGCGGTGCACCACTAGTCACCGCCTGTCACCCATAAAAAGACCCATTTATTCCCACTCTCTGTTTCTGGTCTGTCAACAAATTCTCAATCTATGCCAGCATATTACCACCGATCCTGTGTGCTTTAATTTTGCCCACTAGCCTCTTACATGGGACCTTATAAAAAGGCTTCTTGAAATCCAAACACACCATATCCACTGTTTCTCCCTTATCTATTCTACTAATTACATGCTCAAAAAAACTCCAGTAGATCAGTTAAGCATGATTTTCCTTTCATAAACCCATGCTAACTTTGTCTAATCCCATTAATGCTTTCCAAGTGTTCTGTTACCACATCTTTTATAATAGACTCTAGCATTTTCCACACTAATGATCTTAGGCTAACTGGTCTGTAATTCTCTGTTTTTTCTCCCCCTCCTTTTTTAAATAGTGGGGTTACATTTGTCCCCTTTCAATCTGTAGGAACTGCTCCAGAGTCTATAGAATTTTGGAAGATGACCACCAATGCATCCAATATTTCCAGGGCCAGTTCCTTTAGTATTCTAGGATGTAGATTATCAGGCCCTGGGGATTTTTCAGCCTTTAACCCCATTAACTTCTCCAGCACCATTTTTTTACTAATACTAATTTTCTTCAATTCTTCCCTCTCACTAGACCCTTGGTTCCCTAACATTGCTGAGAAATTATTTGTGTCCTCTATTGTGAAGACAGAACCAAAATATGTGTTTAATTCTTCTGCCATTTCTCTGTTCCTCATTATAATTTCCCCTGTTTCTGACTGTAAGGGGTCTATGCTTGTCTTTATTAATCTTTTTCTCTTCATATATTTATAGAAGCTTTTACAGTCAGTTTTTATGTTCCATGCAAGTTTACTCTCATTCTCCAATTTCCCATTCATTATCAATCTTTTTGTCCACCTTTGCTGAATTCTAAACTGCTCCCAATTCTCAGGCTTGCTGCTTTTTTGGCAATTTTATATGTCTCCTCTTTGGATCTAATACTATTCCTAATTTCTTTTGTAAGCCATGGTTGAGCCACCATTCCTGTTTTATTTTTGCGCCAGACAGGAATGAATAATTGTTGTAATTCATGCATACGTTCCTTAAATATTGGCCATTGTCTATCCACTGTCAACCCTTTTCAGTAAGGTTCCCCAATCCATCATTGCCAACTAACACCTCAGAGTTCCCTTCATTTAGATTCAGGACCCTAGTTTTCGATTCAACTTCTTCACTCTCCATCCTAATGAACAATTCTATAGTTTTATGGTCGCTCTTCCCCAAGGAACCCTGCATAACAAGATTGTTAACTAATCCTTTCTCATTGCACAGTACCTAATCTAGGTTGGCCTGCTCTCTAGTTGGTTCCTCAACATATTGGTCTAAAAAACCATCACGTACACATTCCTGAAACAACTCCTCCACAGTATTATTGCTCGTCTATTTATTCTTATTTTATTTTTTATTCTTGGGATTTGAGTGTCACTGGCTAGGCCAGCATTTACTGTCCATCCATAGCTGCCCTTGGGAAGGTGGTGGTGAACTGCTGCAGTCCATGTGGTGTGGGTAAACCCACAGTATCGTGAGGGAGGGAGTTCCAGAATTTTGACCCAGTGACAAAGAAGGAACAGAGATGTATTTCCAAGTCAGGATGGAGGGGAACTTGTAGCTCGTGGTGTTCCCATGCATCTACTGCCCTTGTCCTTCTATCTGGTAGAGACTGCCGGTTCCAAAAGTGCTGTTGAAGGAGCCTTGGCGAGTTACTGTAGAATATCTTGTAGATGGCACAAATGCCAGTCTACCTCCCTACAATCTCATTCCGTGAATTCTTATCCTTAACTCATCCTTTCCCAAGACTACAACATAGTGGAACTCTTAAACAACCTTCATTCTTTTATTCCTCCTACAATCCTCAGGCTTTTAAAAACCTAAACCTGGAAGCACTTAATCACGGTTTCCTGACTTTACTTCATCCCTTTTCAGCCTTAGTGGACTCCTGCACTACATTAATTTGTCCTTCACAGTAATTCATTTCTTTTCAAGACAAAAACGCAATGCTTGCAGCAGACTATGTATTCGATGATGGGGCAATTTTACAATTTTACTGGTTTTCTGACAGTGAGCCTGGTCTACCAGGAATACATGTGGAGAAATTATGGGTCACTAGACACGGCTACCTGTTCATTAAAATTAACAGATGGGACATCAAGGGCACTGTGTCCATCAATTCCCCAGATGCGCTGGCACCAGGCATAGTTCTCTGTTGATAGCGCTCACTCAGAACATTGGCCAGGTTTGCCGAACAAACCTGCCAATGGTTGGTTTCACTTTTAATATCTTTTATCGGTGCAATTACAGCTTGCCATTTCATTTAAGTTAAAAATTACAGGGCAATGCATTATACCAGAGAGACATAGTGCGGGTTAAACAAGCGGAAGGAAAAAAATCCATTGATAATTGGCCAAAGTCCAAATTCAAATGTATTTTCCAGCCATCCATTTTATAACGACAGCACAAAAACTCAAGCCTTACTTAGCATTCTATCCATATCAACAGGTGATGCAAGAAATAGGTTGACACAGCATGCAATGATTTGTGACTGATGTCTGGGGTGATTAGGGATAGTGGCAGTAGTGTAATCACAATGAGCATCAAATTCATTTCACACATACTGAATCCAGCCCTACTTTGCGATCTATTAAAGGTGCAAAATCATCTTGATAGCATTCTCAGTTGAAATTATTCCAACCAAACATCTGTCTATGCAAACATAAAAACAAAAATACTGCGGATGCTGGAAATCTGAAATAAAAACAGAAAATGCTGGAAAAACTCAGCAGGTCTGACAGCATCTGTGGAGAGAGAAACAGAGTTAACGTTTCAAGTCCGCATGGCTCTTCTTCAGGGCGGCTCTGAGCTCTGAAGAGTCATACGGATTTGAAACGTTAACTCTGTTTCTCTCTCCACAGATGCTGCCAGACCTGCTGAGTTATTCCAGCATTTTCTGTTTTTACATCTGTCTATGCTAGCTTTCTATCGATGCTACTGAAATCACACCAAGCAGCTAATTTCAACAGGCAAATAATTGACGACAGAACCTGAAGCTGGTGCCGACTCAGAGGTTTGCTCTGGTCACTTTTGAGAGGTTTGCTTCATATAGGATGGATATCTATGGAATGAATTCCCACATCTGCAGTGCCTTTCATGATTTCTGGATATGCCAAAGTGTTTTAAAGACAATTAAGTCTTTTTTTTTAAGCGCAGTCACCGTTGTAATTTAGGAAAGGCAGAAGCCAATTTCTGCATGAGCAAGCTCCCACGTTTTGCAATGCGTTAATAAACAGGCCATCCATTTTAGTGATGTTGGTTGAGGGTTACGTACTGGCAATGAGACCTCCCTTACTCCTCTTCAAATCATGATATAGGGTCTTTTACAAGGCCAACGGGACCTCAGCTTAACATCTCATCCAAAGGACAGCATTTTGGCAGTGCAACACTCCCTCAGTACTACACTTGGAGTGTCAGCTTGCATTAAGTCCTCAAGCCTCTGGAGTGACCCTGTTAACCTAAGTTATCTGTCAACACACATATGCTGGCTGAGCATACTATCGCCATGGAATCAAATATTAGCCTTACGGAACATTTGGATTTGACAATGCAAAACATCTAACCAATCCCTTCACGTTCTTTGAGTTATAAAATTAAAAGGCAATATGGAGATGAATGCTCTAATGGATGTCAAATAGCCAACGGACCTATGGATTTTTGACATTCTGATTTGCCGAGTCTGGATTACAACTGAAAAACTTAAAAGTGTTGGTTTTGAAAAAGCACTATGTTCCATTAAAACTGGAGGATGCTGTGTAGTTGACTAGACAACTGTGACATGATATTGGAGAGCTTCACTGGAGTACGGAGCTCTCTCAGAAGTTCTGTACAATTCAAGGGAAATGAAAAGCACCTCCTATACTGATTGGGAAATTGAACAGCTGGAAACATATTAAAGACCTACTAAACCAACTGTGACAAGGGACTGATCAGATACTATCCATGGTGGCACTAAGAAAATTGGACAGATTGCTCTGAAACCTCTAGAATGCAGAAAAAATTTGAATCACTTATTATTTCCTGCCAGCTTATGACATTAAGTCCACAATGAAACACAAATGCACTCGCTATGCCTCGATCCAATTCACTGGCATCTGCATAGAGTTCCCAAGAACTAGAAAATTGGACAGATAGACACGAGCAGATTTTTAAAAATTCCTATTAGGGCAAGCATCAGCTTGGCTCAGTGTTAACACTCTTGCCTCTTGAGTCAGGAGCTTGTCGCTTCAAGCCCCATTACCTAATCCAAGCTACCACTTGGGGGTGCTGCATTGTCGGGGTTGCTGCTCTTCATGTAAGATGCTAAACTGAGGCCCACATTTGCCTGCTCAGCCGAATGTAAAAGGTCCCACGGCACTATTTGAAGGAGAGCAGGGAGATACCCCCGTGTCTTGGCCAATGATCCCTCTGAGCTACATGGCTGCAGCAACACAAAAGTTCCCGTACAGGCCGCACTAAAGTCCACCCCTTTAAGTTGCCAAGCAGAAATATTTAAAGGGCCCACACACTCAAACAAATTGCCTGCACACTACAAAATAAAAGAATGTATGTTGGTCATGGCCAACAGTTATTCTCCCCCAAAAACAGATTGGAGTAATATTTTATCTTCAGCATTTGGGTGAGATACTGTGGGAGCACAATGCCCACCCTTTGCAGAATCCACCCAACTTCTATTGCATTGCATTCAGTGGAATGGCAAATTGGATGGATTCTACAATATCAGGTGATCTGCTCCTCCGGATTTCCCTCGAGACAGTGAAAATGAAAACGCTCCCCACAGCAACCTGCTGTGAACAATTGGCCGCTGCAGTCCTGTTGCTAACAGCAGCAGCAACCACTCTTGGAAAGCAGTTCAGCGACTGTGAAGCATCTTGGGACATCCCGAGGACGCGAAAGACACTGTTTAAATGCAAATATTTTCTTCATTAGATCAGGCTATTGTAGTCTAAACCAAATCAATTTGGCTGAATCACTCTAATTTGGGTTGATTTAAAGTTTTGATTTAGTTCCTAACCCACAGCAGCACGGTAATTACCCTGAGAAAGGCCGTGTGATTCCTGAGTCGCAATATAGCAGATGAATACTGGTCCTCGATATCATTTTAATATAACCCATATCTCATCAATTCCCATTGAATTTCCTTGTAACCATAAAACTACTCAAATGTAAAATTGTAGTTAGCCTGTAATGAGTATTATGAGACACTGGTACCATCACCAATCACACTCTTACCTTGAAAGAAACTGGCCTGATGTTATATTCATTTCTTCCCAGTGCATGCAGTTTGTTGTACTTGGAATAAGAGCCAGCTCTGGCCTCACGTAGGTTGCAGTGGCCACAGCTCTGGCGATCAGCTCCACTGCATCCTGCACATAACTGTGGAAAGCTGGCTGCGTCGTTTTACCATGAGCCAACAGACCCATGGGCAAGCCTTCAGTTCTCAACTCCTCCACGTTTTGAGAGTCACCTAGAATCCAGTGGTGTTCTGGCAGCATTAATCCATAGTTAGCCGCTAGTTGAAAAATCTTTCGGAAATGCTCAACATCACAGCCGAAAGTGACAATGGACAATGATGCCTCCTTGACCGTGTCCAAATACTCTTGCAAATAATTTAGAAAGTTAGCGTCATCACTGTCTGAAGCAATATTGAAAATGGTTCCAAGATGAAATTTGGAATTGTTGTACAAAAGACTGAGAAAGTTGGTCACGTTCCACTCTTGGCACAAAACGAGGCTGACATCATACCAGCTATTCATTGTCAGGAGGAAGATAAGTATATCTGCATGCGTAGGATGAGAAGTTTCTAGGCTCATCTGCAGATGGAGGGGATTCTGTGTTAACACAAAAAGAACACATCAATGCGAAATCCCAAACAGAATAATATCAATTTCAGAAATATGGGCTGGATTTTCTGAGTAGCCATCAGCTCGGACTTGCATTGTGTTTCTGTTTGTGGAATTTGCATCTGTGCTTTTTTTAAAAGTGACTACAGTCTGTGGGCACTCCTCACCATTAGTTGCACACGTGTAAGCCATTCAAGTTTTACTCACCTTCAAGAAGTCAGAATCTATAGAAAGTAAGATAATGTTACACATTTTTACTTCCAATCCTTTCAGGGATGAAGCGTATACTTTTGAGGCAGGGAGGGACCATCAAGAAAGTTTAATCCTTTTGTTTAACAGTCAGTTCAAAGAACATAGAAGTGATTTTATCCAGTTAATAAACCAGTGTTCCTCCCAATGAGACTTTTTGTCTTTGTGAGTACAACAGCTTTTGTTTTTGGAGGACATAAGAAGAGAACCTATCATTCACCAATTGGTTTTTTTTGTCCCTTTTTGAAGAAAGGGAAAAACCAGAGGCATTTGGTAAACTGGAAAGATCTACCAAATATGTGAAATAATTTATTACAAAAGCAGGATTCAATGAAATATAACTAAGAGGAGATGGGAATTATATTAATCAAATTAAGTGCAAGTGGCTATCTTTATGGCTCACCATCCTCTTTCCTCATCAGTCCCTTGCCTCTTAAACTTGGTTTGCACGCACTGGATTCACATCCTGATGGACTACTGTACTAAGGTTCTGACATATTGAGCCTTATTACTCAATCTCTCTTCACAAGCCATGCTTTATATCAAAAATGACTTTATGTATTTACTGGCTGAAAAACACAGTTTTAAAAGACTGACTTCACGCAGCAGTTTCTAAGATGGCTGAACATTCGCATGGCCCAACCTCTCAAATTCCAAAGCCATTATGGAGTCAGCCTGTCTAGAAAAATCCATCAATAACAATCATCTGGAAGGAGTGTGAATGGACCACCATTCACAAAGCATCCAGGCAATCATCTGGGTACTCAGCTAGGTGGGAACCAAGCATTAGATATAATCATCTCACACAATGAAATCTGGCTGAGAAAGGAATTCACCCAACTATAATCTAATCATGTAAATCATTTTGGACCTGGAATCCACTAGCCATGGCCATGTTTGGGTAACTGGTCAGTTGGAAAGAAGGCTCATCCACAAGTCAACTAACTCTGTGTTTAAGAAGCTGTTTTTCTCCAGGCCAAAGGACAGGATCAGAAGAGATGCCGAAGAAGCAGAACCCTAATGAGCCACTCTCTCTCTCTCCCTAACCAGCCTGCAAGTTTGGCCCTGTCTGCTGTTTGATCATCCACACACTGTACGCAGTGTTTTAAGAATCAACCCAGCAGCTGCTGACTCCATAAGAACAGAAATAAATCATCTGTCAATATATTTAAATTGTCTCAATGCTGAATCCTGAGGGACCATCGAGCTCCGCCTAAAACCATCCAAGTCATCAATCTACCAGACCTGTATGCCTTTAACTGTTATTGGAGTTTAAAAGGGCTGCTTAGTCTATCCTCCCATGCTAACTTAATTGTGTGTGTGTGAGAGAACTTTGAGTGCATGTATGTGGGAAAGGCAGTGCGTTTTTAGTATTTTACTTAGACCAGCTTAAGTACAATAAATACTAATCTCTTCTCTTTTAAAAAACTTAGAATGAAACCTAGCCATGTTGTGTCTTTTACAGTCACAGCACGTAAACAATTAAACAGTCACTGAATTGGCAAGCATAATCTTTTTAAAAACAAAACCTGTTGCGGTCAAACAAGGAGTGCGTAAAGAGGGCTGCGATTTTCCAGTCCCACCCACTGTTCCTGCCCAAAGTCAATGGATCTTTAGCTTGTCCGTCAAGTTTTCCATCCCACCAGTTCAATTCCCACCGCAGGCAGTTTTGGAAAATCCAGGCCATTGTCTACTTACATATGGACAATTACAGTTCCCTTGATAAATATGCCAGCTCATCAAATCTCCTTTGACAGCACCTCTCAACCTCATGACCTCTATCACCTGGAAGGACAAGGGCAGCAGCAATACGGGAACACCACCACTTCCAATTTCCCCTCCAAATCACACACTACCCCGGCGTGGAAATATATGACCGTTCCTTCACCGTTACTGGGGCAAAAATCTGGAGCTCCCTACCTACCAGCACTGCAGGAGTACCTTCACCACATGGACTTCAGCTTAAAAAGGCAGCTCACCGTGACCTTTTCTCAGATGATTCTAGATGGGCAATAAATGTTGACATTGCCAGCAATGCCTGCATCACATAAATGAATAAACAAAAAAATGGAGATGCTGCATCTTTAAAAAAGGTTTTAAGTAGCTTAGTGAAAGCTAAGGTAGTAGAAAAATGGTTGAAACAATATACAGTTGGTTGCAACAATCACCAGTATGCATGTAAGAAGGAAGGCTCAGGATTGATGAAGGCCCTCACCAGAGCACATGCTACAGGAGCGACTGCAGTCACTCTCAGCTGCTGTGAAAACCAGCTGGGACCAGTAGCTAATTTCAATCACATTCGCAGTTTTAATAATTCGAGTGTGCACCAGCTGCATAGGCGTCAATACCACAAGCACTTCCCAGTTGTGCAATGATTCATGATATGCTCTCTACACCAAAGGCCTCAGCAGCTGGTACTCCAGGGGAAGCATAACCAAATGTGCAACTGCCACGCCAAAAACAGTGTCACCGCCATCTGTGTCCTCTGCCACATGATAAATTATAACTGTGAACACTGACACCCTGAAACTCCCTGAGGATTCTCACACTTTCCTGACGTAATTTCCGACTGGAGAAATGGCCTCAATGGCTGAAAATTGGCCATTTAATCCAGGGCAACTGGCAGCAGCTCCGTGAAGTTCCTGATTGTTTGGTAAGAAAATGATTAGTAAGCAGATGATCCACACCCTTTACTCGGTTTCTAAGTCTTCTCTCTTTGGACTTTGCTACTGAAAATAAGCTAATTGCTTTAGATTAGCCTGTTCGTGCATATAAATAATCATATTATTTTAGATATGCTGCCCTGTACCATTCATGGAAGTAGATACAGCTGCTTTTTGCAGTAATGCACAATGTGCCATTTCATTTGAGAATCTAGCAATCTAGTTAGTAAGGTTGCTAATCAAATAGCTGAAACAAAATTCTCAAACTAAGTAATTCAATTCTAGAAATAAATTTGTTGCACAACTACAGGATTCAATGCAAAATCTGTCCAACTGCTGAACAAAATAATACCAAGTAAAGACATTGGTATTGATATGAAGTTGAAAAATGATAACGTAACGCCTCATTGTCAACATACCACAATGCTAGGACTGGAGAAATTCCTGGTAAACTTGCCTACATATTACTTCCCCAGTTGGAAAGGCAATGAAGTTATATGAATAAATCAGGTCATCTTTGTCATTGTACTACATGGTTTTTATGTTTATGAACTACCAGGACAAAGTGAAATCTAATTTCAATAATTTTGAATGGCGGAGCAGGCTTGATGGCCCGAACGGCCTACTCCTGCTCCGATGTTCCTACAGTATGATCAGCAAACTGCATTTTTTTTAGAAACGAAAACACAAATTGCTGGAAAAACTCAGCAGGTCTGACAGCATCTGTGGAGAGAAAGACAGAGTTAACGTTTCGAGTCCAGATGACTCTTATTCAGAACTAAACAGAACTGGAAATGTGGTGAAATATATACTGTTTAAGGGGGGTGGGACAGGTGAAGCTGGATAGAAGGCCAGTGATAGGTGGAGGCAAAGGAGAGATTGTGAAAGATGTCATAAACAAAAGGTCGAAGGGGTGTTGATGGTGGTGATACTGGCTAAAGGAGGTGCTAATGGTGACATTAAGGGTAGAAAGCAGGATGAGCAAGTGACAGATGGCCCTAGTGGGGGTGGGGTGGAGGGAGGGGATGTGGGAGAAAAGATAGAAAAAGGCTAAAAGGGGATATAAAACAATGAGTCAAAATAAATTTAAAAAATAATAATAAATAGGTGGGGAAAAAATACATAAAAATTAAAAAATAAATATTTGAAAAAAGGGAGATCAAAAAGGGGTAGGATAGAGGAGAGAGTTCATGATCTGAAGTTGTTGGACTTAATGTTAAGTCCGGAAGGCTGTAAAGTGCCTAATCGGAAGATGAAGTTCTGTTCCTCCAGTTTGCGTTGGGCTTCACTGGAACATTGCAGCAGGCCAAGGACGGACATGTGGGCATGAGAGCAGGGTGGTGTGTTGAAATGGCAAGCAACAGGAAGGTCTAGGTCATGCTTGCGGACAGACTGAAGATGTTTTGCAAAGCAGTCACCCACTCTGCGTTTGGTCTCTCTAATGTAGAGGAAACCGCATTGGGAGCAGCGAATGCAGTAGACTAAATTGAGGGAAGTACAAGTGAAATGCTGCTTCACTTGAAAGGGGCGTTTGGGCCCTTGGACGGTGAGAGGGGAAGTAAAGGGGCAGGTGTTGCATTTTCTGCGGTTGCATGGGAAGGTACCGTGGGAGGGGGTTGAGGTGTAGGGGGTGATGGAGGAGTGGACCAGCGTGTCACGGAGGGAACGGTCCCTACGGAATGCCGTTGGGGGAGGGGGGGGAGGTGAAAGGAAGATGTGTTTGGTGGTAGCTTCATGCTAGACTTGGCAGAATTGGGGTTTAAAGCCTTTAATGCCATAAAATATCCTGAGGACTTCACAGGAGCGATTACCAGACAAAATTGGACACTGAGCCATATAAAGAGATTATAGATAAAAACAAAAAGCTAAAAGCTACTGCGGATGCTGGAAATCCAAAACAAAAACAGAATTACCTTGAAAAACCCAGCAGGTCTGGCAGCATCGGCGGAGAAGAAATCAGTTAACGTTTCGAGCATTCATGGCCCTTCGGCAGAACTGAAGCATAGTTAGAAGAAGGGAGAAATATAAATTGGTTTAAGGTGGGTGGGGGGGAGGTGAGGAGAGAGAGACACATTGAGGGTGTGATGATTGTGGAGATGAGCAGATAATCAAAAGATGTCACAGACAAAAGGGTCAAAGAGGTGTTTTGTCTGAGAAAAGTGCTAATTAAAAATGGAGGACAGGATATTCAAAGTACAGCTCTAGTGGGGGTGGGGTGGAAAGGCTAACAAGGTTTTAGTTTTAGATTTAAAAATAATGGAAATAGGTGGGGAAAGAAGAATCTATATAAATTATTGAAAAAAAAAGCGGGGGTGGGGATGGGGGGGGGCGGGGGAAGAAACGGGGTGGGGATGGGGGGAGGGGGAGTTTAAGATCTAAAGTTGTTGAATTCAATATTCAGCCCGGAAGGCTGTAAAGTGCCTAGTCGGAAGATGAGGTGCTGTTCCTCCAGTTTGCGTTGGGCTTCACTGGAACAATGCAGCAAGCCAAGGACAGACATGTGGGCAAGAGAACAGGGTGGAGTGTTAAAATGGCAAGCGACAGGGAGGTTTGGGTCTTTCTTGCGGACAGACCGCAGGTGTTCCGCAAAACGGTCGCCCAGTTTGCGTTTGGTCTCTCCAATGTAGAGGAGACCGCATTGGGAGCAACGAATGCAGTAGACTAAGTTAGGGGAAATGCAAGTGAAATGCTGCTTCACTTGAAAGGAGTGTTTGGGCCCTTGGACGGTGAGGAGAGAGGAAGTGAAGGGGCAGGTGTTGCATCTTCTGCGTGGGCATGGGGAGGTGCCATAAGTGGGGGTTGAGGAGTAGGGGGTGATGGAGGAGTGGACCAGGGTGTCCCGGAGGGAACGATCCCTACGGAATGCCGTCAGGGGGGTGAAGGGAAGATGTGTTTGGTGGTGGCATCATGCTGGAGTTGGCGGAAATGGCGGAGGATGATCCTTTGAATGCGGAGGCTGGTGGGGTGATAAGTGAGGACAAGGGGGACCCTATCATGTTTCTGGGAAGGAGGAGAAGGCGTGAGGGAGGATGCGCGGGATATGGGCCGGACACGGTTGAGGGCCCTGTCAACGACCGTGGATGGAAAACCTCGGTTAAGGAAGAAGGAGGACATGTCAGAGGAGCTGTTTTTGAAGGTAGCGTCATCAGAACAGATGCGACGGAGGCGAAGGAACTGAGAGAATGGGATGGAGTCTTTACAAGAAGCGGGGTGTGAGGAGCTGTAGTCGAGGTAGCCGTGGGAGTCGGTAGGCTTGTAATGGATATTGGTGGACAGTCTATCATCAGAAATTGAGACAGAGAGGTCAAGGAAGGGAAGAGAAGTGTCAGAGATGGACCATGTGAAGATGATGGAGGGGTGGAGATTGGAAGCAAAATTAATAAATTTTTCCAGGTCCCGACGAGAGCGTGAAGCAGCACCGAAGTAATCATCGATGTACCGGAGAAAGAGTTGTGGGCGGGGGCCGGAGTAGGACTGGAACAAGGAATGTTCCACATACCCCATAAAGAGACAGGCATAGCTGGGGCCCATGCGGGTACCCATAGCCACACCTTTTATTTGGAGGAAGTGAGAGGAGTTAAAGGAGAAATTGTTCAGTGTGAGAACAAGTTCAGCCAGACGGAGGAGAGTAGTGGTGGATGGGGATTGTTGGGGCCTCTGTTCAAGGAAGAAGCTAAGGGCCCTCAGACCATCCTGGTGGGGGATGGAGGTGTAGAGGGATTGGACATCCATGGTGAAGAGGAAGCGGTTGGGGCCAGGGAACTGGAAATTGTTGATGTGACGTAAGGTGTCAGAGGAATCACGGATGTAGGTGGGAAGGGACTGGACAAGGGGAGAGAGAAGGGAGTCAAGATAACGAACAAACCCGCTGACAAGGGTGGTACTGTTGTTGTCTGGCGCATTGACCTCTACCTCGCGGAGGCTGAGCGTCAACTCGCAGACATTTCCTCCTACCTCTCCCTGGACCATGACCCCACCACAGAACATCAAGCCATTGTTTCCAGGACTGTCACTGACCTCATCTCCTCTGGAGATCTTCCTCCCACAGCTTCCAACTTGATAGTCGCCCAACCTCGGACGGCCCGCTTCTACCTCCTACCCAAAATCCACAAACAGAACTGTCCTGGCAGACCGATCGTGTCAGCCTGTTCCTGCCCCACGGAACTCATTTCTCGTTATCTTGACTCCCTTCTCTCTCCCCTTGTCCAGTCCCTTCCCACCTACATCCGTGATTCCTCTGACACCTTACGTCACATCAACAATTTCCAGTTCCCTGGCCCCAACCGCTTCCTCTTCACCATGGATGTCCAATCCCTCTACACCTCCATCCCCCACCAGGATGGTCTGAGGGCCCTTAGCTTCTTCCTTGAACAGAGGCCCCAACAATCCCCATCCACCACTACTCTCCTCCGTCTGGCTGAACTTGTTCTCACACTGAACAATTTCTCCTTTAACTCCTCTCACTTCCTCCAAATAAAAGGTGTGGCTATGGGTACCCGCATGGGCCCCAGCTATGCCTGTCTCTTTATGGGGTATGTGGAACATTCCTTGTTCCAGTCCTACTCCGGCCCCCTCCCACAACTCTTTCTCCGGTACATCGATGATTACTTCGGTGCTGCTTCATGCTCGCGTCGGGACCTGGAAAAATTTATTAATTTTGCTTCCAATCTCCACCCCTCCATCATCTTCACATGGTCCATCTCTGACACTTCTCTTCCCTTCCTTGACCTCTCTGTCTCAATTTCTGATGATAGACTGTCCACCAATATCCATTACAAGCCTACCGACTCCCACAGCTACCTCGACTACAGCTCCTCACACCCCGCTTCTTGTAAAGACTCCATCCCATTCTCTCAGTTCCTTCGCCTCCGTCGCATCTGTTCTGATGACGCTACCTTCAAAAACAGCTCCTCTGACATGTCCTCCTTCTTCCTTAACCGAGGTTTTCCATCCACGGTCGTTGACAGGGCCCTTAACCGTGTCCGGCCCATATCCCGCGCATCCTCCCTCACGCCTTCTCCTCCTTCCCAGAAACATGATAGGGTCCCCCTTGTCCTCACTTATCACCCCACCAGCCTCCGCATTCAAAGGATCATCCTCCGCCATTTCCGCCAACTCCAGCATGATGCCACCACCAAACACATCTTCCCTTCACCCCCCTGACGGCATTCCGTAGGGATCGTTCCCTCCGGGACACCCTGGTCCACTCCTCCATCACCCCCTACTCCTCAACCCCCACTTATGGCACCTCCCCATGCCCACGCAGAAGATGCAACACCTGCCCCTTCACTTCCTCTCTCCTCACCGTCCAAGGGCCCAAACACTCCTTTCAAGTGAAGCAGCATTTCACTTGCATTTCCCCTAACTTAGTCTACTGCATTCGTTGCTCCCAATGCGGTCTCCTCTACATTGGAGAGACCAAACGCAAACTGGGCGACCGTTTTGCGGAACACCTGCGGTCTGTCCGCAAGAAAGACCCAAACCTCCCTGTCGCTTGCCATTTTAACACTCCACCCTGTTCTCTTGCCCACATGTCTGTCCTTGGCTTGCTGCATTGTTCCAGTGAAGCCCAACGCAAACTGGAGGAACAGCACCTCATCTTCCGACTAGGCACTTTACAGCCTTCCGGGCTGAATATTGAATTCAACAACTTTAGATCTTAAACTCCCCCTCCCCCCATCCCCACCCCGTTTCTTCCCCCCTCCCCCTCCGGCTTTTTTTTTTCAATAATTTATATAGATTCTTCTTTCCCCACCTATTTCCATTATTTTTAAATCTAAAACTAAAACCTTGTTAGCCTTTCCACCCCACCCCCACTAGAGCTGTACTTTGAATATCCTGTCCTCCATTCTTAATTAGCACTTTTCTCAGACAAAACACCTCTTTGACCCTTTTGTCTGTGACATCTTTTGATTATCTGCTCATCTCCACAATCACCACACCCTCAATGTGTCTCTCTCTCCACCCCCCACCACCTCCCCCCCGCCCCCCCACCTTAAACCAATTTATATTTCTTCCTTCTTCTAACTATGCTTCAGTTCTGCCGAAGGGCCATGAAGGCTCGAAACGTTAACTGATTTCTTCTCCGCCGATGCTGCCAGACCTGCTGAGTTTTTCCAGGTAATTCTGTTTTTGTTTTAAAGAGATTATAGGACAGGTGATCAAAAGCTTGGTCAAAGAAGTAGGTTTAAAGAAGTGACTTAAAGGAGGAGAGAGGTAGAGAGACAGGGAGGTTTAGGGAGGGAATTCCAGAGCTTAGAGCCTAGATGGCTGAAGGCATGGCTGTCAACGGTGCAGTGATTAAACTCGGGGATGCACAGGATGCCAGAGTTGGAGGTGCACAGAGATCTCAGAGAGTTATAACGCTGGAGGTTCCAAAGCGCTTAATAACTCCACTTTGAAGCAGGCTGCTAATAGCTGCCTCACAAATTGATCCTGCCTGAAAACTATCCCAAGTCGTGCTGATGTCTCATTTAAAATGCATAAATTGCCCAAGCTCTGTACTGGGAAGCGATAATAAAATCAAATCCAGTCACCCACAGCAATGATGTTCCAATTATCAGTTAATTAGTTTTTCGTTTGGTGATGCAATTAGTAGCAAAATCCATAGACCTGAACCTAGCCTGTTGCAGCCGACCAGTTAGATTTTTCAGAAGACAGTCCAGTGTGCTGTGTAAATGTAGTCACAGAATCAAAGCTTTACTGGAGATTTTAATTCTGTTGACAACAACAATAATCTCAAAGCAGAATTGATGGATTCCAGCAAGGACCCAGCACATAAGGATAATTATTCACAATAGTCATGAGAAAAAAAACCTGCTGAATATAACACAAATCAGCAATTACCAGTCCCCAAAGATTGACTGCAGAGTCAAAAATTAAGTGTTTAAAAATGTATTGTGCACATACAGAAACCTAATGTTTTTTTTTATCAATATCAATTGTTTAAACACAAGAACTTTACATAGTCATGTAAATTTATGTTTTTGATGCTGCTTCACACGTATTTGGATAATTCTAACGATCCAAAAAAAAGCTTTAAACACAATCATTTGCTGCATCTTCAAAAACAGGAATGAATAATGTCCCCTCCCTCCCCATCCTAAGGATTAAAAACACCACCTGTTTACAAAGCTTTACACTTAAAAAAAACTGCCTCTGCCCCGAGTCTTTCGAATTCTCCCTCAAAACATGTCACTTTACAACCTCACTTTCCATCTTCCAAGGCCTCGCAAAAAGCTAACTCTTCAACTATTTTGAGTGACCGATTCTCCTGCATTTTAAGGGATTTCCCCTTATTTTGACTGTTTGTCCCATATCCCTTCAGGGACACTTTTGTCCTTTATTTCTAAGACAGCTTGATGGGAGACTGAGCCTGGGAAGCTCCTCTTGCCTTTGCCTCTTTGTTTTTCATTGCGAATATGCACACTGTGGCCGTTGACCACCAGGGGCAATATAGATCAACGCGCCACCCCCTCACATCCCCACCCCCTCAAACCCCGGTCCCATGGTCGAAGTGTCCCGTATGTTGAGAGTTAGTTACCCTGATTTCCACTCGCGCTCTTGACTGGGTCTTTGGCCTCCTTAGCCATAGAACCGTAGAAAAGTTAGGGCACAGAAAGTGCCCACTCAGCCCATTTAGCCGCCCATTCTAGCCCCACCTTCCATCACCCGGTCCCTACCCATTTCAGGTGCAGATCCAGGTACCTTTTTTAAATGAGTTGAGAGCTTCTGCCTCAGCCACCAATCCGGACAGTGAATTTCAGACACTTGCTGCCCTCTGGGGGTGAAAATGTTTTCCTAATATCCTCTCTAATCCTTCTACCAATTGCCTTAAATCTGTGCCCCTGGTAATTAGCTTCTCTGCTCAGGGAATCAAGTCTTTCCTATCTACCCTATTTAGGCCCCTCAGTTTTGTACACCTCAATCAAGTCACCCTTCAGCCCCCATTAACATTTTTCATGCAGGCTTCTGTCACCAGTTGCCTCTCCCCAGGTAGCTCAGGCTTTTGCAGAGGACGAGTCCTAGGACAATTCTCACTGCAGCAGCAGCCCAGGGTCTGTTTCTGGGAATGGTGAGATGGGGGAGGTGGTTGGCGCGATCATGAGTAGTGTGGAGTCAGGATAGTTCCACAAGAGTTTTTCTAAATTATTTGTATGAAATGAAAACATACTTTGAGCTGATGGCCAAAATAGCTGAAGAAACTCTGAGAGGGGTAGGAACAAGGGAACAAGAGTAGGCCTGTTCGCTGGTGCTTTTCTTTTTAATTCATTCATGGAATGTGAGCATCGTTGGCAAGGCCAGCATTAACTGCTCAACCCTACATGCCCTCGAGAAGATGGTGGTGAGCCACTGCAGTCCATGTGATGTAGGTACACCGCCAGTGTTGTTTGGAAGGGAGTTCCAGGATCTTGATCCGGTGATGATGAAAGAATGGGGGCATATTTCCAACATCAGGATGTTGGGTGACTTGAGGGAAAGTTGCAGATGGAGGTGTTCCCAGGTGATTCAATGAGCCCATGGGAACTTTGTCACCCAACTCCATATATTTGCCTGTGCCCCATATCCCTCAATACCTCAGTTGTGATTAGTTGAGACCCCAAAACAGGTTCCTGCTGGTCACATCCTGCCAATAAGGCTACCTGCCCATAACCATAGGGCTAGATTTTCAGAGTCTGGCTGTCTACAGATGCCTTTAAAAATGGCGTGACAAGACTTGATTCCTTACTACTTTTGGGTAGCAAGGCCATACTCTGTACTCCCGATCTGGGCGGTTACATTGTTTGGGGCGGGGCAGGTGGGCAGGCAGTGGGGGGGGAGGGCGGGGTCGGCATCGCATATTCCCGTACTCCTCCACAGTTTTTGTGGAGTCAGGCCAGCTTCTCGAGGACACTCCACCCTCAGAGGAATCGTAAACCATAGTCTGGATTTGGGAACCTTTTGAAGGTATATCTTACCCATGTCCCCTTCCTACCCTTGATGTTTGGCCATTTGTTTCTGTTGATACAGATCACAGATGGCCTCTATGAATGCTTGGCTGAGTTCCAAGACTCAGTAATGGATTAGCTTAGCAGGGCTCTGTTTTCACAGGTCGAAGAGGAGTGTTTGCTTTTATTGATTGATTGACATCTTTATGAGGTGGGAATTTCCTGACTCGACCTTCCCTCCTCAATGGCAAAAATCCAGCCCCTACGCTCTGTCTCCTGCTGCTCAGAAAATTTCCCAACCAGGTCAATAATTTGCCTTTGATTCCATGAGCTTCAACTTTAGCTAACAGTCTTTTATGAGACACTTTATTAAATGTGTTCTGGAAGTCCATATAAATAACATCCATAGACATTCCCCTGCACTGCTTTAGTTACCTCTTCAAAAAATTCAATCAAATTCTTTAGACATGGCCTAATTCTTACATATTCTGTGCTGGCTTTCAAATCAGTGAAAATTATCAAGGAGCTTTGTCCTCCATCCTTAATTATAGACTCTAATAAATTTCCCTACAACAGAAGTTTCCATTTCCATTTTTGATCTTTCTTAAATAGCAGACTGACACCTGTCCCCCTCATCACTGTCCAAATTCTAGCTGAGGACCTAAGACAGGCGACCTGCCTCTTATTTACATGTGAGGGAACTGGTGTCTTGATTAGGAGTCCGAAGGATGTCCGATAAATGAACTAACTCAATTCTGTGTCGGATGTTTATCAAATATATTCATTGTGCAGGACATTGATTCCTGAGATCAACTCGAGTAAAATGGGTGCAATTCCTGCCCTAAAGTGTTCTTGGGCATTTGTATTCACCTTTTAATTGTGGTTTTTGTGGATGAGGGGGATATAAATATTTGCTGTTCATTATGTGTTTTTTATTCATGCATTTATGATTTATCTAACAATAGCAAAGCAAAAATATTTCCTCTTTATATTTGGTGAGCTGTTAAAAATAATTCTTTCCTAATTGAATGCACTCATTTAAGGAGTACTGTCTACTTCTGATAACTGAAAGTTGTTTCTAGTGGTAGAAATTAAGCATCATAAATAACATAGCATACTCACTACTTAAAATATTCCAATTGTCAGATAATTTAAATTAAGCAACTTTGAATTAGGACAGTTTAATTGTCACACACTGAGAATGTAGGGATCACTAAGGACTACAATAGCCTCAGAACAAGATCAAAAACCATCCTTGTATGCGTGTCGTTTACTAATTCTGGACACAGAAACCAGTCGTGATGATTTGTAACCAATTGCTATGTTGTCCTAGTATTGTGCACATTTCTGTAGTGCATGAGGTGTCAGCTGTGGCTCAGTCCATAGCACCCTCGCCTTTGAATCAGAAGGTTGTGGGTTCATGTCCCACTCCCGGAAACCAAGAACTGTGATTGTACTCAAAAGAGTTGCAATCTGTGACTGTTGATAACTTGAAAGAGTTTCTGTAGTGCATCAGTCAATTAATTCCTGCGGGTAGGTATTCCTCCTTACACTAGTTGGACTAAACTGGTTAGCCTGTTTGGATAGCATTCCTCAGATCACTAATTTAACGATGTTGTTGATCCATTTATCTTTTACAGGCAGTTAAAATGGACTATTGAGGTTGGACTGATCCAAAAACAAAATTCACATAGAAAGTTTCCAGTGGAAGGGAGGCTGGTCACCAGAGGACACAGATTCAAGGTAATTGACAAAAGAGCCTGCAGTGGAATGAGGACAGCATTCTTCCTAATGCAGTGAGCTGTTTTGATCCGTAACACACAGGCTGAAAGGATGGCAGAAGCAAATTCAATAATAACTTTCAGAAGAGAACTGGATAAATACTTTAAGGTGAAAAAATGCAGGACAATGGGGAATGGGCAGGCGTGTAAGATTAATTGGATAGCTCTTTCAAACAGCCAGCACCGGCATGATAGGCCGAGTGGTCTCTTTCCATGCTGTATGATTCTGAAAGTATGATGATGCTCGAACAACACTGCACATTACTGGCCCCATGTGAAAATGTTGGAGAACTGTGTTAGAGAGTCTTCTGTAAGTAACTGACAAAACAAGGGAAGGTTTTTGAATGCTGTAAAACATATTCCTGCCTTGCAGTACAGCTTTGTAAAATAAAAATGCCTTGCAATTCCTCAGACTAGTCACGACCTCCACAGAGACTGACAACTGGGAATTCGAATTTCCAGTTATTACCTGAAAGGATGACACATTCAGGTTTCACTTTTAAAATAAAATTGACAAAACACCATTTTCTCGTGTAGGCAACTTATAGTTTCAATAATAGAAATAAACATTTCCTTGTTACATATCGCTTCCGTCAGAATTACAAGTCTCACAGCAAGCCGTTTACAGTTGCTCCCAGCTTCCAGTGAGTTGCTTCCTTTCTACTTTCCCAGCTGGGTAACTTCTAATCCCAGAATTGTCTCTTACTGTGAGGGTTTATTGTAGACCTCTTCCTCTAGCTCCAAGCCAGGCAAATCTTCCAGCCTCTTTTAACTCCTCCCAAACTTGGTCTTCAAGCTGAGCATGAGCTCCTACCTGTGTTTTGCGTGGTGAATAATAGAGTCAGCATTTTCTCTGTTTAATGTGCAGGCCTGGGTAATTCTATCTTTTCTTGCTCTCTACCTCTCAAGTTGGCTGCAGACCACAAGACCAAACTGCAACTCCCTTCTGTCTGCGATATTTCAGGATTTATAGGGAAGCCTATAACATCATCCCAAAATGGCTTCCTCCACCTGCTTCTCCATAGCAACAGGAACAGATTAGCTTTGTATCTAAGTTGAAATGCTGATCAGTTAGCTCTGATCCAAACTCTCCTTTCGTCTTAGAAGTAAAGGGGTAACTTTACAGCACTGCTATTTACAACTTAAAATCGATATCACTCTTCTGGAACTTTTTGAGATGCAGGACCTATCCATTGTAGATTTAGGAACAGATGTCATTGTCCCCAGTGTACCATCCACTCAATAAAACAATCTGATTCTTCTTCGGATGTCTAACAATTAAACCACCCAGGCTTACTATCGGGCAGGCTGTCACATGACCCCTTTCATTTCCCCTAAATTTAAAGATATCATCCCAAACTATAACACTCATGTAAATTAAAGATATAGTGCTTAAACATAATCTTACAAACCTCCCAACTGCAACTCTGTCTAAGGCAGATATGATTAATGAACTTCAGCTCATGCTTCTAGACTTGATTTCCAGACAGAGGAAGGTTGTTGAATGGCAAGCAATTATGGGAGGAGATTGCTTCCAAATGTTACTTGTCACATAACTGCAATCTATGCAAAGTGTAATGGTATTTGGTGCTGAAGGAGAGTGGAATATCGTTGGATAACCTACCTGCAAAGGTCAGATATTCCAGAGGGATCTCCATTAAATTGAACAGCCAACTTTATTACCTATCTGCTTTTCCACCAGGTTTCTCCCTTCTCTCTCCTTATTAATAGGCTATTCAATCGCCATAGCTTCACAGAAGTCCTCTCCTCATCTGATATCTACATGCACAGATGTCCATGGGGTTTATTGGGTAGAGGCTGAAAGCCAGAGCGATTTTCCCTTTCCTAACTCAATGGCATGGAGACAAGTTGTGCCTCCCACAGGACTGTGGACCCAAGTCAGCATAGACCAGGGATTATAGTTGGAAGCTCCTTAACCAAATGAATGCTTAAACTAGTTGCCCCATTTATACCGCTATTATTTGTCCCAATAGCAAACAATTGGGTTTTGGTTTCTCCAAGGCTTTGAACTCCGATACCCCACACCCTCAGAAAAATTATTTTGTTTTTGAAAGAAATTCTTCCTCACGTCTGCCTAAATTTGCTTTTCATCAATTTGAACCATGTCCTACTGTCGTAACTACTGAAGTAATGCCATGGATTTAGCATGTGTGTTGTAATTCTATAAGGCTCCTTTAGTCATATTTTAAAGCTAAAGATCTCCAGGTTCTCTTCTCTACCCCTGTAACTCATCGGTCAAGAGTCTGAGACCCAGTTTCCTCCCAATCCCCTTGTCCCCTCTAATTTCAATATTTGTAATAGCTGCCTCCACATTTCTCCCTAGTTTCATGGGGCTGAATTTTATCAGTCCCCAGGAGAAGGAGCGAAAGTTGGGAGGAACCGGTAAAATGGCGGAGGTACTGTGTCGAATCGGCTCCCTAAACCTGGCTCATGGTGGGGGGCATTTTACTCAGGACCATGGTCCCAAGGAGATGGGCAGCCAATTTCCATAAATAAAGGTCAAATTAAGGGACATTTTATAGAGCTTTCGGCAATTTGCCTATGTTGGGCTGATCCCCCACCATGTGAGGGGCTAAATGGAGGTGGCATCCCAGTCGTAGCCCAGGGGGATGGTTTTTTAAAGCAAAGAGAGGGCCACAGATAAGCAAGGCAGCTCCATGATATCCCTGGAGGGATTTCCCCTCAGGCACCCTGCCCTGTATTTTTTTGAAAGATGTTTTTTTTTTTGCCTGATTTCTGTAAGCTGCATGACCCCTGCCTGCCTCAGCATCGACCAGCACTCCTGCAGGCGCTGCTGAGCTGATGGCCCTCTGATTGGGCCACCTGCCGCCTGTAAAATTCAGGGGGAAGACCCCCACCCGTACCGACGTGCTGGCGTCACACATTTCCTTCCAATGTCGGGCCTTCTGTCTAATCAGTAAAATTTAGGTTTCTGGCCTGTTTAGGTTTTTTCATTCATTCACAGGGTGTGGGTAGTGCACATTTATTGCCTATCCCTAATTGGCCTTGAGAAGGTGGCTCGAATACAACCGAATTGCTTGCTATGCCATTTCTAAAATCAACCACATTGCTTTGTGTCTGGAGTGACATATCAGCCAAGATCCAGGAAGGACAGGAGATTTCCATCGCTAAAGGTCATGAAGTGAACCAGATGAGTTTCATGGTCACTATTACTGATACTAGCTTTTTACTCACATTTTATTTATTAATTGAATTTAAATTCCCTGCTGCTGTCGTGGAATTTATACTCATGTCATCCGGGTCATGAGTCCAGGTCTCTGGATTACTAGTCCAGTAACATACCCATTATTCTACCGTGCCTCTTCACCTAAGCCAATCACTTTTATCCTGAAAATAGTCTCAATTACTTATCCTTACAGCAATTTACCAACCATTTCTGCATCATACAGTCATGTAGTCAACTCTCCTTTACCCAAAACTGGAATGACAGAGAACATTACATCCCAGAATTTTTACATTGAGGTGATTCTTCAGTTGCTGCATAATTTTCCTCTCCATGTGACTACCACCATGGACCCTCCCACTATTCTCTTCAGTGATCAATCTAACCTTTCCTCAATGTGCACTACTCCAGATACAAGTCACCAATTCGTAGTTAACTTTGTGACACACTTGCCAATCCAAGCTTCTGGAGCAATAAAGCCTCTCTGTGTCTCCTAGTTATCTCTATTCGAGATAGGAGCTTCCCTATCACCTACGCCATTCTCCCTATCAAATATATTCATCTCACCCATTCTCAGAAAGTATACATAGAGGAGGAGAAGGGGTAACACTACATAAAGACACAGGAGTGCGTGAACAGTCAGTAAAATCAAACAAATACAAAAGAAGCACAGGTAATGCGAAGTGTATTGAAGTATGAACAAAACAGCTTTGAAGAAGCTAAGGACAGGAAGGGGGAAATCGGTGATGATAACTGAAAGGAGGAAATCGAGGAGCTCTGATCAAAGACAAGCATCAAGAGGTTCTGATGAACCAGCATAACAGGATGGTCGGTATTGGACACAGTATCAATGCAGAGAGATATAGGTAATGAATTAAAGGAAGGAGCGGAAGTTTTAGATGGAAACATTAAACCTTGCAGAATATGATCTGAAAGGTTATCGACAAAAAAGCTGATGAATGATTAATCGCTCCAACAGCAGCATAACATTGTAAGTGTCTTAGACCCAATAAGCAATGCAAAGCTTAATAAAAGTGTAGCAGAATTGTGCTTGAAAAGTTTTGCAGAAAGGAACAATTGAAGCTTCACTAAATAAAGGGGCCATAATAGAACATGGCAGGTGCAGGGTTTTACTTTAATGTGCAAATAGGGACGTGAACTCTACAGGACAGGAATAGGCCAACAAAAAAAAAAGCCAAAGAGTGATCTATCATAATAAATCAGGATCAGATGGATTTTCACAGTAAGGGGTACTGAGTAAAAGTTCAATCTGAGTCACACGTAAACAGAATTTCCCTAGATTAGAGAGGAATTTAAAAGTTGAATTATCTCTTTTTCTGTAGCATGTATTAACGCAGAAACATAGAAAAAGGGAGCAGGAGTAAGTAATTCGGCCCTTTGAGCCTGCTCCGCCATTCAATATGATCATGGCTGATCCTCTCTCTCAATGCCGTACTCCTGCACTCTCCCCAAATGCCTTGCTGCCTTTAGAATCCAGGAATCTATCTATTTCCTCCTTAAATATATTCAGTGACTTGGCCTTCATAGCCTTCTGTGGTAGAGAATTCCATAGGCTCACCACTCTGAGTGAAGAAGTTTCTCTTCATCTCAGTCCTAAATGGCCTACCCAATATCCTGAGAATGTGACCCCTTGTTCTAGGCCCCCGCCCCCAGCCAGAGGAAATATCATCCCTGCATCTGGCCTATCCATCCCTGTCAGAATTTTATGTTTCAATGAGATCTCCTCTCATTTTCCTAAACTCCAGTGAATACAGGCCTAGTTGGTCCAATCTCTCCTTATACGACAATCCTGCCATCCCAGGAATCAGTCTGGTGAACCTTTGCTGCACTCTCTCTATGCCAAGTATATCCTTTCTTAGATAAGGAGACTAAAACTGCACACAATATTCCTGGTGTGGTCTCACCAAGACCCTGTACAGTTGCAGTAAGACATCCTTGCTCCTGTACTCAAGTCCTCTTGCAATGAAGGTCTTCATATCATTGGCCTTCTTAACTGCTTGCTGCACCTGCATGCTTGCTTTCAGTGATTGTTGTACAAGGACACCCAGGTCCCTTTGTACATCAACATTTCCTAATCTATCACCATTTAAATAATACTCTGCCATTCTGTTTTTCCTACCAAAGTGGATAACTTCACACTTAGCTACGTTATACTGCATCTGCCATTTATTTGCCCACTCAATCAACCTGTTTAAATGGCCTTGAAGCCTCTTAACACCCTCCACATCTCTCACGTTCCCACAATGCTTCATGTCATCAGCAAACTTTGAAATATTACATTTGGTTCCCTCATCCAAATCATTGATATATATTGTGAATAGCTGGGGCTCAAGCACTGATTCCTGCGGTACCCCACTAGTCACCGCCTGCCACTCCGAAAAAGACCCATTTATTCCTACTCTCAGTTTCCTGTCTGCTAACCAATTCTCAATCCATGCCCAATACATTACCCCCAATCCCATGTGCTTTAATTTTGCACACTAACCTCTTATGTGGGACTTTATCAAAAGCTTTCTGAAAATCCAAATATACCACGTTCTCCCTTATCCATTCTACTAATTACGTCCTCAAAAAACTCCAGTAGGTTTGTCAAAAACTTGTTGACTTCGCCTAATCCTGTTGATATTTTCTAAGTGTCCTGTTACCACATCTTTTTAATAGACTCAAGCATTTTCCCCAGCTACTGATGTTAGGCTAATGAGTCTGTAAGTTGCTGTACTCTCCCTCCCTCCTTTTTAAACAGTGGCATTACACTTGCCACCCTCCAATCCGCTGGAACTGTTCCAGAATCTACAGAATTTTGGAAGATGACAACCAATGCATCCACTATTTCCACGGCCACTTCCTTTAGTACCCTGGGATGTAGATTATCGGGCTCTGGGGGTTTATCGGCTTTCAGTCCCATTAATTTTTCCAGCACTGTTGTTTTTGTAACACTAACTTCTTTCAATTCCTCCTTCTCACTAGACCCTTGGTTCCCTGGTATTTCTGGGAAGTTATTTGTGTCTTCCTCCGTGAAGACAGAACTGAAGTAATTCCCCCTGACGTCACCGCGCGTCATTTTACGCGTCGGCGAGCGGGCCCCGCCCCCGCTCGCCGTCACGTAAAACCTTGCCCCAGGAATTCATCCACCACAGTATTATTGCTGATTTGGTTTGCCCAGTCTGTATGTAAATTAAAGTCATCCATGATCGCTGTAGCACCCTTGTTACATGAATCTCTAATTTCCTGTTTAATGCCATCCCTTACCTTACCACTACTGTTTGGAGGCCTAAAGACAACTCCCACTAAAGTTTTCCGCCCCTTGTTGCTTCTTAGCTCCACCCAGACCGACCTCTAAATCTAGATTTTCTGAGTTCATCCTTAACTAACTAACTAACTAACCTCCTTTTCCTTTTTGCCTGTCCATCCTAAATATCGAGTACCCTTGGATATTCAATTCAGAGCCTTGGTCACCCTGCAATCATGTCTCTGTAACTGCAATCATGTCGTGCCCGTTAACATCTATTTGTGCCGGTAATTCGTCTACCTTATTGCGAATACTCCTTGCATTGTCCAGCTTGTACAGGCGCCATCTTCCCCAGAATCTAAATTCCTCCCTTCTACACCATCTCTCCAACCACGCATTCATCTGGTCTATTCTCCTATTCCTGATCTTGCTAGCACATGGCACTGGGAATAATCCTGAGATCACTACCTTTGAGGTCCTCCTTTTTAATTATTTCCTAGCTCCCTATATTCTGCTTTCAGGACCTCATCCCTCTTTTTACCTATCTTGTTGGTAGTAATATGGACCACAGCCTCTGGCTGTTCACCCTCCCCTTTCAGAATATCTGCTCAGTGACATCCTTGACCTTGGCGCCAGGGTGGCAACTTACCATCCTGGTGTCGCGTCTGCGGCCTCAGAAACGTCTATCTGTTCCCTTACAATAGAATCCCCTATCACAATTATTCTTCCACTCTTCAGCCCCCCTCTGCGCAGCTGGGCCGCACATGATGCCATGGACTTGGCTCTTGTTGCATTCCCCGAGAAACCATCTCCCCCAGCAGTATCCAAAATGGAAAATCTGCTGGAGGGGGACCCAGGGTACTCCTGCACTACTTGCCCTGTGCTTTTACTCTGTCTGGCGGTCACCCGTTCCCTTTCTGCCTGTGCACTCTTTACCTCCAGTGTGACCACCTCACTGTAAGTGCCACCTAAGAAGATCTCATTCTTGCGGATGCTCCACAGTGACTCCAAGTGCAACTCCAGTTCAGAAACACAGATTTCGAGTAGTTGAGGCTGGAGACACTTCCTACACACATGATCGCCCTGGACACTAGAAGTGTCCTTGACTTCCCACATCTCACAGGAGCAGCATTCCACTTGGATTTACCCTTAAATTACTCCCTTTGCTTTTACTCGCTTTAGTTTAAAGAATATTAAGGACAGAAGAAATACTTACCAGGTCCTACTTTCAAGGTCGCGGCTCTTCTTACTGAGGGAAGGTAGAAAATGAAAGGATCACCTCCTTCCCTCTTCAGCAAACTCCCTCTCTCACCAAATTCCAACTGGAGCACTCTAATGCAGCCCAAAGCAGCACTCCAGTGCAGTCTATACATGCAGGTCAAGGGAACTAAAGTGTCTTCTTTACATTATGCACGCAAGGGGTGATTCTGTGATCCTGGCATTACCAGTATTCTCAGCATGCCATGGGTGAAAAGCCTGTAATTTGTCATCCATTAAAATGAATGGGCAGAAATCATCGACTGAGAAGCTACAATTTTGTGAGATGCAATTCCCGCTAACTCCATTACCAGTTCACAGAATCACCCTTATAATATTCACAAGGAATGTAACATTTAGTAAACTCTCACCTCCTCCCGAGAACCTTCAAGCAAAGAAATGATATACCCTGGTTTTTAATGCCACCTTAAATATTTCCACTTCTCAAAACAGGGATTAAAAAACACATAATTATGTCAGCCATGGCTCAATTGTTAGTACTCTTGCTGCTGAATTAGCGGGTTACAAATTCAACTCCCACTCCAGAGATCTGTGCTCAAAAGTCCAGGTTGATCTTTCCCAGTCCAGTGCTAAGGGAGTGCTGCCCTGTCAGAGGTGCCGCCTTTCCGATGAAACGTTAAACCAAGCTCCCGTCTGCACTCCCTCAGGTGGAAGAGGAAGATCCCATGGCACTATTTCAAAGAGGAGCAGGCAAGTTATCTTCTGTGTCCTGGCAATCAACGCCACTGAAGCAGATTTATCATCACATCGCTGTTTGTGGGAGCTTGTTGTGCTCAAATTGGCTGCTGCTTTTCCACCATTACAACAGTGACTACCCCCCAAAAAGTACTTAATTGGCTGTGAAGCATTTTGGGGGTAGCTTAAGGTCATGAAAGCTGCTTACATAAATGCAGCTCTTTTGTCTTTTGGAATATGTAGTTAGATGCACATGTCCGGCTTTCCAAATCTACCACTTAGCTGCGAGTTGAACTAAGCTTTCTGTTGTGAGAATCAGATTGGAAGTGATTTTCTTTGGTGTTTTCATAGGTAGGAAAGAAAGAAAGAATTTTACATCTCGAACATAAATGTAATACCTTGTCAGGAGGTCGATTAGAAATAGACAGGCCCTGCACTGCTGATATGATATACCTTATTGATTTGTATGAAGTGGGTTTTCACTCCTGAGCACCTCCTTTACGATTTAAGTTGGCTGGTGAACTCACTCTGCATTTCCATTGCAATGAAAAGCTTGAAATTTTGCAGGGAGATCAGACAACGCTAAAACCCAATCAAAGCAATCTGTCCCGACACATTAAAATCCTGTATTCTATACTCGATAATAAGGACAAGGGTAAAATCATCAAAGATTGACGGATCAATCAGGACCTGGATTGCAAACGCACACGAGAGTAAAGAATGAGATTTTTAGGATGCACTGCTTTGTTTGACACATCGTGCAAACATGGACTAATGGGTTTAGCTCAGCTTTACTGCTTTTGCCATCTCTCGTGTTTTGTTACACTGCACTTGCTCCTTTTCATACACAGAATTGATAAAATGAGCTCCACTTCATTGTACGACTGAATTGTGGCTAGATCAGTAAGTGGTGATCCACAGGATCACAGATCAAACAGAAGGCCAAATTGATTTGTCATAATTGCATTCCATTGTGTATATCATTTGTTTTTTTTGTGCCTTTTAATGTAATGAAATGCCCCAAGGCACTTCACAGAAGCAAAGTCTGACATCAAGCCACCTGAGGACCTATTAGGGCAGATGAGCAACAGCTTGTATTTAGTAGCATTTTAAAGTTGGAAAGACAGTAAGGGAGGCAGAAAGGTTAATGGAAGGAATTCCAGATCTTAGGACCTTGGTATGTTATACTAAAGATATACAAACTGCAAACTGTTACCCAGTTCTTACCAAAATTGCTATGCTCCCAGCCAGAATTAATACTTTTTTTTTCTTGTCTACTTGATTATGTTGCCATGAATGTTGAAGAACTATCATCAAATGGGGAAAAGAGCAGGGGAATGTGACTATTTGGATAGCTCTTTCAAAGAGCCAGTGTTTGGCAATGATGGGCTGAACAGTCTCTTTCTGTGTTGCATCATTCTGTGATTCATGAGATGGATCCTCCCAGTGCTTTGATGGGTAAGCGTGCAGCAAGGAGCCAGTTGTTTACCGCATGGTTGATGTCATCTCATATGTGATGTTTAACCAAAGTCTGATGTTGGCTGATTCATGAGGAGCCATTTGTATCCCAATATTTTTCACATCTCTCTAATGGGTAAGAATCATGCAGCATGTTATTAATCTAAAATTTCTTTGCTTCTATTTTAACAATGACATTAACCCAAGAGCGAAAGTAATTCAAGAGTGACGCAAACTGCTTTCAATTCATATTCTCTAATGCTGTATTCTTGTACCTCAACATCAGTCTAACATGTATCTTTGCACCTACCATTTAAGATAGCATCATTCTGTGAGTATACATCACACTATCCAAAACATGTTGACCAAGAGTCTTTGGGACTCTCTTCCTCAAAAGGCTGCGAAGCAGATTCTTTGAATATTTTTAAGGCAGAGGTAGATAGATTCTTGATAAACAAGAGGCTGAAAGGTTATCAGGAACAGGCAGGAGGTTACAATCAGGTCAGCCATCTTATTGAATGGCGGAGCAGGCTCAAAGGGCCGAGTGACTTACTCCCAGCTCCTAGTTTGTATGTTCATATGTAAGAGCTGGATAGCTCTTTCTTCAGCCAGCATAGAAATGACAGGCCAAATGGCATCTTTCTGTGCCATAATTTTTTCATGTTTCTATGTTTTTCTATGTTTCTAACATATCACGAGATGCAGTTTTGGTTGAGAAGATAGCGCACTCTAAGATGCTACCTCTATAAACATAACCGCAGGGACTGGGGTACTTTATCGACCCTTTTAATCACGTTTTGATTTAATGTTGCTAAGTTTCCTTTAAATTTTTGTCTTTTTTTTGCAGTTTCCCTTTAAGGGGCTGTATTTATTTTGTCCCTGATTTTGTTAATTTAGTTTATTTGGTTGACTCAAAAGAGTTATAAACATAAACAGCATACGGAAAAACCAAAATCATAAGTAATAAGTGTATAATTGTGTGCAGATTTACAAGAAATATATGTGACTTGACCTGAAGTACGATGTGAAGAATTCTATCATTAACCTTATTTAGATTTTGATGGATTGTAATGGTGGATGATAGCTGATAAAATGGGTAGCTGACTACACTATAATGATGATGTATTAGGAGCTGGAGCTGAATAAAAAATTACAAGTGAAAAGAACATTGCCAAAACAGCAACAAGCACTGCACACAACATCAATACAAGAATGCTTGTAGGTTGGCATCAGTGGTTTGTGTAGAAACATTGATGAGTAATGAAGCCACAAATACATCCATACATATTGGGGGCGCTATGGGAACAACTGGAGATAGCACAGTGAAAATGAATCAGTGAAGGATAGAAGTTATTAGTAGTAACCTAAAAAAAATTGTGGAAACGTCTCAAGGAATCAGCAGAAAAATGCCTGGTACTCTCTTTCTCTGTGTATACTTGCACCATGAATTGTGTTCCAACTGTACAGCTCCTTGAATCTTGACAACAATATGCATTAATACAGGCCCTATAACATAGTAAAAATGTCTCCATGTGTGCTTCACAGCAGCACTATCAGACAAAGCTCAACACTGAGCCACATAAAGAGATATTAGGACGGGTGATCAAAAGAATGGACAAAGAGGTTGGAGTTAAAGTGCATCTGAAAGGCAAGGAGTTGGAGATGTTTAGGAAGCGAATTCCAGAGATTAGGGCCAAAAACAGCTGAAGGCATGGTTGAATATGGTGGAGAGTTGAAAACCAGGCAAGAGGGCAGAATTAGAGTAGTATAAAGATTGTGTGGTTTCAAAGTTGGAGTACATTAAATTATAGGGAGATTAAAGCCATGGAGGAAAGAATGCAAATATTATCTATTAATATATCTCAAGTTAGTCATCAAAACTGGTGGAATAGGGGAACGGTGCTTGGTTTTGCTTGTCATCATTTGTCTATTACCGGCAGCACTGATTGCAAGGTCATCGGGTTGGACTTGGAATTCAGGGATGGCTCTGGGCTTGCTTTGCTGAGTTTATCAGTTGTAATCAGATTGATTTTGGTGGTCATTTTGTCTGTTTTCAGAACAGAGATTGGTAGTTTGCTGGTCATTGTGTCCAACCTTCAGAGAGGAAATGCAAAGGCATGATTGAACAAGAATACTGTTTCGCAGAAGGAAAAAGCACTGGGAATTTACTGTGCACAAATTGGCTGCTGCTTTTCCAACATTACAACAGTGAGCTGGACAGTAGAAGGTGTATATGCATTGGGCATTTTTATACAATGAGGCCCGGATTTTTGCAGAGTAATGAAGACTACATGCCTCATCCAAAATAGGGCTGAGACCCTGGATCCGGAAGTCCCGCTCCAATTTCGATCTGATCCTCAATGTTGAGTTCAAACTGACCCCAGTTTCCTACAGTGAGAGACTTACAATTTTTAAGAGTAAGTTATTTAAATCCCCTGCCCTTTAAATTTTGAAAAAAAGTTATGTTTCAATAGTTGTTTAATAACATAACCCTAAGGGCTATCATTATAGTATTATTACTGCTTGATTGGTTCCACAACCTATCATTATCACAGGGGGCTGTAAGTTCACAGTTTGATTGACAGCTCCCAGAAATTATGAAGGGATTAGCTGTCTTTGATGTGGGGCTATGAATCTTTTTATAAGGGGTTACATACTCAAGGAGATTCAAATGTATTGAACGTGCTTTTATCAATGAGAGCTTTTACATATATAGTGAAATCTGAAATAGATATTTGGAAATTTATTTCATCTCAGCATGGCCACTAAGGTCTGGCCACAGTGGATACTTGGTATTTTGGCATGGAGGGTGTAAGGGCAAAAGGTGGTGCATGGGGGGATGGGTTGGTATGAGTTGGCATAGAGGTTGTATGGGGTCATGGGATGAGTGGGGCGGCCATGAGTTGGCACCAAGTTGACATAGGGGCCGTTTGAATGAGTGGAGGGCATAGATTGGCACAGAGGAAATAAGGGGGCTATGAGGGGTGGGTAGAGGGGCATGGGTTGGCATGAGCATGGGGGGGTGGGTGGGAAGGGTAAGGGGAGTGAGGGGTGAGAGTGGGGTGAGAGCTAAAGAGCATAATATTCAACAAAACAACTGGGACAAAGCCCCAGAGTACCGAGGCAGGCCTTTTAATCAGCCTGCCTCGGCATTCGGCAACGCCAACTCCAGCATGCACCTGTGCTCCCAGAATAAAGATCCCATTATTCAGGGCACTTTTTCCTGAGGTGGGGCTGCGAGCCGGGAAATCTCCCAGCACTTGCACCTGCCTCGGGAGTGAAAATCCTGGACTAAGTTAGCCATTGATTGATTTTTTTTTTAAAAGGTTATTGTACATGCAATTTAACCATTAAAGTACTTACAGGCACCATTTATTTCCTTCCAATATGTCGACAAGGAGTGGTGAGTCATATTTGTATGACAGAATCTAGGAGTTCTGTGAGCAGCAGAACATAGGTCTAAGCATCCAGTCTCAAGGTAGAATATGAGTTTGTATGTATGGACAGAATATCTCAGTGGTAAAAGCAAAGTGTGTGACTAGCAGAAGATTCCATCCTCCCTGCCACCGCCTTCTGCTAGTTTATGATGATTTTTGACCTCTAGGAGCAAGTCATGCCAAAAAGGACTTCCAAGTAACTAATGTGGCATTTCTCTTGTGCATTGCTGGCATGATAACATAGTTTCAAATAGTTGTTGCAAAGGAGATGATAGCTGAGTTGCCTATTATGTTTGTCCCCCACTTCCTGGTATATCTCTGTTAACAGAATCCAGGCCGGTTGATGAAGTCAAACCAAGACATAGAGCTTTTCTTTACCAAGAGAGTTTATTGTCTTTGCTCAGTTTCATACTACTTCTTCCAGTGTCCCAACTCTCCCCTATTTATACTCTTTTGAGTAACTGTGAAATTAACCAGACTAATGAATCAAATTAACTGAATTGGCAGTCCTTAAAGGGGCACTGTAGTGAAAGGATAAGGATTTAAAGGAAACAACAAACTAATGCAAAATGTCGTTTTGGGAGTCTCTCTTTATACTCTTTTTGAGTGCTGGTGAGGGGAAAAATTAATTAACCAATAAAGAAAAGCCAATTAACCAACTGATAACCCTTTAAAGGCCATTATAACTAAAAGAAAACTTAAAGGAACCTAACATAACTAAATGAGAATGTCGTTTTGATGGCTGATAATGTCCCCTATTCATATATGATCAAAGTACTTAATTAAACAATGCCCTTCACCTGTGTATCTTAATATAATTAACATACTATTAACAATCTACACTACTAACTGTGCTGAGTTAACCATAATTGGATCTGCAATGCACAAGGATTATGAAGATGTTGACATTGAAGCAACAAATTTAACGTCCTCTTCCATCATCCCATGTTCCTTTCATCATTACCTTAGTTACAGGCCTATAGTTGCCAGTAATTCACTCCAGTGCAACATAGCTCAAAAACTACACAGCCCAACTTCAGTAGGATAGAATCCGTGAACAGAATTTTGGGTTTGGGGTCGGGACCCTGACATCAGAGTCTAATGGGAGTCCTGACACCCCCACAGTGTGAAGAACAGCGGGTGGGTGGGGCGAGTGAAGCAGATGTCACCCTTGCCATCCAGTTAAGGACAACAGACAGCTCTTCCAAGCTGGACGGCCTCTAGCACAGAAGGCGATCAAGTACGTTATTACAGATAAGGGAGAGAGAGAGAAAGAGAGAGAGAGAGAGCGAGCGAGAGAGAGATGGAGAGAGAAATTGCCTCCATCTTGAGGCACCCTCTTAGTACTTTTCAAATTTCTCAATTTAAAAAATGCCGCAGCTGCTGAGTCACCATTGTAGAGTTGTAGCCCCTCCACAGGGCAGCCTGTGGCCACAGTTATGATCAGTTGGTTGGGGAGGTCTAGCTCCCTGGTTTGCCACCAAGAGATCACCTCCAGGCTGGCCTGATCCCCAAAGTGAAAATTGCACTTGGCCTCTGATAATTGGCCTTAACTAATGAGGAAATTCCAGAACTTAGAGCCCAGGCAGCTGAAAGCCTGGCCGTCGATGGCTGAACTATTAAAATTGGGGTTGCGGAAAAGGTCAATGACTAAAACTTAACAGATAATGAAATAACCTGGGACCAAAGAATATATTGTGCTTATGGAATGGTGCATAATTAGCGCAGTAAAAAATGGAGAAGTCAGCTGGATGTGTATGGATCTGGGAAGGTTGAGTGAAGCCATGAAAGGAGGAAAACTGGAGAAGATTGCCTCAAAATTGGATGAAATATCTTTGGATTTTTCATCCGGGTTTTAGCAGATACCACTGTACCCTTACAGGGGCCAGCTCACAGATTTCATTATCCTAGTAGTTGTTTTTCCTCCTAATTCCCATCTGGAATTATATAAATGCTAGAAGCATTCGAGCACAAGCGACTGAACTCTTCAAGAGATTGCAAGGATCGATGATAAGAGACAGATACAGTCCATGATGTACACTCGCATAAAGTCTATGTATAGAAGTCATCCAATGTTGCTAGTTTCCTTTTAGAAACAAATCTGTTTAAAAATCTTGATGGTACTGCTTAAAGATTAACATATTACCTCAAATCAAGGTAAAAGCAAAATACCGTGGGTGCTGGAAAGTCCGTATGACTCTTCCTCGAAGCTGAAATCTTTCCTGAAATGTTAACTCTGTTTCTCTCTCCACAGATACTGCCAGACCTGTGGAGTTTTTCCAGAATTTCCTGTTTTTACTGCAAATCAATACTTTGATTTGGCTTAAAACCAGAAACATTAACAACTCACAGGTATTTTAAAATAGATCTTTTAAAAAAAAATCAGCCAGATTTGACAAAAACTCATCATCAAAATTGTACCTTTCACATAAGTTTAGCAAGTTAATGAAAACTCAGCAAGGTTGTTTCAATAACACTAGTAGAAAATCTTGCTGACCTGAGCAAGCCCAGCATAAAGCTGCAGCATGTAAATGATGGGATAACAGCAGTACATGTGTCAAAATTGGCAACATTCTACATCTCAGTAATTTCAATGGAAGATGAAGCTTCTTCAAGTTGCTGTATAACTCTTTATGCTTTGAGCTCCAACTCACTCGACCAGATATTCATGCAGCAAATAATACTGCTACCGGAACAGTTAAGCATAAATATAAATAATGCATTTCTTGTTAACGAACTGATATGCAGTTTTACATCTTTCTGCTGGTCAACTCCCAGTGACTGGTCCAATATGGGGCTGCAGCTTGTCTGCATAATTTTAATTGTATTGAACGCAAAACATAGGAAATTCTGAGTAGTCAGCATTTGGATAAAGTGGCAGGTATAGGTATAAAACCCACAGTCCTCTGGTCCTGCACTTTATGACTGAAATATTCTTTAATGATATTATATTTCCATCCATTATTGCTAATGAGGGTTGCTGGAAAAATTAAAAGGGATGTATCACTGCCCTGTGATGTTGCATATGTGCAGTCAAGAACAAATCCTATGTTGTTGAAAAGAGAGACATGTTGACAAAGCTTATCATCTTGTACTCATCAGGACAAACGCAAGAATGTCAAATTTCAAACAATCACAACAATTTATACTACATGAGAAAAGGTTGCGGATTGGTTGGCAAGTCAACTCTGATTGGCCAAGACGTTGCCAAGGAGAAAGCAAGGAGGAACTATAGGCTCCCCAAGCTCTGGGGTAATTCAATAAAAGGCACAAGGCTTGGACATGTTCTTTTTGTCTGCAGAGGATAATATCCATGTCAAGGAGGGTTGCAGGGGAATGGCCAAGGATGTGGATTGGAGAAGGGTGGCTGACAGATGGGAGCAGTAAGGGGCACAAGGGAAAGAATGTAGAGAAAGACAGATGAGTGGAGAGGGGAAGAGGAGGAGAGAAGGGAAGAGGACAGAGGTAAGAGATGAGCAACAGGGGAGTTGGGGAAGGGTGACAGGATAGGGAAGAGGAGGCAGGGAGAGTGGGAGGTGGTGGTGGTGGTGGCTGGAGAGTAGTGGGGCCAAAGAATGTTCTTAGTGGATATGGTTTTGTGAGAGGGTGGAAGTTGATGTTGGCAAAGTGTCAGTACAGCATTGGGAAGAGGGCTTTGGTTGAACATTCAGTTCAGCAAGAGAGGTAGAGGTTATTGGTCCAGTGCTGTATTGCTGTCAGTCATGAGTGAGGGGAAGACACTTCCATTGAATCATATTGGCAAGGCCAAGGCTTGAGGTTTTAAACCCAATCATTTGGGGAAAACAGCAACCTGAAAAGATGTGGGACTTAAGGATTATTTAATGAAATCTGTGTGCTTAAAAAGAAATCTGACAGCATTGGGGGTGGTGGGCTTCTAAACAGATATAAATGGAAGGCGAGCAGGACAGGTGTAGGTCAGTTTGTTTTCATTTTAGTAATTGATCTAGGGATTACAATTCGAGACAATGACTTTGGTTTTAAATTTGTGAATGTTTGGAATAATCTAGCTTCCTCTCAAGTTAATTTATTCTATTCACCTCAACCACTCCATGTGGCCACATTTTCACTAGTGATTGGGTGAGGAAGTTTCTCCTCATTAGGTTTATTAATGACTATTTAGGATTCCCTATGAGAATGGAGGTGCATCTGTTGTCAGAGTTGAAGTCAGCAAGGAGCAAGAGTTCAGACCACTTCGAGATGACACAAGGAACTGGTTGGGAGGGATTGATTGGCATTTAGACAACAATGAAGAGTTATTTATTAACAGGAGATTCACATTTACATGCTAAGTATTGCATTACTTAGAGTTATTGCACTACATTAAAGCAAATCTTGGCAGAAACATAACATTGTAGGACAGCTTGGCTGCATGATAAATGATCTTATAATAACACATGGATGTCACTGTCTGCATTGCTTAACATTTACAAGATATAAGGCTAATTCTCTGTTTGCGTGACAAGGTGGCAATACAAGGGACCAGCTCCAAATTGGAGGAATACACAAGAATACTAAGCTTTAGACTTACTTGGAGGTGGTTTCCCATAAAAGCATCAGGAAAGTAAGAGGAGGAACATAGGGCAACCAGAGAGTTGAGGGTTAGAGAGCACAAGCAGGTGAGGGCACAGCCACAAAGTAAGAGATAGCATGACATTAGAAGAGGAAGAAAAGGGTGGCTAAATCAATAAAGGAATGGTAAGACTGGCTTAGATAGTGAGAAAATAGGGTAGCGAGAAAGGGATGAGCTGCAGATCAGGATAGAGGGGGAGGCAATAAAGCAAATACAGCTTTTTAAAAAGTAAGAGATAGGGAGTACATGGGAGTGTAACGATAGTGGAAAAAGGGAGAGGGGATGGAAGGGAAAGAGCACAACATGGCGACTGAACTGGAATGTGAGGATCTGGAGAATGCAGCACAGCACAACACAGCACGGCTTTCCACGAACAGACCAATGAGATATTGACTAGCTGGGAGCAATGATTCCTTCTCGAATTACATAAACATTCTTGGCATGGTTTGATCGATAAAACATTAGGATTCAGGAATTAGTAGGGAAAAGAGAAGTTTAATTCAACAGCGGCAAAATAATTTAATGATTACATTCATAGGCCAAGCCTTGTTTATAAAATTCAATAAGAATATAAAAATGTGTTGAGAAAAGAGCAAAATTAGCAGAGCAAGAAAGCATCTTTCAAAACAAAAACTGTTTTCTGTCTAAAGGCTGGACGGACGTCCAAAATTTGGCCATCTGAAAACCAAAATTGCCTGAAAACCAGACATTTTTGAAAATATTCCTTTTGAAAATCAGTTAAATGAAATTCTGTACTGTCAAAATACTGGGACAATTTGGCTAGGTGCTAGTTCTTGGGCGCATCAGACTAGTTATTGGCTTCACCACTTTATTTGCAGTGACATGCCGGTCTAGTTCCTGTGGTTAACTAAACAAAAATGAAGGACAGCATCAAACTTCAAGAAAAAGCATATAATTGTGCAAGGATGGATGGCCAGTCAGAAGACTGGACAGAATATAAAGAACAGCGAAGAAAGGCTAAAAAATTAATAAGAAGGGAAAAATTAGGGTACGAGAGAAAGCTAGCTAGAAATATAAAGACAGATAGTAACAGTTTCTTTCGGTGCTGAAAAAAAGAGTTAAACTAAGTGAGCATTGGATCAGTGCTGGGGCCTCAACTTTTTACAAGTTATATATATGACTTGGATGAAGGGACTGCTAAATTTGCTGATGGCACAAAGATAGGTAGGAAAGCAAGTTGTGAAGAGGATGTAAGGAGGCTTCAAAGGGACAGAGAGAAGTTAGGTGAGTGGGCAAAGATCTGGCAAATGGAGTATAATATGGGAAAATATGTTATTGCCCATAATGATAGGAAGAATAAAGAAGCATATTATCTAAATGGTGAAAGATTGCAGAACTCAGATTCAGATACCTGGGTGTCCTAGAGCATGACTCACAAAAGGTTAGTATGCAGGTTTAACAAGTAATTAGGAAAGCTAATAAAATGTTATTGTTTATTACAGGAGAATTGAACATAAAAGTAGGGAGTTTATGCTTCAGTTGTACAGGGCACTGGTGAGACCACATCTTGAGTACTGCGTACAGCATTGATTTCCTTAATTAAGGAAGAATGTAAATATGTTAGGAGTTCAGTGACTAATACCAGGAATAGGTGGTTGGAATAGGTGGGTTGTCTTATGAGGAAAGGTTGAACAGGCTATGCTTGTATCCACTGCAGTTTAGAAGAGTAAGAGGTGACTTGATTGAAACCTTTGAGATCCTGAAGGGTCTTGACAGGGTGGATATGGAGAGGATGTTTCCTCTTGTGGGAGAATCTAGAACTAGAGGTCACTGTTTAAAAATAAGGGGTTGCCCATTTAAAACAGAGATGAGGAGAATTTTTTTCTGAGGGTAGAGTCTTTGGAACTCCCTTCCTCAAAAGGTAGTGGAAGCAGAGCCTTTGAATATTTTTAAGGCAGAGCTAGATTCTTGATGAACAAAGGGGTGAAAGTCATAGGGGGTAGGCGGGAGGTTACAATCAGATCAATTATGATTTTATTGAATAGCAGAGCAGGCTTGAGGGGCTGAGTGGCCTACTCCTGCTCCTAATTTGTGTGTTCCCATATGTGAGGAGGGGTAAAAATGACTCTCTTATTATATCACTCCAATTCTGACCGTGACAGGATTTTTGCGGAGTCCCACTGTGTACAATTTCAAATTGTAAAGAATTAGTCAGACAGGTTTTCTGAATGTAAACACAGAACAAGATAAGTTTATTGACACTACTTTCCAAATTAAAAAAAGGCAAATTGCAACCACCATTCACACATCACACACATTCCCTGGGCCCACAAACACTAATACAGATGGTAGAATAACAGAAAAGGCTGAAAGATGTTTTACAGTTTGTGAAGAAGGTAAATAATTGAAGAAATGTACGGTTAGTTATTCTTTGGATGGTCTCGATGTGGTGATTCCACAGTGTGGCTGTTTAGTTCAGCTGTATTCCTGGATGTAGTTGTATGGAGCAGATTTCCATGTTTTATTCCCAAAAGATCTCAGTTTGCAACAGATTTCTCTTCTCAAGATGGTTACTTTGTGGGCGCAATACTTGGGTAGGGGAGAGAGAGAGAGAGAGAGAGAGCAATAGCTTCCTTCCAGCTTTTTAGTACAGCATTCTGATCTCTCTGGCTTGGTAAAACAATTCTTAAAAGCCCTGCTGTCTGTATATTCCAGGGGAATTTGATTACATGTCTGCTGCAGTTATTATGCACAGCATTCTGAAGTCTCATCTCAGAAACATTTGAAGAGTTTCAAGATGGTGTGAAAGCCAACACAAGATGGGGTCTTTCATACACCTCCTTTGGGTGTCTGTTCCCTTTTCATCCCACTTGGGTGGAATGCAAGTTGTATATTCTGGCTGGCTAGCAATCCTCCATTGTTTTAATAGGATTACAGTTTCTTGTTTTCATTTAAGTAAAATCCAGACAGAAAAAGGAGAATTAAAAACTGTATCTTAAAAAAAAAACACATCCTCGTAACACCACACTCCGTGTCGATCCAAACATCCCCCAACCTCTGTCCACGCACTCTTAGTGCTGCGGTTGTACCTGTATCATTTTTTGTGACTTCGTGTTTTTTGTGATTTCCTGTGTTTTTTTTTGCCATCGTAATCTTGTCAAAAAGGCCAGCAGTCACCCCCATGGGTAGCATTGCAAAAAGGAAGCGTAACTCATTGTCTACAGGCAAGAAAGCAGAATTACTGTAGAAATTAGATAAAGTATCAGTGCAAAATCGGATCAAGGAGTGTAGGATGGACACCTTCACCCACTTACGAGCTAAAGAAACGGAGCAGATCATGGAGTTTTATGCTGAAAGTGGCATTCAGAAAGATACGAATAAGTGAAAATCTACGGCCACGATTTTGCTCTCGTCGGGCTTGCTCAGTGCACGCACCTCCGTGCCTCAGCGAGATTTCTGCGCTCTTATGCGCGCACACGTGAAAGAACGCAGGCCCCGACTCGGAATCCCCCCCACCCCGCCCGCACAGGGAGCGCTCAGCACTTCCAGGTGTGCGTCACGCTGGACGGGCCTTAATTGGACCGTCCGCCCGATCGGGTTTGCGCCCGCCCCCGCCCAAACCCCACCCCCCATGGGTACCTTAAATTAGCAGAGAAACAAAGGTTAATTAGGAAATCAATAAACTCTTAAAAATAAGTTAGACTAAATGCAGTAAAAGTAATTTACGACAGGCAATTGTAGTATTACTTACATCGGGAATAACATTAGACTAAATTTGTCTCAACAACAAATTCTAGAGCTAAAGGGTTCTCCTCTTGACAGAAGGCAACTAAAATCAGGCCTGTTAATTGTCGGGCACGCTGCTGACTCCTGCGTGCGCCCGCCGACCGAAATATCGCGCGTCATTTTACGCTCGTTCAGGCCGGGTGCGTGTCTGTCCGACGAATGTAATATTCTGGTCTACGTATCAACCTAAAAGTAATGATTTAAACAGTGATGATGGAGTGAATCCGACAGAGGAGGAGTCAGAGGATGCCACTGACTGGACAGAGGCTAATTAAGCAAGCCAAGAACTTCCATGATGAACTGAATACTTCAACTCCACGTGACAACACTTCAGGCTGGTTAGCCAAACTGAAACGGCATCATGGAATAAGACAATTAGAAGTGTCTGGAGATAAAGGAATCTCAGTAGAGTGCTATTGATCAGACTTCAATTTCAACTGCAACATCCAATGCAATTTCCACACTGCAAAATCCTATTGCTGACCCACCATCATTCCCTGGCATCCAACTGAACCCTCGCCCTCAAACTCAATCTTAAACCAGGTGTAAATAACCCAGTATCCATTTCTGTGCATCTTACTTTGGAAGCCGAGAACAAGAAGAACGTTTACTAAGAACAAAAAAAAAAATTCTTCTTCGAATTTATGTATACATAATTATATATTCTTTCTCATGCTTTATTTCATAGAAGGCTGATTCACAGAATTGTTCCAGTGCTGAAGGAGGCCATTTGGCCCATCATATCTAATTCATCCTGTGCCATTGTCCTGCCATCTCCCCATAACCCTGCAGATTGTTCCTTTTCAGATAACAGCGTGATACCCTTTCGAATTGAAGCTTGCTTCACCACACTCAGTGCACTCCAAATCTTACTCACCCGCTGCGTGAAATTTTTTTTCTCTCATATAGCTTTTACTTCTTTTGCCAATTACTCCAAATCTGTGCCCTTTTGTTCTCAATCCTTTCATGAGTGGGAAGTAGTCTCTCCCTGTCTATTCTGTTCATGTATGTCTTGTTCATTGAATGTAGCCTAGGATAAGGCTACCTGATTTTACTGTCCAAAATCTGAACTCCAGCATGATCTCAGTCCCGAGGGTGCCGGATTTCCAACCTGTACTTGAATTGGAACTTTAAATAGCTTAAGATCGCTTCCTGTCAGAAAGATCAAGTTCTAGAATGTGGTCTTTTGTAGATTAAATGGTCATTGACTTGCTTATCAAGGCACATGGGGATAGGGCAGGAAAGTGGAATTGAAGTAGGAGATTAACCATAATCTTATTGAATGGCAGAGCAGGCTCGAAGCGCTATGTGACATACTCCTGCTCCTATTTCTTACATAGTTAACGTCAACCATCTACTAAAATGTACAGCATCGAACTTCACTTCCTCTTTGTAATTGCTTTAAACACATACTCTTGCCTCTCCCGAAATGATGCCCTAAACAATTTTAAAAATAACCAAGGGAAGAATTTTCAGCTTGGCGAGCGGGGGCAGGGCCCACGTACTGAGGCACAAAATGACGTGGGGTGACTTTGGGCGTGCGTCCCAAAATCACCGTGCGTCATTTAGATTTTCAGTTCGGCGGGCGTGCAGCTGACTCGGCTGTGCGCTCGCTGAACTGTCAAAGGCCTGTTAAGGTAATTAATTAACTAATTAATCCTATTGAGAAAGCTGCCCGTCCAACCTTAAAGTTAGCGGGTAGGTGAAGAGCCCAGACGGCGTTCGCATTTTTCATGGAACCTCATCCACGGGCAGGATGAGGTTTCATGAAGGGTTTATAAATTAAATACATTTTTCCATGAAAGTTCATTGACATATCCCAGCTCATGTGACACTGTCACACAAGGGGACATGTGTTAAATTTTTTTTTTCTTTATTAAAATTTTTAAAACATAAAATTAATCTCCCTGAGGCACCTCTCTGCCTCTGGGAGATTTCTGCGCTCTTTCGTGCACTCCCAACTCAGGGAATCCCCCCCCCCTCCCCTGGGTGCGCGTCATGCTGGGCGGGCCTTAATTGGCCCGTCCACGAAAAATGGCGGCATGGACCCAATTGAGGGTGCCATTCGGGTCCGTGCCCACCCCGGCACAACCCCCCCCCCCCCTTACAGGGGGAAAATTCTCTCCCAAAGCAACATATGCTCATGGTGGCTTACCTCTGAGATTAATTTTTGACTTAAGCATGAATAATGCTCCCTGTGTAGGCTGGGGGAGAGGGGGGGCAGAATTCCCTGATCTCCCTGAGGCAAAGTGCTGCCTCAGGGAGTTTGGCTCCGATTTAAAACTTTGAATAAAGATTAGAAAAAAATTCCCTGCCATGTCCCCTCATGTGACACTGTCACATGAGTTGGGACATGTCCATCACTTTTATTGTAAAATATTCTGCATTTTTAAAATCACTTTATTCCCACCCGTGGATGAGGTTTCATGTTTTTTCACAAGCCCGCCTGGGCTTCTGGCCTGCCCGCCACCCTTAAGGTTGGATGGGCAGGTCCATTAATGAGTTCAATTGGTTTTTTAATGGCCTTAATAGGCCATTGGCAGGTCGGCATCCCAGTCGGATGCGCGCCCGCTGAACTGAATCTAAATGAGGCGGGGTGACATCGGGACGCACGCCCAACATCCCCCCGCATCATTTTACGTGTCGGCGAGCAGGCCCCGCCCCCTCTCCAACCGGAAGATGCTGGCCATGGAGTACCTTAAATTAGCAAAGAAACAACGGTTAATTAGGAAATCAAAATTAACAAACAAAATCAAGGAACTCTTTAAAACAAGTTAGACTAAACGCAGTGAAAGTAATTTATGACAGGCAATTTGTAATATAACTTACAACTTGAATGACATTTGACTAAATTTGTCTCGACAACAAAATCTAGAGCTAAAGGGTTCTCCTCTTGACATAAGGCAATTAAGATCAGGCCCATTGGAATAAAACCTGAGTTAAGAAGGTGTGGAACGTTAGTTGCTGTGTGTTGAGATGATTCACACATGATTCACCAGTATGAGTCCAACAAGTACTGTATCAGCAAGAGTCCACAGAGGATTCCCGCACATGGCCGAGCCAAGGAAACAAAGCCCTTGATAAGTCAAAATGAAGCAGATTGAAAGAGTATGTTTGAGTAGAAAGGAGTAACCTGATAGAATAATCTGGCATTATCCAGTTTTTACATGAAAATAAATCGATACATAATCAGAGACAGTCCATGATGAAATCAGTCATTGCGTTAACTAAATGTGTTTGTTATTTCAATGGAATGGAGATAGAAGTATGGGACTGCCTTGATTTAAACGGAAACTTCTCTAAAAGCATAAACCGCTGGCAAAACTCAGCAGGTTTGGCAGCATTTGTGGAGAAAGAAACAGAGTTAATGTTTCGGTTCCAATATGACTTCTTCTTCTTGATCTGTTGAGTTTTTCCAGCACTTTGGATGCTGGAAATCTGAAATAAAAACACAGTATTTTGCTTCTACTTCTCTACTGTATCTCTTTTTAAAAAAAAACAGATGTTGATATTGACTGTAATTGGATTGGATTCATAAGGATAATAATTTGGGGTTCTGTGAAGAAATAAACAATTCAAAACTTTGCCTTTTTTTAAAAAAAAGTCATTGATGAAGGAGGGTGTTGATGGTAAGGCCAGCATTTACTGCCGATCCCTAATTACCTTCGTGAAGGTGGTGGTGAGCTGCAGTTTTGAATACTACTGCATGGCTTGCTGGGCCATGCTAGAGGGCAGCTAAGGATCAACCATATTGCTGCGGGTCTGGAAACAGACATAGACTAGGCGAGAATGGCCGATTTTCTTGCTCGAAGGACGTAAGCGGTGGGTTTTATCACAATCCAGTAACTTCGTGTTCACCACCACTGATACCGGCATTTTTATTCCAGAGCTATTTAATTAATTGAATTTAAAGTCCCCCACTGCCAAGGTGGGATTTGCACTCATGTCTGCAGATGATAAATCCTGGCCTCTGGGTTGCTTGTCCAGTAACATAAATATTATAATAAAAACAGAAAACGCTGGAAAAACTCAGCAGGTCTGACAGCATCCGTGGAGAGAGAAACAAGAGTTAATGTTTTGAATCCGTACGACTCTTCTTCAGAGCTAAAGAGAAGTAGAAATGTGCTGGAAATAATACTGTTTAAAGGGGAGGGAGTGGAGCGGAGCAGGTAAACAGTATAAATTCCATCACATTTCTACTTCTCTTTAGCTCTGAAGAAGGGTCATACGGACTCGAAACGTTAAATCTTATTTCTCTCTCCACAGATGCTGTCGGACTTGCTCAGTTTTTCCAGCATTTCCTGTTTTTATTTCAGGTTTCCAGCGTCCGCGGTATTTTGCTCTTAACATAACTACTATGTTGCCATCCTTCTAACAGGTAAACATAAGTTTTGACACAAAGCAGTTAGTCAATTGCTGAAAATAAACTGTTGATTGTCTATACTTACAAGTTAACTGCATTAGTAAATATTTTATGCATGTTTAAATGCATACACCTGTCAACACACATTGGATTCTCTAGAGCTGCCCCGCCCCCAGACCAGGCCATTCAATATGCAAGTCATGCTAAATTTTAAAGTGTTAAGAGAAAGCCTAGAGAGTACTGTTCACACTCTTAAACCTCAGTTGTAGAATTAATTAATAATATAATTGCCTGCTAGCAGGAGAGAATTTTGTTGATCACATCTGTTATATTCTGCATTAGTAACCCAGAGGATTAACATCTCTCTTGTTCCATCAGTTCAGTGTTTACAGTCACAGCTGGATTTTGAGGTAGGAATTTCAGCTTCCCCTTAACACGCATCACATCAGAAAGTTTATGAAAGCATGGTTTCTCCATGAGGTGCACTTATTATGTATCAGAATATGTGTAAAAAAAACTACACTGTAAAGAACATAAGACCAGAGAAGCTGGGCTTGATTATTGTGGTAACTTTCTTACGAGCATCCATTATTTCTTCCTGGGCACACCGTTCTACAGCGTAGCTACTTTTAGGGGGTCTATAAACTACTCCCACCAGTGGCTTCTTTCCTTTGCTATTTCTTATTTCTATGTAAACAGGTTCTACATCTTGATCTTTAAAATTAAGGCTCTCACTATTGCAATATTGTCATCCTCAATGAACAGAGCTACCCCACCATCATCTTTTCCTAGCTTTCTATCCTTCCGAAATGTCAAGTGCCCTTGAATGTTCAGGCCCCAGCACTGGTCACCCAGGTCATACATATTTATTTCTATTTGTTCTGACAGTTCGTCAGATTTGTTATGAATGCTACATGCATTCAGATATAGAACCTTTCGTTCTGTTTTATACTATTGTTGCAAACTCTGGCTTTATCTACTGGCGCACTCTTAAGTTTGTATGTTCTGTCCCTTCGTCCCACACTCTGATTAGCATTACCTTTACTGTTACATTGCTCTATTGCCTTGTCCTCTCCCTTTAATTTTACCACATCTTCCCTCACATGATCCCTCCCTCCCTCCCACACCCCCTCCCTGCCTATTTAGTTCAAAGCCCTCTCTACCGCCTTAGCTATTAGTTATATGACTCACCAGAACACTCGTCCCATCAGTACAACTCCCACTTTCCCCAATACTAGTGTCAAATCAAAATCCATTCTTCCCAGACCAATTTTGAGCCACACATTCAACTCCCCAATCTCATTTACCCCACACCAATTTGCTCATGGTTCAGGTAATAATCCAGAGATGAAGCAGTGAGAAGAGATCCCGTTAAAGCTGGGAGGAACTTTGGACTGATCACAAGACTACAATTCTGCAGAGAGTGTGGTGTAATGTAAACATGGTGTGGGGTTTTTGGTCATATTAAGAAGTTAATAAGGAATACCTTTTCTGCAGTTTAGTATCCTAGTTGCCTGCTAAGTAATGTCTAGTCTGTGTTAATTTTAGTGTGTGTTACAGTAAAAGTCTTCAATGTGAAATCCTGTCATGTGATCCTTTGAGCTGGCCACTGGAAAATTCATATCTCTTTCTAAAAGTCCTTGGGCTCTACATGGATTGTAACATAAGATAAGCATACTTAGGGATAAATGCCCTGCAATAATATGTTGAAATTGAGGGTCCTGACTAAAGTGGAGATTGTGGAGCACATTTCTGGCGTTGCTGATTTTCATTTCCATTGTTTTCAAGGGCTTGCAATCAGGCAAGTTCTCTAAAGGAAATGCGAATCACCACACCAGAATACCACCCAGCTGGTGAAGGTGAAGGTGAAAGTCTGAGTCCTGAAGTGAGAGTCAGACAGTAACAATGGTAGCACATGATATTGATCACAGATACCAGAAGAGACAATATTTCAAGGACGAATATCAGGAGGAGAAGTCAACTATTAAGTTGGGATGCCTATGAATACAAAAGACAGAACACTTCTAGTGGCATATGCCTTCATTGCAGAGTAGAAATACAACACGAAAACGGTCAAATTGATTATTCATTAATGGATTAATGCTACTGCCAGTTAGGCAGTAATCCACAATCAACTTCAGTGAATTACAAACTAATAGCCCATATCTTGTAGAATTTAATGGGGCAATTTTAAAATGGCAGCTTTTAACCATTGTCCTTCTGTTAACTCTGTGGTTTGCAGTCAGGTCAATGAGGATCCAGCTGTAATAAAGCTCGACTGACATTTGTTAGGCATTTAATTGCTATTTAACTGGTATAAATGATCATGTTTTTTCATCCAGCTGGGGAGTGCACAACCTCTGAGGGAAGTCACCAAGTGATGTTATGGTGCATGAAGTGTGGGTGAAATGGGAGAAGAAATAATGGAGGCCTGAGGTGTTATACTTCAGGGGTCTAATTAGAGTGGATACGTGTCAGAATACTGGACAGTGGCCAAAGTAATACCTATTTTCACAATGGCAGCTAGGGATAACACAGCTAATTACACAGGCAAGTTTAGTTGAAGATGAAATTTCTAAATATCCAGAGCAGGAAAAAAGAGGTAGTCAACAGGAATTTCAAAAAGGAAGGTCACGCTTGGAAGAAACTTTGAAGGGGTGATAGATGTTGGATGGGGAAAGTGCAGTAGATTTGGCGTACATTGACTTTTGGAAAGTCTTTGGCACAGGAGATGACCAGCGAAGGTCAAAGGTTATGAAATAAGGGGAAGGATAGCAAGCTGGAATCCAAGTGGTTAGAAAGGAGAAATCAAAAAATAGGCACTGAGGGCAATTTCTCTCAGCAATTGGAAGCGAGTAGTGATGTCCCACAGGGTTCTGCTCCAAGCCCAGTTCTGTTCCCTGTGCACACCAATGATTTGGATGTAGGGCTAGAGGGAGTGGTGTCCAGATTTGCAGATAATATTAGACAGCAAGAAATTCTGAGGTTCTTAGGAAGCTGCCATGGGAGGGTGATAGATAAAAATCTATGTCATTTAAGTTAAAAAAATTTTTTTAAATATTTTGAATGGGAAATGCTGGATGATATGAAAGACCTGAGGGATTTGTGGATTAACGTTCACAAGATATTAAAAACAGCAACTCTAGTGAATCAGGTCATAAAAACTAGAGAAAATACAAGGTTTTATGGCAAGAGATTTAGAATTTATTGAAAACCTTGTCTAAATTACATTCTGAAGAGCACTATGTGCAGTTTTAGACACAATGTTGAGACAAGATCGGCAAGAATAGTGTGTGGTTTTTAAAAATATAAATATGTAGATTGTTGTGAGGTGTTGGGCATAGTTCATTAGGTTTTATTAAGGTATTCGTAGTCTTAGGTATTTCAACAGTAAGTATTTATTAACTACTAGAAACTACGTACATACGTACATGTAAAGATCCAAGCTCAGAGCTGTTTCCATGCTTGCTTCTACACACTGCTCTGTCCAACACTACAATGACCCCTAGGTATGGGTCATGTGTTGTCTTATATTACTGTGTGCATGGCACTGTACTCAGTTCCATGTTAATCCTTTATGTGCTAGACCCTTATACTACATCAATCTGAATAATTCTGGCAGTTTTCATTAGAACAGAGAAGATTTGGAAAAAGGCATTTAGAATTATGAAGGGATGGAAGAAAGTGGACAGAAAACAGGCTTTTCCAGAGATGGTGTCATCTAAAATTAGTGGACATGGATCGAAGATGAAATGTGAGAGATTTAGGACAGAGAGCAGAAGAAATCTTTACACAAAGTATTGCATGTTTGTGGAATATATTACCAGAATTGAGTGACTGGAGCAAAGATCAGCAACTGGAGCACAGATCAGCCCTCATTTAACTTAGGGGGTTGAAGGAAAAAACAATAAAGAGGTATGGGGGTGGGGGGTGGAAGAGAAAGAAAATAAGATTAGGAATAAAAACAGACAGCACTGGAAACTGTGGTTTTTTTAATAGCTTTTGATCGTTATTTCCTAGCCTGTAATTTTCTGCACAAAAGTCAACATCAGATAGGCAAATTATTTCAGTTATTGATTTCGATCTCTTTTTAGCATCATGGGAACCTCAAAGAATATGAGTTTTGTACAATATTGGATGGGGAATTACAGAAAAAAATGACTATCTAACTGGAAGACCTACTTTCTGCTGCTTGTCTGCAAAGAAATGCAGAACAACTTGGGAATCCTTGATGATCAGTCCCTTGCTGAGCTCAACATTTGCATTTTAAAAAGGGCATGACATTATCGAGTCACTATGTGTCTAACCCCACTGTGTTTTCAGATTGTGAGGCTATGTATTTTCTCAGGTTCACATCCTCAGCCACTCCTGATGCTGCCTTCACATCCCCTATGATATAGAGCATACCTTTCTTTGCGTGACATCTAGATAAACAATCGCAAGAACCAGGAATTGTAACACAGAACTCTTGAAATGTATCACAACCTGCCATCTGATTCTTCTCTTGAAAGCAGTTTTGTTTAAGCACAACAGATAAATGAGCAGTAAATGGTATAACAATGTGGAATGTACATTACTCACTACATTAGCCGTACTGTTCCTATTCAAGTCCAGGCTCTGAAACATAGACTTGTGTTTATTTTCTATACTGCCAGAAACAGCATCTAAGGGGTCAACAACATAATATGTTTTCCAATTAAAAGCCATCAGCTCAGACCTGACAAGTTGGCAGCAAGCACTTTGCAAAATGAAAGTTTTATTGACCAACAGAGAGAATAGTCTGAACTTGATCAGGGTCATTACATTTAATTCCAAATGTTTTTATTGTCAACGTGTTATGAACCATTCAATATTCATAATAGCTTTTGATATAAAGGAATTATAAGATGCAGTTAACTGCCTTTTGCTTCGGCAAAGCTTCATCCAGATTGTCAAGTCAGACTCAAGTTGTGGGTGTGATTGACGGCCGCATCCGATACCCTCGAGAAAGGGACAGTGCCATTATCCGTGGGTGTCTCTGACAGACAGCTCGGTGGCCAGAGTTCTCCAATTATGCTGGGCCACATATGTTCAACAGTCACATTGAGTGATGCAGCTGCAGCGAGGGTTTCATGTCCTTAAAGCACTAAGCCGCAAAGCAGAATGGCCAAGACAGTCTAAAGTAGCCTGTTCTGCAGGATAACTACTAACAATAGCTTGCCTTTGTATAAGTACCTTTTGATGTAGTATCTTTTAAGTGTATTTTAAACAGGATTTCACTTGTGCCTGATACTGTGGCTCAGTTGGTAGCACTCTCACTTCGGAGTCAGAATGTTGTGGCTTGAGTGCAAATTCTAGGCTGACAATCCAGTGCAGTCATGGCAGAGTGCTGTGCTATTAAATCATTGCGTTGTTGCGACATTAGCTGTCTGCCCACAGTTAGATGCAAGAAACCCCACAGCATTATTCTGAAGAGGACCAGGGGAGCTCCCCCTGGTATCTTGGTCAATATTTATCCCTTACCAGTGTTACAAGAGTATAATAATTTTTATAATATTTTTCTGGTTTGTTGTAAAGTAAGTTTATGGGTGAGAGTTTAGATGGTTCTGTCTGTGTGATTTAATTACACTTGGAGTCAGGTAGACCGCAAGCTTGAAATTATCAAAAGAAGCTAGGTATAGAAATGTACTTGAAATGCTAATGAGCACACATGGAGGGTGTCTTAGCATAAGATGTAGGAGCAGAAGTAGGCCATTCGGCCCATCGAGTCAGCTCTGCCATTCAATCAAACGGCTGATCTGATAATCTTTAACCCAACTTTCCTGCCTCTTCTCCATAACCCTTCATCCCCTGACTGATTAAAAATCTGTCTATCTCAGCCTTCAAAATATTTAGCGACCCAGCCTATACAGCATGTAAGGTGCGATGGGAATTTGCAATTTTAGATAAGTGAAGGGATTGTTTGGAGTTCCAAGGGATGTTAGTCTGTTTACAACTAGCCAGATAAGCAAGGCTAAGGAGTGTGTTTTCCCCCCCCCCCCCCAAAGCTTACTGACAATATTGACAATGTGAAAGGTTTTATATTATGGGAAAGGTACAGTTCCAAAGACGTATGAAATAATAGAATTTACATATTAGACAGAGAAACATATATAAAGGAGAATGAAAGGCTATGTTTCAGTCCATGTAAGATCTAATAGGAGTATGAGAAACAGCCTTTGGGAAGCCTCCAACCATTTGTGCATAAGTCTGCTATGTCCAGTAACTGAAGTTGAAGAAAGCCATTTAGAATTCCACTGTCAAGTGGATACTGTGTTAACTTGTATTTTTTAAATCTAAAATCTATTTTGGACTGTTGCCTTAAATTAGGAATTTTAGGAGTTGTTATAGTATTAAGTAATTGCAGTCTTATGTATGTGCTTAATAAATATTTTAATTTAACTTTTAAAATCTCTTAAGTTCTTGATGGACTAATTTTAAATTCAGTGCATGCATCTTCTTGTAAGAAATACAAATTGCAAAACCGTTGTGATAGCATGGCCAAGTTTTACTTGTGGATTTGGTCCCCCTGGTATGTCATAACACCAGCATTACTAAAACAGGTGTTCTGGTAATCGTCATGTTACTGTTTGTGGGAGTTTGCTGTGTGCAAATTGAATGCTGCATTTCCAACATGAGCATTCAACACCATTAACACAGTCATGAAGCTGCAACTCTACATGTCCAACCACAATCTATGCCAGCGATGCAAGGAAGAGAACAGCAAAGGTGTCACATAAGTTGGACATCTTTCACCAGAGCTGCCAACACAAGATCTTGGGTATCACATGAAGAGACAGCATCACCAATGAAGAAGTGCTTCAGAGGACTGGTCAGAGACCTCTGCAAGACATCGTGATGGAGAGACGACGGAGGCCGGCAGGACTTGCCTCCTGCCAGAGTGGACATCACCAGACTGAAGACGATGATGGGGCTGGCCAAAAACGACCTAGCAAAGTATATTTAAGGAGGGCCTCCAAGAGTGGACTTCACCTGGGAAGGAGCAAAAATGACTGCGATGGCTGGGGATGGTGGCCTATTGTTCCGCATAGGACCGGAGGGGCTAAGTCTAAGTGAAAGTCTAAGTTTCCTACATTACAACAGTGACTAAACTTCAAGAAAATTTCATTAGCTGTAAAAGGTGCTTTGGGGTGTCCTGCGATAGAGGAAGGTGTTACAGTAATAAGAGTCTTTCTTTTGTAATCTTGGCAAGGTTTAGAGGAGGGCTACTAGATTGATACAAGTTCTTCCTCTTTTATAAGAATGAAAATCCTCATTCAGTTCAATGGCCATCATCCACTGGCACAACAGCTGGATAACTAGCAGGCCTTTTATTGAATTTTCTGATATGAATGGTTTCCACGTGGCTGATTTTATAATGATGAAATGGAGAATATCTCCTCTTGGGAAGGCAAAACTCTTGCAATATTTTTATCTATTGCACATTTCTGAGCCAAAGTATAAGGAGAGAAATTGGACAAAAAATATTACTGACCCCGAGAGTATACTTCCCATTTAGTGAGGGACTGTTGTGCCTATTCAACCAGTGCTGTGCTTTAATGAGGGAGAATCTGTGAGCTTATAAAAAAAATCTAACATCAATGCTGGACACAGGCTGTCAAATAGTGAGGCATAACCTAATTAAAGAGATATACTATTTCACAGACTTCACTTAGCACTATGCCCTATTTTCAAGAAAACTAGATCTTCAATTAAGTGAACATATTCATGCGTTTTCCCATCAGAATTCTGGCATTTGTAAAATATTATGAGCAACCCACTATTTCTTACTTTAATGCCTCTTGCACAATAAGCCTTATTGGAACCCTGAAAATGAAACTTTTTCCAATAATAAACATTAAAATGTACTATTCTTGAAGTTTTACCAAAGCTCAGCCTTTTCTTTAAATCTTATAAAATCCCTGCAACTCAAACATCATCTGATTAATCTAGTTGAATTTTTGAGAAGGTCACTAACATGGTGTATAGGGGTGGGTCTACAGATGTTGTTTAACTGGACTTCCAGGAGATGTTTGAAAAAGTTCTGTACAAGAGGTTATTAGCAAATATGAAAGCACACATAACAGAGATAACATTGCAAAATGGGTTGATAATAAGTGGGAGGTAGAGATGACAGGGAGTAGGGATGAAAGAAACGTTTTCTGATTGGGTGAGATTTGACAAGTGGTATTGCCCAGTGACCTGCACTGAGGCCTCAGTTTTTCACAATATGTATCAACGACTTGGATGATGTAAGAGAGAGTTTATATCCAAGTTCGCAGGTGACACCAAATGAGAAATCACTAAGTTGTACGGATGGCAGAAGATGGCTACAAGTATTCACAAAAGCTAAGGCCAGAATTTTCCCTGAATTGCATAAGAATAGCTAGTGGGAGGGATCCCAAAAGAATAAAGGTTGACCAGGCTAGGCCTATACTCATTAGAGTTTAGAAGAATGAGAGGTGATCTTTTTGAAACATACAAGATTCTGAGGGGGCTTGATAGGACAGATGCCAAGAGGGTGTTTCCTGTCATGGGGGAATCTAGTACAAGGGGGCACAGTTTAACAATAAGGGGTCTCCCATTTAAGGTAGCGATGAGGAGGAATGTCTTCTCTGAGGGTCATTAATCTTTGGAATTATCTATTCCAGAGAGCAGTGGAGGTTGAGTCATTGAATATATTTAAGGCTGAGTTACAGAATTTTGATCTGCATGGGAGTCAAGGGTTATGGGACAGGCAAGAAAGGGGAGTTAAGGCCATAATCAGATCAGCCATCTTCTTATTGAATGGCAGAGCAGGCTCAAGTTGCTGAATAGCCTACTCCTCCTATTTCTTACATTATGCTGGAACCAATGAAACAGGAAGGAGGTTGAGGTCCTGCAATCAGAGTTGAGGAGCTAGGGAGGAAGTTTAAAAAAAAAGAGGGCCTCAAAATGTAGAGGAGAAATAGGTGGATATGGCAGGTTAATGTGTGACTAGAGGCATGATGCAGGAGAAAGAGCTTCAAATTCCTGGGACATAGGGACCAGTTCTGTGGCAGGAGGGACCTGTTCAAGATGGATGGGTTACACCTGAACAGAGCTGGGACCAATGTCCTCATGGGCAGATTAACTACTACTGTGGGGGATGCTTCCATCTAATTTGGCAAGGGTTTGATATGATACAGTATTAGAAGATAGAAACACAGAGGACAGGCAGAGACAGTTGGAGTTTAGAATACTTTATTTTATAATACATAAATTTAGAATACTTCATTTTATAATACATAAATAAGTGGGATCAGAGAAAATGCAAAGAGGTCTAAGATTTGGAGTGCATGTGGGTAAATACACAAAATGTCATCGATAAGGTTAGTGAACTGCAGGTGCAAATAGCCAAGTGGGAATATGATGTAGTACGGTAGCGACGATGGAAACCTGTCTCAAAAAGAGGTGGTTTTGGATGCTTAATATTCCTGGGTACAAGGCTTTCAGGAAAGATGGAAGGAAAAAAAGACTAAGTTTTGATGAAGGGAAATATTACAGTGCTAGAAAGAATGTCCTCATAGGATTAAAGGCAGAATCTATTTGGTTAGAGTTAAGAAACAATAGAGAAATTATGGCGCTAACTGGTGTATTTTATATGTCACCAAATAATGGGAAGGAGACAGAGAAGCAGATCTACAGAGAAATCGCTGGGAGGTGTAAGAACTATAGAGTACTGATAATTGGAGACTGACTACCCCAAAGCTGAACTGGGCAGTGATTGTGGGAGAAATTTATGAAGTGTGATCAGGAGGACTTCCTTGATCAAAATGTTTCCTACCCAATAAAGGAGGAGATGGTGCTAGATTAGTCCTGCAGAATAAGTTAATAAATTGGGTGAGACGGAAAATGTAATCCCACCCCCCCCACCGGTTGAGCTCCGAGGTTTGGGTTGGGGGAGGGGGTGCTTTTTGGTCAGGCAGGAGGGTGCAGGGTGTAGATCCCACAATCTCCACCAAACCCCTCCCCACCCCGATTAAGTCCAAGGCAGGGAGGCTTGCAGGCTGCCTTCACACCCAGATGCCAAGTGACCCCCTTCAATGGGTAATGAATGTCTTGCGGCTGTGTCAGGGAGGGTCCCTTGTTCAAAGGCATTCAGCAGTGCCTGAATGAGGAACCTGGCATCGGAAAAAGGGGGCCTGCTGACAGCCACAACTCTGCCTTTTCCTCCGACACTCCTACTCCCCACCCCACAACTCCCACAACCCTGCAATCACTTACCTTTCTCCAGCAATCCCTGCTAAAGGCCCAAGTGAATTACTGGCAGCAGCCATAGCTCCCAGTGGTGCTGCCAGTACTGGAGAGTTTGGCAGCTCTCAGGTGGTGGGATTTCTACCCTACAGGGGGAACTGCAGTGATTAAATGTCCCCCATGGACCCTGGCAGAGTTCCCACTGTCAATTAGGGAATTAATTCCCTTGCGGCTCCCAGAGATCAAGTTGGCAGGGATGTCGCCAGTTTTGGTAAGAGAGGGGGCTGTGGCCAGTGGGCGGGCGAGAGTGGGAAAGCCGCGACCAGCGAGCGGGTGAGAGTGGGAGAGCCGTGGCCAGCGGGCGCACACAAGAGAGCGCCGTGTCCAGCGGGCGCATCCGAGAGTGAGAGAGCCGTGGCCAGCGGGCGCATGCGAGAGTGAGAGTGTACACGAGAGAGATTGAGCACGAGGAAGCGAGAGCGAGTGTGTGTGAGAGAGAGAGAGAGAGAGAGAGAGAGAGTGAGAGAGAGAACGCAACTGAGACTATGAGAGATAATGGTGAAGTTAATTCAAGGTAGAGGTGGAAAAGGGCAAGTGAAAGGCTATGAGAATAACAGCATTAAGAGGGAAAAAACATCCAAAATCCACATTGGCAAATGATTGACTGCCAGTTTGTGATAGATGAGGAGCTGCCTTGAGCTTTCTTCTTGCTCTCGTGTCTTTGGCCTTCATTATCCACTCTAAAACCAGCTATACCTTGGTGAAACAGGGCTCGCCATCATGGGTGGCCCAGTGCACTCTATTCCCATCTACTGAGGTCAAAGCCAATCTTCTTTAAGTAGGCTCTCAGGGTATCTTTCAAACGTTTCCACTGGCCACTCTGTGATCTTTGATCAGTTGTGAGCTGGGAGTAGAAAGTGCACTTCGAAAGGTGAATATTTGCATTTTGACGCAGCAGCCTGCCCTGTGCAGTTACCATGGGAGAACGGTCGCCTCTATGCTCAAGGTGCCCGCTTCGAGGATGCTGGTGTTCATACGGCGATCCATTCAGGTGACGCGCAAGAACTTCCATAGGCAGAGCTGATGATATATGTTTCGAGCTTTCTCAGGTGTTGACGATACATCACCATGGTTTTCCAGCTGTAAAGTAGTGCCAGGAGGACAACTATCTTGTAGACTGCGACCTTCATGTCCATCCACAGGTGCTGGGTACTGATGACTCATCTGAGCAGCTTCCCAAAGGAAGAGCTTGCGCACTGAATTATATGCAGGATCTCCAAGTCTATGGTCACTGACTGGCACACGTCTACCAAGATAGCAGAAGTGGTCGACTGCCTCCAGGTGATGAGACTAGTTGGTTAGTGGTACAATCTAGACTGCTCTTTGAAAGAGCTTGCACAGACTCAATGGCCCAAAAAGCCTCCATCTGTGTTCTACTATTCTATGATTTTATGAAAGGAAGCAGAGGTACAGACAGGCCATGATTCAATCAAATGGTGGAAAAAGCTCATGTGGCTGAACAGCCTACTGCTGTTCCTACATTGCTCTGATAATTAGCTTAGTAAAAACCAAGAGAACTGAAGCCTAACAATAAATGTAAGGAAATCCACAGCACGACATGGCCTTTTAGTCCATCCGGTCTGATGTATTCAGAGCCTGTGCGTGACTGTTCAATAATGCACTTCCCTGCTGTGCACAGGCTTATTCCCCATTTTAAGGAATGTAATTTCTTTAAAGTTTTAAAAAAAACTGAGTAGTGTTGTGAAAGATTTCTGTAATCCTCAACCCCACATCGCAACAAATATCAATGCAGCACCTTCTGAAAGGCACCAATTGACCTCCAATCAATAAATCACCTGAAATTGTTCAGCATGTCCACCAGCCCTTAGGGAAGACGCAAAACTGTTCTTCAGAAGTACCTAGTTTCCAACTTACCTTATAACAAGTGCTTCACAATATTGTACATAGCCAGGATTCCCAGAAGAGGTCCTCGTTGAACTCCATAGGTTACCTCTTGACACACTCTGCATTTCCGTTTATCACTACTGCCACGTTTTGTGGTCTTTGACTATTCAGTCAAAGGCGGCTTTGGGGTAATTTATATTAAAATATTGCTACTCAGTTAAATTTAGCTTGACAGAGGTCAGATCTATAACATACTTCTTTAGGGGATGTAGATTAGAATATTAGAATTCAGCACATAAGAGCTTGACCCAGTTGGTAGTCTATATGGCTTGCACACTACAGTTGTTTGAGCCAATGTGAACTGTAAACACATCACAAGGGAGGGAGTTGTGTGTAATATCTTGGAATGGAAGGTGCTGCCAGACTGCTCATACCTGTAATGGTGGTTTGACTGGCAGTTTGTTTAGCAACATCTTTTTAACCACTCATGCAATGTGTCAAATCTCTAAAACATTCTCAGTAACATAAATACACTATAATCCTTCTACTGACGTGAGCAATTTTCTTCCCACCAGATAGCAACTGTAATGATTAATAAGTCAGTGCAATTTTACAACTTAGAGAAAAAAAGAGATAAATTTCTGCATGTTACTTTAAGAAAACATTGCAGTTCAGGTGTTTCAATAAATTGTTTACAATATTTGAAGGGTTTAAAGAATTTGCATTTACTTAAGTACCTTCCACATCCTCAGGATATTCCAAAGTGCTTCAGGGCCAATGAAGGGGAGTTATTTTGTAGACAAATGCATGGCCAATTTGCACATAGGCAGATCTCCAAAATGCAGTGTGGTAAATGACCAATCAATCTATTCCAGTGGAGCATTTGAGTGGGGATGTTGGCCATAATACCAGAGGAACTCTCTTGCTGTTCTTCAAACAGCGTCTTGTGATCTTTTACAACCTTGAGACAGCAGAGCTTTCATTTTGTGCCTCAGCCAATGGAAAGCACCTGCAACATTGTTATTGCACTGAACTGTCAGGCTAAATTAATTGCTCAACTCTCCTGAACCTCTGACCTTCTGACTCTGAGGCAAGGGTGCTCACACAGAACTAAAGCTAACTCTGAATGCTGTAAGTTAAGATGTCTGAAATTTGCAATTGGGTTGCAGCCTTGGGAGTCCATCCAAGCCATCTTTCTGCAGTATATACAAATCTAAAGGGAGTTCCCTTGTCCAATACTTGGGCCTGCCCATGAGTCAGCTGGTTGTGGCAAGGTGACGCCACTGCTGCTATGATTTCCCCATGTCTGGGCGATGGAGGAAGGGTAAAAATTAGGCAGGGGTTCCAGCTCCTGATTGTTATTCAACAACTTCTTCTGAAAAATGACCAGCCGCATGCAGGAATGGCCCTGCTCAATGTCTCAGCAATCGATTAACCTGGAAAGATGTGCAAGGTTCACACATGAAGAATGGGCACAATCCCAGTTGGTCACTGGAGTCCACTAAAATTTCCTGGGCCTGTGTCTGCACTTTCAGGAGGGAAGGGGGCATAAATTGAGACACTTATTAAAAAAAGGCACTAGGGACGGGTGGGGGGGAAGAGAGAGATTTGATTTGGACAGGGAACCAAAATGAGTGACATTGCATCTGCTGTGTATTGTTATCTGTCCCATCTGATATTCAATCCCATTAACATCAATGAAATTGTATTGGGTGGGATGTATATCTAACAGCAGATGAGATAATGCCCATTTTGCATCCCCGCCCAAGTGGGACTTACTTATTGTTAATACACTGGAACAAATCGCTTTGTAATAAACGTTTTCTCCTATAAAATGGTGTAAATCCCGAATTACCTTAAGTCCAAAACTACGGCAATATTATGGATCACCCAATGTTGTGTGTAAAACAAGGCCAATGAATTAAAAATTATTAACTAAATAGAGGAACTAATTCATTTAAAATCGACCTGTCTTGGCAGTCCCTGATGAGTAAAATTCATTAAGGCCTGCATGAAGATTTTGCCGACCCGACACTACTGTGCATTTCTTCCGGGATCTTACGATCCCAGCTGTCAAAGAAATGTGCAGCGTCATATTCCCCAGGGAACTCAGTCAAAGTGTAAAAGAGTCAGGGGAAGAGAGGACACACCCCTTTTTTACAGCACTAGCTGCCATATTCTGGTAAATATCTAAAGGTCTATCCTTTTAATGAATGTTAGTGAATGGGTGAGTGAATGATTGGGTGAGGTGGGTAGTCAGGTCAGGGGATGGTTGGGGGGGGTTAGTTGCGTCTGATCAGGGTGGGGGAGACAGGTTGGGCAAGTAGTCAGAATCTAGTAGTAGCAGCAGTTGGGAGATCAAGGGGTAGTCGGGTCTAGTTGGGTAGTCAGGTCTGGTTGGGGGTTAGTTGGGTTGGGTGGGTAGTCAGGTCTGGTCGGTGGGAGGGGTAGTCGTGTATGATAGTGGCGGGTTAGTTAGTTCTGGTTGGGTGGGGGGGTCGGGGGTGCAAGGGTCGGTACTGCTGTTACCCAAGTACTAAACTAGGTTATAATCTGCCTAACACGTCCTGGGTAACTGTTCAGTTAAGTACCGAGGAACTGTCCCAAGTCTCCATCTCTAGCTCAGAGATGGAGACATTCGTGCTGGGTGCAGGGAAACAGGGGAATTGCTCACTGGAAATTTCAACTTCAAGTTCCCAAGTAGGTCCGTGTATCAGGACTTCCATGGGGTCCAATGTGCATTTTCCGTCTTACGATCAGTGTCTGATGATCTGGAGACCGGAAGATTTGGGCCTAAGTCTCTACTCTTCCTGGTCAAGCAATGAGCTACAGTAATCACACATGTTTTAATAATTCACAAAATAGAGGCAATAATCGACACCAATGTATCTACAATAAATTTTCTAATTTTCTTGTGAAAAGACCTGGCATTAATCATCATTCTTGTGCTCTGAATGAAATAGAGTGATGGTGCAAGGTTTAGGAAAGATCATTCATTCACACAGGCCACCACTTGCAGGCTGTGCAGGTGAACAACAGTTTATATTGGTTCATTCACAATGCATTTTTCCTAAATAAGCAATAATTGCCTACGAGAAATATTAATAATTTTTGGGCTTGAATCTTTAAGAAAATGAGGACTTCACTCATCCTTGACCCTATTCCCATCAACTGACCACCCAATGCCCTAACTCCCAAGTTAGCTGATATTGTCAACACTTCCCTTCTCCTCGGGTACCTCTCACTTCCCCTGCAAATATAAGCTGTCACCACCACCCCCAATCTCAAATCCCACCCTGGACTCCTCTGTCCTTACAAACTGTCACTCCATCTCCAACCACCCATTCCAACCCAAAGTTCGTGAACATGCTGTCGCTTTTCAAATCCATGCCCATCTTTTCCAGAACTCCATATCTGAACACCTCCAATCAGCTTTCTCCGCCTCCCCACCCCAGCACTGAAATAAGCCTCAAAGTTGCAAATCACAACTGAGGTGACTGTAACCTGAAAACACTTCAGGCTCCACCTTTATGTTGATGCCACCAGCTCTACCTCTCACCATCATCTCTCTCTTAATGTCTCAAATGTTGCTAAATTGACAGACTGCTAATCTGGCATTGTGTAACCGATGAGTAGAAATTTCCCTCAACTAATTATTAGGAAGACCAAAGCCATTTTCTTTGCTCTCTGGCCCTTTCCCTAGCCACTGATTCCATCCCACTCGTTAGTCACTGTCTGAGGCTGAGCTAGGCCATTCATAACCTTGGTGATGAGCTTCTGACCACATATCCACTCCATCACCAATGTTAATGGTATATTATTTGTGTTTAATTGTATGCAGGCAGTGGGCATTAACTGGACATTCACCTGTGCCCCTGTAATAGATACAGACTAAAATTGTGATTGTTGGATTTGGAGGTATATGCTTGTAATATGTAACACCTGTAAATAAATATAAAAGTGTGTAAAGTTTGGCTCCAGTTATATCCTTCACCACTAGCTTTCTGCTGGAGTACAACAACCAAAACTGCCTACTTCTGCTGTTCCTATGCAACAGTGCCTGTCTCTGCCCCTGCCACAGCTCATCTGCTGCTGTAACCTTCATCCCTGCCTTTGTTACCTCTAGACTTGACTATTCTAATGCACTCCTGGTTGGCCTCCCATCTTCTACCCTCCATGAACCTGGGCTCACCTAAATCTCTGTTGCCCACATCCTAACTCGCACCAAGTCCCATTCACCTATCACCCCTGTGTTTGCTGACCTATACTGACTCTTACTCTAACAATACCCCTGAGACTAAACCAGTCTGTTCGCAACCTTGGTGTCATATTTAACCGTGAGGTGAGTTTCCAATCACATATGTGCAGCATCACTAAGACTGCCTATTTCTACCTCTGTAACTTTGCCCGCCTCAGCTCATCTGCTGCTGAAACCTGCACTCATGCCTTTTGTTACGCCTAGGCTTGAACACTGAGTATTCCAATGCACTCTGGCTGGTCTCCCACATTCTACCCTCTGTAAACGTGAGGTCATCCAAAACTGTGCAAAGTCTTAACTCGCACCAAGTCCTGATCAACTATCACCGCTGTACACGAAGACCTACATTAGCTCCAGGTCAAGCAACATCTTGATTTTAAAATTTTCATCCTTATTTTCAAATTCCTCAATAGCCTCACCCCTCCCCATTTCTGTAATCTCCTCCAACCCCACAACCCCCTACCTGTGTTCATTTAACTCTGGCCTCTTGAACATCCCCAATTTTAATTACTCCAACACTGCTTTCAGTTGCCTTGGCCCCAAGCTCTGGAATTCTCTCCATATCTTACTTTCTTCCTTTAAGGGATTCCTTAAAACCCACCTCTTTGTTCAAGGTTTGGTCATCAGACTTTTTATCTCCCTATGCAGCTTAATGTCATTTTGTTTTACAATGTTCCTGTGAAGCTCCTCGGAACATTTTATTACGTTAAAGGTGCTAGATATTGTTTTAAAATTCTCATCCTTACTTTTAATCCATCCATGGCCTTGCCCAACTCCATCTCTGCAACCTTCTCCAGCCCTTTGATCCTTGCAGTCCTCTCACTCTGGCCTCTTGCACCTTCACGATTTTAATCGCACCACTACTGGCGGCCAAGCCTTCTGCTGCCTGGACCTTAAGCTTGGGAATTCCTTCCCTAAACTAAACCTCTCTACCTCTTTTTCTCTCTCCTCTTTTTAGACAGTCCTGAAAGCCTCCCTATTTTGGTCACGTCTGCTCATATATCTGTGTGCAATGGCATCAAATTATGTTGGGTAATGCTGCTGTTTTGAGTGTCTTGAGCTATCCTGCTATGTTAAATTACATAAATACAAGTTATGATGTACACAGTCTGTTACTGTTGTACCAGTCACTTGTTGAGATGTGCTTTCAGTTTCACATTAATCAATCTTCCATTCAAATCATGCCATTTCTGTATTGCTTCACACAACAGCAGGAAAACTCAGGACTTGAGCTTTGAAATTCACTGTAGGAGAATAAGCATCAGCAAAGATTGTTTATCAGTAACTCTTGTCTCTGCTTTTACATATTATCTGACAGCTTCAGTTCAAGCCACTGGAAAATAATCCAAAATACAGACCGTATAATAAAACAATTTTTCAAATTTCTGGCAGTAAGTTTAAGGCAGTAATCCAATCTTAAAAATGCTGCTTAACTTCTTAAACTGCAACATTAAAGCTCTGGTAATTTATGATGTTACCTGTACTGCTGTACATTGTAATTCACTGCTAGACGTTTAGTATCCTATATATCCAAATCTTTTGATTGGGATTATAGCCTTGTAAATCACTCCTGGGTAACCATTAAAAGGGATTGTAAAATTACAATGAATAAAGTCATTTTTAAACAGCATTGCAACACACCTAATGGTGTACCTATGGCAAGACTACAGAAACTTTATCTGCAAGTCTTTTTTTAAATGTTTCATCCATCAGTTTCTGCAGTAGCAGCTATTCATCGTTTTATAGGTGCTAGATGCTGTGGATTTTGGTAATGAAGAGCGAAAATACGAGGAATACTTCGAAACATCTCTGAGCATCTGTGAAACAGAGTCAAGGTTTCAGGGCCAGGGGTCATCGACCTGAAACGCTAACCCAGTTTCTCGCTGCACAGACGCTGCCGGACCTGCTGAGTGTTCCCAGTATTTTCTGTTTTTATTGACCTTCAAGTTTCGCTTTTTTTTTCCAATCAAAAGTGCTTTCCATTAGATGGCGCTCTGAATCTTTATGAACTGCAATCGAAATGACATTTGCTGAGAACATAGTGTGAGCATTAAGAACAGAGAAACTGGTTCACTCAAAGGTTTTGCTGTCAATTTGCCAAAGAGTGGATAATGAATCCATCCTAAACTAATGGCAGCCCCAAATTTACGTCGTAAAAAGGATACGATTCGGAAAACTCTCCTGAACGTTTAGGATCCAGTGGAAAATGTAACTTTGATTGATGGTCATGTAATATGTCTGAACAGCAAACTCCCCGATCAATCACCGCCACGGGACCATCTCCCAGGAGGCGCCCGGTGAAAACGGGGCTGAATAATCGCCCGGCTGGCTTGCTCGCTCCGTGTGATCAAATCGCGAACACCGCACCCCCCACCAACCTACACACACACAAATTCTGGAAGCTAATAAAATGGGATAAAATAAATAGAATTAAAAAAAAATAAAGCAAATGTCCGATTGTTGTTTTAAGAGTGATGGAATTCATGAGCTCAACACCTGAGAACACAACAATGTTGTCAGCTCGGGGCTGACTGTATTTCCTCAGTCGACGATAGTTCAGTAAAACATACACAAGCCCCTAAATGCTGACATAAAGAAACAATGGAGATATTAAATAGAGATGTTACCAACAAGCTATGTTGGCTAACATTACTAATGGAGATATTACCAACAAGCTCAACTATAGACATATTATTTAGAGTGCATCGTGTTGTGTCTGTAGCTCACCCCCCTCCCAACTTTGACCGTTATACCCACTGTCACTGAAAACAAAAATCACTGACAGGTAATGAAGCAAAGTTCCAGGCACTTCCAGACCGCAACTGCACGACTAACAAGGGAATCCACGTACTGCAAAGTCCGGGCGCACAGCTTGACGCTGCAAAAAAAAAACCTCAGGCGCTGGACATTTTTCAAAAGCCCTGTGCAGGGGGAAAACTCTCTCAGTTGTGTCCCCCCCCCCCGCCCCCCCCGGCAAAGTCGCAGGGGAGGGCGAGTGGGACAGTGGAGAGTAACCTGGAGCATTCACAAGGTGCTATGCACTGAGTTTGAGCGGACACGCTACCCAGTTCGGCAAATTCGCCGCTGCCTATCTTTATAGTTCGTGTCTCTCTCCTGCATGAGGGGCATAAAAAAAAACCCAGTCTCTTCTGAGAAGCGGCAAAGTGCCCCCCTTCCCGAGGCAAAATGTATTGACTGCGTTGCTTGTACTGATATAAACAGAAGATATTGATCAGGAAAGACACAAATTGGCTTTGGAGGTACAGTACCTATTTCACTTATAACCTTTCACAGATCCTTTCAGCTGCAGCAACTATACTTCTGATCCCTCCCCTGCCAAAACATTATAAAAGTCACCTGCCCTCCCTTAGATTCTTGCATCTTGCATTTAACCCTTAACCTGCCTGGGTCAACGTGAAACTCTCTAAGCTGAGGCCGAAGATACGGCAACGACCGATTTGGTTGGTCTCATCCCCCACCCCCCCCACCCCGGCAAAACAAAGCATTGGTCACGGGGAGGTCAATGCGAAATATCCAGAACACGCCCCACTGTCTCTCCTTCGTATCCCGGGGCATTGGAATCAAAACAGTTCCCTCATATCCTGCAAAGCAGCTTTCTTTCCAGGTGAGGAAATGTGTGTCAGAGTCACTTCGCAGCTCTGTGTCTATCTGGGTATTTTAAACCATATTCTCTCTCGCCCAGGCTCCTCTCGATGCTGTTGTAAGTGTTAGTGATGCCCACCTTGTTTCATTTTAGTGAGGGCGACTGCCATTTGCTGCATTGTTTCACCAGCTAATGTCGAACTTAAATCAGGAGTTAAAAGTAATAGACTTTGGGAGGGGGGGGGGGAAGCAACCTTCCATTCACACCCCCCACCCCAACCCAACCCACCCCCTTTACAATTACTAACAGGGACAAAAAAAGGTTTCTCATTTACTAGGGGTGAATTTAATAAGCGCACATGGTTACCTCAGGGAAGCGAAGTGAAGGGGGGGGGGGGGGGGGGAGTGATGGCCCGACGGATGTGCCCATGTGTCCATCACTACATAAACCCACCGGGTGCCAATGACAAGTTATACCGAGGACTGCGACTTCATCCCCCCATCGATTCAGGAGCAACACCCCAGCTGTCTTGGCGCCACACGGGTGGGAGGGGAGATTTATAGTGTACTGTGCGGTGCCCCCCCAGCAAACTGGAGCTAATGCCCGACCCTGTCACTGTTCAATGTTCACATCAGTTCCAGCATTTTGTCTTGGGGTGAGAAATGTTTCTTTTTACTACACTCCTGGCAAAGAAAACTTCTCCTGTTCGTTGCAAAGTGGACATTTCAAATCTACATCTGAGCTGAAATTTTCAGTTATTTTCTGAACTATGGAGTTTCAACAAGTACTAATTGTAACATAAATGTGACTTTATTTCCCCCTTAAAAATGTTCAAACTGGTCCTTTCTTACCTTCCCCACCCTATTTTAGTTAATATTCACACAAATCTCATGCTCAACTCTGGTCTTTGAGGTAATCTCAGTCTGTCCCCAAGCAGGATCCCCACTGAACATGTTAGGTGTCTTCAAAAGTTACGAAAGTTACCACCGCAACCTTTCGAATCCAAAGCGAGAGGGAAAATTGCCAAATCTAATCAGGAAAAGTTGCCGGGGTTTGACCACTTTGAAATCTCGTCTCCAACCGCAAAAGCTGCCGGGTGCTTTCCCGCCCACCTTCATTCCGGGTGATAAGAATCACTCCTTCTTGAATTATCGCAGAGACACTATGATTCCCACTGCATTCGTGATTATAGAATGAATGAATGAATGAATGCACCCCCTCCAAAATAATAAAAATAAACTACAGCCTTTCAAATATTCATTTCAAATCTCATCCTCTCGGCGAATACATGAGTGAGTGGCGAGCTTGAAGTTCCTGGGAGCTTTTCTCCACCCCCTACGAACTGTGCAAATGTCATTTTGAAAAAAAAAATCTCTATTTAATCCATTTTCTCCGCAGGTGGCTCGAACATATTTTTGCTCGCGCGTTATTAAGAGTTCATCGTTAACTATCTAGCCTCCAAGTCTTAATAAACATCGCACCACAGACCTCCTTGTGGGAGCTGCGGTTCAATTAGACGGTATGCACACTGGAGTTCCCTCTCGGTTTTAGTCGACTGAATTCAAGCTATTTACCCACCAAACGGCACTTTACATCGGTTTGCCAAAGCGGATTCCCGCACCTCTTCCATCGCCAAGGGTCATGCAAAATTCAACTCCTTAACGGCGAGCTGATCGCCAAAAATCACAATTAAACGCAAGTAAACGTAATGAATTGTTATTTCTTCGTTGTGTTCAAAAATAAAGAAACTTCAGTTTGGGATCTTTTTTCTCCGAAAACAATACTTCCGACACGATTCAGCCCTGAAGACCATTCGCCCATCCTGCCTGTGCTAGCTCTTTGAAGGAACTATCTATCGAATGTAGACCCACACTCCCCTTCCCAACCCCCGCTATGTTCCCTTTGTACCCTAGATTATTTGTTAGTCACAATTTCTACATCACATCCATATCACATTTACCCGATTAACTTGACATTATCACATTTCGTTTCCATATATCATAGAATCATAAAGCCATTTGGTCCATCCTCCCCGCGCTAGCCCTCTTTGAAAAGGCTATCCAATTGAGACACAACTCTCCCTTGCTCTTTCCTGCAACATTTGCCTCCATACAAGTATTTTGTCCAATTCTCTTCTCCCCTCCGCGCCCCTAGAATCATAGGGCCGTTGGGTCCATTTGGCCTGTGCTAGCCCCTTTTGAAAGGGCAATCCAATTAAGACTCGCTCTCCCTTGCAAATTCCTGCAACATTTGCTCCCATCGAACTATTTTGTCCAACTCACCCCGCACCAGAATCGTACAACCATTCGATCCACCTTGCCCGTGCTAGCCCCTTTTGAAAGGGCAATCCAATTAAGACTCGCTCTCCCTTGCAAATTCCTGCAACATTTTCTCCCATTGAAATATTACGTCCACTAACACCTCTTTTGGTTGAAAGTTATCTCCTTTCCAGGGTTGAAAGTTTTGGGTGCCTTACCTTCGACTGCCGGGGGTATTGCTTGCCCACGATGCTGACCACCGGGATCTGGATGGTGGACGAGAGGAACTCGAGTTGCAGCAGCTCCCCGGTGCTCTGGGGGAAGGCCAGCAGGGCGCTGACCCCTTGCACCACCACCGTGCGGCAGACGCTCTCCAGGAAGGACTGCGGGTCGCGGCGGGAGGCGGGCGGCACGCCGAAGGCGGGCAGCTCCCCCAGCCCCGTCTCCATGCCCACGACCAGTTCGACGGACAGGTTGTAGGGCAGCAGGCGGGCCGCCCGGGCGTTGAGGCGCCGTACGGCGCGCAACAGCGCATCGCGGGCTGTCCCCGGCGGGCTCGGGGACGGGGCGGCTGGCGCCGGGTCTGGCGCTGGGCTCACCTCCGGCGCGGAGCCGCCGCTGCCGCTGCTGTTGGACAGCGCCCGCGGCGGAGCTCCGGGCGGCAGCAGCAGCACCGCTCCCAGGCGCACCGTGTGCCCGATGCGCTTGAGGATGTGGCAGGGCTGAGGGTGACTCCGGGAGGCGGGCACGCTGCTCACCAGCAGCAGCAGCAGCAGGGCGCAGAGCGGGCGTAAGAAAACCCCCGGGAGCAAGCAGCGGCCACCTTGCAACACTCTCATCACCTCGCAACAAAAAAATACCCTGGCTTGGGACACCGGTAACAATAACAAGCACAAACAACACCCTCCCACCCCCCTCCCCTACACCACCACCCCCCCGCAAAAAAAAAATGCAGAGCAGCGAAATAAAACTTCAGCCCGAATGAAACGCAAAGAAAAGGCTGCTTCAGAATGTTAAAAAGAAAGTGCAAAAGAGAAGAACTGCTTTGGTGCTGGCTGTTTTGCATGAGAGGCTGCAGGAGGCGAAACTTGTTGCGGCTTTGGGGAGCGCAGTTTGCGGCGTCTCGCGCTGCCCAGCGCCACATTCCACGTTCCATCCATTGTCCGAGCGCGCGAGGGAGGGGGCGGGGCCCTGGGCTGGCGGCCACTGCGCCTGCGCCCGCAGGCTCCGCCCCCCCCTTCGCTCGCTCGCTTGCGCTAGGGACAACTTTGGGCCCCATTTTAACCCTGTGCCGGTGAGAACGTGCTTCGGGGAGTGAGGCTGTTTTTCCTCCCCCACGCCGGGAGGTTGGTTGGTTAGTTGGATACGGGTTGTCAACCGTATCCAGGATTAGCCTGGAGTCTCCAGGAATGAAAGGTCAATCTCCAGGGTTGGCCTGGAGTCTCCAGGAATGAAAGGTCAATCTCCAGGATTGTCCTTGGGTCTCCAGGAATGAAAGGTCAATCTCCAAGGTTGGCCTGGAGCCTCCAGGAATGAAAGGTCAATCTCCAGGACCCTGGGGGAAAGTCATAGGGGCATTAATAAAATTTGTCATTTTCTTCGAACAGCTGTTTATCAGAAGTAGAAATATTGAAAATGGGGGAAGGGGGAAAGGCTGTTCGGCTGACAGTCAAATATCATCTATTGGGTAATGAGCCTTTTTGCTTTCCAATTGGCAGAGGAAGACAGTACGTCAGAAGGATGGATGTGTTGGCCAACTAATGACTGGGGTGTTGAGGCAAGTCATGCAATGAAACCTCCAGGAATACATTTGACCACAGTTGGCAACCCTACGGGGGGGCGGGGAGGGTAGGGGAGGGTGGCGGGAGTTGATAGGGTGGTCATTTTTCTAGTTGGATGACAATCATGTCATAGCAACATAATCCAGTTTTACCTGGAAAAAAATAATAAATAAGGTGCAAATTGGATACATGCAACCAAATGGTTGCTTACCCATCTGCTTAGCCAAGAATGAGGAGTGGGTGTTCTGGGGGGGTTAATCCACTGGATGAAGGAAATAGCAGTTAATTTCTTTTGAGAAGCCTAAATGGAGGAACAAAGACCACAGTATAATAATTGGTACAATAATTGACCAAGGTTGAAAAGATTGTATGAGAAAAGGAAGAATGTGCAAGGTTATGGATAAATGGTACTAGGCGAATTGCTCATTTGGAGAGCCAGTGCAGATACGGTGGGCTGAATAGCCTCGTTATGCGCCCTAACAATTCGGTGATTCAAATTTTTTTTTTTTGCATGCGTCAGCTCCAGTCTCAATGGTGGCAGAAAGCTTTAAGTGTTACCACTGGGCAACGCGCATGCTCCCTCTCCAGGGACTAGGGTGGCCAACTGTGATTAAATGTATTCCTGGAAGTTTCATCACATAATGTGGCAGCCATGCTCCAGCCATTAGTCGGCCAACACATCCATCCTTGTGACCTACTGCCTTCCTACACCAATTGTAAAGCAAAAAGACTCATTAACCAATTCGATGTGCTTGACTGTCAGCCAAACAACTTTTTTCCCTCATTTTCAATATTCTTATATCTGGTGAAGAGAAATATTCAAAGAAAATGAAAGAAAAAGCAATCTCTTTTAATGTTCTTATGATTTTTCTCCAGGGTTGCACACAACAGTGTCCTGGAGATTGATCTTCAATTACTGGAGACTCTAGGCCAATTCTGGAAGTTGGCAAGCCTCCTAGGGACACCTGGGCACAGATGCAGCTGCAGAAGAGAGAAAAGTGGATGACTTGACCTACCTTGTCCCCTCATCACTGACTCGCACACTTGTGATTTGTTGTTCTCGTCAGCCATGGCCCAGTGGGTAGCACTCCCTCCCCTGCTGGGTCACGGTTTCAAGTCCCACTCCAGAACTTGAGTGCAACAATCTAGGCTGACACTCTAATGCAGTCCTGAGGGAATGCTGTACTGTCAGAGGTGACATCTTTGCGATGAGATATTAAACCAAGGGCTGCGTTTTCCCTCTCAGCTGGATATAGAACATCCCATTGCAATACTTCAAAGAGGAACAGGAGGGTTATCGCCAGTGTCCTGGCCAATACTTACTCCTTAATCAACATCACTATAAAGACAAATTATCTGGTCATTATCACATTGCTGTTTGTGGGATTTTGCTATGCACAATTTGGCTGCTGCATTTTCTACATTACAATGGTGACTACACTTCAAAAATACCAGTTCCAAAGAAGAGTCATATTAGACTCAAAACGTTAACTCTGTTTCTCTCTTCACAGATGCTGCCAGACCTGCTGAGCTTTTCTGTTTTTATTTCAAAAGTACTCTGCTAACTGTAAAATGTTTTGGGATGTCTGGTGCTCACTTAAAGTGCTATAGAAAGGCAAGTCTTTCTTTCACAGTCCTCATTTTTATATTCCTGGTCTTTCTTGTGAAGCCAATAATGAGTGCCTCTTGCTGCCATTTAGAGAGAAGTGCCCCCCCCCCACCTTTAATTTGCTTTGTGATTGAACAAGGTGTCTCAAAAGGATGTACAAGGTGTGCATAGACTTTTTTTTCCCCTGTAAAAGACACTGAGCTTCATTAACAAAGGTATCATTTTTGGGAGGGTTATGAAATGGCTTTCAGTTAGATGTTAAGATAAAAGCAAAATACTGCGGTTGCTGGAAATATGAAATAAGAACAGAAAACACTGGAGAAACTCAGCAGGTCTGACAGCATCTGTGGAGAGAGAAATTGAGTTAATATTTTGAGTCCGCATGACTCTTCTTCAGAGTTCTTCAGAAGTTCTGAAGAAGAGTCATATGGACTCGAAACATTAACTCTGTTTCTCTCTCCACAGATGCTGTCAGGCCTGCTGAGTTTTTCCAGCATTTTCTGTTTTTACTCCAGTTAGATGTCGTCCTACGAGGCAGGATGTAGGACTGAGTGGGAATTAAAGGTTTACTAATCTATTTTACATCCACTGCTGATCTCCCATGTGATTGCTGACAACGGAGTCAGTGGTTACACCCTTACAAGAGGATTTGACAGGCAGGGGGATTGATCAACCAAGAATATCTGATTGATAGGCTGTTGTTAGGCCAGAGCATTTAGAGTTATGGAAGCAAGGCAGCTGGATGGAGTTAAGATGCAGATCAGCTAAGGTCTAACTGAACAGTGGAACTGACTCAAGGAGCTGAATGGCCTCCTCCTGTTCCTATGTGCCCATCTAGGTAGATCTCCAGGGAGAGAATTTTGTAAGAAGTTTGTAAGAGATTTTCTCAGACCTGTGATCAATGTTTGTTTCATTGTTGATTCATGTTCTAGGAATCAATAAATATGAATCATTGTTTTCTGAAGGAAGAGGAAACTGTAGGGAGAATTGTCTGCAATTTTGTGACTTGAACTGCGAGGGAGTGAGGTTCCACAGGGGGAACTCATATTTCAAAATTCAACCCTATATATCACAAAGAACACAGGAAGTAAAGTTGAGGGAGGCCATTTCACATATAATTCTGCAGAAACTCCCAATCGACCCTTTGCAGCATTCAGTTACTGTTGAATGTCTCCAGAATTTTTACTTCCACTACCCAATGTGAAAGACTACCGAGGTATTAATCACCCTTTTGTGTGAAGAAATACTTCCTGAAATTAATTTTGAACTTTCCCTTTATCTGTTTGTGCCTATATGGCCTTGTCGATGTTTTGGCTTAATTTAAAATAATGCTCACAAATAACTTTTCTACTCTCTGTACTTTACACAACTCTATAAGTCCCCTTCTCACACCTCTCCGTTTAGAGACGAGTAGTTCTAACCCTTTCTCCTATGGCACTCTTTAAGTTAATATGTTCTCCATTTTCTCTCCATTGTGTAGAACCTCACACTCATTTGTATTGGATTTCATTTGCAATAGTTTCACTCATTTGCAAATAATATCTACATCCTCTGATCCTTTCCCTAATTCTCCAATTGCTACATTAGACTCTCTCGAACAACCCTGCCCCCTGGTTTAGTATCAGTTAGAAGTTTCACTGAATTTATGAATACTTTTAGATCAGACACTGCAGAAACTCCACTTAATATATTTCCCTAATGTGGCCTCACTCCTCTAATTCCACTGATTCGTCCATGAAAACTGCCTATTTCCACTTGTGTATCATCACTTGACTCCACCTATGCCTCAGCTCATCCCTGATGCAACCTTCATCCATTTCTTTGCTACCTCTAGACTTGACTGTTCCAACGCAGCTTTCTAGCCTCCATAAACTTGAGGTCAGCCAAAACCCTGCTGCCCATATCCTAACTCGCACCAAGTCCCGTTCACCTATCTCCCCTCTGCTCACTGACTTACATTGGCTCCTTCTGGTCAAGCAATATCTTGATTTTACACTTCTCAACCTTGTTTTCAAATCTCTCCATAGCTTTGTTCCTCTCTATCTCTGTAACTTTCTCCAGTCCTACAACCCTCAGATATCTGCAGTTTTCCAATTCTGGCCACTTGAGCATCCCCAATTTTAATCCATTCACCACTGGCGGCCATGCCTTCAAAGTCTAGGCCCTAAACTCTGGAATCCCCTCCCTAGACTTTCCCATCTCTCTAACTCTCTTTCCCTCTATAAGACCTTTCCTAAATCCTATCTCTTTGACCAAGCTTTTGGCCATCCGCCTTGATATCTCTTTACATGTTCACAATGACAAATTTTGTTTTATAATGTTCTTGTGAAGTGCTTCAGGACATTTTACTACGTTAAAGGTTCTATGTAAATGGAACTTTGTTGTTGATTCCTTTCTTTCATTCAGTTGCTTAGATTTTACCTGCGATACCAATTGTTTTAAGCTTGTCGAACTCTATCATAGACTCTGAAAGTCTAAGCACAAAATATCATGTAATACAGGGGAGCAGCTCCATACTTTACCTGCCCACCTGCCAGTTTTTTGTGAACATCAAGACGTGTATAAAATTCAAGAAAATATGAAGCAAATGCATCTTACCTTCTGTACCAACTTATGAATCGTACTTAATGGCTTGAATTTTTCCCTCGTTGGGTGTGCTTGATCGACGGACCCGGGAGCGGTTGAAAACAGGCCACCGAGCGTGGTTTCACACTGGCTGGCCAATTAACGGGCAGCCACCGTGAAACTCTCGCTGAGAAGCTTAGCACTGCCGTGGTGAGGGCAGGAAGAGGGGGGGTGATGACGTCACTGCTTGCGCGAGTGAGCGCTTCCACTGAACTCCCTGAAGGCAGACAGCGGCCTCAGGGAGCTGCAGACCTCCAAGTAATAAAATAAAGGACAAAGAAGCTGCAAAAAATGTCCATGCAGCACAATCAAGTACCAGAAAGCATGCCTCATAAAAATGCTGTCCCCAGATATTTCTTTTTACTTAATTTCCCCATGGAGATTTCATCCGCCCTTGGATAAAGTTTCGTCAAAAATGTAAAGGCCGCCTGGCCGATTGGCCCGTCCACCAACCATAAGGTTGGATGGGCCACGAAAAATCACTGACAATGGCGCTGTTCAGGGATTAATTGCCTGCTTAATTGTCGGCGGGTGCACTTCCGACTGCTGTGCGCATGCCTGCTAAGCGAAATGTCGTACGAGTGCACGGTGAAGTTGGGATGCTCGCCCGACATCATCTCGCACGATTTTACGCCCGTTTGGGTCAGGCCCTCTCCCGCCCGCGGAACGTAACATTCTGCACAATGTTACCAAGGATTCTGCTTAAACATACATGTTAAAATCAGGAATATTATTGAGACCCTCCCTCGAGATGTGAATAATATACAGCCCTTTTAGCAATTGATAACGTTCAGAAAATCATGGCTGATATGGAGTTCCAAGATAGGCAGCTATGAATAAAAGAAATTCATTTGGTTTCATTTTACAAAAGATAAAACCCATTAAGAGTGTTGCTACATTAAAGGTATTGTTGTCACCCACTTACTGATATTGGGGGCACTTGAAGCAGAGATCATTGGCAATTTTACAGGAAAATTGGATAAATATTTGAAACTGAACAAGTTTCAGGGCTACTGAGAAGTGCAGGCATTAGTTTTGAATTCCTCCAGCAAACTCCAACAGACACAATGGATTGAAAAGCCTCTTTCTGTGTGCTAACCTTGCATGGAATTATGTATTTGAGTTTGCCTGTCTTATTCCACTTAGCTACTGTAGTGGCAGGAGGTCAGTTTGTATATAGTATACATTTTTTTTTTGCTTTCAATAGAAGTCAAAAGGTTTTCCACTGAGCTAAGTCATTAATTTTATTTTGTAACTATAAATGACAAAAAAAAAGGATTGTTTGTCAGCCTGTCTGGCTTTCACTGAGCTAACATTTAAGCAGTTTAATTCAGCAATCAATGTTAGCCAAAATGTAAACAGAGCCGAGTGGAAATAAATTAAAATGTGTTCTCCAATGTGTTTAGGAATTACCAAGAAGAAAGAAAGATGGTCGGCAGCTGTTCAAATTGAGTAAATCTCGCTGATGCATGGTCGGAAATTGTGCACACCATTTATACTCAGATTTAACTCTCTCCAGCAAAGTTTTTTTTCTTTCATGGGAGTATGGGTATCACTGACAATGTCAGCATTTGTTGCCCATCCCTAAATGCTCTGGAGAAGGTGGTGGTGAGCTGCCTTCTTGAACTGCTGCAACCCATGTGGTGTAGGTACACCCACAATGCTGTTAGGGAGGGAGTTCCAGAATTTTGATCCAGCAACAGTGAAGGAACGGCAATATACTTCCAAGTCAGGCTGGTGACTGACTTGGAGGGGAATTTACAGGTGGTGGTGTTCCCACATGTCTTTTGCCCTAGTCTTTCTAGCTGATAGAAGTTGCAAGTTTGGAAGATGTTGTTGAAGGAGCCTCAGTGAGTTGCTGCAGTGCCTCTTGTATATGGTGCACACTGCTGCTACTGTGCATTGGTGGTGGAGGGAGTGAATGTTTAAGTCGGTGGAATGGATGCCAATCAAGGGGGCTGCATTGTCCTGAATGGTGTCGAGATTCTTGAGTGTTGGAGCTGCAGTTACCTAGGCAAGCGAAGAGCATTCCATCGCATACCTGACTTGTGCCTTGTAGATGGTAGACAGGCTTTGGGGACTCATGAGGTGAGTTACTCGTTGCAGGATTCCTAGCCTCTGACCTGTTCTTGTAGCCACAGTATTTATATGTCTAGTCCAGTTCAGTTTATGGTCAATGGTAACCCCCAGGATGTTGATAATGGGGGATTTAGTAATGGTAATGCCATCGAATGTCAAGGGAGATGGTTGGATTCTCTTTTGTTGGAGATGATCATTGCCTGGATTTTGTGTGGCGCAAATGTTACTTGCGACTTATAAGCCCATGCCTGGATATTGTCCAGGTCATGCTGCATTCTGACACAGGTATATAAATACTGTGGCTGCAAGAGCAGGTCAGAAACTGGGAATTCTGCAGCATGTAACTCATCCCTTGACTTGCCAAAGCCTGCCCACCATCTACAAGGCTCAATTCAGGAGTGTGATGGAATATTCTCCACTTGCCTGAATGTGTGCAGCTCAAGCAACATGCAAGAAGCTCAACACCATGCTTCAGTATCTGGGGAATTGCGAATGGTACTCAACATTCTGCAATCATCAGTGAACATCCCCACTTCTGAACTTATGATGGAGGGAAGGTCATTGATGAAGCAGCTGAAGATGGTTGGGCCTAGTACTCTGCCCTGAGGAACGCCAGCAGCAATGTTCTGGGACTGAGGTGATTGGACTCCAGCAACTACAACTATTTTCCTTTGTGCCAAGCATGACTCCAACCAGTGGAGACTTTTCCCCCTGATTGCCATTGACTTCGAATTTGCTAGGGCTCCTTGATGCCATGTTTGACCTGATGCCATGAGACATCATGAGGTGTAGTGTGAACGTTGACAGCTCCCTCCTAACTGTTTCCAAAGTGATAGAGATGGGTCAAAAAGCTGAGGATTTGAGGTACATTGAGGCTACACATGAAAATATTAATGACATTACTCAAATACATAAAAGATAATTTTTTGGTATGTTTCATTGTATTTCTGAAGCAGGTAAAATTTTAAAGTTTCAGATATTAAACATGTCAGTGCTTATTTCAAAAAGTAGATAAAAATTTAGATTGCTTGGATTGTTTTGTTTTTGTCTTCTTGCCAGCCTTTTGCCTTCCAAACAAACTAATATATGGGTAAATTAATACATTTAAATATCAGTTAATCAATTAGAAGAAATTTGCTTGAGGTGCATTAAATTTGTCAAATGTTGCCTTGATGTCAGTGGCAGTTACACCTCATGTCTTGAGTTCAACTCTTATCCATGTTTGGACCGAGGCCAAAATGAGGTCAGGAGCTGAGTGGCCCTAGCGGAACCCAACCTGAGCATCAGTGAGCGAGTTATTGCTGTGTAAATGCTGCTTGGTAGCACTCTCCACAACGCCTGCCAACACTTTGTTGATGATTGAGATTAGACTGATGGGCAGTAATTGACGGGATTGGACTTGCCCTGCTTTTTGTGGATAGAACAGGACAAACCTGGGCAATTTTCCACATTGTCGGGTAAATGCCAGAATTGTAGTTGCACTGGAACAGCTTGGCTAGGGGCACTGCTAATTCTGGAGCACAAGTCTTCAGTACTACTGCCACGGTGTTGTCAGGGCCCAAAGCCTTTGCATTATCCAGTGCCTTCAGCTGTTTCTTGATATAATGTGGAGTGAATGGGTGGTATTGTTGCTGGACCAGAGACCCAGGTTAATGCTCTGGGGACCCAGGTTTGAATACCACTGTGGCAGCTGGTGGAATTTGAATTCAATAAAAATCTGGAATGACAAGTGCAATGACAACCATGAAACCATTGTCAATTGTTGTAAAAACCCATCTGGTTCACTAATATCTTTTAGGGAAGGAAATCTGCTGTCCTTACCTGGTCTGGCCTCCACCATGACTCCTGACCCACAGCAATGCGGTTGACTCTTAAACTGCTCTCTGAAATGGCCGAGCAAGCCACTCAGTTATAACAAACGGCTACAAAGGCACAAAAAAGGAATGAAACCGGACAGACCACCCAGCATCGACCTAGGCACCGGAAACGACAACGGCAAACTCAGTCCTGTCGACCCTGCAAAGTCCTCCTTACTAAGATCTGGGGGCTAGTGCCAAAATTGGGAGAGCTGTCTCACAGACTAGTCAAGCAACAGTCTGACATAGTCATCCTCACGGAATCATACCTTACAGATAATGTCCCAGGCTCCACCATCACCATCCCTGGGTATGTCCTGTCCCACTGGCAGGACAGATCCAGCAGAGGTGGCGGCACAGTGGTATACAGTCGGGAGGGAGTTGCCCTGGGAGTCCTCAACATCGACTCCAGATACCATGAAGTCTCATAGCATCAGGTCAAACGTGGGCAAGGAAACCTCCTGCTGATTACCAGATACCGCCCTCCCTCAGCTAATGAATCAGTGCTCCTCCATGTTGAACATCACTTGGAGGAAGCACTGAAGGCGGCAAGGGCGCAGAATGTTCTCTGGGTGGGGGATTTCAATGTCCATCACCAAGAATGGCTCGGTAGCACCACTACTGAACGAGCTGGCCGAGTCGTAAATGACATAGCTGCTAGACTGGGTCTACGGCAGGTGGTGAGGGAACCAACAAGAGGGAAAAACATACTTGACCTCATCCTCACCAACCTGCCTGCCGCAGATGCATCTGTCCATGACAGTATCAGTAGAAGTGACCACCACACAATCATTGTGGAGGCGAAGTCCCGCCTTCACATTGAGGATACCCTCCATCTTGTTGTGTGGCACGACCACCGTGCTAAATGCGATAGGTTTCGAACAGATCTAGCAACTCAAGATTGGGCATCCATGAGGCACTGAGGGCCAACAGCAGCAACAAGATTGTACTCGAACACAATCTGTAACCTCATGGCCCGGCATATTCCCCACTCTACCATTACCATCAAGCCAGGGGATCAACCCTGGTTCAATGAAGAGTGTAGGAGGACATGCCAGGAGCAGCACCAGGCATACCTAAAAATGAGGTGTCAACCTGGTGAAGCTATAACACAGGACTACTTGCGTGCCAAACAGCATAAGCAGCAAGTGATAGACAGAGCTAAGCGATCCCACAACCAACAGATCATATCTAAGCGCTGCAGTCCTGCCATATCCAGTCGTAAATGGTGGTGGACAATTAAACAACTCACTGGAGGAGGTGGCTCCACAAATATTCCCATCTTCAATGATGGAGGAGCCCAGCACAGCAGTGCAAAAGATAAGGGTGAAGCATTCGCAACAATCTTCAGCCAGAAGTGCGAGTGGATGATCCATCTCGGCCTCCTCCGAAGGTCCCCAACATCACAGATGTCAGTCTTCAGCCAAATCGATTCACTCCACGTGATATCACGAAACAGCTGAAGGCACTGGATACTGCAAAGGCTATGGGCCCTGACAACATTCCAGCAATAGTACTGAAGACTTGTGCTCCAGAATTAGCCGCGCCCCTAGCCAAGCTGTTCCAGTACAGCTACAACACTGGCATCTACCCGGCTATGTGGAAAATTGCCCAGGTATGTCCTGTACACAAAAAAAAGCAGGACAAATCCAACCTGGCCAATTACCGCCCCATCAGTCTACTCTCCCTCATTAGTAAAGCAATGGAAGGGGTCATCAACAGTGCTATCATGTGGCACTTGCTTAGCAATAATCTGCTCACTGATACCCAGTTTGGGTTCCACCAGGGCCACTCAGCTCCTGACCTCATTACAGCCTTGGTTCAAACATGGACAATAGAGCTGATCTCCCGAGGTGAGGTGAGAGTGACTGCCCTTGACATCAAGGCAGCATTTGACCGAGTGTGGCATCAAGAAGAACTAGCAAAACTGGAGTCAATGGTAATCAGGGGGAGAACTCTCCACTGGTTGGAGTCATACCTAGCACAAAGGAAGATGGTTGTGGTTGTTGGAGGTCAGTCATCTAAGCTCCAGGACATCACTGCAGGAGTTCCTCAGGATAGTGTCTTTGGCTTCATCTTCAGCTGTTTTATCAATGCCCTCGCTTCCTTCATACGGTCAGAAGTGGGGATGTTCGCTGATGATTGCACTATGTTCAGCACCATTCGCGGCTCCTCAGATACTGAAGCAGTCCATGTCCAAATGCAGCAAGACCTGGACAATATCCAGGCTTGGGCTGACAAGTGGCAAGCAACTTTCGCGCCACACAAGTGTCAGGCAATGACCATCTCCAACAAGGGAGGACCCAGCCATCGCCCCTTGATGATCAATGGCATTACCATCACTGAATCCCCCACTATCAATATCCTGGGGGCTACCACTGACCAGAAACTGAACTGGATCAGCCATATAAATACTGCTACAAGAGCAGGTCAGAGGCTAGGAATCATGTGATGAGTAACTCACCTCCTGACTCCCCAAAGTCTGTCCATCATCTACAAGGCACAAGTCAAGAGTGTGATGGAATACTCTCCACTTGCCTGGATAAGTGCAGCTCCTACAACACTGAAGAAGCTGGGACACCCGTCCAGGACAAAGCAACCCGCTTGATTGGAACCACGTCCACAAACATTCACTCCCTCCACCACCGACCCATAGTAGCAGCAGCATGTACAATCTACAAGATGCACCGCAGGAATTCACCAAGGCCCCTTAGACAGCACCTTCCAAACCCATGACCACGACCACCTAGAAGGACAAGGGCAGCAGATAGATGGGAACACCACCACCTGGAAGTTCCCCTCCAAGTCACTCACCATCCTGACTTGTAAATATATCGCTGTTCCTTTACTGTCGCTGGGTCAAAATCCTGGAACCTCCTTCCTAGCAGCACTGTGGTGTAGCTAAATCACAGGGACTGCAGCGGTTCAAGAAGGCAGCTCACCACCACCTTCTCAAGGGCAACTAGGGGTGGGCAATAAATGCTGGCCCAGCCAGCGAAGCCCACATCCCATGAATGAATAAAAAAAAGAATCAAATTGGCTGAAGACTGGCATCTGTGTTGCAGGGGACCACAAGAGGAGGCTGAGATGGATCATCCACTCGGCACTTCTTGCTGAAGCTAGTTGCAAACGCTTCAGTCTTGCCTTTTGCACTGATGTGCTGGGCTTCCCCATCATTGAGGCTGGGGATATTTGTGGAGTCTCTTCCTCCAGTTAGTTGTTTAATTGTCCGCCACCATTCACAACTGGATGTGGCAGGATGGACTACAGAGTTTTGATCTGATCCTTTGGCTGTGGGATTGCTTAGTCTGTCTATCACATGCTGCTTCTGTTGTTTGACATGCAATATTGTAGCTTCACCAGGTTGACTCCTTATTTTTAGGTATGCCTGGTTCTGCTCCTGGCATGCTCCCCTGCAATCTTTATTGAACCAGGGTTGACCCCCTGGCTTGGTGTTAATGGAAGAGTGAGGGATATGCCAGGCTATGAAGTTACAGATTGTGGTTGAGTACAATTCTGCTGCTGGTGATTGCCCACAGCGCCTCTTTGATGCCCAGTTTTGAGCTGCTGGATCTGCTCTGAATCTATCCCATTTAGCATGATGGTAATGCCACACAACATGATGGATGGTATCCTCAATGTGAAGATGGTATTTTGTCTCCCCAAGTATTGTGCGGTGGTCACATCTACCCATGTGTTGCTATAGACAGATACATCTGCGATACATATATTGGCGAGGACAAAGTTTGTAGGTTTTTGCCTCTTGTTGGTTCCCTCAGCACCTGCTACAGGTCTAGTTTGGTAGCTATGTCCTTAAGGAGTCAGCCAGCTTGGTCAGCAGTGATGCTACCGAACTACTCTTGGTGATGGACGTTGAAGTCCCCCACCCAGAGTACACTCTCTGCCACCCTCAGTACCTCTTCCAAGTGGTGCTCAATATGGAAGAGTGCTGATTCATCAGCTGAGGGAGGGCAGTAGGTGGTAATCAGCAGGAGGTTTCATTGCCCATGTTTGACATGATGCCATGAGATTTCATGAGGTGTAGTGTGAATGTTGACAGCTCCCTCCCAACTGTGTGATAGATATGAGTCAAAAAGCTGAGGATTTGAGGTACGTTGAGGCTACACATGAAAATATTAATGACATTACTCAAACACATGAAAGATAATTCTTTGGTACGTTTCATTGTATTTCTGAAGCAGGTAAAATTTTAATGTTTCAGATATTAAACATTTCAGTACTTATTTCAAAAAAGTAGATTCAAAATTTAGATTGCTTTGATTGTTTTACTTGTCTTCTTGCCAGCCTTTTGCTTTTCAAACAAATTAAGATATAGGTAAATTAATACATTTAAATATCAGTTAATCAGTTAGAGGAAATTTGCTTGAGGTGCATTAAATTTGTTTATCACTCAACCAATTATAAGAAGGTTATAAATTAATCAATTTGATGAGATGAATGGCAATCAAAAGCTAGTAAAATAAACGTGGATAAAATGTGACAGAAAAGTAAAAGAAAGTAAACAGGAAAAGAATGACAAAAAGAGTGACAGAAAGTCATTAAAGGAAGTTTACACTTATAATGAATGCAGACTGCATATAAGAGCTTTAGTATATTGCTACAAATCTCCCATAACATTGCTTATGATAAGCTGGATATTTTATAGAGATAAGTACATAACGACAAGTCATTTCATCAACATAGAAGGTGATTCTGCGTTCAGCAAGGGAACTTGGAACCCTCCAGTACTTGGATCTAGTTGCAAAGAAATACTTCAAGTTGAAGCCTCAATGCCTCGAAGCACTGACTGGATTTCTACCACTGAGGAAGGCTTTGGGAACATTGGTCAAGGAATCTGAGACCGTAGTGGATGGAAACCTTAGGATTCAGGAATATTGGTGTTGGTCTTGGACTCAGGGAGCACTGTGAATGTGTAATAAGTTTTACTCTTATGGAGCTAAGGTCCCAAGATCTGAGCATGGAAGGATGGTACGACATGGATGTATGGGGGTAGGGGGGGAGGTTAGGAAGTTCCTGGAGACCAGTAGGTCTGGGAGGGGATTTAGATTCATTAGTGCAGGGCTGAGTCTGGTAATTTTGGGAGCTAGACACAATTTGAACTGGCCCCTCATGGAATATCAGGCACTATCAGAAACCATGTTACTGCCCTTTAGCCTCTTCACTTGTGCCGCCCACCACCCTTCTTGCACTGTCAGGTAACCCCCAAACCCCCTGCTCCCCCAGTACCATTTTGTCCATGTCAATCAGTTACAGCCATTGCATTCCTGTCTTATAGCATTTCCTACCCAACTACAGTGCATTTGCTGGCTAACTCTCTTCAATCTATTAACATACATTACATTTCTTGTGTGGGTCACACCATTTAAAACTGCTTTGTAAACATTACCTCTGAAAATTCAATGTTAAAATGTCCACACTCATCCATTAACACTTATATTACCCTATTATACCACCTCAGCTGAGAGCAGCAAACTGAGTAACCTGGAGATTAAGCCTTGATCTTCCTGGACTCAGCTACTCACTGTCCTAACTAGTTAACCTATCATATGAGCCTTGCATTATTAATTAATCAAATAATTGGAATCTCTGGGATAGAGGAGCAAATGGTCACCATTCAGAGTGGCCAAGGTTGCTGTAGCAGAAATAAATCCTCAGTTAAATACCTGAAATGAAGCTTATCCAATTCCCTGTCTGTAGTTGGTGGGCTTTTTTGTTCTGCGGTCTCATACCAACGAGTAATTTGATTGAAACATCCCTTCAGGTCTTGCAACAATGAGAGGAAGAAGATGTTTTCCCTATCAGTTGGAGCTGATTTGAACCTAGGTTGCATGAAAGAATGGTGTTCCAATCTGTTGTGCTACCCATGGGTTTTCTCCTGCTACAGTGTGTTTCAAATGAAGAGCTCAACGTTAATGGGTACCAGCATTGTGTGAGTATCTGCCTGATATAATAGCCTTTTTTTGTTGCCTGTCCCTCAGCTGTCTGACATGTCTGGATAAATTAAAACTACTTTTTCCTATTCCTGCTGTGAGAGAGATTCAGGACCTGCTACAGGGAACAGAACTATCACAAGATAAAGCAGACAGATCCGTTCTAGCCTTAATATAATGTATTCCCCAAAATTCTCATTACAAGAGGGGAGATAGAAAGCATCTTGTAGCCCCGGAAGGAACTTTGATTCGCACCATGTCAGGAGACGAGATTTTGTTGGTATATTGGACAGGCAACGAGGGAACTCGAAGGATCCTCGTGCAAAGAAAGAAATCATTTTTATCTATATCCACAGAATGTCCTAAAGTGCTCCTCAGTCACACTATTGTAGATAAAGGTAGCAGCCAAATTGTGCACAGCTGGGTCTGCAACCTGCAGTGAGATAACTGACCAGTTAATCTAGTTTGGGTAACATCAGTTGAGGGATAAATGTTAGCCAGAATACTGGGAGAACCCTGCAATTCTTCAGATAGTGCCACGGGATCTTTAACATCTATCTGAAGAGGTAGACAGGCCCCTGAGTTAACACCCCATCTTAAAGATGGCGCCCCCAAAAATGCAGTTCTCTCTCAGTCCTGTATTAAAATGCTGGCCTAGGTTATGTGCACAAAATCTTAAAGTAGAGCTTTAATCTTCTGACTCGCAGGCAAGAATGCTACCATTGAGCTAGCACTGACATACTGGAGGATGGAATTGTGAAGATGTGTAATAACGTTGGACAATATGTTAAATGGGGTTCAATATTTTGAAGCAAAATCCAAAAGCAAAATTCTGTGGATGCTGGAAAGCTGGAAAATTGAAATGAAAACAGAAAATGCTGGAAATGCTCAGTAGGTGTGGCAGCATCTGTGCAGAGAAACACAGTTAACATTTCAGGTTGTGGCCTTTCATCAGAACATGAAGATTATGAAAGGTTCTGATGAATGCTCACAGTCTGAAAGGTTAACTCTGTCCCTCTCTCCATAGTTGCTGACAAACCTGCTGAGTATTTCGAGCATTTTCTGTTTATTTTTCAATACTTTGAATGTGTACCATAACTGGTTAAGTGAATAATTACACCAACCTGGATGCTATTCCACTTTTCGTACTAGTTACCTGCTAGCTAATCTGAGGTTGAAATGACTAAGCTTGTACTCCCAATGAAGAGCTGTCCTCAAAAGGGCCCCAGAGCTGCTAAACGCTGCAGTGTCCTATCTCCAACCCTGACCCATTTTGAGCATGGCTTTCCACTAGAACTTAATTTACAGCAAAATAATCACAGCACAAGACTAAATCTCACCCCCGAGATCATTAGTTGCATGAGGGGGATGATATTTTTAAACAACAGATGAAGTCATCAGAGGCAAGCAGTATGACAGGCATTGTAGGCATAAAATGAGAGAAGTAGATTTTAGGGAAAAGCATGGAGCAATGGGAGGAAAAAATAACGAGTTAATGTTATTTTTCAATTATAATACTCCAGTCCTCAATGCTTCTTTCCATAACTGTTGCTATGCAACAGATGAATCCATATGGCACAAATTATGAAGAATGAAATCAAATACATAGGGAGAAAGCAACGGGGATAATTTTCACCTGTGCCACCTGAGCAGTGATCTGGTGGGCAGGAAATCAATGGGATTAAAGTCAGACAGGTTCAACAAAGGGAGGGTAATTTGCTTCGCTCATCCCCAGGTGATGAAAGTGTCAATAACTCCCACAGTATCTTCAGACAAACACTGCAACCGCTGGAAACGTGAGCTAAAGAGAATTCTCAGCAGGTCAGGCAGCATGTGCAGAGAAACAGAGTTAACGTTCCAGGCTGGTGACCTTCCGCCAGGATTCTAAAGTCATTGACCTGAAACATTGGGCAGGATTATTCGCTAAGTGGGAGGGTGGTGCTCGACCCGGTCAAGTGTAAAATGACATGCGATGACGTTGGGCGAGTGTCTCGATGTCATCGCGCACTCGCGCAATATTTCGGTCAGCGGGTGCGCGCGGGAGTCGGCAGCGCACCCGCCGACAATTAAAAGGCCTATTAGGGCCATTAAAGTCCTAATTAAATGTTACTTTTCACTGCCCATCCAACATTACGGTTGACGGGCAGGCGAAAAGGCCAAGCGGCCTTTGCACTTTTTAGGAAACCTCATCCAAGGGTGGAACGAGGTTTCCAACAGCAATTAAGAATTAAAATGTAAATTTTGACATTTGATTAAGAACATGTCCCTAATCATGTGACGGGGTCACATGTGGGGACATGTTTTTTTAACAATTTAAAATTGTTTATTTTTAATTCTTAAACTCTTTATCTCCGAGGCAGCTCTGTGCCTCAGGGAATTTTTCCAGCAAGCACCTGCTCACATGCGCAAAGTTGCACACTTGCCCTCCTCCCCCTCCCCCCACCGTGTCACGCTGGGCGGGCCTTAATTGGTCCGCCAGGGTGAAATTGCGGTCTGGCCCTGATCGCGGACAGCGGTTGGCTTCCTGGCTGCTCCCGCCCACCCCTGCTGAGCCTGACCGACGAGGGAAAGATCCAGGCCATTGACTCTATTTCTCTTTCCTCGGACACTGCCTGCCCTGCTGAGTATTTCCAGGATTTTCTGTTTTCTCCTTCAGCAATTTATATAGGGCCTTTAATATAATGAAATGCCCCAAGGCACTTCACAGGAACATTATAAAACAAAGTATGGCATTGAGCCACACAAGGAGATATTAGGTCAGACGAATAAAAGCTTGGCCAAAAAGTTTTTAAGGAGTGTCTTAAAATGAGGTAGAGAGTTGGAAGGGTGTCAGGAATGGACCCCAGAGCTTGTAACCTAGGCAACAGAAAGCACGGCCACCTATGGTGGAACAATTCAAATTGGTGATGCGCAAGAGGCCAGAATTAGAGGAGCACAGGGATCTCAGAGGGTTGTAGGGCCAAAGGAGATTACAGAGATAGGGAGGGGAGAGGCCATGGAGGGATTTGAAAACAATTTTATTACTGACTAATTCATTAATGTGGCACTTGGGTGAAAGTTCAATGAGTTAAGGGAATGAGCACCTGAGCCACAGAGTCTAAGCAGATCCACAGTTCCCTCTCTAGGGTGCTCAGTTAGCTGATCTCAGCTGGGTGGCAGCAGAGATGTTACAAAGACCCACAGCATCCTTGGGAAAGGGAAAACCAGCCAATGTTTTCTCCCCGCATCCGCCCTCCCTGTCTCTTGATCACAATGCGATGACTCCCGCTGGAGGTGCATGTGTTGTGAGCTGGGTGAGGACAGTATTGGGCTTGATCATGATGGGCAACACTCCCTGCCTCGTTCTGGTTTGATAGCCAGCTAGTATTCACAGCCTAGACTAGTACATAAAAGATGGACAGTTAGGAGCTATTGCAGAGTATCTTAACAACGTAGAGTTTATATCACAGGAGAGGAAAAAAAGATGGAAACGAAAGAGGAAGTGAAAGTACAAACATCAGTTAAGTACTCATTATTAACTTGCATAAGTAGGCCACCTTCAGTGACCTCATATATTCACAAAAAGAAGCTAAAATTCAGCTTTGCCATAAATATTATTTATTTCCTCTGCTTTTTAGCAGTTACAATCACTTGATGGTAGTTTAAAAGCATCTCACCTATCAGAATAAGTTTATAAATAATTCATCTAGAGTATATTAATGAGGATGGGTAGAACATCCAACACTTGGGTACAATGTGATTCATCAAACAGAACATAATGGAACTGTTTCAAGCAGGCTTGAAAAGGAGTCTATTTTGTCTGAAAGTCAATAACGATCGGTTACTTGATTGGACTATACTGCATTTTTACTTTTAATGCTATAGAACAGAAAGTAATTGCTGTACATTCAATGAAAACAGTCATCACAATTATCAGCAAACCAGTGCTCCTTAGGATTCTTTTCTCTAACGGAACAAAAGAAACAGAAGACAAGTGTTCAAACAACTGACATGGCAATCTGTATTCCCAAGCATCCAGGTTGCCCGCATATACAATGACCAGCAAAGCGATTCAGTGAAACATTAGGCTGCATTAGGCAATACAAGATAAATTAAACCAAATGGTAAAAACAAACAAAGCTAATGATGGCTTGGTGGGGATACGTGCTTTGTGTGATGTGAAATGTAAGATAAAAATCAAGGAAGGATTGTTTGAATAATGATACGAGGGTCAAAGATCAACTGCAAACAGTTAAGATTCACAATGGATGGAAACACATGCAAAAAGAACGCATGAGGCAGAAAAGGAAAGCAATTGTTGATAGAAGCCAGTGACAGAATATTAAAGGAACACAGCTACAAATAAGATTTTATCTGATTGTAAAATAGATGTCAGACAAGAACAAACCCAAGGCAAAAGGAATCTAGACAATGCCCATAGATGGCAGGACACGCAAGGTACAGATAGCTCTAGTGGGGGTGGGGTGAAATAAGACTAAAAGGGCATAAAAGGTACAGATTTAAAAATAATGGAAATAGGTGGGAAAAGAAAAATCTATATAAATTATTGGAAAAAACAAAAGGGAGGGGGAAGAAACGGAAAGGAGGTGGGGATGGAGAAGGGAGTTCAAGATCTAAAGTTGTTGAACTCAATATTCAGTCCGGAAGGCTGTAAAGTGCCTAGTCGGAAGATGAGGTGCTGTTCCTCCAGTTTGCGTTGAGCTTCACTGGAACAATGCAGCAAGCCAAGGACAGACATGTTGGCATGAGAGCAGGGTGGAGTGTTAAAATGGCAAGCGACAGGGAGGTCTGGGTCATTCTTGCGGACAGACCGAAGGTGTTCTGCAAAGTGATCACCAGGTCTGTGTTTGGTCTCTCCAATGTAGAGGAGACCGCATTGGGAGCAACGAATGCAGTAGACTAAGTTGGGGGAAATGCAAGTGAAATGCTGCTTCACTTGAAAGGTGTGTTTGGGCCCTTGGACGGTGAGGAGAGAGGAAGTGAAGGGGCAGGTGTTGCGTATTTTGCGTATGCATGGGGAGGTGCCGTAGGTGGGGGTTGAGGAGTAGGGGGTGATGGAGGAGTGGACCAGGGTGTCACGGAGGGAACGATCCCTATGGAATGCCGGCAGGGGGGGTGAAGGGAAGATGTGTTTGGTGGTGGCATCATGCTGGAGTTGGCGGAAATGGCGGAGGATGGTCCTTTGAATGCGGAGGCTGGTGGGGTGATAAGTGAGGACAAGGGGGACCCTATCATGTTTCTGGGAGGGAGGAGAAGGCGTGAGGGCGGATGCGCAGGAGATGGGCCGGACACGGCTGAGGGCCCTGTCAACTACCGTGGGTGGAAAACCTCAGTTAAGGAAGAAGGAAGACATGTCAGAGAAACTGTTTTTGAAGGTAGCATCATCAGAACAGATGCGACGGAGGTGAAGGAACTGAAAGAATGGGATGGAGTCCTTACAGAAAGCGGGGTGTGAGGAGCTGTAGTCGAGGTAGCTGTGGGAGTTGGTAGGCTTGTAATGGATATTGGTGGACAGTCTATCACCAGAAATTGAGACAGAGAGGTCAAGGAAGGGAAGGGAAGTGTCAGAGATGGACCATGTGAAAATGATGGAGGGGTGGAGATTGGAAGCAAAATTAATAAATTTTTCCAGGTCCCGACGAGAGCATGAAGCAGCACCGAAGTAATCATCGATGTACCGGAGAAAGAGTTGTGGGAGGGGGCCGGAGTAGGACTGGAACAAGGAATGTTCCACATACCCCATAAAGAGACAGGCATAGCTGGGGCCTATGCGGGTGCCCATAGCCACACCTTTTATTTGGAGGAAGTGAGAGGAGTTAAAGGAGAAATTGTTCAGTGTGAGAAAAAGTTCAGCCAGACGGAGGAGAGTAGTGGTGGATGGGGATTGTTCGGGCCTCTGTTCGAGGAAGAAGCTGAGAGCCCTCAGACCATCCTGGTGGGGGATGGAGGTGTAGAGGGATTGGACGTCCATGGTGAAGAGGAGGCGGTTGGGGCCAGGGAACTGGAAATTGTTGATGTGACGTAAAGTGTCAGAGGAATCACGGGTGTAGGTGGGAAGGGACTGGACAAGGGGAGAGAGAAGGGAGTCAAGATAATGAGAAATGAGTTCTGTGGGGCAGGAACAGGCTGACACGATCGGTCTGCCGGGACAGTCCTGTTTGTGGATTTTGGGTAGGAGGTAGAAACGGGCCGTCCGAGGTTGGATGACTATCAGGTTGGAAGCTGTGGGAGGAAGATCTCCAGAGGTGATGAGGTCAGTGACAGTCCTGGAAACAATGGCTTGATGTTCAGTGGTGGGGTCATGGTCCAGGGAGAGGTAGGAGGAAGCGTCTGCGAGTTGACGCTCAGCCTCCGCGAGGTAGAGGTCAGTGCGCCAGACAACAATAGCACCACCCTTGTCAGCAGGTTTGATGACAATGTTAGGATTGGACCTGAGAGAACGGAGTGCAGTAAGTTCAGAGAGAGATAGGTTAGAATGGGTGAGAGGAGCAGAGAAATTGAGACGACTAATGTCACGCCGACAGTTCTCAATGAAAAGATGAAGAGAAGGTAAGAATCCAGAGGGAGGGGTCAAGGTGGAGGGAGAATATTGGAGGTGGGTAAAAGGATCCGTTGAACGGGGAGAGGACTCCTGCCCAAAGAAGTGAGGACGGAGACGAAGGTGGCGGAAGAAGAGTTCAGCATTGTGCCGAGCCTGAAATTCATTGAGATGAGGGCGTAAGGGTATGAAACTAAGTCCTTTGCTGAGCACTGAACGTCCAGCGTCAGAGAGGGGAAGGTCAGGGGGTATAGTGAATACACAGCTGGGGCTGGGATTGGAAGATGGGGTGGGGACAGAGGAACAGGCAGGGGTGGAGGATCCTAGATGGGTGTTGGTGTCGATGAGTTGTTGGAGCTTGCGTTCCTTAGCACTTGAGAGAAAGAGAAAAAGTTTCTTGTTGAGGCGTCGGATGAGACGAAGAATAAAATGAAACTGGGGGCAAGCGCAGCTTTGAAAAAGGGTGCGGCAGTGCTGCTGGAGGGAGAGGTCGAGTGTGTTCATATGGTGGCACATGGCACTGAGTGTGGATCTCAGAATGCGACGGGCAGAATGCGAGGAGCAATCTCTTTTACCCAGAGGGATGTGAATCTTTGGAGCTGTCTACCCCAGCCAGCTGTGAATGCTTAGTTGTTGAGTGCATTTAACAGATCAATAGATTTTCGGACACTAATGTGTAGATGGGGCAGGAAAGTGGAGTTGATGTAGACGATCAACCATGACAATATTAAATGGTGGAGGAGGCTCGAGGAGCTTTATACACTTATGATAATGCGTACTCCAATTTCTAAGGCTATTATAGCAAAAGATGCCGTGGTGTTAATATCTTTCTTGGTACTGGTATATTGGTGGTTTGCCATGTTAGACTCCACCTTATTGGTAAATTTGTGTAATGAGCAAGGCTTAAATTAAATTGTGCTACACATAAGTTTAGTGATGAAAAGTCTTATTGAGATGATTCATGAATTTTGGGGTATGTGGTTAATAAAATCTTAAAGTTTCTATCTCCTTAAACACTGTGATGTAGCTTTATGATAGGACACCTAGCTCCTTCGAGAGTGAACTAAAGTTATAGCGAGGACTCATTTTCATATTTGGACTCTAGCATAGCAGTAAAGAGAAGCCAAAGCTACAATACAGATAGGGCAAGAAGGTCGCTTGAAAACTAGATGTTCCAGAGCCTCCAGTTAAAGATTCAAGTTATAGCTTAGCAATTAGGAGGGAAACCAAAGCTACAATGCTGATTGGTCATGATGGTGGCCTGGGGACTAGATGTTCTGAGAACCTTTGGTTTGCGATGCAAATTAAGGTTAGATTGTTGTGGAGTTGCTGGGAAGCGCTCTTCCCATTGGTCAAGAGTTGCAAATATTGGGTTAGAAGTAGTTAGTCATGTTGATCTAGGTGCGCATACTTGGGCTAAATGTTGCAAAGCTACCTGAAAAAATGGTATAAAAATAGGGGTGCACCACCGATGTATTTGCATTTGCTAAGGGTTAGCATTTGTCACAGGACACTTGCTATGGGGCATTTGTCGGAAGAGAAAGGAGTAAGGCACTTTCTGGGAGAGCATTTGCCAAGAGTAGAGCACTTGCTAGGAGGCTGGCATTTGCATAGGACATTGCCAGTCAATGGGCATTTGTCACAGGTTGAGGGGTTGCCGTAAGAACACAGTATTAGACTAGTTAGTGACTAAAGTAACTGTCACAGGGCTGTGGATTGCTGTAGGAATCCAGTATTAGAGATCCAGTGGATCCAGCATAACAGGATTGCCAAGGCTAAAGTAATTGTCTTAAGAGAGAGTGAATAGAAAGTGTATAACCACTTAGCTCCCAAGCAGTCATTTAGTCAGTTAAAATTTGGCTTGGGAAAATCAGTAGTAAAGTACAGTATTAGTCATTTTGGAAAAGTCAAAGGCTGGGATTTTCCATACCCGCTGGCGTCGGGCGTGTTCGGTGGCATGAGCGGACAATATGGCGCAAAGGCGTGAAACCAGTTCACAATCATCTGCTCAGCCCACCAATGGCGGGCCAAATTATCCGCCATCGGACGTCAGGAACCTCATTGTAATACATCAGCATATCATTATTAGGCCCACCTGCTGGAATCGTAACCCTCCCCCCTCCCCCCCCCACATCCAGCTGGATTGTCCATCCACGTCAGTAGGAAAACATGCCGACGTGTTTCACAACAGCACATAAGCGACCTGCACCTGACGGGCTGCACTTCACTCGACTTCAAGGTTTGTTTTCCGACCTTGCTTCCATCAGCACTCGCAGTCATCAGTGCCAGGCTTCACAGGCAGCACCACATCCCTTTTAGGGGGCTCACGGCAGGTCCCTACCTGCCAGATCAGCCATAAGGCGGGGGTGGCTTTTCATTGGCTGCAGGGCAAGGTCTTATTTGGTGAAGGGGGAGAAGTGATCTCAAGCAAGGGAAGAGGCTCCAGGACGATGCCTGAACTGGGGAAGGAGGGTAGCTCAGGGTGTGTGTGTGTGGGGCACATGTTGATCTGTGCGAGTGGCCTCAAGATGGTGAGGGCTGAGGAGGCAGTCTCCAGAGGAGATGAGGCCTGATGGACATGTGAGGGTATGTGTGTGAGAGAATGGGTGGTGATGTCCCTTGAGCTGGCAGTGAGTGAGATGCCAGTGAATGTGTGATGGGCTTGAGTTTGTGAGTTTAGAGTGAGGAGATGGTTGCCATACCATGGCTTGATGAATGAGATCATTCATCCTCTATCTGCATTGGATGGCCAACCTCTTCTGTGCAGCATTGGCGCTGATCACCACTGCCACCGCCTCCCAAGCCTGGTTGATCACGCTGCTGCCCATCTTGTGACCAGAGTGGGGGTAGAAGACACCGTGGCAGGCTTCCACGTCATCCAAAGGCATTCCAGTGATGCATCACCAAACCTGGGGGCTGCAGTCTTTTTGACTTTTGTGGACAACTTCCCTGCAGTAGTTGTGGGCTGGAACACTGAGATGTGTGCGTGTGGCTGGACTTTAAATTTGGTGCCTGGCTTGGTGAAGCGGTGATGTGATGACATGGTGGGCGAATGAGAGTCTGCCCACCATGGAAATGGCGTGCTTCCTGGGAATGCATGACTAATGCAGCGGGTTTGGGATAATGCGGAGTGAAAACTCGCCATTACGGTCGTTTTACCCGCCCGCTACTGCACTTAGTGCAAATCTGGGACATTTCCACCCAGTCTTTGTTCGAAAGCTGTTGCCACCAGAGAGAGAGAGAGAGAGAGAGATGACATGTAGCAGGTAGCTGTGAAGTGTGTAGCTTCAGCAGGTAAGACAGACTGGAATTTTTGGGTTGGAAAAAGATCCACTAGAGTTTTAAAACTGCAAAGGGTTTTGCATGTATGTTACACTTAAATTGGTTAAGCTAAAACCTCAAAGGACATCATGAGTCAAGAGACCAGGTTCAAGGAAGCAAGATGAGAAGACCCAGAACTGCCAGGATTCATTCGAAAGACAGACTGAAATGCGGTGAACTTGCTTGTCATGACATTCCTCAACAAATAAAATGTCCAGTATAAATCTTTATCGTCCAATAAAGCTTGTTTGTTTGCATTCCAAATTAGTGATTGTCCTTTTTGCCAATACGGTTATCCCTTGGCAAGAATTTCCTTACTCTGGGGTTTAGTATAGAGTCCAAACCCCGACAGCCGCCAGTGTCTTATTACAGCGATGGAGAAACAGCAACACCAGCTGTCGGCTCCGTCTTGCTCACTGCTCAGGCAACACAGAGCAGACGCAAAGCTCCAATCATTGGTGACCCACTGCTGGTCGATTTTTAAAATATTAACAAAGAGCTTAAAAGGTTTGTAGGTGAAACAGAATCACGTTGCTTCTGATCAACCAAATCCAGGTGGAAGTCATCAAGTTTATACTGCAACTTTCAATGCTAAATGTGCAGGATAACTGGTTTGTCAAAGTATAATTAATAGCTGACACAAAACTTAAAAATAATGCACCACAATATATTACAGCGGATAAAGCATTTGTTGCAGCATTTGTTTGCCCCAGTGGCCATGTCTGGTAGATTTTGAACAGTTTTCAGTGCAGATTATGCCTGGCTATTCTGAGAATGTTGTCTGCCAAAAACTCTTGAAAATCCTTTTAACACAAAACTTAATTGATTCAAATTAAGATGATGAGAGGCTGCCATTTCAGATTTTTTTTTTATGACTCCTGTGGAGAATCATTATTGCAGAATGTCACTTCTGCCACCACTTTTTTGTGCTGATGCTTAGAAACAAGCTGAAAATGTGGAATCTGTCAGTCACGAGTACATACGGATGTGAATTATTGGCAAGAAAGAATAAAACAAAGGCTGTGAAATCCACAAATTGCTGGGCCCAGAATTGCATTTACAGCCATTTAGATACAGGCTGGATCCCAACCCTGCCAGAAGTGTAGTCACTGTTGTAATGCAGGAAGCACAGCAGTTAATTTGCTGCAAACTCCCACAAACAGCAATGATGAGATAATCTGTTTTTTTTTAAATGATGTCGATTAAGGGATAAATATTGGCCAGGACACCAGGGATAACTTCCCTCCTCTTCTTCAAAATAAGCCATGGGATCTTGTGCATCCATCCAAGCAGGCAGACAGGGCCTCGGTTTTTTTTTAAAAATATTAATTTATGGGATGTGGGTGTCCCTGGCTAGGCTAGCATTTATTGCCCATCCCTAATTGTCATTGAAAAGGAGGTGTTAAACTGCCTTCCTGAACTGCTGCAGTCTCTGTGGTGTAAGTACACCCACAGCGCTGTTAGGGAGGGAGTTCCAGGATTTTGACCCCGCGACAGTGAAGGAACGGCGATATATTTCCAAGTCACGATGGTGAGGGGAACTTCCAGGTGGTGGTGTTCCCATATGTCAGCTGCTCTTGTCCTTCTAGATGGTAGCAGTCGCGGGTTTGGAAGGTGTTGCCTAAGGAGCCTTGGTTAGTTTCCGCAGTGCATCTTGTAGGTGGAAAACACTGCTGCTACTGTGCGTTGATGGTGGAGGGAGTTTAATATCTCATCTGAAAGACAACACCTCATACAGTGCTGGTAGCTCTGAAGAAGAGTCATACAGACTCGAAACGTCAATTCTGTTTCTCTCTCCACAGATGCTGTCAGACCTGCTGAGTTTTTCCAGCATTTTCTGTTTTTGTTTCAGGTTTCCAGCATCTGCAGTGTTTCACTTTTACCTCCTACAGCGCAATGATCCCTCAGTATTGCCTTGATTTTTATGTTCCAGACGTGGGGTGGAATCTTCCGTTGTCAGCGGTTGCCTCGCTTACTGTCTGAAAAAGCGATGAGGCACCCGTGCTGACTCTGAGGAGGAAGGCCCGCCATATCGTCTGCCCATCAGGCAGTTAAGTAGACAGTGGCGGGTCTTCCTCCAGACTGAGGACCCCAGAAGGTGGCTTCCAGCCTGCCAAGAGCTGCCCACCAATCAGAGACCAGCAGCTCTTGCACTCGGCAGCGCCACGGAAGAGGCCATGGCTGCTGCCGGAACAACACCCGCCGTGGAGTCCCAGGATCGTTCATGGAGTGACCAAGGACAAAGTGCTGTTGGGGAAGGGGGTCTCGTGGGCTGGGGGTCGAGGGGTGAAGGGGGGGGCCTTGGGAGTCAGCAGCAAGGGCAGAGGGGATGGTTGCCAAAATCCAGACCCCTCCTTCCCCACTCCATATCCATGCCCAGGATCATGCGCAGATTAGTGCAGATTGAAGGACGCCCCATCCACTCCAGCTGATATGCAGCCTGCTTTACCAGTCAGGCCGGCCATATGCCAGGAGGCTCCTCTGCAGTTGGGAAGATTGCAGGGGTAGTTGGAAAGGCCCTTGAGTGGTTATTAATTGACTACTTAAGGGACTCAGATGGAGGCAGGGTAGGAAGATCGATTATGGGCCTTCTCACCCAGAACCTACTTGCAGTGGAAGCAGGAAGACATCGGATATCAGTCCTGACACCAACCATCCAAATCCTCAGGCCCTTCCACCTCCTTTCATGCCTTCTGTGGGGGAAGAAGATTCTGACCATAGAGTGGGACCCGTACCCAAAACTTTGTGATTCAGAGGCAAGTGTGCTCCCAATTCAGCCTCGTCTGACACTCTAGAGCATTAGAACACCTGGGTTGGAGAAGGAAAATAAATCAAGTGGGATTTTTGCTCCTAATCGTTCCTTAATGATCCCTGCTGGTGATGAATAGAGACATCAGAAATGTAATTGCGCTTGAAGGAAGCTGCCACAGGAGGCAGGCACGCCGCTCTGTTGGTGGCAGTGCCTTAATCGAAGCTCTGGAATTCCCTTCATAAACCTCTCCAGCTTTTCCACCTCTCAGTCTTTCTCTGCAATCTATCACTTTTCTCTGTCCTCCTTTAAGTCATTCTTTAAAACCTAGCCCTTTGATCACGTTTTTGATCACTCGTCTTCATATATCTTCATATGGCTCAGTGCCAAGTTTTTCTGATTACCAGCCCCTGTGAAGCAGCTTGGGGCGTTTTTCCAATGCTACGTAAATGTGCATTGCTGTTGTTCATTTCGTGCAGGGCACCTCTCTTTCTTTTCTTAAGATGCTCCTTAAAACCCACCTCTTCCACCAAATTTTTGGTCCCCTGTACCAATATCGCCTTATGTGGTTCATGCCTAATTTTGCTCTATGATGCTCCCGTGAAGTACCCGGGGACATTTTAAAATGTTAAAAGCGCTATATAATGTTAGTTGGTTCTTGTTGAAAAAAGCTGGTGGACTTGCACCAGGATGTGCTAGGTGCCCTGGGCAGCCTGCCACAATGGCTCACAACCTGGCAGAGTCCAGTTACAACCTGCGTCAGAGCTTTGGACAGGGCACGGGGAACATCCTGCACAACATGCCACAAGTGGTAATTAGCTCCGTGGGCAATATCGCATGCCATGATGGAGCCTCTACTGAAAGCTGGCAGCTTCCATGGCCGCTTATGCTGCTCCCGTGCAGGCTCAGGCGGCTGCCATCTTGGCTTTTGGGCCTAGCGTGGACAGGGATTTCCAGAGCTTCGCATCACCCCTGTGCTCTGGTCTCACACCGAGTTGTATTGGTGCTTGGCTGCCGCCCATGGGAGAGGCACCTGCCGTCCTCTCTCAGGATACTGGCATGCCAGCTTCACCACCATCCACTCCAGCAGTGCCCTTCTTTGGTGCACCAAAGCCAGTTGAGCCAGCCTGCATCATCAGTGAAATGCAGCAGTCTGCTGCTGACCCCTCAGGACTTCCAGCTGCCTAAGGTCACCCACGATGTCCATCTGAAGAAGAAGCTCAGCAAACTTCCACCTCCCAAACTGTAACCAAATGGGAAACACATCATAGAGGTAGGTAATGGGTGTCATGCCCAGTACAGGCAGGAAGATATTACAAATTTTAAAACTATATTTTTAAAAGTGGAGTCCGAAATCTGTTTAAGGTGGCTGTAGCATATCATGTGACTTAGTTGTACTCAGCTACAGATGGTCCGGAAACTCAAGCAAATACCTAATTAAAATATGGACAATCACAGCCACTAGTGGGATTCACACATCACATTGTTTAAAGGATGTACCAAAACCCACAGACAATGGGGTTTGCAGACAGCTTGTCTCCATGTTTCACCAGGGACATCGAAACTCAATGGAGGTTGGATGAACGTGAAATGGGTCCCATTGATCTTTCATTGTATTATGATGGCTCCTTATCCCAAATGCAAAGACCCTGGCTATATGAAATTCTTAGCCACAATACATGTTTACCAGTTTAACAGACCATCTAATTTGGAAAAGGACTTGGAACTTGAAACAGGTCATGTGTGTAAGCTGTTCAAGAACAGATTCCATCAGAAACACCACCTAAACCATTGAAAACCACTGCAAGACAACTACATAGCCAAGATAATATACAGTTTGTATCTTGAAAATGGGAGAAGGACTCTCCCTCCCACCTGTTTCAAGTTCACCTCAAAGCCGACCTGTGTACTGGGGGTGGAGAGATGGTTCTTGTGAAGTGCTTTCTGATTGGCTGTTCTAAGAGCTCTGCTGGCCTGGTGACCTGAGCCACAAAACTATCAGACCTGTACTTTCTACTTCTATGGTAGTTAGTATAAAAGCCTTTCCTCCATTGTCTGTGTATTTCTGTGCGGCTGTGATGCGCTTGTATTTCTAATCTCTTCTTCTGAAGACAAGTATTAAAATCTGTTGGGAGGAGGTGCACAGACAGAATTGTTTATGACGTTTGTGACATGAAATGGGACAGTGGCCAGCTGTGCAGCATTTTTGCAGCTTTCAGATAATTACCAGTATTGAAATGTAATTGGTCGCATAGTCTACCCGATGGCCCCGTGGTTGCCATGGCGATGGTGGGAGACAGCACCGGGTAGGAGAATTTGTGGGTGTCTGCTGGTCCCCTTGGGGGAGGGATTGGTGTCCTTGGCAAGCTTGCAGAGGGTGCAACCAGAGGCCATCATTGGTGGGCTGAAGTGTGGGCAGAAGAAGCAGCGGCCAGAGAGAGCAGGCCAAGGCTTATGTCGGTGCCTGGGGAACTGGTGAAGGGATGATGACCATGAAACCATTGCCAATTGTCATAAAAACCCATCTGGTTCACTAATGTTCTTTAGGGAGGGAAAATTGCTGTCCTTACCTGGCCTGGTCTACATGTGACTAGACTCAGAGCAATGTGGTTGACTTTTAAAATGCCCTCTGAACAAGGGCAAATAGCGATGGGCAACAAATGGGGCTCAAACCCCATGAACGAATTTTTAAAAAACCGGTGCGGGCATTCGGAAGACAGTGATCCAGTTGGATAGTCAGGACAGCACAGAATCGCCCGAGTCTGAGAAAATCTGAGATGCTGGCGATGCAGCTCGTGGTGTGGGTGGTAAGGTAATCTATAGCCCTCATGTGTTTGAGGGAAACTAAGAACAGGAATGCCAAGAGCACGCAGGCTCTCAACTTTCCTTCTTTGCTGCACTTCAAGTCTAGTTTTGAGCCCAAACCCATTTTGCGAAGAGCGGTGATAGGAGACAAAAGAAAAAAGATTCGAGGATCACTACCCTTCACTCCTGCTGAACGCAAGGCATTCCTACTCCTATCGTTTACCAAGTCTACAATACTGCTGGTTCAAAACAAGGAGTTGAGCTCTCAACATTTTCTGTTCTGTTTTAGAATATTGAACCACATTCATTCACTGTAAGGAGTTTGTGTCTTTAGGGTAAGCTTTTTCTTGAATGTACTTATTTATTTGGTGGCAGTGGGATAAAGAATCACTGAGCTGGAATCTTAGTGCATCCGTGTCCTTCTTCCTGTGCTACACAAAAAAATTTAAAAAGCCACCTGAAAGAATAATGGTAATCATATGTATTGATCAAGATTAAGACAGTCCTATAATTCACTGCAATATAACATCCTTCCTGCTGAGCAGATGCAGGATGATTGAATTGGACTTTTTTGTTCCCTTTTACTTTCAAGGTTGAATTCACATGAGCTGGGGGAAGACAGCAACTCAACAAAGTGTGTCCAACCGGTGCAAAACAGCAATCAAGAGCCACAACCAACAACCAGCCAATTCATTGCAGCAATTAACTAAGCCAATAGGATATTTAACCACACAATGGAAAGAGTAGAACATGTCAGAGGAGGTCCACAATCAAAACACAAGAGGCAGAATTTTACGCCGGCAGGATTTTACAGTCCCGCTGAAATCACTAGACTTTTGAACAACTTGCTGCATTTTAAAGCCCCACCCCCCTGATCAACAGGGCCGTACAATTCCTCTCAAGGTGTTCTTGGACGACTATACCATACATACAAGGCTGAATTCCTGCTTTGAGAGCGGAAAACAGGAACCAGGATTGTTTCCCAGTCCAGTACCCGGCCCCAAGCGGAAACAGGCACTTGTTGGAATTTTGCCCAGGGCACCACCTGAAGGGGCATGGAGACAGGCTCCCTGTTCAATTAAGGGATAAGGTGGTCAATTAAGGTGGCGGAGTTCTCAAAGCTGGAAGGCCAATCAGAGGTCTTTCAGCTTGAGAGTAGCTTCTGCTGCAGTAAAGGATAAGTAAGTGAGAGGGTGCTTCATGACCACTGGCAGACGAGCCTGCCCCTGGATACCTACCTCCCCACAATTGAATTAGAACATAAGAACATAAGAACTAAGAGCAGGAATAGGCAATTCAGCCCCTCGAGCCTGCCCCGCCATTCAACACGATCATGGCTGATCTCATTTTGGCCTCAACCCCAATTTCCCGCCCTCTCCCCATAACCTTTCAACCCATTACTAATTAAAAATCTGTCTTTCTCCTCCTTAAACTTATTCAGCGTCCTGGCATCCAATGCACTCAAAGGTAGTGAATTCCACAGATTCACGACCCTCTGAGAAAAGTAATTCCTCCTCATCTCTGATTTAAATCTACCACCCCTTAGCCTAAAACTATGGCCTCTCATTCTAGAATGCCCCAGAAGGGGAAACATCCGCTCCACGACTACTTTGTCTATCCCCTTTAGCATCTTATATACCTCAATTAGATCTCCTCTTGTCCTTCTAAACTCTAGTGAGCATAGGCCTAAACTGCTCACTCTCTCCTCATAAGACAAGCCTCGGATCTCTGGAAATCAATCTAGTGAACCTCCTCTGAACTGCCTCCAGTGCAACTACATCCTTCCTCAAGCAAGGGGACCAAAACTGTGCACAGTACTCCAGGTGCGGTCTCACCAATGCCTTGTACAGTTGCAACAACACTTCCCTATTTTTATACTCTATTCCTTTAGCAATAAATGCCAAAATTCCATTTGCCTTCCTTATTACCTGCCGTACCTGCATACTGGCTTTCAGCGGTTCATGCACGAGGACACCCAGATCCCTCTGCACTGAAGCATTCTGAAGTTTCTCTCCATTCAAATAATAAGTTGCCTTTTTATTCTTTCGACCAAAATGGATAACCTCACACTTATGCACGTTAAACTCCTCCATCTGCCAAATTTTGGCCCATTCACTTAACCTGTCCATATCCATTTGTAAATTTCTTATTTCTCCCTTGCAACTTACTTTCCCACCTATTTTGGTGTCATCTGCAAATTTAGCTATAGTACCTTCTATCCCTGAATCCAAGTGATTAATATAAATTGTAAATAGTTGGGGGAAATTGGAGGCTGACTGAAAAATCCTCGTCAGCTCCTGGCTGCCCACCTTGACCAAAATGGCCAATGCCAGGGCCGGTTTCGGAAAACATCTTGTGCCCCATCACACCTGATTTCGACCTCAGCGGGGCCGTCAAATCCTCCGCCATGTATACAGTTCTCGTTGTTAAGACAGAAGAGAGCCATTTAAGTGCTGGCAGCATTGCAGAGAAGAGCCAATGAGAGTGATCCTCCGCTGGCAGGGAGGACCTGTGAGAAAAGATTACAGACATTTGCATCTCAAGTGATGATGCAAAACAGGCAGTGTTGGATTGGCTCCTCGTTCATTTAAATATCAGACGCTGTGTTCTGCGCCACCGTCCACGATGAATCTCCAACCCCTGCCCTTTCATCCTGGAAGGGAAGTATCCGGGAAGGCATTTTCTGGTGATGTATAAAATTATTAAGTGTATAGAAAAGGTTGACACAGAGGCTGGGATTTTCCAGCCTCGCTGTGGCAGGACCCACCATGGGAGATGCAGTGACCCAGCCAAAAGTCCACTTACTTACAGTGGCGGGTGGGGCTGGAAAATCTCGCCCAGAATATTAGCTTAAATTAAACTGAATGAGTAGGGCCACAAGACATTGGTTCAAATTAGAAGGGTATGTTTTGGAATGATATAGGAGGTTATTCTTCAAGACAAAGAGTGATTTTTGACTGTTCTCAAAAAAGGATTTATTGAAAGGTTTCTTCCAGGATGTGTTTGCCGGTAAGGGAGGATTGTGTTTATTATGACTGTTGCAAGAAGCCAATACATCGATTTACTTGGTGAAGCTCTGGCTAGATTCACCGTGCAAGCTTGATGCTGAAATATGGTTCATCAAGCTATCTTGCGGGATAATGACTACTAGTCAGACCATTGCTCGCTGTGTATCGTGCATACTTATGAATGGGCCCAAGGCCGCCACTTTCAGACCTTAAAAGTCCCCAGTCTACCTCAAGTTACTCTGGAAGGTAAGGTAGCTCAAAGATTTGAGCAACAGGTGAAGCTAGCCTTTTCATGCTGCTATTATGCAGTGACAACATGAGTGGTATTATCCACTAACTGCTGCCAAGCCAAAAAGATGTTCCGCCTACCACACAAATGAGTCATGTGGTATATGAGTTTCAGTGCAGGTGTGATGCCAGATACGTAGGCCTGACGTCCCAAAGACTGGCAGATTGTATTAAACAGCACGCCCCTTTGCCTGTGCACAATAGGCAGAGTCCTGACTATACTCAACAAGCCCGTACTTGCAAAACTCAGAACATAATGTCTAACGATAGATATGATTCAGTGATTGGAAAGCACTCGCTGAATGATTCTGGTGTGCTAAGAATTACACTAACAACCAATTTAAGATTATCAGTCAGGCTCACAATGTGGCTCACTTACATTTGCTAGAAGCAACATACGTTCATACGGAGGGACCTGTCCTCTGCAGGCTTGCACGTTTTTCGAATTAAACAAAAGCATGGGAGACAATAGTTCCCTGGTGCATTCTCGATTTGCCTTGGCCAATCATGTTCGACTTGCCAACCAATTAGAACCCCTTTCTCATGCAGTATAAATTGTTGCTCCCTTTGAAATTTGGCATTCTTGTGTCTGTCCTGATGAGTGCAAGACGTAAAGCTTCAATAGCATGTCTCTTTTTTCAGCAGTACACAAAAACAAAACTGGCCAGTCACAACTTACCAAACTAATTCTGGTTTCATGCTTTCTGAAGCACTTAAATTGGCTACAATCAGCAAAAAGGATGCCTGTTAATCCAGCTGAAAGTGAGTAAAACTTAAAAAAAATGGTCCAATGTAAACTTGCAGAATATCCACTCTTTTGACACCATTCCCCATAACCCTCCGCCCACGCATTCCCCGCCAACCCCCTTGTGTCCCCACCCTAAACCAGTTCAACTGCAGACCGTAGCTTAATTACAGGCACTCGGTCCAATGAATGAACTTGTGGAAAAAACTAGGTTTACAAAGTGCACAGTTGAAGAAATTTACTCCGAATGACTTAAGCTCACTGTGTTTCGGTAGGCTGTTGTTTCAAATAAGCAGCTGCAGAGTTCTAGTGGCTGTGTCAAGCATACTGGATTAGATTTCCTAATTACAGCCAAGCTTTAGGAAAAAAAAGTGTACGGCAGGCTGCAAAAAGAATAATCCAAAAATTAAACAGTTTTGATTGTATTGCAAAATACCACTGCAGGAAGAAGACACCATCTGCGATTCCACAAAGATGTGAATTACCGAATGATGTTGATCCACTGCCACATCTACTTTTTGTACCACATGCCTCAGTCTACATTTATCCCTATAATCTTCAACGAGATATTTATGAAGGAGTTAATCAAGATTGTGTCAGTTGCTTTTACCAGATGTTTGCAGCACATATCCAATACTGACAAAATGTTATCTGTCAAAAATATCCTCAAATCTCTTGTATCATGTAAGGTTTGTCAATTTTAAATTTCTGGTCCCTAGTTCTGCACTCAAGGGCGATGTCAAATAGCTGTCTTACATTTGCATCACCTCTGCCAATCACAGTTTTGAACAATGTTCCCCTCTTGACCTTCATTTCTCTGATGAAAACTGTTGTTCATTTTTTTCTCATTACTTAGAATCCTAAATCTCGGGATTATTCTTGTCATTCTTTCCTGAACTCTCAGTGTCCTTTTTTTCCATAGTTGCACACAATATTCCAGGAATTGCTTCACCGGTAATCAATACGAGGCTAGAATAACTTGTTATCTTGCATTAAAATGCCCTTGATTCGAGCTGTAGATTGAATAAAGAAGTTATCAATTATCATACCTAAACATTTTTTCTTTTTGATGTTACTTAATAAAGTCCTGTTTCAATTTTCAGGTTTGAATACACACTTCTTTACTTTATATTCTATTCAACTTCCCTTTGTCCATCTGCTTAATCATGTTTGCATCTTTTGTACTCGTCATTTGACCACTTCAAGGTGAAAGACACCCTAATGTCCATGTAATGACTTGACGTTGCGGACAAGTTTCAACAAGAAACAGATAAACCTTATTACAGAGAGCTTTTCAGGTGCCACATACTCGATCAGGATTCTCGCCAGGAAGCCCCACCCCCTGGATCACCTGCGCTTAGAACTCATTGGTTGGAGTCTCCAAGAACATCATGTGACCCCCTGATAGGCAGCAGGAGAGGCTATACCTTCAGTTACTGCATTTCCTTTCCCTTTAGTTTTTAATAGTTTCTATTTACAGGGAACATTTGAATATCCACCAACATATACATATATACAACTTCAGATAATTAAAGATTAAGTTTCTGAGGTGCTCTCTTTATTCGGTTAGAGCGGAGTAGCTCCACCATTTGATCCTCCACAGGATCGACATGATCAGAAACTGCTGCATGCGGCACATCAGTAGAAAGTGGCAGTTCTGGGATTGGCAACTCCACAGAGACATCGGACATGTCTATCCTAGGTCAATCTGTCACCTCAGTGATTGATGGTTCAATGTTAATCACAGGCAGAAAAGGTGGGTGTCAGAATGCCTCTCTATCATGAACATGGTCCACATGCTTGCGAACAATTCTATCTTCCACCCGCACTTGAAAGGATAAGAGACTAGTCCCTGAGGCAATGGCTCCAGGAACCTAACAAAGTCCACTTTCAAATTTTGCACCAATACTGTGTCACCTACATTGAATATGCGAGCTTTGCTGTGAATATTGTGATTCGATTTTTGAATATTTGATTCCTTTCTACCTTTCCCTCTAAATTTGGAAACATCAGACTTAACCTTGTACGTAGGTGGCATTTCATCAATAATTCAGATGGTGTTGAACCCGTAGTCCAATGTGACATTGTGCGATAACGGAGAAGAAAGTGGAAAAATCGAGTTTCTAGAGTACCTCCTGATAACCTCTTCATTCCTGGTTTGAAAATTTGCACAGCTCTCTCATCTAAACCATTTGATGAGGGATGGTAAAAGGCTGTTTTAATATAAAACAGAAACAAAAATACCTGGAAAAACTCAGCAGGTCTGACAGCATCTGCGGAGAGGAACACAGTTAACGTTTCAAATCCGAATGACCCTTCAACAGAACTAAGTAAAAATAGAAGAGAGGTGAAATTTAAGCTGGTTTAAGGTGGGGTGGGACAAGTAGAGCTGGATAGAGGACCAGTGATAGGTGGAGATAACCAAAAGATGTCACAGACAAAAGGACAAAGAGGTGTTGAAGGTGGAGATATTAGCTAAGGAATGTGCTAATTAAGGGTAGAAAGCAGGACAAGCAAGGTACAGATAACTCTAGTGGGGGTGGGGTGGGGTGAAGGAATCAAAAAAGGCTAAAAGGTAGAGATAAAACAATGGATGGAAATACATTTAAAAAATAATAGAAGTAGGTGGGAAAAGAAAAATCTATATAAATTATTGGAAAAAAAAGGGTGGGGGGGGAATCAGAAAGGGGGTGGGGATGGAGGAGAGAGTTCATGATCTAAAATTGTTGAACTCAATATTCAGTCCGGAAGGCTGTAAAGTGCCTAGTCGGAAGATGAGATGCTGTTCCTCCAGTTTGCGTTGAGCTTCACTGGAACAATGCAGCAAGCCAAGGATGGACATGTGGGCATGAGAGCAGGGTGGAGTGTTGAAATGGCAAGCGACAGGGAGGTCTGGGTAATGCTTGCGTACAGACCGAAGGTGTTCTCCAAAGCGGTCACCCAGTCTGCGTTTGGTCTCTCCAACGTAGAGGAAACCGCATTGGGAACAACGAATGCAGTAGACTAAACTGAGGGAAGTGCAAGTGAAATGCTGCTTCACTTGAAAGGAATGTTTGGGCCCTTGGACAGTGAGGAGAGGGGAAGTAAAGGGGCAGGTGTTGCACCTTCTGCGGTTGCATGGGAAGGTGCCGTGGGAGGGGGTTGAGGCGTAGGGGGTGATGGAGGAGTGGATCAGGGTGTCACGGAGGGAACGATCCCTGCGGAATGCCGTCGGGGGAGGGGGGCGGGGGGAGGTGAAGGGAAGATGTGTTTGGTGGTGGCATCATGCTGGAGTTGGCGGAAATGGCGGAGGATGATCCTTTGAATGCGGAGGCTGGTGGGTGATAAGTGAGGACAAGGGTCCCTATCATGTTTCTGGGAGGGAGAAGAAGGTGTGAGGGCGGATGCACGGGAGATGGGCCGGACACGGTTGAGGGCCCTGTCAACAACCGTGGGTGGAAAACCTCGGTTAAGGAAGGAGGAGGACATGTCAGAGGAACTGTTTTTGAAAGTGGCATCATCAGAACAGATGCGACGGAGGCGAAGGAACTGAGAGAATGGGATGGAGTCCTTACAGGAAGCGGGGTGTGAGGAGCTGTAGTCGAGGTAGCTGTGGGAGTTGGTAGGCTTGTAATGGATATTGGTGGACAGTCTATCACCAGAAATTGAGACAGAGAGGTCAAGGAAGGGAAGGGAAGTGTCAGAGATGGACCATGTGAAAATGATGGAGGGGTGGAAATTGGAAGCAAAATTAACAAGTTTTTCCAGGTCCAGACGAGAGCATAAAGCAGCACCGAAACAATCATCGATGTACTGGAGAAAGAGTTGTGGGAGGGGGCCGGAGTAGGACTGGAACAAGGAATGTTCCACATACCCCATAAAGAGACAGGCAAAGCTGGGGCCCATGCGGGTACCCATAGCCACACCTTTTATTTGGAGGAAGTGAGAGGAGTTTAAGGAGAAATTGTTCAGTGTGAGAACAAGTTCAGCCAGACGGAGGAGGGTAGTGGTGGATGGGGATTGTTCGGGCCTCTGTTGGAGGAAGAAGTGGAGAACCATCAGACGTGGCTGTTTTAATATGTCTGATTCCATTTAAACTCATGAATCTCTGAAACTCTGTACTGCTAAAGACTGTAACGTTATCAGAAACGATGGGCGGAATTTTCCGAGCCCGCTGGTGGCGGGAGTGATAGGAGGCGAGCGCGGAAAGTAGAGCGGGACCCACTTCACGACGGCATGTGGGCAGGTCGCGACCTTCCGCTTAGCCCGCTGATGGAGGGCTGCTTTTCCCGTCATTGTTCGGCGGGGAGCTAATCGTAATACATTAGCATATAATTAAAAGGCCATCTCTTGGACCCCCGCCGTATTGTCCGTCCCGCCAATGTGTTTCGCAACAGTGCGCAGGAAATGTGCACTTGGCAGCCTTCACTTTGGGAGAACTGAGGTGAATGAGCAGCAGCACTTTTCACGGCTTGCCTGTTATTTACAGGCCTCAGGGGCACCGGGGTGGGCTGGGGGTGGGGGGGGTGGGGGTGCAGGGGTGCGGGGGAAACTGATGCCCTGCAGGTGACTGCCGAGGAATTGGGGTTGTCTGGGGCCAAGTGCTGGCCAGCCTCGGAGGCTTCTGCTGGGGGGGGGGAGGCGGGTGGTAAGTGCTGCCCTGGTGCTGCATCCCATGCACAGGCAATCGAGTGGGGGGGCAGGGTAAGCGAGGGAAGTGGCCACGCATTAGGGACACCTGTATAAACTGACCATGCCTCTGCAACTCAGACAGATCAGGCACAGCCATGGTGATATGACTGGGGTCGGGCTCCTAGCCTGCCCACACATGCAAGCAACGCGGAGGCACCAAGGGGCCAGCAAGTGCTCCATACCTTACCCCGTCCCCCGCCCCCACCCCCCTCTCCCCCAGCACAGACTTCGAGTTCGCCACCACTTTATTAGACCGCGGAGCAGTTGGACTGAACACGTTGCACAATCTCCTCGCCAACGCTGGCCATGTAGCAGTCACTGCAGGAGGTACTCACGGCCCTTTGCAATCTCAGCATCCCGGTTTGGACCAGTGTCCCCCATGTGGCAGGTTGACAGGGCAGCCATGCAGCGCATTCATCTCTGACCATCCGAGGGGTGACCAGCACTCTCCAGGAAGAGTTAAGGGGCGGTCACACAGGGCTAGGAAAGGTGCTAAATACAGCCATGATAACCACGTACCTCTCTCTCTTTCATGCTGCAGGAGGACCACGTCAGCATTATGGATCCTGGTGACCTAGCTGAGTGCCTGATGGCCTACAGAGACTGTCGAAGATGGAGGAGAGAGTGACTGAGGCACCTGGCCGCGCAAAGGGAGGAGCAGCAGCCTCATGAAGAAGGGGCAGCAGGGTATCCTGCACACACTGCCCAGGAGCGACAGCGAGCTGTGGCTGGTCTGCACCTAGCGACACACAGATGCTGCCTGCCATTCCTGCAGATGACTGAGAACCAGTGTCGCCGACGACTGCGCATGCCTAGGGACCTGGTGGCTCACATCTGCCACTTACTGCAGGACTTGGTGCCAAGGGAACATGGAAGGCACCCACTGCCAGTGGCTGTGAAAGTGGCTGCGGTGCTCGATTTCTATGCCAGTGGCTCCTTTCAGGGCTCCACAGGTGACCTCTGTGGGGTTTCATGATCCACCACCCACAAATGCATCCATGAGGTCACAGATGCCATCTTCTCCATGGCACACAACTTTGTGCATTTTGCCTGGGACTGGGACAGTCAGGATGCAAGGGCCATTGGATTCACCGCGATCTCGGATTTCCCACAGGTTCAGGGTGCGATTGACTGCGCCCACGTGGCACTCAGGTCTCCATCGCTACACTCAGTGGACTTCATCAACCGCAAGGGTTTCCACTCACTGAACGTGCAACTGGTGTGTGACCACCGTCCTGCAGTTGTGCACACGGTTTCCAGGGAGTGTGCACGACGCCTATGTCCTCAGTCACTCACAGATCCCTGCAGTTTTCCAGGGTCCACAGAGGCTGCAGGGTTGGCTCATTGTGGACAAGGGATACCCGCAGAGGCCGTGGCTGATGACACCCGTGCGGCGGTCTCAGGCTGTAGCAGAGCGAATGTATAACGTGGCTCATGCTGTAACTTGCAACTTGGTGGAGCAGACCATTGGGATGCTGAAGATGAGGTTCTGGTGCCTGGACCGGTCTGGTGGAGCCCTGCAATACAGTCCGCCGAGGGTGTCACACATCATCGTCATCTGCTGCGCCCTTTACAACCTGGCGCTGCAGCTGACGATGATGTGTGACACCCTCTGCGGACTGGCTGAGGAGGAGATGGAGGAGCTGCATGTCTACTCCAATTAGGAGTTGAGGGTGAGGGGTGTCCTTGGCAATGACCACGGGGATGAGGCTCTCGCACTGGCTAGATGAGGCAGGCACACTTGGGAGGCCCTCATAGTTGCCAGGTTTGTGGAGGATGATGACGACATGCAGTGAGGTGTTCCCATGGTTCCTCACATCGCAGTTGTGAATGTTTGACTCCAGTCTGGCTTATCGCAGCACCAATACCCTCTGTGAGAATGTTCCTGTCATGGAGATGCAGTGGAGGCCCTAATAGTTGCTCAATTTCAGGAGGATGATGATGACATGCAGTGAGGACACTCCATAGATCTTCACATAGACTCTGAGAATGTCTGACTCCTGTCTGACCGAGGGCAGCTCACTTGTGCTCTATGATCAGGGCCATCTCAGAGACGCTGCCATGAAACTTTAGATGCATCTGATGCTGTGTCTGCCTTCAGCACCTCAGCCCTTCAGGAGTTGGTGCACAGCATCACTGGTTGCAAATGCTGGTGAGATGGGGGCCAGCCCCAACTTAAAGGTACTGAGAGCACACAGTGAGAATGAGAGAACTCTGTGGATCATGCCCACTACATTCTGGCGGCAATGACCAGCACTGCTGAGGTGCAGGCATCAGGAATATTTCCAGGGAGTGTGAGGCTGGACCATCACTGGTCTGAAGGCTGCACAGAGCACAGGGAAGAGGCCTGGACTGAGACACCTGCCTTGTGCAGAAAGGTTTCACATCTGAGTGACAAGAACACTGCTCATCAGAACAAGGAGCCATAGGCAGGGAGACATTCTTGGGAGTGTATTGACAATAGTGAACATTATGTATTAGTGATTAACACACTTGCCCAGGCTGTGCAACTAATTCTCCTTAACGTTCCTAACCCTGCCTGATGCTCCCCGGACATGCACAGCAGAGGTGGAAGCAGCCTGCTGACTGTGATGCCCTGTCTGTGATGACTTTGGCTGGCGTCCTCTGGAGGACCAAGACTTGGAGGGCCCCGGCCTGCTTTCGGGGTCCTGCTGTGTGGCAGTGGCACCCTCCTCGGCCTGTGAAGCTGGGTCTGCGGAGGTCACAGGAAGAGGGGATTTGGATGAGCCTATCACTCCCAGAGTCACCTGGGTGGATGGCCCCGGAGCGTGCACCTGCTGGTCTTCCTCCCTGTGGGTGCCCGAGGACCCCTGGCTGACGCCTTGAGTGGAAGGGGTAGCTGGAGTGAGATCGAGCTGCCCAGCACCCCTCTCGCATACAGACTGATGCAGGCTAGCTATGGCATCAGCAATGGAACTAAGCCCGCGCAGCAGTGCAGGAGTGACATCCTGGACCAAGGTCTCCATGGCAGCCACCATCCTGCCAGTGTTGACCTCGGTGCGTTGGCATGCCGACAATATCACCTCAACCTGAAGACGGACAGACTCCTTCATTGTGCCTTGCAATCTGAGGAGTGCAGCGGACATCTCTTCCTGATGTCTTTGCAAAGCTGGCCTTTGCAGCTCCAGCAACTGTGACATGACCGAGTCCAGAGGCTTATCATCTGACTAGGACTTAGCAACATTCTGGCCTCCAGCAGTCCTCCGAGTGCCGAGGACCTGGGAAGTCCCTGCCTCCGCCTGCTGTGGATCAGAAAGTGCGATGTGCTCACCAGATTGTAATCCCGAGGCTACTCTAAAACTAGGTCCCACCGAGGTTTGTGTCTCTGCGCTGGTGGAGGGTGTTGGTGAGCACTGTGACAGGGCTTCAGGGAGGGTCCCTTCAGATTCCTCTTCAGAGGTTTCTTCAGAGCTTGCTTGGAGGCCCTGGGCCATGGACACTGTCGGCTGTTTCCCAGGTGTGCCTGCGAAAGCAAGGGGAGATAGTTAGTGCATGGCAGTGGCCTGTCAAAGAGGACACATCACTCACAGCATGGTTGTCTGATGGATGTTGCACTGCTGGATCCTCACTTGGTAGAGCAGCGCTGACCTTACCGTCAGCACAAGTCCTGTCTCGGCCATCGCCAGGCAGCTAGATGGCTCTGTTTTCAAATTCTGTGAGAACTTTGAATTCCGGCATCCCTCCACCTGTCTGCAACCTTTCCCTCCTGTTGTGAGCCAGTTTGTCCTGCATGGATAGAGATGGGGAGAGCGTATCAGGACGCCTGCCGGGTCAGATGATAAGCATGCCTGGCCTGTGTGGGTGGTGAGTGGTCCCATGGACAGGATGAGGACAATGATGGTGTGTGTGAAAGAGTGAATGGTGATGTCCCTTGAACTGGCAGTGAGTGAGGGCCCTGTGGGTGTGTGATGGGTTTGTGAGTGTGTGAGTTGAGGGTGATGAGAAGAGTGACTTACCCTGGCGGAATGGAGGAGATCATGCATCCTTTTGCAGCACTGGGTGGCTGTTCTCCTCTGCAGGGCGTTTGCGCTGACCACCACGTCCCAAGCCGGGTTGGTGACATTGCTACCCATCCTGCGGCCAGAGCGGGGGTAGAGCACATCCCGGTGGGCCTCCACGGCACCCAGCAGTCACTCGAGGGACCCCTCATTGAAGAAGGGGTCAGCAGTCTTCTTTCCTTTGCTGGTCATGTCTCCCAGACAGCGGTGATGACTGGTGGCGATGAGCGCTTTGCTGGCGGCTGCCTTTTAAACATGGCAGCTGGCGCAACGCAACAGCGGAGTGATGGCGAGTGGGTGAATGAGAGCCCGCCCACCATGGAAAGAGCGTGTTTCCTGGGAGTGAATATATAATGAGGTGGTCTCGGGAAGATACGGTGTGAAAACCCGCCATTCTCATCCCTGGGTAGGACTCCATTTTACCCACCCGCTACCGCACTTAATGCAATTCTGGGAAAATTCAGTCAGATGATTTCCAGTAGGCCATGTCTGCTAAAACAGTGTCACAGCTTCTTGATAGTTGCACTCAATGTTGGCGATTTGACTTTGTCTACATCCATCCATTTGGAATGTGCATCTCTGATCAACAGAAACATGGTGCCTAAGAATGGTCCTACATAATCAATATGTAGTCCAACCCAGGGTCGACTAGGTCACTCCCATGGATGCAGGGGAACTGAAATAGGCAAGCTCTGTTGTTGCTGACAATGGAGACAGTGCTTGACCATGCTTTCAATGTCACTGTCAATGCCTGGCCACCAGACATAGCTCCGCGCAAGCATTTTCATCTTCGATGTGCCTGGATGTGCACTTGAAACTCTGTGAATAGTGGGTCTCTTCCTTGTGAGGGGATGATAACACTTGATCCCCACAACAAAATTCCATCTTGACACCTTAACTCTGTGTTTCTGGCATGGAATGGTCTCAAATCTGACCAACCTTGCTAAACAAAGTTTCTGACTTTTGACAATATTGGACCTCGGTTCACCAAATTTCTAATTTGCTTCGGTAAGGGGAGATAACTGAGTGCTTCAGCATTTGCAATATACACACCAGGACGGTACATAAAGGTATACTCATACAGAGATAATATCAAAGCCCAATGTTGTATTCTTGCTGATGCTATTGGCAGAATGGCTATATCCTCACTCAATAAATCCATTAATCGTTTATGGTCTGACACAATGGTGAAATGTCGTCCATTCAGGTACCGGTAGAATTCCTTCACTCTGAATACCATCAATAAATCTTCCTTTTCTAGCTGGGAATAACCCTTCTCGGCTGTGGAGAGGGTTCTCGAGACGTGGCCAATGGGCCTTTCTGATCCATTTTCCATTTTATGTGATAACACAGCTCCGACACCATAAGGAGAAGAATCATATGTTAACATCAACTCTTTCAATGGGTCGTAGTGTACCAATAAACACGATGAATGCAACAGCTTCTTTACTTTCACAAAAGACTTTGAATTCCATGACCAATGGTGATTCTTTTTTAACAACAAGTGTAATGGTGCCAACACGGCTGATAAGTTCGGCAAGAAGTGGCTATAGTAGTTGATCAGACCCAGGAAGGACTTGACTTTGGTTATATCGGACAGTGAGGGTGCATCTTTTATTGCCCAAACTTTCTCTTCTACCGGATGCAAACCTATGGCGTCCATTTTGTGACCCAGGGAATTAACTTTTGGTGCTTGAAATGTGCATTTTCCTTTTTTAACCATACGCCAGCTTCCATGAACATTCTTAGCACTTCTTCCAGGTTGGCCAAGTGTTCAGTCTTGGTTGACCCTGCGATCAGAACATCATCTAGGTATACAACCACTCGGAGAAGCCCTTGCAAAAGACTGTCCATTGTTCTTTGGAAGATAGAGCATGCAGATGAGACTCCAAAGGGTAGGTGAGTGTACTGATAAAGACCCTTGTGTGTGTTAATAGTCATATATTCTCTCAATGTGCAATCCAGCTCTAATTGTTGGTAGGCATGGCTTATATCCAATTTTGTATAGGATTTGCTTCCAGCCAACTTTGCATATAAGTCGTCTATCCTTGGAATGGGGTACTTATCTAATTTTATTGCCTTGTTTATGGTCAATTTATAGCCCCCACAAATGCATATGGTTTGGTCAGGCTTAACCACTGGAACTATGGGTGCTGCCCACTCCGAGAATTGGACAGGTTGGATGATGCCCAGCTTTTCTAACCGGCACAGTTCTACATCCACCTTCTCCTTCAACGCATAAGGCACAGGTCCGGGTCAAAATTTTTCTTTCATCGGGCAGGTGTGCGCCCGACCTGAGCAAACGTAAAATGACGCGCGATGACGACATTGTGCACTCGCGCGATATTTTGGTCAGCGGGCGCGCGCGGGAGTCGGCAGCACCCCCCCCCGATAATTAAGCGGCCTATTAAGTCCCTTAATCAATTAATTGACTAGAATTTTCCGCTGCCCGTCCAACTGTTTGGTTGACGGGTGGACGAAAAGGCCAAGTGGCCTTTGCATTTTTGGAGAAACCTCATCCATGGGCGGGATGGGCTTCGACCAGTGATTTAAAAAAAACCTTTCAACGCTCATTTTTAACATGTTTTCAATATTCTTAATATCTTTATTTTGATTATTAAAAATCTTCAGCTGCCTCAGGGAGCTTTTACTGTGTGCACCCGCGCTCATGTGTGAACTTCAGCCCTCGCGCTCCTCACGCTCCCACCCCAGCAGTGCTGCTGCAGCGCACGATTCATGCTGGCTGGCTGTTGATTGGTCAGCCAGCATGAAATTGCGGTTGGGGCCCGGTCATGGGTGGCGGTCAGTTTCCCGGCTGCTCCCGTGCCCTCCCGGCACGCCTAGCCAAAGAGAGTAAAATTCTGCCCGTGGTGTCGTCTGAGGATCCACATATAATTTTACTTGCAAACCTTTTAACTTCCCTAATTTGTCCCGAAATACACTGTCATATTTCCTTAGCAGTTCAGGAACTTCTACTTTCAGGCGAAATATCTCAGACCAGTCAAGCTTGATTTTCTGTAACCAGTCTCGGCCTAGAAGGCTAGGTACTCCTCCTTTCACTATTATCACTGGCAGGTGGATCGTCTGTTGCCTATAAGACACCTTTACCCGAATAGATTCTCCTGCCTATGTCTTTAATTCAGTGGTTGTCTGCTCCAGGTTTAGTGGTTGGGTACCTTCATTAAGGTATTTGAATGTGTGTTCTCCCACCACTGTAGCTGATGCTCCAATATCCACCTCCGTTATTAACTTGGATTGTGACAGTGATAGGTTTGGTATTTACAGTGGAGACGCTATACAGGGAATAGATGTCAGCGTCAGCAGCTTCACGTTCTGCTGTATTTTTTAATTCAATCATGTTGGTTTGCTGCTTTACGGGCTGTTGCGACTTTGCCCTGCATTGCCTTACTACGTGACTTTCTTATGGCAGTAATGGCATTCTGCCTCCTTGAATTCACAGGTGTCTGATCTGTGGTCCCCCCAACATCTGTAACAAATTAACGTTGGAGTTGCTGCTGAAGTGTTTCTACTAGGCCTTTTTGTGTTTCTAACATTGGACATTGCCTCTCGCTTCAACGCCGTGGGTCTGGTTTTCGCAACACACTCAGCGGTAGGTTCCTGCCCCACATGAAGAACGGCGCCATGTTGTATGTGTTACAAAGTCTGCGACTCTCTCGCAGCACTTTCCATGGTGAGGGAGATTTCTAGGGCGTGCTTAAAGTCGATGTCGACCTTGGCGAGTAAACAGCGCTGAATGGCATCGTCCAGAACTCCACAAATTAACTTGTTCCGCAGCGTATCATTTAATGTGTCCCCAAAGTTGCAGTGTTCTGTCAACTGCTTCAGTTTCACCACATAGGTTGCAATGGACTCTCCCGGGGCCCTAGCTCTGGAATTAAATTTAAAACGCTGCATTATTGTGAATGGCTTCGGCTAAAAATACGTTTTCATGAGGTCCACTAATTTATTAAAGGATTTAGAATTGGGCATGTTCGGGGCCCTCAGGTTGCAGATGAGATTGTACGTCTTACTGCCATATACACTCAAAAGGATTGCATTCTGCTTTTCCTCCACGGTAATTTCGTTTGCTACTAAATAAAAACCAAAGGCGCTCTACATACTGGCTCCAGTTTTTCATAGTCACGTCATAGGGATCAATTCTGCGAAGAGTGGCATGACTGGTGAGCAGTCTTTTCTTTTTCTTAAGGTTCGATGCACTCACGTTAACAAGGTGAGGTGCAGCGTCGGAGCTATTTTATCCCCGTGGCAAAATGTAATGACTTGATGGAACGGTTAGGTTTCTACAAAAAAAAAGAAATTTATTACAGAGAGGTTTTCAGGTGCTACATGCTCGACCAGGACTCTCGTCAGGAAACCCCACCCCCTGGATTGCCCGTGCTTAGGGCTCATTGGTTGGAGCCTCCCAGAACATCACGTGACCCCTGGTAGGCAGCAGGAGAGGCTATACCTTCAGTTACTACAGTCCTGAAGGACGTGTTAGATAGGAAAGGTTTGGGAAAAGGCCACAGTAGAAGCGCAGGCGAGTTTAATGGACTTGGTTGGAGTGTGGGGTGATTGCAGGAGGGTAGGGTGGTCAGTAGATTATATTTGAGGGGTCAGTGATCGCTGGGGTGGTGATGGGTAGGGTGTGGCTGAGGGAGCCATTGATTGTGAGGGGGTCAAGCAGGGATCAAGGCAGTAAAGCTGACCTTGTGGAAAGGGGAGTTAGGAGTTTTAGGAAGAATAAAAAAAGCTTATTATCTAAAGTGTGAGAGATTGCAGAGCTCTGAGATTCAGAGGGATCTGCGTGTCCCAGTGCATGAATCACAAAAGGTTAGTATGCAGGTACAGCAGGTAATTAGGAAAGCTAATAGAATGTTATCATTTATTGTGAGGGGTATTGATTACAAAAGTAGGGAGGTTATGCTTCAGTTGTACAGGGCATTGGTGAGACCACATCTGGAGTATTATGTATAGTACTGGCCTCCTTAAAGAAAGATGTAAATGCATTAGAAGCAGTTCAGAGAAGGTTTACTAAACTAATACCAGGGATGTGTTATGAGGAATGGTTGGACAGGCTAGGGTTGTGTTCACTGGAATTTAAAAGAATAAGAGGCGACTTAATTGAAACCTTTGAGATCCTGAGGGACCTTGACAGGATGGATGTGGAGAGGATGTTTCCTCTTGTGGGAGGATCTAGACCTAGGGGTCAGTGTCGATCATTTAAGACAGAGATGAGGGGAAATTTTTTCTCTCAGAGGGTAGTGAGTCTTTGGAACTCTCTTCCTTAAAAGGCGGTGGAAGCAGAGTCTTTGAATATTTTCAAGGCAGAGCTTGATAGATTCTTGATTAACAAGGGGGTGAAAGGTTATCAGGGGTAGACAGGAATGTGGAGTTGAGGTTGTATTCAGATGAGCCATGATCTTATTGAATGGCGGAGCAGGCTCAAGGGGACAAGTGGCCTACTCCTCCGCCTGATTCGTATGTTCATATGTATGTATGCTCTTATGTTCATATGAGTTTACAGGAAGAAACATTCCTACTCTCGCTGCTCCACAAGCAGTGTTGAAAAGACCACTTACCTGATGGGTCCAGCCCTTCTCGCCTCCATTTACCTGCTGACTTTCCCATGGCTAGGGAAACCCTGCTGACGTGAGTTAAAAATAGGAACTGTTGCTGAAATGAAGGCCCTGAAAGGACCTTTGGCTAGGCTGCTCGGTGCCTGGAAAGTGCAATCAGGGACCTACAATGAGCCTGAGCTCCAGATTTACATTGTTTAATCAGCCTCTCACCTGGTTAAGGCTGGTGGGCTGCTCTTCTTTTTATAGACCCATCTGAAAGTTGCAATCAGGTGAAGCTTGGCCATCAATAAGGTCAGCCAGGTGGCCCCCTTACCCTGCTTCCGCCACCCCACCTGCGCCCTCCAAATTTCATTTGTTGGCTGTCAATTTTTGAGACGCAAGGCTGACAATCACCTTCGCTAACCTGTGGAACTCAGGATTTGGATCCCTTCCACTCAATCTATTCGGAAATTATGAGCACAAGGCACCGCAATTGCATGATGCAGTGTGGATGGACCAGAACACCTTTTCCTGGGTAACATTGTTTTCATGTAAACACACTTCTAGACTTGAAATATTTGCTGATAATAAATGTGATTTGCTGACAGGTAAGGGAGTAAGGAAAGGGAAAAAGAAAGACTTGTACTTATATTGTGCCTTTCACAACCTCCGAACATCCCAAATGGTTTCACAGCTAATGAGAACATTGTTACTCTAGTAAACTCAGTAGCCCAGTGCAAACATCAACTCAATGACTCAATCATCTGTTTTCGTGTTGTTGATTGGGGGATAAATATTGGCCAGGTTACCAGGACAAAGTCCCCTGCTTTTCTTTGAAATAGTGCCATGAAATCTTTTACAACTTCCTGAGAATGCCGACAAAGCCTTAATTTAACTTCTCACCTGAAAAGCAGCACCTCCAACAACACTCCCTCAGTACTGCACTGGAGTGTCAGCCCAGAATTATTGTGCTCAAGTCTCTGGAATGGGTCTTGAACTCTCAACCTTCTGACCCAGGATCAAGAGTTCCTCTATCAGCTGAGGAGGGATATACTAATATTAGAGGCAGTTCAGAGAAGGTTCACTGCATTGATTCCAGAGCCAGTAGTCTCTAGAGTTCTCTACCCTGGAAAGCAGTAAAAGCTGGGTCACTGAACATATTCAAAGCTGAATTAGATAGATTTTTGATCTACTAGGGGGGTCAAGGGTTATGGGGTGGGGGGGAGGTAGTGGGGGGGGGTGGGGGGGTGGTGCGTGAGGGGTAGGTAGGAAAGTGGAGTTAAGGTCACCATCAGATCAGCCAAGATCTTATTGAACGGTGGAGCAGGCTCGAGGGGCCAAATGGCCAACTCTTGCTCCTATTTCTTGTCTTCTTATGTTCTGAGCGACAATTGTTACAAATTTTGAGCACTGGATTTTTAGAGATGGTTGGCTTTCTTTGCTTAGAAGCCTGAAGAGATTGGTTAGAATGCTTGGAAGAATTCAAGATGGCCCATAGGCTGCTGAACAATTTTTTCTCTTTCCAGAGTCAGTTTAGCTTTTAAGAATGACGTGCTGCAAGTCTCCGTCCGCCCATCATCACACCACCTAACAGACATGATAGTTCTATGAACACAGGGCACTGTGATCTTACAAAGTGCACACTCTGTTAAAATGACAAATAGGATGGATCTGCAACGAATTACTGCAGAACAGTAATTTGGGTGTACCTGCACCACAGGGACAGCAGCGGTTCAAGAAGGCAGCTCACCACCACCTTCTCAAGGGCAATTAGGGATGCTGGCCTAGACAGTGACGCCCACATCCCGTAAATGAATAAAAAAATAGCAACAGCCTTCCGGGAGCCAGGAAGATTGTAGACAGACTGTTACCAAGAAAATCTTCATTCTTCAGTGCAGCAATTTGTTACATTTGTTTTTTCTCTTATTTTAAAGGGTGCTTTGTGGTTTTGTTGCCTTTGGTTTCAGCTGCAATCAGCCTAGAACTTCATGCCTGGGTATTTTGTGAGTGCTGGGAAGAAAGGTCAGGCAGTTATCATATATTAGGTCAGCCAACTGTGAATTAAATAGCCTTCTGATAGGTTCTGTTAGAACTTGCACCTTTTCTAGCCTCGAGGCAAGTGTAAATTGTTAGTTGCACGGATTTTCAAGACAGCTCATTACTTTTGCCCTTGGATTGCTGATTTGCTAGACCGCTTGGTTGGCATCATTAGTGAAATGTGTGCAGCATGAATCCAGGATCCTGTAAAGATTGTCCTCCACTCTATTAATTAAGAGCTTGATTCACAATATGAAAACCCGCTTCCTTCCCTTGATGTTACCAGACCTTTTGCCTCCAATTGTGCTTTGACAGTGGTGAATTTTAACACACTGTGGAAGTTAACTCACTCCACCTTGAAAACGAACTTGGGAAGCGTTGAGGGGAAACACATTAAAACTGTTAGATTGAACATCAGGCTTCACGCATCCTGCAAAACAGGATTTCATCCCCCATTTGGCTGTTCGAAATGTTGCTCTTTCTAGTATCAGTGAACAAGAGCCATCTTCAGTATTTGGTTTACGTCATTGGCTGGATTTTGCAGCAGCACTGGCAAAGGACGGAAGCATCAGAGTTTGGCGTCATTACTCCTCTGAGGCCGACTGCAAATTCTGAAATCCACACATGTGCAGTCAAATACAGGAAGATCAAGGTTAACACACCAGTGTAGCACTGTCGGAGGCGCCGTCTTTCGGATGAGGTGTTAAACTGAGACCTGTCTGCTTGTTCAGGAGGATGTAAAAAATGCCATAGTACTATTTGCAGGGAAGAGCACGGGAGTTGTCCCTGGTTCCCTGGTCAATATTTAGCCCTCAATCAACATCACAAAACAGACTGGTCATTGGGCAGAATTTTCCATGCCTGCTGGCATCGGGCATGAGTGGACAAGATGGCAGGATGGCCAAAAATCCGTTTCATGACACCGTGAAACCGGCTTGTAATCGTCTGCTCTGCCTGTCATTGGTGGGCCGCGTTTCCCACTGCTGCAGGTTGGAGCTTCATTGTAATACATTTGCATATCATTATAACGCCAGCTCGACGGAATCAACCTCCCATGCTGGATCATCTGAGCACGCCGCGTGATTGCACGCTGAAATGTTTCACAACTGAATATAAGCAACGTGCACCTGGCGAGCTGCACTTCACCCGGCCTTTGAGGCTTGTTTGACGACCGTGCTTCGGGCAGCTCTTGTGGTCATCAGCGCTGGGCTTTGCAGGCAGCACCACATCACTTTTAGGGGGCTCATCATCAGATCTATACTTGCGAGACCATTCGTTAAGGTCGGGGTGGATTTTCAATGGCTTGCTTGGGGAAGGGGGAGAAGTGGCTTCAGGCAAGGGAAGAGGCTGCAGGGCAAGGGTATTACTTGCAAGGGGGCGGGGGGGCATTCCAGGGTGTGTGTGGGGACACAGGTTGATCTGTGCAAGTGGCCTCAATATGGTGAGGGCCAAGGAGGCAGTCTCCAGAGGAGCTGAGGCCAGATGGACATGTGAGGGTGTGTGTGACAGAGTGAGTGGTGATGTTTCTTGAGCTGGCAGTGAGTGAGATGAATATGTGATGGTCTTGTGAGTATGTGAGTTCAGAGTGTTGAGATGGTTGCCTTACCCTGGCGGCATAGATGAGATCATTCATCCTTCATCTGCATTGGATTGCCAACCTCTTCTGTGCAGAGTTGACACTGACCACACCTGCCACCACCTCCCAAGCCAGAGTGGTGAGACTGATGGGTCTTCTGTGGCCAGACCGGGGTTAGAGGACACTGCGGTGGGCTCCAACAGTGTCTGGAAGTTGCCCCAGGGATGCATCACTGAATTGGAAGAGGAAGCCTTCTTGCCTTTTGGGGCCATGTCTTCTGTGCAGCAGTCCTGGGCTGGAAGCACTAAGAGGTGTGGCACGGCTGCACCTCTTTAAACATAGTGCCCGGAATGAGGAAGCGGTGAGGTATAGCGTGGCGGGCAAATGAAAGCGCGCCTGTCATGGAAATGGAGTATTTCCAGGGAGTGCATGATTAATGAGGCGGGTTTGGGACGATACAGCCTGAAAAGCTGCCATTGTGGCCGGCGGGTAAAACGTTCTATTTCCCGCCCGCTACCGCACTGAGTGCAAATCTGGGACGATTCTGCCCATTATCACATTGGTGTTCTTGGGTGCTTGCTGTGTGCAAAAACGGCTGCCATGTTTCCTGCATTACAACATTACCTGCAATTCAAAAGTACTTTTTATTCTTTCATGGGGTGTAGACATCACTGGCAAGGCCAACATTTGTTGCTCATCTCTAATTGCACTTGATAAGTTGGTGGTAAGCCAGCTTCTTGAACCACTGCAGTACATTCAGTGAGGGTACATCCACAGTGCTGTTAGGACTTCAGCGACATTGAAGGAACAGCAATATAGTTCCAAGTCAGGATGCTTTGCAGGGGACTTGTAGGTACTGGTGTTCTCATGCGTCTGATGCCCTTGTTCTTCAAGGTGGAATTAAGGAGACAGTTAAAGAAATATAACCATTTTATAAAACCTCGCATTCCTAACACCTACAAGGTAAGGCATTTTAAAATATTCTTACCTGAATGTAGAGTCGAGAGGAGCAGGACCGCTCATTCCCAATCCCATTTAAAGAACACAGACCACACTGCTACCCCCCAAGCCTTCCGGCCATCGATCTCCCTTCCGTCCCCTTTTCCTCCCTTGCCCACAACATTCAATTATCTGAGGTTTTGCACTAGGCTGGTTCGATTGAAATGAGGCACGGGAGGCAATATCAGGTACGCCTCAGACCTCCCCATAAAGACGTGGGTGCCCGAATGTCTACACCCATTGGCCCATCCAGCCTGCCCATCCTGACATCTCCACTCTATGCTATAAAACGTCTCTTACAATATTACTTCTTCTGAGGAACTTGTCCATTTACTTTTTTAAGGTCCTTGCAACCACTTACACTAGCAGCTTGCACCATGAGTTAATTATTCTTTTCCTGAAGAAATTTATCTCGATCGCCTATTCATTTTAGCCTTCCTCGTGCTGATTTTATGCATCTGGGCTCTGTAATCCTGCACCTGGCAGAGAAAAAAATGATCCTTTTCAATATTACATAAATTCTTTGTAATTTTGTTAATCTCTCCTTTCAGCCTTCTCTCCTCGAGAGGCAAGTGCTAGGGGACATAGTTACTTCTCATAGCTCAGTTCCTTAGGTTCTATATTAATCTTATAAACCTCTGCTCAATCCCTTCCAATAAAATTCTATCCCTTTTGGAACAAACCAGATCACAATCTTTCAGGCTTGGTTTAATCTAAGTCAATTTTAATTTAATATAACAATTTTATAGAGCAAATTTAATATCTTTTTTTTTGGATTTCTATATTATACATTTTGTTAGGTAACAATTAATTTGATTTCTTTAGAATCTGGGAACACTGAGTTAATCATGTTATCACTCTATCCACCAATATTCTGACATCTTTCTTCTGCTCTGACATCTCCACTGAGCATATTTTCTTTTATTAAATCTGATCACTTTACACTTACTGGTGATAAATTGCATCCGTCATTTTTTTTTTCCTGCCCTCAAACTCAGAACCTCCAGGCCCTTTGATTTCTAAACCTTATTGATCCCTGATATGGTCAAACAGGACCTTCACAGCAACTTGAAATTTCAGCGATCCCTGCAATTGAGATTCCATGTGTGAAGAATGGTAAAACCACATGAAATGACTCAGATGCTGTACCTTATCTGCCACCGTGACTCCTGCTTAAAGCTTACCATTCAGTCACATCCAGTTCTGTTGGTCATAGCCACTTCGTCTCTTCAAACCACAAGTTCCAGGAGGAAACAGCAACATTGTAATGGCAAGAACATTAAAAAAAAACTTGCATTTATATAGAGCCTTTCATGTCCTCAGGACCCCCTCCTCCCCAAACACTTTATGGCCAAGGCTGTAATTTTTGCAATGTAGTCGTTTGTCTTATAGAAAATGTGACAGCCAACTTACACATAGCGAGGTCCAATAAGCAGTATTTAAATAAATGACCTGTTAATGGTTGAAGGGTAAATAATGGCCGGGGTGGGAGGACTGGTCTTCAAAATGGATCTTTTATGTCCACTTGAGAAGCTAGGCAGGGGCTTGGTTTAACACCTCATTCATAAGACAGCACTTCTTACAGTGTAACATTCCACTGTAAGTGCTGGCCTGGATTGTGGCTTCAAGTCTCTCGAGTGGGACACAAACACACAATATTCTTACTGAGAGATGAGAATGATACCAGTGAACCATTTCACTTGATTACAGACCAGTTCTTTGAGTACTGCATACCTTTCAAACATGAAGATGTTTTTGTTTGACTAAATCAACATAGTTTACTTGTAGACAATTAATTATGCTGAAGAATTGCTGAAAGAAGAGACATGTCTAAGCTTGCCAACCAATCAGCACTCTCTTCACATATGGTATAAATTGTTGTTTCCTCTTATATTGGTATTCTTGCGAAGTGTCCTGATGAGTGCAGGATGAAAAGCTTCCACATGTCTCTTTTTTCAGCAATACTCAAGTTCTGTACTACCAAACGATTATATGCTTAAGGGGTATGGATTAGCGGATACTTTTCAGAATAAACTTGAAACCTGATCTGATTTTATTATTTGGTGTAGAGCAGTCATGGATTTCCTATAATTGTTTAATATGAAGAAGGGAGATGGATAATTGTTGTGAGTGGTGGTCAAATTGGTACTATTGATAGAGTTGATCTGCAGGCACTTCGTGGGTGGAAACTTGAAGTTTATTTACAAGGACTCAGCAGCTACTACATGTGTGCTTTCAACTCCAACTCTGTCCCTATACTACTAACCACTGAGGTAGCCCGTGCTACTCTCCTATTGGTTACTATAGATCACATGATCTTCCTTAAGTATTATTCTTAAAGGTACATTACATACTAAATAAAACCATAATTACTACAATAATCATCTAAATAATCTGAGAAATTGGTGTTGTAATACATGCCACTAAAAGATTTTAAGGTCAGATTATCTATGATTTGCTATATTTAGTATATGTTATAACTATTTTCTTCATTTTAGTTTGCACTGTAAGTTATTTTATTTGAATCATATGAAGAAATTAAAGTGGAAAATATGTTTTGTTTCATTATAAAGCCTGACCTAATAAAGTAGCACTTTGATCGTGTTACCTCGCCACATGAAGAGACCATAGAATTCTAACTGTAATTTCTGTTTCAATATTTATCTTATTGAAGTTATACTGCTAAAGCAGTTAACATAAGTTTTCCAGCTGTGAAAAGTTAATAATTGGTATCTTATCAAGTTCCCATTTTGCCTGTAGTGTGCACTCTGTGTGATAACAAATCAGTTCAGTCACTATAGTGCAAAAATGGCATTTTGGCAGATGTGTTTGAATGGCATGTAGAAATTGCACTATGGGAGTAAGGTTCTATCTGTGTCCTATTCTTAAAATTGTAAACTAATTTATAAACAATGGATACATCATTTGCAACACATAGCATGCTGAGGAATGCTTGTTCCAATATAAAGTGGTATTTGATGCAGTTTGCCCCCATGCCATTCATTAATTGCTACATGGAAATACAACCTCAGAATTTACTGTTTTCATGGCTGTTCATCATGAAGGGCATTAATCAAAGAATCTTGAGCCATATTATAGTTAAATTGTAAAATTTTTAATATTACTGTTTGACAGGGTTGTACTCTATAAATGATATGATAAGTTCAATAACTATAGGCCATATGTTCTGAGTATTAATAATCTTATGTTAACCATCTGTCAGATAGAAAATTACTATCTTGGCATTTTAGCCCAGGTTGATTGATAACACTATGTTATATTTTCTGATAATGGTTTAACAGAGTGGTACCAGTAGACTAAAAATGTCAACTGGGCCAGTTTTTAAGTGGTGGATTCCATCGACTTAGATAAGGTAAGGGACGGGAGATTTAGAGGGGATTTGAGGAAATAATTTTTCACCAGAGGGTGGTTGGAAACTGGAACACACTGCCTGAGGGGTTGGTAGAGGCAGGAACCCTCACAACGTTGAAGAAGTATTTAAATGAGCACTTGAAATGCCATAGCATACAGGGCTATGGCCAAGTGCTGGAAATGGGACTCAAGTAGATAGATACTTGATGGCCGGCATGGACGTGATGGGCCTAAGGGCCTGTTTCTGTGCTGTATAACTCTATGATTCTACTTTATAATTCTGTCTATTTTAAATATATTGAAGGCCTGATAGCACCAGACCTTAAATTGGTCTTGGCTTCATCATTCCAACACATTTAAGTCAATATGTTTGCAGTCAATTGTTTTACATACTTGAAATGAGTTATCATTAGAAATTATTATGGAATGCATGCATTGTTATGCCTTAGGAAACAATGCTAATATTTTTTTAATAACACTGCTAGCTTGTTGCTTTCCTGAATGAACCTATTTGCATTGCACTGTAATTGTCCAGAAGGACACTGGAACATGCATATACAATGTTATTGCACAGTAAGAGCATAAGACTGATGCCGTGGATGTTCCAAAAGCTCCGTCTATTTGGTTAGAATTAAGAAGCATATCCTTACTTCATGGGGAGTTTATTGTACGTCATCAGAAGATGGACATGTGATAAAGGAAGAGCTAAGTTGACAAGTTGTAGAAACGTGAGACAATAGCAAACAGGGGTTTTAATTATCCAATCCAAGAGCGAATATAAGTGACAAAAGAAGAAGCTGGTTTGACAATGTATCGAAAACTGGCATGACCAACATGTAGTAGTGAGAGAACACCATTTCATTCTAAGGGCATGCTGGTTTCTCGAGGGCCGAGGGAGGCCCTAGAGAACAGCACCAGGTGGCTCTGAGTTTGTAAACTCAGCCAATGTGGAACATAAGTAGGAGAGGGTTCCACTCCGTGAATGCGCAAATTGTGATGTACAGTAATGGATATACAGCATGTCAACCTCGGGCATGTGGGAAGCTACAGCAAAGCATTGAATCTACGAAACCCAGCCATCACAAAGCTATTCAAAGAGAAATAAATGGGTAGATGGATCTTGGGGGACAAGACATTCTCCACCACTGTCTTCCCACCTGTTGTAATGGTGTTGGTTACAGAACATGTCTGTTAAAGAAGTCTTCGTAGTCTTCTGTATGTTAACAGCAATTCTTTATTAACTATATACATACCTGTAACTATATACATATAAACAGTAAAGGGTGCCGACAAGGAGTTATCTCCATGTTAGGATCTTAACAGGTCTCTGTTCAACATTACACTGACCCTAGCTCTGGGTCATGTGCCTTCTTACATCACTAAGTGAGCAGTACTGCACTCAGTCCACATTAACTCTGTATGTGCCAGGCCCTTATACTACACCACCCACACCCCATTCACCACCACATCGCTGCTGCCCCTCCCCCGCCATCCACCCAATGCCATAGTTGATGACACCATTCCATGATATCTGTAAGGAAGCACAGGAGTTTTACAGTTGAGACCAGGTAGTTTTGGAGAGGATTGCAAAGCTTTTGAAAGACAAATTCAGATGCCTTGGCAAGGCTTGCAGTATGTGCCAGAGAGGGTGAACATAAGAACGTAAGAAATAAGAGCAGGAGTCGGCCATTTGGCCCCTTGAGCCTGCTCCACCATTCAATAAGATCATGGTTGATCTGCTTGTGTTTTGAATTCCACATTTCCGTCTACTCCCAATAACCTTTGATTTCCTTGCCTAACAAGAATTTATCTACCACCGCCTTAAAAATATTCAGTGACCTCGCCTCCACCGCCTTCAGAGACAGAGAGTTCCAAAGTCACACAACCCTAAATTCTCCTCATCTCTGTCCTAAAAGGGCAACCTCTAATTTTAAAACAGTGCTCCCTAGTTCTGGACTCAACCATAAGAGGAACATCCTTTCCACGTTCACCTTGTCAAGACTGTTTTGGATCTTATATACTTCAATCAAGTCACCCCTCACTCTTCTAAACTCCAATGGGAACAAACACAGTCTGTCTCTCCTTTCCTCATAAGACAACCCATTCATTCCAGGTATCAATCTATTAAACCTCCACTGAACTACCTTCAACACATTTACATCCTTCCTTAAATAAGGAGACCAGGGTGGCAGCAATAATTGTGGTTTCTGTGATGATTGTCATTGTTACAATTTGAATGTTGCTGAAAAGAGGGACATGTTGCTGAAGCTTTTGATCTTGTACTCATCAGGACAAACACAAGAATGCCAAATTTCAAATGATCGCAACAACTTATATTGGTTGGCAAGAGGACTCAGATTGGCTGAGGATTAACATGGAGAAAGCGATGGGAAATAAGAGGCTCCCATGCTCCCAGGTAGTTCAAAAAAGGTGCAAGGCTTGACTATATTTCTTTTGCTTACTTTTCTCCTGTAGTATAAATTGTTGTGAGCATTTGAAATTTGGTATTCTTGTGTTTGCCCTGATGAGTGCAAGCTCAAAAGCTTCAGCAACATGTCTCTCTTTTCAGCAATATTCAAGTATCACCAAGCGACTGTTTCTGTTATAATTATATGCAATTGTATATTATAATTATATTTGAATGCCATATTACATTATAATTATATATTATAATTATAATTATGGTTTTCAACAATTTTTCATTGCAGGAAGGGCTCAGTCTGGATATACCTGATCAGGCCACCCTTTCAGGAGGAGACCGATGGATGGTGCGTGCTTAGACGTGACATTGCGTGAAGCTGCTGGAACTGTTAGGTGGCAACTATTGCAGTGAATTTCAGCATTGATTGCCTCCACTCATGAATTGCAGCTTGAACACCTTCTCTCCCGCTTGCCAATAAAAATAGCTTGAAATTAATATCCTCCCGCACACATCCACTCTCTTTGTCCTGATGTAGCTGTGTCATTTGTCATCACCCAAGTGGAGAAGATCTGCACTGATTGAGGGCATCCTTTTCTATATGACTGCGTTTGCTATGATTCAGTGATAATTCACCATTAAAACAAAAAAATTGCACAGGACAAACAAGCCTCCATCAATGGCAAAACACATACCCAAGTGCACATTCAATGACAATAAGTGCACCTCAATCCAGGAGTGGCCAATTATAAATAGGGCTCCATCAGCAACTCAGAGCAGAATAAGTGCACAGTTGATTGCTATACAATGTACAACAGAGCCTTATTGAGTAACTGTGAGCAAAGCAAACGTAATCTATAATTAACATTCTGGCTCGGATATTCCGAGGACTGGCAATCATTGTCAGGTTGCTGCTCCACTTAACAATTCCTCTGACCTGATGCTGTTCTTCATTTCTTGCAGGACCTTCCCCAGTCCGGCTTTTCCAGAAATTTGGAGGGCAGTGTCCATCAGGGAACACAGAGTACAGTGGGGGAAGAACAATTTTTACGGCATTCGATGCCATGTGCTCAGTTTAAAATACCAGTCTTTGAACGTTAGTGAATGGATAAGTGAGTGCGCGTGTGGATGAATGAGTGAATTGGTAAGGTAGGTAGGTGGGTAAGGTGGGCAAATGGGTGAGGTGGGTAGGTAGGTGAATAAGTGGGGAGGGTGGGGAGGTGGGTGAAGTGAGTGGATGGTTTGGAGGGGTAGTCAGATCAGGTCAGGGGGCACAGTCAGGTGTCAGGCGGTTAGTCGGAGGGGGGGTGTCAATATGAGTGATTGGGGGGGTCAGCTCTGGAGTTACACTGGAAGTAGACTAGGCACGGAATCACCCCATATTTGCACTAATTGCAGTAGCGGGCGGTTAAAACGACGTTTTACCCACCAGCCGCAATGGCGGCTTTACATGCCGTATGGTCCCAAACCTGCCACATGAATTATGCATTCCTGAGAAACACAGCTTTTCCATGGTGGGCGGGCTCTCACTTGCGCGATCACCTCGCCGCTTCATCATGCTGGGCGCCATATTTAAAGTGCAGCCGCACGAACATCTCCCTGTGATTCCGGCCCACGGCTGCTGCATGGAAGACAGGACAGCCCCGAAATGCAAAAAGGCTGCAGCCCCCCAGGTTCAAAGACATGCCCCTAGAGCATCTTTTGGATGCAGTGGAGGCTCGCCGTGATGTCCTCTACCCCGGCTCTGGCTGCAGGATGGGCAGCAACCTCACCAATCCAGCTGGGAAGCAGGTGGCAATGGTGTTCAGTGCCAATGCCCTGCAAAAGAGGGCAACTACCCAGTGTCACAAGAAGATAAGTCAATCTCCTCATCACTCTCAACTCACACACTCACAAACCCATCACACGTCCACAGGGCTCTCACTCACTGCCGGTTCAAGGGACATCATCATTCAGTCTCTCATACACACCTTCATTGTCCTCAACCCATCCATGGGACCACTCACCTCCCACACATTCCAGGCATACTTATCTGGCCTAGCAGGCGTCCTGCTTACACACTCTCCATCTCTCTTTATGCAGGACAAGCTAGCACACAACAAAACGGAGAGGTCACAGATCGGTAGAGGAATGCCTGAAATCAAGGTCCTCACGGGTTTGAAAACAGAGCCATCCAGCTGGCCGGCGAGGATCTGGACCGGCCCTGTGCTGACGCTGAGGTCGGCGTTGCTCTACCAAGTGAGGATTCAGCAGTGCAACATCCATCAGTGAGTGGTGTGTCCTGTTTCACAGGCCACTGCCAAGCACTAATTATCTCCCCTTATTTTAACAGGCATATCTGCCAAACAGTCGACGGAGTGCATGACCCATGGCCTTCAATCAAGTCCCGAAGAAACCTTTGAAGAGGAATCTGAAGGCACCCTTCTTAAAGTCCTGTCACAGCGCTCACCCACACCCTCCATCAGCGCAGAGACACACACCTTGGTGTGACCTAGCTTTAGAATAGCCTCGGGATCACAATCTGGTGAGCACATCACACTTTCTGATCCACAGCAGGTGGCGGCAGGGAATTCCCAGGTTCCTGGCATTCGGAGGACTGCTGGAGGCCAGAATGTTGCTGAGTCCTACTGAGACGACAAGCCTCTGGACTCGATCATGTCACAGTTGCTGGAGCTGCAAAGGCAAGCTCGGGAACATCAGGAAGGGATGTCCCCTGCACCCATCAGATTGTAAGGCACGATTGAGGAGTCTGAGGTGTTAGCGCCGGCATGCCAACGCACCGAGGTCAACACTGGTAGGATGGCGGTTGTCATGGTGACCTTGGTCCAGGACGTTGCTCCTGCACTGCTGCGCGGGCTGAACTCCATCGCTGATGCCATAGTTGGCCTCCAACAGTGTCTATGCGAGTGGGGTGAGGGGTAGCTCAGTCTCACTCCAGCTGCCCCTTCTCCTCAATGAGTTAGCCTGTGGCCCTTGGGCACCCATAGGGAGGAGGATCAGCAGGTATCCCCCCGGGGCCATCCACCCAAGTGACTCTGTCCGGCCCATCCAAATATCCTCTTCCTGTGACCCCAGCCTCTCCAGCTCCACAGGCTGAGGAGGGTGTTGCCACACAGCAGGACCCCGAAAGCTGGCCGGGGCCCTCCTGGTCTTGGGCCTCCAGAGGACGCCTGCCAAGGTCATCGCAGACAGTGCGTAGCAGTCAGCAGGCTGCCTCCAATCTGGGGACGTCTGGGGAGCATCAAGTTGTAGTGACAGGGTTAGGACAGTTAAGAAGATGAAACTCTTCCGAGTTATCAACAGTCACAAATTGCAACTCTTTTCGAGTACAATCACAGTTCTTGGTTTCCAGGAGTGGGACATGAACCCACAACCCTCTGATCCAAAGGCTAGGGTGCTATGAACTGAGCCACAGCTGACACCTCAAAGTTATCAACAGTCACAGATTGCAACTCTTTCAAGTACAATCACAGTTCTTGGTTCCGGGAGTGGGACATGAACCCACAACCCTCTGATTCAAAGGCGAGGGTACTATGAACTGAGCCACAGCTGACACCTCCATTTCTGTGGTTGGTACTCTTTCGAGTTATCAACAGTCACAGATTGCAACTCTTTTCGAGTACAATCGCAGTTCTTGGTTTCCAGGAGTGGGACATGAACCCACAACCCTCTGTTTCAAAGGCGAGGGTGCTATGAACTGAGCCACAGCTGACACCTCCAAAGGATTTGAGGGTCTTTTTCAAAAATTCTTTCGAGTTATCAACAGTCACAGATTGCAACTCTTTTGAGTACAATCACAGTTCTTGGTTTCCGGGAGTGGGACATGAACCCACAACCCTCTGATTCAAAGGCGAGGGTACTATGAACTGAGCCACAGCTGACACCTCCATTTCTGTGGTTGGTACTCTTTCGAGTTATCAACAGTCACAGATTGCAACTCTTTTCGAGTACAATCGCAGTTCTTGGTTTCCAGGAGTGGGACATGAACCCACAACCCTCTGTTTCAAAGGCGAGGGTGCTATGAACTGAGCCACAGCTGACACCTCCAAGTTAAGAAGATGAAACTCTTTTGAGTTATCAACAGTCACAGATTGCAACTCTTTTGAGTACAATCACAGTTCTTGGTTTCCGGGAGTGGGACATGAACCCACAACCCTCTGATTCAAAGGTGAGGGTGCTATGAACTGAGCCACAGCTGACACCTCTAAAATTCTTTCGAGTTATCAACAGTCACAGATTGCAACTCTTTTGAGTACAATCACAGTTCTTGGTTTCCGGGAGTGGGACATGAACCCACAACCCTCTGATTCAAAGACGAGGGTGCTATGAACTGAGCCACAGCTGACACCTCTAAAATTCTTTCGAGTTATCAACAGTCACAGATTGCAACTCTTTTGAGTACAATCACAGTTCTTGGTTTCCGGGAGTGGGACATGAACCCACAACCCTCTGATTCAAAGACGAGGGTGCTATGAACTGAGCCACAGCTGACACCTCCAAGTTAAGAAGATGAAGTTGCACAGCCTGGGAACGGGTGTTAATCACTTGTACATAATGTTCACTATTGTCAATAAACTCCAAAGAATGCCTCCCTGCCTCTGGCTCCTTGTTCTGATGAGCAGTGTTCATTTCACTCAGATGTGAAACCTTTCTTCACAAGATAAAGGCAGGTGTCTCAGTCCAGGGCCTCTTCCCTGAGCTCGATGCAGTCTTCACACTAAAGTGAAGGTTCGGCCTCACACTCCCTGGACACATTACTGATGCCTGTACCTTGGCGGTGCTTGTCATTGCTGCTTGAATGTTGTGGGCAGGCGCCACAGAGTTCCGTCATTCTGTCTGTGTGCTCTCAGCACCTTTAAAGTGGGGCTGGCCCCCATCTCTTCAGCATCTGTGACCAGTGATGTTGTGCTCCTGAGGGGCTCAGGTGCTGAAGACGGACAAAGGATCAGGTGTTTCTAAAGTTTCACGGCTGCATCTCTATGTTATGATCCTGATGACAGACCGCAAGCGAGCTGCCCTCGGCCAGACAGGAGTCAGACATTCTCAGAGTCTATGTGAAGATCTATGGAGTGTCCTCACTGCATATTGTCATCATCCTCATGCGATTGAGCGACTATTAGGGCCTCCACTGCGTCTCCAAGACAGGGGCATTCACACAGAGTATGTGCGCTGCCATAAGCCAGAGAGGAGTCAAACGTTCATAGATGCAATGTGAGGATCTATGGGGTTCTCTCACTGCATGTTGTCATCATCCTCCACAAATCTAGCAGTTATGAGGGCCTCCTGAGCATGCCTGCCTCGTCTGGCCAGTGCGAGGGCCTCATCCACATCATCATTGGCTTCGAGGACCTCTTCCCCCTCATCACCATCAATATCCTCCTCATTGGAGGAGTCATGCAGCTCCTCCATCTCCTCCTCAGCCAGCTCCTCTCCCCGTTGCAGCATGAGATTGTAAAGGGCACAACCGGCGACGATAATGCGTGACACCCTCTATTGCAGGTCTCCACCAGACCAGTCCAGGCACTGGAACCTCACTCTCAACATCCCGATGGTTTTATCCATCAAGTTGCGAGCTGCAGCATGAGTCTCATGCTGTCGCTCTGCTGCCCTCTGAGGCTGCTGCATGGGTGGCATCAACCACGGTCTCTGTGGGTAGTCCTTGTCCCCGAGGAGCCATCCCTGCAGCCTCCATGGACCCCTGGAAGGGATCTGCAGCCAACTGAGAATGTAGGAATCATGGACACTCCCTGGAAACCGTGCACAGACCTGCAGGATGTGTTTGTGGTGGTCGCACAGCAGCTGCACATTCAGCGAATGGAATCCTTTGTGGTTGACGTAGTTTACCATGTGTTCCGAAAGAGATCTGAGCGCCATGTGAGTGCGGTTGGTCGCACCCTGCACCTATAGGAAACCCGGGATCTGGGCAACTCCAATGGTCCTTGCATTCTGGTTATCCTGGTCCCGGCTGAAAAACGCAAAGTTGTATGCTCTTGCAAAATGGCGTCCGTGACCTCATTGAATCATTTGTGGGTGGAGGCTTGTGATATTCCACAGAGGACACCAGCGTACTCCTGAAAGGAGCCACTGGTGTAGAAACTGAGCGCCGCAGTCACTTTCACAGCCAATGGCAGTGGATGCCCTCCAGGTCCCTGTGTCGTCAAATCCTGCAGTAGCTGGCAGATGTGGCCGACCAGTTTCCTAGACATTTCCCACAGTCCTTGGCGACACTAGTTCTCGATCATCTGCAGGAATGAAAGGTGGCATCCATAGACCCTGGGTCTAGCTAGGCGCCAACCAGCGACAACGCTGTAGCTCTTCGGGGGCGTGTGCTTGTGCCCCAGCTGCCCTTTCTTCCTGAGGGTGCTGTTCCTCCCTCTGTGCAGCCAGGTGCCTCAGTCACTCTTTTGTCTGTTGTCTCCACTCCCTGTAAACCATTAGGCACACAGCTAGTTAACCAGGCTCCATGATCCTGATGGACTCCTCCTGCAGGATGAAGGAGAGAGATGCGTGGGTTAGCATGGGTGTACTAAGGACCTCTCTTGGATAAGTTGAAGGCTCCTTAATGCACCCCGGATAGTGCTGGCCACCACATGGATGGCCCGAGATTAGTGCTGCATGGCTGCCCGAAACCCCACCCACCTCCGCCCCACTCCACCTGATCAATTGGCGGCAGCTTTGCCCCACTGGACTGCATTCAGTGCTCTCAGCTCAGGCACAGGCATTCTCCTAACCTGCGCTGGAAGGCAGCACTGTTAGCTTGAACCATGGGGGAGACTGGTCCAAACCGGGAAAATGCCATTGCAAGGGGCTGTGAGTGCCTCCAGCAGTGGCTGCTCCATGTCCAGCTTTAGCAATGAGATTTTACAACATGCCCAGTTGTCTAATTGCTCTGCAGTCCCCTAAAGTGCTCATTAATTTGCAGTCTGTGTCTGAGGGGTGAAAAGCTCTGGAGCACTTGGTGGCACTTTGATGCCTCTCCGTTGCTTGAGTGGGAAGAATAGCTAGAGACCTGACTCCAATCATGTCAATGCGGCTGGGCCTGAACTGTCTCAGCTTCAGAGCTATGGTCACTTTATACATGGTTTCCCTAAGGTGTGACCACTTCCCTCACCAATCCCCCTGCACCCCATACATGCTTGTGCGCTACCTTCAACTGCAGGGCAGCCATTGCCACCAACTCCCCCAAAATGCCTCAACCTTGAAGTCCAACAGGCAACCCTCGCGAGTGTTCCGCAACGTTACTGTGCACTCACCTCCGAGTTCCCCTCAAAGTGCAGCCTGCCAAATGCACACCTTTTATATGCTGTTGTGATACACTTTGGTGTGCAATCATGCCGAGCGGGGTGGGGGGTTTGGGGATGAGTCCAGCGGGCTGGCCTTATAATTATATGCTGATGTATTACAATGAGGTTCCCGACGCCTGATGGTGAGAAACGTGGCCCGCCATTGACGGGCTGAGTGGGTGATCACATACTGGTTTCACAACGTCGTGAAACCGATTTTTGACCTCCTTGGCATATTGTCTGCTCACGCCGCTGAACATGCCCGACACCAGCAGGCACAGACAATTCCGCCCTAGTTGTTAATCTGTCTAACATTGCCTGGGTAACCATCCAGTTAAGTACATTGGAACTGTCCCAAGTGTCTGACTCTAACAAAGAGTTGGAGACATTCGCGGAGCGTCCTGGGGAGCAGGGGAATTGCCTTGCCCTTCAGAAGTTGAAACTTCCCGTCAATTCCTAATTAGGTCCGTGTGCCAGGACTTCCATAGGACACACATCTTCAGCCATACATCCGGTCTCTGATGATCCGGAGATCAGAAGATTTGATGTCTCTGTATTTCGCCAGATATGGCCAGACTGTCATGCTACTGGCCATCAGTGTCAGTGCAAAATGAATAATAGTGATTTGGCTTTTGTCATTGCAACTGATTTCCTTTTACTCTTGTCTTATTCAGGCAGTGAAAGCATTAGTTCCGGAAGCTTTGGCTTGCTTTATCAACTTTGACAAGGAGGCATGGCTCTGATTCTACATCATCTTTACATCCGACTCGGATGTACACCTGCCGAACTGACAATCTAAATGGCATGGGGTGACATCGGGATGCACACCCAACATCACCCCATGTCATTTTATGCGTCGGTGAGCGGGCCCCGTCCCCGCTCACCGACCAGAAGATGCTGGCCCTGGTGCCAATATGGCCAGTAATCGTTGGGAAAAATAAATGCATTCCTTAGTCTTGCTTATCTGGCTAGTTGTAAATAGACTAAAATCCCTTTGAAACTCAAATATCCTTTCATTTATCTAAAAATGCAAATTCGCTTCACTCCTTACATGCTACACCAGCATCCATGTTTACTCATCAGCATGTCAAACACCTAGCTCCTTTTGATGATTTAAACTTGCAGTCTACTTGAATCTAAATGAAATTAAATCACACATAGACAGACCCAACTATACTTACCTCCATAAACCTACTTCACAATAAAGCAGAAAAATATTATGACATTTATTATGCTTTCAGGACAAGGAAGCACGTCCCTCCTAAGGTAAGGAGACTAAAATGGTACACAGTTCTCCAGGTGTGGTCTCACCAAAGTCCATATAATTGCAGCCAGACTTCCTTGCTCTTATTCTCCAAACCCCTTGCAATAAAGGCCAACATACTATTTGTCTTCTGAACCACTTGCTTTAAACCACCACCGCCTTGGTCTGTGCTTCCATGGAGGTAGAGACCATGCATGATGCCTGATTGTCTCTTACCTAATGTTACACACCTGGATACAGCTGAATCAGTAGCTGCATAGCAGATGAGGCCTCTGTGATGGTGCTGCAAGTCAGAGCTGGGCTTCTGCAGCCATACAGATGAGGTGCCACAAATCACTTCCTTGGAGCACTCACTCACACATCTCTTGTTTTGCTGAGGCATGCATCTCTCAAGGCAGGAACCCATGAAGTCTGGATCCCAGGTCCTTGGCTTCTTTCCATTCAGCTGCCATGAAGAAGTAGACACACCCTCCACCATTTGCCACCCTTCCGGTTTCCTCGTGCTAATTCCGCACCCCGGTGGGTTGCAGGTGCACAGCTGACCCTCTTGTTGAGTAGGGCTAACTGCCCTCTTGGCTGGTACAAAGGTGATTACCACCAGGGAAAGTGTGTCCCTACCATGGCCTAACACACCGCTAATCAGCCTGCGAATGCTTCCACTACTTCACACTTTGAAAGTCAGAGCGTGAAGATATGACAGAAACAGACATTGCTAAAACATGTGCAAGTTGCAGCTGAACAAACTTTTAAAATGTGCGCAAAAAATAAATCGATGGTTATTGTTCTGACCTTACGATAACCTAGCGAGGTTGTTAGAAAGACAAGGAGAGGAACTCATTTACAGAAGCTTCTGACGAGAATAATAAATAGTCTACATGGCTCCAATCCTTATCCTCACTGTGGGTACCTGACCAGTGACATTCAAGAACAACACCAGGCTAGGAGATAATCATCGCACACTGCTCCAGATCTCAGACAATGTGGAAGGAGTGCCACATGGCCTGTCAGTTAATTTGACATATTTTGATTACATTGCCAAAAAAAGCGCTGCCGTCTTGTGAAAAACTGTTGGAAAAATGGCTCAAAATATAAATTCATGACGAGTAGAATTAAAATAACAGCAGTCATTGATATTTTACTGCTAAACCATATTTAGTGTGACTGTGTAGAGATGAAGCATACAAAGCATTCAAAATAAGTCACCGATAATCCAATGAAATAAGCATAGGAACACCTACCTGAAAATGTTGACATCATTTTTGCGTTTAGTGCATTTAAAGGTGACCAGCAATCACTTGACATCAAATGTTTTAATTTGGAATGAGTTTGATCACAGTCAGCAGGGTTTTGCCATCTTTGATATTAAGTGACAAAAGGTGCTCAAAGCTATCCAGTGCGCTCAAAGCTATCCATACACTCAGCAACCTGCACTGAAAAATACAAGGAAATTAATTACTTAAATAATATCTGCATTTATTCAGTTTTTTTCATTTAGTCCAAACTATTGTTCCACTATACAATACATGCTTGAGAACACCCACCAGAACCTCAGCAGCTCTTAATTCATTTTAGTCTCAGGGTCTATACTTTTCACCCACCCACCCAACAGGTCTCAGGGTCTAAACTCTCCCCCCTCCCCAGTCTCAGGGTCTAACTCTCTGACCCCAACCCCCAACTCTACACTTTGTTGCACCCCTCTAACAGTAAAGATGGTCAACATACGCACATCATCAATGAAAGAAGGCAAGAACTTTCATGATAAGCATCTTGGGATGTTTTCCTACATTAATGGTGCTCTGTAAATTCAAACTGTTGTTGTTCTGGCACCTGTCATTCTTAGGATGCCTCATAGTCCCCCACCAGTGAACTACTTTCAACTTGCGATTATACTTTTTCACTAAGCAGCCAATTTACAAACATAAAAGGTCCTTTGAGCAGAAAATGTGAGTAATCGGACAGAAATTGACACCGGGCCAAAAGGAGACATTAAGATGTTGCTTGGTCACAGAGCCAGGCTTTATGGGGCAGGAGGAGGGACTGTACAGTGCATCTCAATGGTATCATTGAATAAACCTGCAGGGGCCATGCCACTAGCAGCTCGCAGCGCTCCTTACCCCTGGAAAATTAATGTAGTCTATGTAGCACCATTTAAAACTGCATCATATGAACAAATACTCACCCCTAAACTTTAAGAGTTAAATTATAAGGAGATATTGGGTTTGTTAGACAGTGAAGGCGTGACTTGATCGAAATTTTCAAGAAAATGAAGTGGACTGATTGGGCAGATCGAAAGAAGCTATTTTGGTTAGTCAGGAAATTGAGGACTAATGGACATGATCTCATTGAATGGCAGAACAGGCTCAAGAGGCTAAGTGGCCTGCTCTTGACCCTGTGTTCCAATGAACAGGTTTCTTACTCTCAGCAGTTAGAGACCGTCACCCCATTAGCCTGGGCTGGGTTTAAATCCAAGTACCAGGGCAGATGAACATTGTACCCTGTTATATAGCCAGCTGTACCTTTCTGCAGAATTTCTGTCTTTCAAATCACCAGTCTTTCCTCCAGTTTCAATGTTTTCTTCATTGTTTCCCTCAAACTTTTCTCTTCAGGGAGGAACATTCAAGTTCATTGGATTTCAACGATATAGGTTACAAAATTCAAGTGTTCACAAAGATTGAATTTCAAGAAAAACAATTCGACATTACACTTCATTGTTGGAAAATACAAATACTGGTCCAGTGCTGGAAATTAAGACATGCTGAATACACTGGCAGGAAGTTTGATGTAAAACTCACCACTAGACCATTAAATAATGAACAATAAACTGGCAGATAAGCCCCTAGCTGTCATGACAGTGCAAATATTTGGTAAGATTGATAAAACACATGGATGCATGTGTGCAAAGAGACCTGGGGCAGGGTTTTCAGGTTGTCGGGTAGGTGTGGCAGGCAGGCCTGGAAGCGGCCGGGAAATGGCCCGCCGCCTGCGATCAGTCCCTGATCGCGATTTCGTGCCGGCGGGCCAATGAACGGCCAGCCAGCGTGAAAGGCGCGCTGAGGAGCTCAGCGCTGCCGGGGTGGGGGTTGGGAAGAGGGCGAGCGCAAAAGCCTGCGCAAGAGCGGGGGAGCGCGCACTGAAAGCTCCCTGAAGGCAGGGAGCTGCCTCAGGGAGTTGAAGTATTTTAAAATCAAAAATAAAGATTCTGAAATTATGAAAAAAAATATCCCCACGTAGGACTCGCTGACATGAACAGAAACATAATAAAAATTATGTCAGAACATTTTTATCTTTTTATATTATAGCCGGAAACCTCATCCCGCCTGTGGATGAAGTTTCCTCAAAAATGCAAAGGCCGCCTGGCCGATTCGCCCGCCCGCCAACTGTAAGGTTGGATGGGCAGGGAAAAATTGCTGTTATTAGTACTTTAATGGCCTTAGTAGGCCACTTAATTGTTGGCGGGCGCACTGCCAACTCTTGTGCGTGCCCACCGACCGAAATATCGCGCGAGTGTGTGATGACGTCGCGATGCTCACCTGACGTCATTGTGTGCTATTTTATGCCCAATCGGGTCAGGCTCACCTGCCCAGGGCACGTAAAATTCTGCCCCTTCTCTTTACAGTGATTGTTAACACTGCAACAATTTTTTTTTTTACATTCCATTTCTCCCCCATGCTGTCTCAGCCAAGGAAACTCTTCCTAGCCAAGGAAGCCCATGTCCCGTGAATGAATTAAAAAGAGGAAAAAAATGTCCCCCTGCCTAAGGCTCCATGGTTCTGATGAGCAGTGTTCTTGTCACTCTGGCATGAAACCTTTCTGCACAAGATAAAGGCGGGTTCTCAGTCCAGGGCCTCTCCCCTGTGCTTTGTGCAGCAAAGTGTTGTTCCGGCCTCACACTGACGCCTGCACCTCGATGGTCCTCGTCATTACTGTCAGAATGTTGTGGGCAGACGTCACAAAGTTCCGTCACTTTCTCTGTGTGCTCTTAGCACCTTTAAGGTGGGGCTGGCTCCCATCGCTTTAGCATCTGTGACCGGTGATGTTGTGCTCTTCAAGGGGTCAGGTGCTGAAGGCTGACAAAAGATCAGGTGCTTCTAAAGTTTCATGGCTGCATCTCTATGGTATGACCCTGATTACAGAGCGCAAGCGATCTGCCCTTGGCCAGAAGGGGTCAGACGTTCTCAGAGGCTATGTGAAGATCCATGGAGTTCCCTCACTGCATATCATCATCATCCTTCTGTAATTGAGTGAATATTAGGGCCTCCAATGCGTCTCCATGATAGGAGCATTCTCACAGAAGGTATTCGTGCTGCCATAAGCCAGACTGGAGTCAAACATAGATGCAATGTGAGGACCTCACTGCATGTCGTCATCATCCTTCACAAATCTAGCAGTTATGAGGGCCTCCCGAGCACGCCTGCCTCGTCTGGCCAGTGCAAGGGCCTCATCCCTGTCATCACTGCCTTCGAGGACCTCATCAACCTCACCCCTGTTGGAGTCCTCCTCATCTGAGGAGATCTCCAGCTCCTCCATCTCCTCCTCAGCCAGCTCCTCTCCCCGTTGCAGCACCAGGTTGTAAAGGGTTCAGCAAACAACAACGATGCAAGGCTCCATCAGAAGAGTCCAGGCACTGGAACCTTTTCTTCAGCATCCTGATGGTCTGCTGCACCGAGTTGCGAGTTGAAGAATGAGCCTCATTATACCTTCACTCTGCTGCAGCCTGAGGCTGCCGCATGGGTTTGACCAGCCATGTTCTCTGCGGGTAGTCCTTGCCCCTGAGGAGCCATCCCTGAAGCCTCTGTGGACCCTGGGATCTGTGGACATCAGGGATCTGTGACTGACTGAGGATGTAGGGGTCGTGCACACTTCCTGGAAACCGTGCGCAGACCCACAGGATGTGTTTGTGATCGTCGCACACCAGCTACACATTCAGCGAATAGAATCTATTGCAGTGGACATAGTTGACAGTGTGTTGTGATGGAGATCTGAGTGCCGCTTGAGTGCAGTCAATCACACCCTACACCTGTGGGAAACCCAAGATAGGGCGAATCCAATCCCATTTGCATTCTGGCTGTCCTGGTCCTAGGGGGAAATGCACAAAGCTTCTTGCCCTCACAAAGATGGCATCCATGACCTCATGGATGCATTTGTGGGCAGAGGATTGTGATATCCCACAACGATCTCCTGTGGAGCCCTGAAAGGAGCCACTGGCATAAAAATTGAGAGCCGTAGTCAATTTCATGGCCGCTGGCAGTGGACGCCCTCCATTTCCCCGTGGTGACAAATCCTGCAGCAGGTGGCAGATGTGACCGACCAGTTCCCTAGACCTGCGCAGTTTTCGGCGACACTGGTTCTCAGTCATCTGCAGGAACGAAAGGCGACGTCTATAGACCCTGGGTGTCACTAGGTGCAGACCAGCAATGGCTCGCTGTGGCTCTTCGGCAGAGTGTGTGGTAGCCCCAGCCGCGCCTTCTTCCTGAGGGTGCTGCTCCTCCCTCTGCGCAGCCAGGAGACTCAGTCACTGTCTCCTCTGTCGTCTTCACTCTCTGTAAGCCACAAAGCATACAGCTAGTTCACCAGGCTCCATGATCCTGATGTACTCCTCCTGAGGGATGAAAGAGAGAGACTGTAGGTTAGCATGGGTGTACTAAGAACCTGTCCTGGTTAAGTGTGAAAGTCTTTAATGCTTCCCAGAGAGTGCTGGCCACCACATGGATGGCCCAAGATTTGCGCACTGCATGGCTGCCCAAAACCCCACCCACCTCCACCCCACTCCACCTGACCAATTGGCAGCAGCTTTGCCCATTGGACTGCATGCTGTGCTCTCAGCTCAGGCACAGGCATTCTCCTAACCTGCACTGCAAGGCTGCGCTGTTAGCTTGAACCATGGGGGAGACTGGTCCAAACTGGGCTGATGACATTGCAAGGGGCTGTGAGCACCTCCACCAGTGACTGCTCCATGGCTTTAGCAAGGAGATTTTACAACATGTGCAGTAATTCAATTGTTCAGCAGCCCACTAAAACAGTCGTTACTTTGCAGTCTGTGCTCAAGGGGTGAAAAGCTTTAGAGCACTTAATGGCACTTTGATACCGCTGCGTTGCTTGAGTGGGCAGATAAGCTAGAAGCCTGACTCTAATCAAATCAATGTGGCTGCGCCTGAATTGTCTCAGTTGCAGAGGAATGGTCACTTTGTGCAAGGTGTCCCTAATACCTGGCCGCTTCCCTCACCCACTCAACCCCCCACCCTGAATGCTTGTGTGCTACATTCAAATGCAGGGCTGTCCTTGCACCACCCTCCCCCACACTCCCCCAGCACCAAGTTACCTCAAATGTGGGGTTGCCCTTGCCTCCCCTGAAAATCACCTGAAATGCAGGGCAGTCCTTGCTCCCCCCCCTCCCGAAGTCTCCTGAACCGCAGGGCTGCCCTTGCCACCCCCCCCTCCCCCAAGTTGCTTGCTTTCCTGCTGATGTGGGTGGACAATCCAGCGGAGGGGGAACAATTCCGGTGGGCAGGTCTAATAATGATATGCAGATGTAGTAAAATGAGGTTCCCGGTTGGGCTGAGCAGACAATTGCAAATTGGCTTCACTCCGTTGTGAAATTGATCACGTCATATTGTCTGCTTACACCACCAAACACGCCCAACGCTGGCAAATTCTGGCCAGAGTTAACATTTTGAGTCCAATATGACTCTCCTTCGGAATTCAGAGGAAGAGTCATATTGGACTTGAAACTTTATCCATGTTCCTGTTGTTGTAATATGCCTTAAGGGATAGGGCATGACATCACTAGAAAGGAAGTGTGTCATATAACCCAGCTTAGTTTAGTTTTTGCTTTTCAGCAGAGCACACACACACACACACACACACACACAGCTTTGCAGCTCTGATGTCTTCAAGCTTTATATCCATGTATAACTGTTCTCATGTTCCTTATCTAAATAAATGAACCCACAACATGCTTACACAATCTTGTGAGTAATTGGCGCATTTATATCACTATAACAACACGACACCTGTATTAACCTGATATCCATACCTTCATACGTTCTGTCAGGTGCTGCTTGAAAGAGGCAAGGTATTTCAAGCATTATGTCTGGAGCTTTCCTTTTCTACCACAATGCTACTGAGAAGAATTCTTGTGTCTGTTACCAGCTAGCCTGGCTGGAGACAATTAAATTAGCGCAGACAAGGAACTGAACCTGGAGCCTGTCCTAGTCTGGTGGGTTCAGCACTACGCTGGAGGTCTGAACTGCCAGAGTTATGAAAACTTTTGTAAGCTTTAATTAACCCAGGTCGACTGAAGCAACCAGGCTGATTCTCTCCACTGGTTGGAGTCATACCTAACACAAAGGAAGATGGTTGTGGTTGCTGGAGGTCAATCATCTCAGTTCCAGGACATCAGTGCATGAATTTCTCAGGGCAGTGTTCTAGGCCCAACCATCTTCAGCTGCTTCATCAATGACCTTCCTTCCATCATAAGGTCAGAAGTGGGGATGTTCGCTATGATTGCACAATGTTCAGCAACAGATACCGAAGCAGTCCATGTCCAAATGCAGCAAGACCTGGACAATATCCAGACTTGGGCTGACAAGTGGCAAGTAACATTCACAACACACATGTGCCAGGCAATGACCATCTACAACAAGAGAGAATCTAACCACTGCCCCTTGACATTCAATGGCATTACCATCATTGAATCCCCCACTATTAACATCCTGGGGGTTACCATTAGCCAGAAACTGAACTGGACTAGCCATATAAATACTGTGGCTATAAGAGTAGTTCAGAGGCTAGGAACCCTGCGACGAGTAACTTACCTCCTGACTCCCCAAAGCCTGTCCACCATCTACAAGGCACAATTCGGCAGTGTGATGGAATATTCTCCATGTACCTGGATGAAGAAAGTTCCAAAAACACTCAAGAAGCTTGATGCCATCCAGGAAAAAGCAGCCCACTTGATTGGCACCCCTTCGACAAACATTCACTCCCTCCACCACTGACGCACAGTGGCAGCAGTGTGTACCATCTACAAGATGCACTGCAGGAACTCACCAAGGCAGCTTAGATAGCACCTTCCAAACCCATGACCACCACCACCTAGAAGGACAAGGACAGCAGATACAAGGGACACCACCATCTGGAAGCTCCTCTCCAAGTCACTCACCATCCTGACTTGGAACTATGTCACCATTCCTTCACTGTTGCTGGGTCAAAATCCTGGAACTCCCTCCCTAACAGCACAGTGGGTGTACCTACACCACAGAGACTGCAGCGGTTCAAGAAGGCAGCTCACCACCACCTTCTCAAGGGCAATTAGGGATGGGCAATTAATGCTGGCCTAGCCAATGAAGCCTACATCCTGTCAATGAATAAAAAAAAAATTCAGAGCTGCTAACAATAGAATGAATTCACTCGGCACCATCTTTGCTGCCAAGTTGACGGATGGGAATTTATTAGTAGATGCATTAATTAATCCATTATACACACGCCCAACCTTCTTAGGCTTAGAATTCCTTTTGTCACTAATCGTTCTTCCTCCGTCTTTTTTCTTGCAAATTTATGGACACCAATAAATGAGGAGCTTCCCCAATAGCTATTTCCACTGCATGGACAAATCCTGTATGGAAATCCGGAGGAACCTCTTTACCCAGAGAGAGTTGAGGATGTGTAACTTGCTACCACAAGGATTGGTTGAGGTGAATAGTATTGATGCATTTAAGGGGAAGCTAGATCAACAGGTGAGGGAGAAAAGAATAGAAGGTTATGCTGATAGGGTTGGACGAAGAGGGATGGGCGGAGGCTTGTGTGGGGAGCTTGGGTTAAATGGTCAGCTCCAATGCTGCATCAAAGGCCAAAGGGCTATCCATGATGGCTTTGGTAAAAATATTTAGAGAGTGTCTCAGCCTTTTCAGCAACATGCACAGTGAGGTACATACTTGAAATGCTCTCAGCATGAAACACATTGTTCTTCCTCAACACGCGCTGTATAGACCACTTACAAAGTCCTCGTGCAACTTCAATAACTTTGCACACACACAGGAGAGAAAAGTAGTTCATAAAATTTTTAAATGTTAATATTCTCAATGCCGTGTTAATGTTCATGAGATCATTCAGCAGTAATTGGGGAATGTTTTCAGTGAGTTGGAAAATTGGCTTGAACAATGTATCACAAAAGATGACGGCTACATTTAAGCTTAGAAATTTGAATGGTATCATGTTAAAATCTCATGAAGTATTCTCCCATGTGCCATTTACAGTTTGTTTCTATCAAGTTCAAAGTTATTAACTTTTAGAGTTGCACAAGGACTTTAAAGGTACCCTGTATTCTCCAAGCTCATGTTATCATTATCAAGCTTTCTGCCTGTGACATGTTGTATGCATCATTTAGTTAGACCAAGTAATAAGAAGTTAATGTCGCTGTGTTATAATTACTAAAATGAACACATTATATTACCTTTGCCTGAAGTGTAATCACAATGGACGTTAGATAGATGCCTCTGGAAACTAGGCAAAGTCCTTTGAGATCTCATAGACAAGATCAAAAGGTTCTCATCCACACATGTATGTATAATATTCATGTGGGAATGTAGTTTCCTTACTAGTGGGTTTTTCCCATTAAATTTTTGTAATTTGAATTTTTTGACATCCAAATAATGATTCCTATTAACAGAGTTCAAGTAATGTTATCAATCAAGCCCATCCAGAAAACAACACCACTGTTGACATCTTGTCCCTCTGGTAATGTACATAATTATCAACTGACAATCAGTGCACTTGCTTGCTCTATCTGTCTTGGAAGACAAATGAAAGTCACAGTGAATTTAATTGCAGCTCAGCTTACTTCAGTGTGGAACTTAGGACATTATAAAGCTGTGTCTCCTCTGCACAGTAAGTGGAACGCATTTTTGTTTCTCCTTTTTGGCTTGCTTGTCTGCACTTGACACAATCTCCAATTCTCCAAGGCTTCCAGCAGTAACAGTTATGAGAGCCAACCAACAAACAGGAGATGCGTTTTTAAGAACTGTGTTGTTTTTCTCTCTGATGGTATCTTCAATTAGAAGCGCCAAATTAAAATAGGCAAATTTCTGTGCAAACTTTGCAGTGATTGGACTTCCATCTTCGCAAACACAAACATAAACTCCTCCAAAACTCTGCTGCTTGTATCCTAGCTCCCTCTAAGTCCTACTGACCCATCACTCCTTTGCTCGATGATCTACACTTGCACCCGGTTGAGCAAGGCTCTCATTTTTAAATTCTAATCTTTGTTTGCAAGTTCCTCCATGGCCTCACCCCTCCCTATCTCTGTACTCTCCCACAGCCCTGCAGCCCTCCAAAATCTGTGTGCCCCTCCAATCCTGGCCTCTTGCAAATCCCTGATTTTAATTGCTTTATTATTGGCAGCCATGGCTCCAGTTGTTGAGCTCTTAAGCTCTGGAATTTCCTTCCTAAATCCTTCTGCCTCCCTATGGCTCTATCTTCCTTGAAGGCACTCCTTAAAACCTACCTCTTTGCCTAAGCTTCTGGTCTATCTTAATATCGCCTCATTTGGCTTGGTATCAAATTTTATTTGATAACGCTCCCATAAACTGAGTTGGGAGGTATTACTGTGTTGAAGGTGTTAAATAAATAGCAGTTATTGTTGATAGCAACATCAATTTCAGGATCTCCAGCATTTTTCATTGAAAAAATTGGCAATCATGTCTATTGAGGGAATAATTAGATAATAAGAATAATGCTTCTGAATCAACTCAAATACGCAAAGAACATAGGGTGATTTAAAATTAATGATAGTCGTTTGTAATTGACAAATAGGTAATTATATATGGAATATTTTAGAATCTTGTAACTTTGCGCATTTGAATTCAGTGAGATAAATAATAACATACATTGCTACATTCAACAAGCTACACTTATAGCGTAATCCTCAATAGGTTAAAATGGTTTTCAATATAGAAAAGTTTGCAACTGACATTTTTATATTACTATGTCTTTTGGAGAAAATGAAGAGTAAATTAAAAGTGAATCAATTGGCATTTCGGAAAATACTACTTGCTTGATCAAAGACATCCCAATAATCCAGTATAGGGGTTGGAAAACTATTACAGTTGCATGGCAGTACAATCTAGAAATCAATAAAGCATGAATTGGTGGTAGAAGTTTTAACATTGAGTAGAAATCCTGAGAGGAATTTATAAGAATTGTCTTTGTTTGCCTTGTAATATCAGTCGTGGAATTGTGCAGGGGCACATCTTAACACTCAAGTCCTTTGATTAAGTCAAAATATGATATGATACTGCATTTTCTAATAAGATTTTCAATTAGAATGTCAACTAATCAGTACATGCTTGAGGTACTGCTTTGAAAAATATACAAATAAACACAAATGCAATAGATCTTTTTCAATCTTTAATATCTAAATACCTGCAAATGTAATTGGTGTCATTGTTCAATTTAAAGTTTATTGTAGTTGACAACTTACATATTTTCATTCTGGATTTTGTGATAGAAACTGTCAGAGTTTCACCATCATTACTTTTTACATCATTATTCCCCTGAGACAGACAGCAACTTTAGGAGTCTGCACATGTGTAGTTAAATGTGGAAATCTAAAAGTTGCTGCCAATGATTCTGTTCTTCACCATAAAATACAGTACACTGTTGAAGTTCCCACAGACTGAAATCAAGTAGAAATAATTAAATTGGTGGTAACTTCTACTTTTATGCTCACTGTAAAAAAACACTTGAGAAAATTACACCTTGCCAAATGAGGTATGACGAGGCTTTTAATGACACACAAAATTGTAATTACTGCTGAGAAACCTGTCTGGCCCTGCAAAACTAATTTTATACTTGTGGAATGATAATTTCCCCATTATGAACAAATCCACATATTTTAAAATAAGTTTTTTTTTAAAGTTTAAGTTTCAGCTTCATCCCATATGTATGTCCCAGTCATTTATTTTGATATCTCTAAAATTTAAAATAAAATGTGAAGGGATTCTATGCATTTAACTTCTTGGCTTGCTGTCTGTGAGAATACTTCAATGTTATTGGCTGCTTACCTTGCTTAATGGAATCACTGTTGCTTAAAACCTAGGGGTGAATTTTTTCCATGGCGGGCGGGCTGTTCGGGAGTGGGCGTGGGCGTGCGCGGAGCTGATCATCGGCTGTGATCGGCTGCACGCCACCATTTTACGCGGGCGGGCCATGTGCGCGAAAGAGCACAGCAATCTCCCTGAGGCACGGAGCTGCAACGGGGAGATTGAATGGATTTGAAAACTTTTCAATAAATAAACTGAAAATCAATTTAAACATGTCCCCTTATGTGACACTGTCACATGAGATGGGACATGTTTGTGAAGTAAGTAAAATTTCTTTCTTTATTTTATAAAACCTTCAGGAAACCTCATCCAGCCCGTGGATGAGGTTTCCTGAAAAACGCGAAGGCCGCTTGGGCTCTTCGCCTGCCCGCCAACCTTAAGGTTGGACGGGCGGTGTTGTTAACAAGTTAAATTACTTTTTTAATGGCCTCAATAGGCTGTTGACAGTTCGGTGGGTGGGCAGCCGCCTCCGGCGTGCGCTTACCAAATGAACTATTGAAATGACATGCGATGATGTTGGGACCCACACCCGACGTCATCGCGCATCATTTTATCCGTTGGCATGTTGGGCCCGTCCCTGTGTGCCGATGGCAATATTCTGCCCCTGTAGATCTCCTTGACTTGACGCCAGATTAAAATTGATATCGGGGAAGGAGAAACCCACGCCACAGGGATCATGAGTTCCTTGTAGGTAGCTTTCTTTAAGGTCAGCGGTGAGGGCCATTGCTTCGCTGTTGACCACGAAATGTAAACCATTGTGTTTCTTAAAAAGGGCTTTAAACTAAATAGTGGGGGCAAGGGGTCACATGAGGGAAGGTTTGGTAAATTAAAGGGAAAGGACAAGGCAAGAAAGCAAGACAGCAATAAGGTTAAAGATAATCTGAGCATGCCAGGAAGGGGCAGAGCATACAAGCTTAAAAGTGTGCCAGCAGTTAAGGCCAGAGTTTGTAAAAATAGTAACAAGGCAGAACTATAGGCTCTGTATCTGAATGTCTGTAGCATTTGTAACAATATGGATGGATTTTCAGCTCAAATAGAAATAAATATGTATGACCTAATAGCTGTACAGAGACGTGGCTGCAAAGTGGCCAATTCTGGGACCTGACTATTCAAAGGTACTTGTCATTTTGGAAGGACAGGAAGCTAGGAAAAGATGGTGGGGTAGCTTAATTAAGGAAGGTATTAGTACAATAGTGTGAGATGACCTTAGTTTTAAAGATCAACATGTCGAATCTGTTTGGGTAAAGATCCCATAAATACTTGTAAATCAAGAGATGAAAGGGAGGGAGGAACTTAAAGCAATTACAATCACCAGGGCACTGAGAAAACTATTAGAACTAAAGCCTGAAAAGTCCCTATGACCTAACAGACTTCATCTTAAGGTCTTAAAAGAAGTAACTGCAGAAGTAGTAGATGCATTGCTTGTAATTTTCCAAAATGCCCTAGATTCTGGAAAGGTCCTGTTACATTGGAAAATAGTGAATGTAACTCCTCTATTTAAGAAATGAGGGAGACAGAAAACAGAAAATTACAGACCTACAGCCTAACATCTGTCATAGGGAAAATGCTAGAATCTATTATTAAGGAGGTTATAGCTGGGAGCTTAGAAAATATTAATGCAATCAGGCAGAGTCACCATGGTTTTGTGAAAGGGAAATTGTGTTTGACTAACTTATTACAACTCTTTGAGGAAGTAACAAGCATCATGAATAATGGGAAACCTATAGATGTGGTGTGTTTGGATTTTCAAAAGGCATTTGATAAGGTGCCACATAAAATCTTACTTCAGAAAATAAGAATTCATGGGGTAACGGGGTAACACATTAGCATCGATAGAAGATTGCCTAGCTAACAGAATCAGAGAGCTGGGATAAATGGGTCATTTTTGGGTTGGCAAGCTGTATCTAATGGTGTGCCACAGGGTTCAGTGCTGGAGCCTCAACTATTTACAACCTATATCAATGACTTGGATGAAGGGACCAAATTTGTGGTTGCTAAATTTTGCTGATGATACAAAGCTAGGTAGGAGACTAAGCTGTGAAGAGGACATAAAGAGTCTGCAAAGAGATACAAATAGGTTAAATGTGCAAAAAATTGGCAGATGGAATTTAATGTAGGAAAAATGTAAACTTCTGCACTTTGACAGGAAGAATAGAAAAGCAGGATATTATTTAAATGGAAAGAGATTGCAGAACTCTATGGTACAGAGAGATTTGGGCATCCTGATACATGAATCACAAAAACTTGGTATGTGGGTACAGCAAATGATTAGGGAGGCAAATGGAATGTTGTTGTTTATTACAAGGGGAACGGAATATAAAAGTAAGGAACAAAAACAGAATTACCTGGAAAAACTCAGCAGGTCTGGCAGCATCGATGGAGAAGAAAACAGTTGACGTTTCGAGTCCTCACGACCCTTCGGCCGAACAGTTCTGCCGAAGGGTCGTGAGGACTCGAAACGTCAACTGTTTTCTTCTCCACCGATGCTGCCAGACCTGCTGAGTTTTTCCAGGTAATTCTGTTTTTGTTTTGGATTTCCAGCATCCGCAGTAGCTTTTAGCTTTTTGTTTTTATAAAAGTAAGGAAGTTGGACACGGCATAGGTGAGATCACATTTGGAGAACAGTGTACAGTTTTAGTCTCCTTACTTAAGAAAGGACATAATTGTATTAGAAGCAGTTCAGAGAAGCTTCACTCGGCTGATTCCTTGGATGTGAAAGGTTCTCAAGATTCCCACATTTTTCACATCATCAACAAGGATATGACTTTTGGACTTTTATGGCAGAGGACCCAGCTGCTGAGTTAAGTGTAGAACCCTGCAGACAGGAGGCTAGGTCCATGAAGGCCTGGGACTGGACATGCCCGGGCTTGTTGAGTGCAATGTGGGTTGTTGCCTGAAACCAGACAATGAGAGGAGACAGAATACGCATTCTTCCCTTTAAAACAATCAACCCAGAGAAAGACTTCATCTTACACGAAACTAAAGCCCATCAAAATCTTGCATAAATAATCGCTACTAACTACTAAGGCAGGAAGGCAGCAATCAATGCAATTATGTGAACCTATCAATACTCCACATATACAATGGCTTTCAGTTCAAGACTAGTTACGGGGACAGGAAGACAACGATAAACATCATGCGAGTCCATTAAAAACGAGACAACAATCACCTGAAGAAGCCCACCAAAATCAGACAAAGAACTAACCTTGATTTGGATTGAGATATGAAATTCGAAAAACAGTATAACTGGGCCACCAGTTACGAAGGGGAGGAGGATGAACAGTTTTGGAGCGGTTGAAGCAGAGTTTAAGCAGGGAGAGGTAGCTGAGCTAAGCGGAGGGAGGAGATCTGGAGGTTAGCAGGCCCGCAAGCAACATCACGGTGAGGGGCACGGGGTGGCAGGCTCAACCAAAGACAACAAGGCTGAAACTGCAGCCCTCCACGAAGATCGAACACCCACAACTGCGTCCTCCACCCAACTGAAGAACCTTCGCAGATTCCACAGACCAGGACCACATGGGGACGGCAGGCCCCAGAGGACACAAGGAGCATACCCCAAAACTGCAACTGGCTTACCTGGCTGGATTTCAAACTGTCAAGGAGCCCTGGGTTGGTGAGCATGATCCCTGACCTCTCCTAGTTCAATTTAGTTAGGTTTTGGGGGTGGGACAAAGGTAAGGGGATTAGTAGCGTGATTTTCCCTCGTTATGCCGTGTGTTCCCCATTTTTAACTAAGTGTACTTTGTAGGTCTGTATAATCTCAGTGTAATCCTAATGTTATAAGTTCATTTGTGACTTCAATAAACCCAGCTTTTTTTTTCCTTGCACCACAACCAGTTGTCTGCAGCACTTTGCCACAACCCCCAAATAAGTCCAAGGTCTAGAAGCCAGGGAATGGGAGTGATTTGGACCGCTCAGAAGTCAGAGGTGAAGCTGACTCACACCACCACCCCCTACAGATGAAGGGGTTATATTATGAGAAAGGGCTGGGTAGGTTTGGCCTGTGTCTATTAGATTTTAGAAGAATGAGAAGTGATCTGATAGAATCATATAAGATCCTAAAAGGGCTTGGCAGGATGGATGCTGAGAGGATATTTCCTCTATTGGGAGAGACTAGAACCAGGAGGCGTGATTTAAAAATAGGAGGTCTCCTATTTAAGATGGGGATGAGAAGAATTGTTTTCTCTTAGAATGTCATTAGTCTGTGGAATTTTCTCCCCCAAAGAGAAGTAAGACTGGGTTATTGAATATTTTTAATGCTGAGTTATGTGTGAACATATGTACGTACATATGTATGCTCCTTTTTAAATCCCTTCACCTCACTACACAGCTCAACATCTTAAACAGCCTTCTCAAATTTACCGTTCTGATCACTCTGTTTTGTCTTGTAGTTCCCAGAAAGTTTGAAGTAATCATACTTTTTGGCACAGATACTGGAGCATACATCCAGTACATTTTTCAGATCTCTCCATATGAGTGGCACAATGTTGGTTCAGTATGCAGACTATAGTGCAGTGCTTAGTGATATGGCATCCTACATATACATGTATACATGCGCATAAGAATATAGTTTCTAAATCATTCTGGAATAATATAACAATATAACACGCAACTCTAGTAAGTCTCCCTAGTTCTCATTCTAAATTTCTGCAGAGTTCCCACTCCCATTTGCGAACTACCTTCAGATGTTTAGCCATATTTAATGTGCTATACAAGTGCAAGTTGTCACTGCATTGAATGAAAAAGAAAGCCTTGCATTTATTTGGAATTTTTCATGACCATAGGAAGTCCGAGAATGCTTTACTGTCAATAAAGCACTCCTGAGGATTACTCACTGTTGTGATGTAAGAAACACAGCTGCCAATTTATGCACAGCAAGTTCCCACAAGCAGTAGTGTGATAATGATCAGTTAACCTGCTTTAATATTGTTTGATGGATAACAATTGACCAGTAATCTAGAGAGAAATCCGCTGATGTTTTTCAAAATAATGCTATGAGAGCTGGTGGGCTGGATTTTCAAATGACCATGGAGTCGAGACCCAGTCCATGCGTGATTTTCAAAATTGCAGTCCCGATGCCTCAGGGCAGTTTTGGATTTTCAAAGGGCTGGCAGCGAGGAGGAAGCAGGAAAATCACTCATTGTCAATTAATGGAACTTGTTAAGGGGCCTGTCTGGTCGTGGTTGAAATTTTCAGTGTTTTTTTCTGGAAAGCCCAACCTGTTTGGTGCACTTCCAGATCTTAACTGTCATCCGTATGCAGTAATTTCTCCTCATTAAGAAAGCGAGCTATAAAGAGACAGAAAGAAAAATAAGTTGAAATTTTAAATTTGAAGCTCTTTATTTCTCTAAAATGAAGTTACTGCATTCGGGTGTCATGAAGAGGTATTAATGTGTATAATGTTATTGAAATTATTTTTATATTGGAATTGTAGTAGAGTCCGTGTCTATGCATGAGTCTCTGTGTGTCTTCACTGGATTAAAGCCAGTTTGTCTGGGTGCTTTAATGTGTAGTAATTATGAGATGTTGATTAGATAAACATAAGTTAGTTAAAAGGTAAAGTGCAATTTTGCATTTTTAAATAAACTATTCAAAAGAATGTGTAAAATCTTGCACCTAGCCGGGAGAAACCAAGCAATGTGTTTATATTACTAATAAAATTAGTGCGATGAAAATGTTATTGGAAGGTGTGATGTTAAAAACCTAGAATACAATGGAAAATTTACATTCAAAGGGGAAGCTAGGTATAAACAGGAAGGAGTTTTGTGTGTGTAACGCAGAGACATTTAAGATCTAACCAGCCTGTAAGCCTACAACTGTATCTGCAAATGAACCTCATTTTGGATTCGTAAGGTCAAGTGTGCTTTGCCTGTTGCCTGTTTAAAGTCTATGGGCTATTGTTGTCTTGGTGAAGATTTACTTGGGAGTGATTAATTTGGGGATTTGTTTAAAAGTTATTATGGTAGTAATTTGTAGACATGTGTATGTGTTTAATTTCTTGTTAAATTCATAAATGTTTAATTTAGTTTTACACAAAAAAACCTCTTGAGGCTTGGTGATTTTATTCCTGAATTCAGAGCTGCATCTCAAACATACCAATTGAAAATATAGATTATGACAGTTGTTCAAATTTCCCTCTGGGATTTAAACAGCTCAGCCTTTACCAACTGCTGTGTCATAACGCAGGGTTGTGATCAAACAGTTTACATTGTTCCCTGTCTGGGCCAGAGAGGTTAATTGGCAACAAATTAGCAATTAGAAAAGAAAGACTTGCATTTAAATAGTGCTCTTCATGACCACCTTAAAGTGCTTTATAGTCAATGTAGTACTTTTTGAAGGGTAATTACTGATGTAATGTAGGAAATGCAGCAAGCAATTTGCACACAGCCATAATCAGAAATGTGATAGCGACCAGCTAATCTGTTTTTTGTGATGCTGATGGAGGGATAGAGACTGGGCAGGACACTTAGGGATAACTCCCCTGCCTTTCCTCAAAATAGTGCCCTGAGATCTTTTACATCCACCTGAGCAGGCAGGTGACATCTCTGTTTAACATCTCATGGCAGCATCTTTGACATGGCAGCACTCCCACTGCACCACACTAGGATGTCAGCATAGGCTTTTTGTACTCAACAAGTCCTGCAGTGGGGTTTGAATCTATTCTCAGCTTATTAAAAGGTACTTATGCTACTAATTATCAGTCTTAACTTACTACAGTGAGCTTAATGGGCAATTAATGCACAAATCCAGCCAGTTCTTAAAAATAATGGGGAGTCTAAGGGCAGGATGGCATTTGTGTGAAACCAAAAGCAGAACAGAGTAAATCGATCAGAAAATTAGCAATTAATAGTTAATCTTTTATTCCCCTGAATTTGCTGGCCAATTTGCACATTAATAAGGTTGTACATCATTACTATACCATTATCTTTCCAACAAGTTTTCAGAGTAAATAAACACAGTCCATATGCCTATCATGGTAACTAAATGCCTTTCAACTAATCTAATGGCCTTCCTCTGAGCCTTAAAGAAAATCTTGCATTTCTACAATGCCATTCACTACCTCAGGATGTTCCAAAGTGTTTTTTCATGGCTGGTGTGCACATTGTGCAATTGCGATCGTTGTTTTAACATAGGAAACATGGTAGCTAATATGTGCACAGCAAGCTCCTGCAACAGCAGTGAGATAATGGCCAGGTTTTGTTGGTGATGCTGATTGAAGGATAAATATTGCCTGGAACACCAGGGAGAACTCCTCGTTTTTTTTCTTTGAAATAGTGCCACCTTACAACCAAGGTGACAGACCAGGCCTCAGTTTAATAACTCATCTAAAATACAGCACTTCTGACTCTGCAGCCTAAATTTTGCATTCAATTCTCTGGGTTAGGACTTGAACTCACAAACTTCTAACTGAGACATGAGAGCGTTACTCACTGGCCCGTAGCTGATACATACATCACCTCCAATATATGTGAATCTCTAAATCATCCAACTATGAGCTAATCATCTATTGGATAGAACATTCTGGTTGAGGCCTAATAAAGATCTTATACAAAGACAATAGTTATTTTTGTCTTGAACGGGATACCCTCGTACGCTATTTCCTTCTTCTGTAACCTATTAGCACAGGTTGCGAGCCTTCAGAGATTCAACTTATCAAATAACTAAATAAATTGTCTCTTCCGTCGTCCCTTGCTGACTGCTTGCTGGACTATTGCTCAATAGATGTCACCTGGGCTGCTTCAAATAGAGCCTACTATTTCGAAAACCAGTAACGGTCAGGTAAGGAAGCACAATAATTATCAGCGCACAGGAAGATCCCACATAAGTGCCGAGGATGAATGGCGAATTATTCTATTTTTACTGGTGTTGGTTGCGGGAATGTTGGACAGGATGGCAATCGACCTGCTAATGTATAAACAGTGGCTTCAACTTTTAACTTTCGGTCAAATCACAGGACCATGTGCATACGACCTTAGTTTAACACTTCTTTCCCAAACACTGCCTCCCTCAGTATAGCACTTTCACCTTGTATTGGCTTATAGGGTCATGTCCTGGAGTGAGGCATTAGCTCAGAATCTTTCAACTTCAGAAAGTTGACCGACAGACGCATACTGTCATAGCCGTGAAGGTTGCAGGCTCCATCTTCACTCTGCACTTAGTTATGTAGACAGCAGCAAGCATTGTTGATCTAGAGCTTGGAAGAGGAAGAAATTAGCCAAGCGCTCATTCTTTATTTTGTGAGCTCAGAGAGTGAGCGGAAGTGTAAAATGTAGACAGAGATTTTTGATATGGCCATGTGCAGCTCATGTATCAGTTTGAGCAGGGAGTCTGTTGAAATTGAAGAGCAAAGGTTTATAGAACAGGTCGATGAAGCTTTCAGAGGGAGCTATTATCATAGTGCCATTGTCTCCTGGTGATATCAATGCTGGGAAGAAACAGGGATAACAACAGCAATTTGCATTTTTCTAGCACCTTTACTGTCGTAAAACATCCCAATTCATTTCACAGGAGCATTGTCAGACAAAATCTGACACTGAACCACATAAAGGAGATGTTAGGACAGAGGGTGAAAAGTTTAGTCAAAAAGGCAGGTTTTAAGGAGTGTTTTAAAGGGAGGAGCCAGAGGTAGAGAGATGAAAAGGATTAGGCAAAGTTCCAGATCTGAGAGCCTAGGCGCAACCGCCAATGGTAGAAGGAAAATAAAAATCAGGAATCTGCAAGTGGCCAGAATTATAGGAGCGCAGAGATTTTGCAGGTTTGTGGAGCCGGAGAAGGTGCCAGAGATAGGGAGATGCAAGACCATGGATGGATTTGAAAACCAGGATGAGTATTTTAAAATTGAAGCTTTTCTGGGCCAAGAGCCAATGTAGGTCAGCGGGCACGGGGTGGATGGGCGAATGAGCCTTGGTGTGAGTTAGGCTACAGGAGGCAGAGGTTTAGGTGAGCTCAAATTCATATAGAGTGGAGATGAGAGGCCAGGCAGAAGAACACTGGAATAGTCAAGTCCAGAGGCAACAAAAACATGGCTGAGAGTTTCAGCAGCAGATGAGCTGAGGTGGAGTCAGGCCGAGCGATTATTTTACAGAGGTGGAAGTAGGTGCCCTTTACGATGGGAGTGTTGGATGCTCATCTTGGGGCCAAACATGACACCAAGGTTGCAAACGGCCTTGTTCAGACCATTGCCAGGGAGATGGATAGAATTTCAGTGACTAGAGAATGGAGTTTTTGGCAGGGACCAAAGGTCATGGATTTATAGAAGGTCTAATGGGAAGTGTTTTTGTAGAAGTAATTATAATTTGGGAATTATAGAGTTGGAATCTCTGAAATTAATAATGTGGCTAAATTGAATGGCACTATTACCATGAGATTTTGAAACAGTAAAGTATTTACGCTTAAAATTTGTTGACAAAACTGAAAATGTTTTGGGAAATTATGGGAAACGTTTGTAGAAGGTTAGAGGTCAAAAGTCTTTACAGTCTTTGCAAATTGGAAGGGTTTGAGAATAGAAGATTTTAAAGTTGGTTAAATACTTGTTAACTTAAAATCACAGTATAAAAAACAGCAACAGGAGACGTTTATTTTTACCATAGCAAAACATTCCAAGGCTTTTCATCAGAACATTATTTGACAAACTGTGACACCAAACCACATAAGACAAGAGCAAGGTATGACAGATAAACAGAAAATAACGGAAGAGCCCAAAAGGTTGCTTGCACAAGTGGAGAGGGAGTCATTTTATGGACCACCCACAGGCAGAAAGGAGGTGGGTGGACCCGGTAAAATAGGGTGCTGTGCCTTTGGCATACCCTGCTACCAGCCAGCCCCTGCCCTGTCGCGATTTTACTAGCAGCGGGGAGGCATCAGGCACCTGTTGCCCAAATGAGGCCCTTAAGTGGGCAATTAATGGCTACTGGCCAGTGAAGGGAGGAGTACACCTTCTTTAAGGGTCCCCACCCCCATCCAGTTTTCTCTCCTTGTATCTGCCCTCCCCTGTCCAACTTGTCCCCCGACCCTCCTCGCCCGGGCCCACCAGCCTGGTCTCACTGAAATCTCAGGCTTCCACGTCCTCAATGTCCTCGGTGCAGTACCAGCAGTAGCCTCCACTCCTGGTGGTGCTGCTGGTACTACGGAGCTGCTGGCCTCTGAGTGGCTGGTAGCTCCGTGTGGCGTGACGTCCACCTGGAATGGGGCCGGAATTTCCCCTCCCCACCATAACAATTAAAGACCTTTCAGCCTTTAAATTAAAGTGGGGTGAGACCCCGAAAGGAGGTGGGCTTGCCCCTGGCATTTACGCCAGGACAGGGGGAGCCCGCCTTCAGTGTATAAGCCAGCCTCTTGTTTCAGGATGGTGACTATTTATCAGAACCAAACTGGAAGACGTTAGCTATTGAACAGTTTGCAAGCTTGTCAGTGAGGGTGTTGTAGTGGTGAGCATAGTTACCTGGCAAGTCGTTGACCCAGGTTCGATTCTTGCTTAATGCAATTTGAGGTATAGAGTTGAGATAGAAGATCAGCCATGATGATATTGAATGGCAGAGCAGGCTCGGAGGGTTGAACAACCTACTCTAATTTCTATGGACAGAATTTTCCGGATGGCGGGGGCGGAGCGGGCAAAGGTGGGCGTGGACCAGATTGCCGCTTGCGATTGGGTCTGTGCCGCTATTTTACGTGGGCGGGCTAATTAAGGCCTGCCCAGCGTACTTCACGACTCCCGTGCATTGCGGGAGTGGGTGGGAGGCAGCGGGAGCGCTCAGCCTGCCAGGTCCAATGGTGACCTGGCGGCCTGCATAAAGGAAAGCCTGGCAGCCTTGGAAAGGCTGCTCGCAATAGCTGGCGAAGGGCTCTGCAGAGGGGCAATGGAAGTGGCGCAAGTCTGGGGGGTAGGCCATCAGGGCAGGCCAGTCTGGAGGGTAGGCTATCGGGTCAGGCCAGGACGGGGGGTAGGCTATCGGGTCAGGCCAGGCCGGAGGGTAGGCCATCGGGGCAGGCAAGGCTGGAGGGTAGGCCATCGGGGCAGGCCAGGCTGGAGGGTAGGCCATCGGGGCAGGCCAGGCCAGTCCAGAGGGTAGGCCATTGGGGCAGACCAGGCCAGAGGTTGCGCCGCGGGCCAGTGTGCCCCTCATTTTTCTGATGACTGCCTTGCTGCCCTCCTCGAGGAGGTGGCAGCACGACGGGAGGTGCTGGTTCCCCAGGATGGGAGGAGGAGGCCCCCCCCCACATGACGAAACGTGCCTGGGAGGAGGTGGTGAGCTCCCTCGACGTGGTGCAGAACACCTGGATCCAGTGTCGCAAGCGCTTCAATGACTTGTTGTGCTCTGGCAGGGTGAGGACAATGTCGGCTTTGGTCACTTAACCCAGCAGGTCAGCTTTACCCCCTGCTGCCACCGCCCCCCCACCAAATCTGAGTGCAGTGACTGCATTAAATTATTGAAGGCATGTGTCCTTCACTGGGTGGGCCAGCAGATATTGCCCATGCCGAGGTCACCCTGAGAGGTGGTGAAGAGATGGTTCTGCACCTGTAGCATGTGGTACAGTGACAGCCACATTACTGTTTTGGGGGCAACCTGGAGGAGCTGCACCCAGGCACAGAGCTGGAACTCCAGGACATGTCCAAGCTGACATGCTGGGAGGGGGAGCTTCAAGGCGGCGTGGCAACGAACCATCTGCTGCCCTCTGCGCTCCATGTGCTTGTGCCTCCTTGGTGGTGCCTAATGTGATGTAGGCAGCATGTGGCCAAGGTGGGGGTGGGGTGGGGGGGATGCAGTGGGGACAGGCCGAGCATCTTTGTGTGAGTGTTCGGCATCAGCAGGGTGAGGAGGCACTGGAGCCCTGATATGTCTCACTCTGGTTGGGGTGGGCCGTGCGTGAAGAGAGTCCATGTGCAATTTGTACAAATCAATGCTCTTCTCTCATTTTCAGGAGAAGAATGCTCATAATGCTGCAGAGCGTGAGAGGACTGGCGGCGGCCAGGTGCAGTTAGCCATTCTCAGCCGGTTTGAGCAGGAGGCCCTGGATTTGGAGAGGCGCCATGCGCCCAGGTCCACTGGTGTCGGTGAGGCTGGGGTGCCACGGCCAGGCATGTATGCCCAGCAGATGAGGTCAGCATTGTTCTCCCAATAGCCATAGCAGTGCTGAATGTTAAGTGATTTAATTTTGCAACATGGCTTGACCATTGCTTGTGGAAGGATGAGCACATAATGATCCGGACGACAGGGATGCACATTGTCATTGTCTCCACGTTAACTGATCCAATGTCCTTGTTCTTCCTTTCAGCATCAGTGGAGCAGGGCCAGGAGGAGGAGCAGCAAAGGCCCCCTCTCACACCTGAGGGCCCTGAAGTCTCACCAGCGTAACACCATCTCTGCTAGACAGGCACTAACGCAGATATTCCATCTCTGTGGGAATTAGAACATCGGCTAGGGTCGCGGGGCACAGCGGTGAGGGCACTTCACAGTCGCTGGAGGAGCTGGCAGAGACAGAGTGTGCCCATGGCGCCAACAGTCGGAGGACTGCAGGGGACCAGGCACATGCTCAGTCGGTGCCTGATGATGTGCCTCTGGATTCGTCAGCAATGCAGCAGGTGCAGGAAATGCGGCCAGGTGTGTGGGAGCATCTGGGGGAGATACATGAGGCTGTGCTTAGCTTGGTGTCCGTGGTGGAGGAGTCTACGTGGACGCTCGCCGAAACAATGAGCCCCATGGCGAAGCGCCATGCGCCCTCCATGGAGAGAGTGGCGACTCTCACGGACAGCCTCCTCCAGGAGACCCATCAGGGCTTCCTGGGGATACACTCTGACCAGCAAGCCCTCACATCGGCAATGACCTCAGCTGGTCAGTGCCAGTGTGGGAGATGGTGTGGGCACCAAATTTCCCAGCTCGGTGCCCATCCATCCACGGTGAGCAGGGAGGTCCTTAGTGACCTCACATCGGTGCAGCAGCTGCCTGTCATCTCTGCCAGCTCCTCTCAGGGCACTGCGGATGAGGGCGGCAGCTCCTCCGCCCCTCTCCCAGTGACTGTATCATCCGGTGAGGCTGCGATGACTGGGGAGATGCCAGCTGTGGAACTGGCAGCTCCCTCCCAGGCGGGGCCAGCACAGGCTCCACGGGCCAGAGGACGACCATCAAGGTTAAAGAGGCCAACAGGACAGCAGAGTAAGCAGGCTGTCTCAGATGCCACTCCCAGCAATGGGGCAGCACAAAGACATAGCACCCAGAAACATAAATATAAGGCACCTGAGGCACACCACGGGTTTATCACTGGTGCTTTTGTGTTGGGCCGAGATGAGGTATTTATGATTTGCTTTGAATTGGAACACCATTGTCATTTTGTTTCATTAAGTTTCTTTGCCTGTGATATTAAATTCAGACATGTGACCATGGCTGGGGGTGCCACTTTTCTTCTGCATGTGTATGGTTTCCAAAAATGTTAGGAGTGCCTTGTGGGACATTGAGCTTTATTAACAAGACCCTTAGTTACTGTTCCTAACCTGGAAGATTTGGCACTTAGGTATCGAGTATGGAGCCTACAGCCCAGGATTGTCCTGGAGGTTCATCTGTGGTGTGCTAGCTGAAGGTTCAGTGGATTAAAGCCTCCTGGGTGTCCCTGCCTCCCTGCAGTATGCCCAGGTCAGCATCTACTTCCTCCTCATTTCCCTGTGCGCGTTCATCCTCGGACTCACTGCTGGACTCATCGTGTGCAGCCGCAGCCACTGCCTCGACATCTTTATTGTCCACTGCGTCCCCCCTTTCCAGCGCAAGATTGTGGAGAGCGCAGCATGAAACCACTATCACCGACACACGATCTGGGGGGTACTGGAGTGTGCTCCCCGAGCTGTCCAGGCATTGGAAGCGCATCTTGAGAAAACCGATGGCTCTCTCCATCACAGCCCTTGTGGTGCCGTGGCTCCTATTGTAGTGCTGTTCAGCTTCTGTTCTTGGATGGTGGACAGGTGTCATGAGCCACTTTCTGAGGGGATATCCCTTGTCACCCAGCAGCCAACCATCCAGCCGGGCTGGAGTACCTGGGAGTGTCTGAGGATGTAAGCATCATGGGAGCTGCCTGGGTGCTTTGCACAGACTTGTAGAATCAGCATCCTGTGATCACACACTATCTGCACGTTCATGGAGTGGAAGCCCTTCCTGTTGATGAAGGCACCGGGCTCACCTGCTGGTGCCTTGATGGCCACATGTGTACAGTCTATTGCATCCTGGACGTGAGGGAAGCCAGCAATAGCCTCGAAGCCACTGGCTCGCTCTGACTGGCTTGCCTGTTCCCAATGAAGGTCAATGCATGCCTAAACAGAGTGTCTGTAACCTGCTTGACACAAGTGTGGGCAGCTGATTGGGAGACACCACAAAGATCACCCACCGATCCCTGGAAGGAGCCAGAGGCACAGAAGTTGAGGGCAGCTGTGACCTTCAGAGCCACAGGCATGGGGTGTCCACCCACACAGCGGAGATCTCAGGCCCAATCATCTGACAGATATAGTTGACTGTCTTCCTTGAGAGATGGATCCTCCTTTGGCACTGCACCTCAGGCATATTGAGGTAGCTGCTTCGCCATCTGTATACCCTGACAGCAGGATACTGGCATCTATCTAAGGAATGCCTTAAAAAGAGGAGCGAGATGTAGAGAGACTAAAAAAGCAAAAACGTCACTGTACATCCAAGGTTACTTAAAGAAGGGAAGGGAAGACAGTTACAAAGCTGTCCATAGGGGATGTCATAAGAACATAAAAAGCAGGAGTGGGTGTAGGCCTTTTGGCCCTTCCAGCCTGCTCTGCCATTCAACAAGATCATGGCTAACCTTCTACCCCAACTCCATCTCCCCGCATTATCCCCATATCCCATAATTCCCTCTTTATCCAAACATTTATCAACCTCTGGCCTGAATATACTCAACAACTGAGCATCAGCAGCTCTAGGGGGTAGAGTCCCAAAGATTCCCAACCATTTGAGTGAAGAAATTTCTCCTCAGCTCAGTTCTAAATGGTCGATTCTTATTTTGAGACTGTGACATCGTGTTCTAGATTCCCCATCCAGGGGAAACATTTTCTCAGCATCCACCCTATCAAGCCCCTTAGGAATTTTATATGTTTCAATGAGAGCACCTCTCATTCTTCTAACCCTTTATGAAATGTAGGCCTTGTCTACTCAACCTCTATTCATAAAACAATCCCCTCATCCGAGGAATCAGACTAGTGAACGCTTGTTGCACTCCCTCTTAGACAAGCATGTCCTTCCTTCAGTAAGGAGAACAAATCTGCAGACAGTACCGCAGGTGTAGTCTCACCAAGGCTTTGGACTTGCCAGACATGTACCTAAAGGTGAAGTCAGAACATCGCAAAATATGCCAGCATGCTATTAAAGGAACTTCTAACAGAGATCACCCTAGACCTGAAACATGAAAACCCACTGTGTAATTATGCACAACTATATCACCAAAATTGTTTTCCTGTAAATGCTTTGTTAAGAACATGTGCTACAGTTAAACCAATGTGCAAACCAATTTATCAAAATTTTTAATTGTTTACCCTTAACTATTAATTGTTAAATGTTGCGATGAAGAGATATTAATGTATACAATATTATTGGAAATTATTTTTTCTAATAGAATTCTAGTGGGGGTCTGTGTCTAGGTGTGTGTCTTAATTGGATTAAAGCCAGCTGGTCTAGGTGCTTCGATGTATAATAGTTTTGAGATGTTAATTGAGTTAACAGTAAGGAGGACAGTAAGGTAAAATGTTCATTTGCATTTGTTGAATAGACCATTCAAGACTGCGGGTAAAATTTTGCACCTAGCTAGAAAAAGCCAAACAATGTGTTTATTTTTTCAGCTTACTAATAAAGTTGGTGCTATGAAAGGGGTTTTATTGTTAGAAGAGCTGAAGTTCAAAAGACCTAGTGATACAATGGAAAATTTGCATTCAAAGGGAAAGCTAAATATATAAAGAAAGGAGTTTGTGTGTGTAGGGTAGAGGCATTTAAGACCTAACCAGCCCGTACACCTCCGACCAACTTGCAAAGGATTCCCTCACTTGGAATTTTTAAGGTCAACTGTGCTTTGCCTGGTGTCTATTTAAAGTCCATGGATTACTGTTGCTTTAGTGGAGATTTACCTGGGGGTAATTAATTTGGGGATTTGTTAAAAAGTTATTATAGTAGTAATTTGTAGCCATGTTTTTATGTTTAATTTGTTGTTAATTAATAAATGTTTAATTTAGTATTTTACAAAACCCACAAGACTCAATGGTCTTATCCCTACAGAATCCAAAGTTTGCATCTCAAAATTACAAATTGCAAAAATGGATTATGACAGTTGTTTTAGGTTTCCCTCTGGGATTTGAATAACTCAGCTTTTACCATCAGCTGTGTCATAATAAGGTCTAACAACATAGGAACAGGAGTAGCCTATTCAGCTGTGGAGTCTGCTCCCCATTCAATTGAATCATGGCCAATCTCTATCTTAACTATATGTACCCACCTTGCTTCAATATCCCTTAATATCTTTGCCTAACAAAAAACAATCAACCTTAGTGTTGTAATATGCCTTTAAGGGATATCAGCATGACATTGCTAGAAGGGAAGTGTGTCATACGATCCAGTCTTAGTTTCACTTCTTCTTTGAGCAGAGCACACACACAGCTCTGGTATATTTAAGCTTTATGCCAATGTATATTTGTTCCCATGTGCCTACTCTTAATAAATGAACCAGAACATATTTACCCAATTCCTTATGAGTGATTGGTGCCTTGTGCCTTGTACAGTAATAAGCCCAAGGTATTCTCTCATTATAATAACATGACACTTAGTTTTGAATATTTCCTCTTTAATTTAAAATGGAAACAACGGCGAAAAGGAAAAAAAAAAGTGACGAAGTTCGGCGGGATATGCTTTCCATGACGTTTGTAGTATTGAATGGCACTCCCTTTTTCATGGGTCACTAAATCGACCTATTTGTGAAATGTGACTTTAGCACTTGCTTGTGTGTTTCATAAAAAATTCTAAAGGGCGTGATTTAACTTCAAGCTTCAGGTGAGATAGGAGTTCCTCTGTGTACAGCGTGTGATAAACTCATAAACTCACTCATAAGGAAAGGTTTACAAGTTAGCTTCCGTGCTGTACAGAAGATATCTTCCCACTATATTTACTGTGAACAACATTGGTTTATGAATGACCTGTGGATGCATACACACTCATGGAAAGGTAAAATCTTGTTCATGGTTAGGTGCTTATAACTGTACAAAGTACTCCAGATGGGTGATAACCAACCTCATGTACACAGCAAAGCTTGCTTTGATTTATAATTAATCTCTCTTCTAGTGTATCTCAGTACCTCAGTCATTTACTGCAACTAAACACCATGTGGTCTCATTGATTTATTCATTACAATCTCTAGATCGCTTTGCTGATCAGCATATTGTATACTCTTCTGATTAATATATGCTGGGTTGGGTGGCCCAAGGAACACTTACTCAATGGAGCCAAAGTGCAGGAAGTAGAGATGGAGATCTCTGATGGTGCGTCGTTGCCCCGTGTGTTCCTGGGTTGGTGGGGGTGGTGGGAGGGGGGTGGGGGGGTGTGGTGATCTTTCTGGGGTCTCTCCCAAAGGTGGATACAGGAGATGGACCCTTTGCCTCAGTTTCCTCGAGTTTTTTTTTTCCAAAAGCCTGGTGGATCCGAGGGGGTTGGGAACAGGGTAAGGAAGATCTGGAAAGATGAGCCCTTCCTAACGCTTGCATCATGAATGTTTGAACCTGAAAGTCTTCATGTTGATATTTTTTTTAAAGCAGCCAGAAAGAAAGAAAGATTTTGAATTTACGCAGTGTCTTTTACAACCTTAGGACATCCCAAAGTGCTTTACAGTATAGTCACTGTTGTGGTGTATAAAATACAGTAACCCATTTGCACACAGCAAGGTCCCACAAACAGCAATGTAATCACGGTCAGAGAAGCTGTTTTTAGTAATGTTGGTTAAAGGAGAGATGTTGGTCCAGGACGCCCCGCAGAACTCCCCTGCCCCTCTTCAAAATAGTGTCATGACAGGCAGGCCCTTTGTTTCACATTTCACCTGAAAGACAGCACCTCCAAATGGTGTCGCGCACCCTCAGTATTGCACGGGGATCGTCGGCCTACATTATGCGCTCAAGCTTTAGGAGTGTGACTTGAACCCACAGACTTCTGACTCGGCAGTGAGAGTGCTACCCACGGAGCCACAGCTGACAATCATGACACAGAAGGCTGTGAGATGCTATATTCTTACCCCTAGTTCTAATCACCTGTACTGGAGGGAGTGGTCAAGGCATTCAAATGTCAAGATCCACCAAAATGCAAGTCCTGTCAAGAGAAACTAGTGCACATCAAGTGCGCAATGCCTGTCCAACATCCATTCAAGAGGGAGCTGAAGAGAGAGACGAAATATCATGATGAATCATTCTTTTATCCTTGATCTACATGATATTGATAAGCTAATAAATTTAGGCATCAGCAAATTCCCAGATTTTGTTTTCAATAGCGAAGAGACGTTGTTCACCCTTGACCTCGATGAAAGCTGTCCTGTAAAGACTTAGCGGGCTTTGTGGTATGGATTTCCCCTTTTCCGATGTGACTTTCAGTCTGGTGCCACCTGTCCAGTCTTGAGCAGACTGAGCAGCCAATCAGATTGAAGAATTCTCACAGGCAGCAAAGTAAGAAGTAAAAAGCAGGTTTCATAATTCACATTTTAAATATTTTACAGAAACCAAAATTGAGACATAAACAAGGAAATAAGATAAAAATGGAACTATCACAAACAAACTTTAAAGTTAAAATTATTTTTTATTATTTGAAAAATTTATGGAATGGAGAGAATGGTTTTCAGAGCCAAAGAAGTTGTTCAGCACTAATCATGACTTAGTAAGGCTTCAAATACTGAGTAATGCCTCATTCAACAAGACTTAACACTCTCAATAGCAATTACAGCAGGAATTTTATGTTAAAAGCTGAAGTTCATGTCAAATCACTGATTCTATATTGATTGCACCTACAAGAAATGCAGCACTGCACCCTTCAAAGGAGAAAGCATCAATAACTTCTGGATTGCCATGTCTACCTGTGCCAGAAGTGGCTATCAGCTTTACATGGTAATGGCAATAAATGTTGACAGGTTTGCTCTTATTACAATTACAATATCTGGGCTATTGAGTTGAATCCGCTACTTACTAATATGTTATATGTTCTAACGTATTGTTTATGATCTCGGGGACCTGCACTATGAGCCATGGCCTAATGAAGCCATATTGCCTCCCTTACAGTTAAAATTACACAGCCTAGTCATACCATGACTATACACACATCCCGGCTGCTGTAACATCAGTCGAAGATCAATAGAGACCCCATTTACATGGTCTATCTGGATTTCCTGACAATCTTATGCCAAAGTTGCAGTGGCCAATCAGGCAAACCTTTGTGGGAATTCCCAGTGCTATTGATGTGCTTGGGAGTGTTACAATACAATTTACTGATCTTTTATCTCCATGTAAAAAGAATATAGGGCAGAATTTTTAGGTCGGCCTGTGGGCGCACGCCCGACCCGATCAGACGTGAAATTGTGCAGGATGATGTTGGGTGAGTGTCCCAACGTCATCCTGCGCTCGTGCAATATTTTGGTCAGCAGGCACGTGCAAAAGCCAGAAGCACGTCCACTGATAATTAAGAGGCCAATTAGAGCAATTGAAGTTGTAATTGTCTTCGATTTTTTGTGGTCCATCCAACCTTACAGTTGGCGGATGGGTGAATCGGCCAGGCGGACTTTGCATTTTTCATGAAACCTCATTCAAGGGCAGGATGAGGTTTCTGTTATTAAATAAAATAAAAATGCATAGACAGAATTTTCATCATGTATATGTTCAGGTGACTGATTGTGATGCGTGAACATTTTTTTTCCGGATTTTAAAACCTTTATTTATTGGCTTTGACGTCTTCAGCTCCCTGAGGCAGCTCGCCCACGCTTAACGTCAGCGCCCGCTCTCCTCCCGCCCCCACACCTTGGCAGCGCTGAGCATTTCAGCACGCGCTTCATGCTGGCTGGCCGTTACTTAGTCAGCCAGCCTGAAATCGTGGTTGGTGACCGATCGCAAGCGGTGGTCTGTAAGCCGGCTGCTCCCGGGCCCGCCGATTGCACCCGCATCCCGACCTAAAAATCCTGCTCTTTGTAATGTTCTGCTGGAGACTTAGTTACAAAAATCACGTCTCCTTCTAGATAATTTCTGAGGTTCATTTTCGCTCCATTACAGGGACATCTTTTGTTGGAGGTGATTCTCACTGCCCGACACCTACTTATATAATAGCGTGACTGAAGGATATAACATTACCACCCCCTTGTGATTTGGACCAGATGTTCATGTCTTCTGTGTGTGTTTTTCTTTAGTCTTTCCAAAGGTGAACTGTGTTATCACCACTTAGATGAGGCTTGATAGAAATCATTAATCTGCTTCATTTCACAGATAAGCATAAAGAGCTGCAGTTCTGATCAGATTAACTTAGTTCCATCAGTATTGCTTGTCTTTGTGTAATGATGCAAATGACAGTATCACAGGGTTGACGCAGCACAGAAGGAGGCCATCTGGTCCTTAGTAGCTGCACTGGCTCTCTGAGTGAGCAGCTCACCTAGTGCCACTCCCCTGCCTTGTCCCCGTAACCCTGCACATTCTTCCTTATCAGATAACAAAATAAAGAATATACCATGCTATCTCACATCAGGAGGAAGCACTACCTGACTGCTCTTACTGCTTAGCTTTGGCAAAGGTAGCTTTCTCTTTTACTAAAACCTGATTGCAATATATAAGATCCTGAGGGGACGTGACAGGGTGAATGTGGAAAGGATATTTCCTCTTCTGGGAGAATGTAGAACTTGGGGTCACTATTTCAGAAAAAAAGGGTCGCCCATTTAGGACAGAGTTGAGGGAAATTTTTTGCTCTCAGAGGGTTGTGAGGCTTTGGAATTCTCTTCCTCAAAAGGAAGTTGAGGCAGAGTCCTTGAATATCTTTGAGGCAGAGGTAAATAGGCTCTTGATAAGCAAGGGAGTGAAAGGTTACCAGGGTAGGCAGGAATATGAGGTTAAAATCAGATCAGCCATGATCTTATTGAATGGCCGAGCAGGCTTGAGGGGCCGAGTGGCCTACTCCTGCTCTTAATTCGTTTGTTCATATGTTCGTGTGAATGCTCATGTGTGGGTTCATGTTCCACTCTTTCTGACTCTGCAGAAAGTTATGGGTTGACCCTTCCCTCTTGCTTGGAGATGTGCTGGGGGTGGTGATGTAATGGTCTGAAAAGCCAATGATCAAAGCCGCTATTGCACCCACCCCTCAACTTAACAAGAAGCTCAACAAACAATGCAACTGTTAAAATACTCTGAGATGAGGTAATTCCCTTGTTTCCAATGACTTTGGTAACTATTAATGTTCCTTTGACAGCACCTTCCAAACCCAAGACCTGTGCCACCAAGAAGGACAATGATGCATGGCAACATCACCACATGCCATCCTGACTTGGAACTCTATCGCTGTTCCTTCATTGTCGCTGGGTCAAAATCCTGGAACTTCCTCCTTAACAGCACTGTGGGTGTGCCTGGACCACATGGGCTGCAGTGGCTCAAGAAGGCAGCTCACCATCACCTCCTCAAGGGCAATTGAGGACGGGCAATAAATGCTGGCCTAGCCAGTGACGCCAACCTCCTGTGAAAGAATAAAACAAATGTATGGTTTTAATGTACATTTGGTCAATGCCTGTAGTGTGTGATTTTCTCCTTTGATCTCTGCATCCACCTTGTTTTAAAACCTAACGCTTAAATAGCTGTTTTGTAAATCATTTATGTGAGGAGAAAATTATCAATATGTCATGGAACGTGACACCAATAATGCTGTGGTTATCCAGTCTTCTGTGTTTTCGACATTCTCAATGCTCTGATTCTTCAGACAGGTTTTATGCTCAACACAACCTAGACAGTCTGAGTGAATTCTCTATTGGAATTAAATCATAATATCTGCTTGGATTATGCAGCTCTTGTGGACATGAATGATATAACCACTATTAAATTAAACACTCAGTTCTCCTTTGCCCATTGATAGCTAGCCAAGGATGGATTGAAAGAATGGTCCAGGGCAAGATAAGCCACATCAGGAAGACCTTACTGTTAAGGCTGATTTTTTTTTTATGCGTACAAGTTTGCTATAAATGTATGGGACTTATTTGTAGGGGGATTCTGAAGAATCAGCCATGGTCCCCTGACAAATTGAGTTGTGACAATTTAATAATGACTTTTCCCAGCATTTCAAAGCACGCACTTCACTCCTTGTGAATGTGTGTGTGTGTGTGTGTGTGTGTGTGTGTGTATTTATTATGATCTGTATAATATGCCACATGAGAAAATATAATGCACTAAACATGTAGAAAACAATTACAATGGTAAATGGTGTATCAGTAAAATATGCTTGTTCTTAACCCACTAGATTTCTGCAAGCATTTGAGCCCATTTTAATCTTGGAAGATCTAATACTGTCCCTGGGGTTAGTTTGCACCTTCATTGTGAAGTAGGATATCTTGTTCACCCTTTGTGGAACCTGACTGGTGTTCATTTTATTGAAATGAATGGAATGAAAATTGTGCCAGTTCTGCAATATGTAAGCAATGCTCAAGGCCAAATTACCACTCAGGCAAGTGAAGTTCTTCAACCCATCTCACCTGTATTTAAAGACTTTTGAGTAACTGGGGATGCAGAACTTGGTAGGCTGCTTAATTGAAGTTCATGGGCCTGCTGTAAACTGGAAGCCTAGTTTGGTTGCCTTTGTCTAGCCCTAGCATTGCCCACATTTGGGGAGTAGCAGATCTTCAGCCTTCCCATGCAACTGCCACAATAAAAAGGAAGAGGCACCTTTTTCCATCACTTTCATCTTGAGGGATTGTGTGGAATACCCAAAATTCTTCAGATTCATTTCCTAACCATCTTCTGTAGGATAGCTGCATCCAAAAGGTGCTTCAGCCTTATGTGCCCTATTGCTACAGATTTCAGCCAGGCCTCCGCACAAACACTACAAGTCTCATGGTCAAGTACTTGATAATTTGCTCACCTGCTACCAACTCATTCAGAGAAAAATAAGTATTGTATAAAAGCAGTAACACAAGTAGCTTTTCATTACAGTAAATGCCATGTGACTCATGATCTATATCAGAAGACAGCTACCTGCCTCACCTTGACCAAGAGGCTTGCAGTTTGTTGGTAAGATTGTTGGCAGGTAAGGGGCTGCTGTGAATAGAGCAGTTAGGTGGATATGGCATGTGGTGGACCTAGATGACTCGTGTCAGATCATTTAAGCTTCTTCTGGCACTGCATCCAAGACTTCAGGGCTAGACTTCTGGCATTGATCACAATGGTTGCCTGCTCCCTCTGTCTTCTTAATATCTGTCTGGAGCACCTCTAGACTTCATGAGTCCTCCAGTGCACCTCCTGAACAAAGACCTCTAACGCTGCATTGGAGAAGCTTGGTGCACACTCTCTGGCCTCTTCAATTAAGGTTCTCCCAGTTCTCTTGCTCTTTCCCTATGACTTTGGAACTCTGAAGAAGATTCATTTTGGGCTTGAAACACTAACTCTGTTTCTCTCTCAGCAGATGCTGCCAGACCTGCTGAGTTTTTCCAGCACTTTTTTTTGTTTCGGAATATTGCATCCGTAGTATTTGTTCCCTATTGCTTGGAGCAATGTTCAGTTCCTGCATTGCATCCAATGCTTTAAAATAATAACCAAGCGGCGGGACCGGAAGATCCCGGTGGTGGGCGGGTGAAGAAAATACCGCCGATGGAATCAGTCAGTGTAAGCCTTAATAGGTTAAAGGTGCTGGGAAGCGCAAGCAACTGGGCTCACTTTCCGAAAGCACAGTTTGAACCAAGACTACCTGGAGTGCAGCAGCAGCCAGGTGAAATCAGAATGTAACTTATAAGCTTTCCATATGATGCAAAAATTTGCTAATGCACAGTCACTGCTGGCATAACAATTCCCATGTTCATGCATCTTAAGGGGAGAATTTTTAGAATTCATGCTTCTTACGCAGCAGACTAGAAGAATTGAGACTCATATTGGAACAACACAAGTGCAATTAGCCTGTTTTATACAGTAATTAATGTGCCTGTTTTGAATGATGCAGCCACCCAGACACATCTCCAACAGTATTTCATATTAAGTCATTGATTTACTGACAACGCTGTGCAAAGATTTCAGATCTGTAGGACTTTGCAGATGTTCTATGAAGGGTCAATGGTTATGTTAAAGAAACAATGTGGTTGATGATGATGTAAGCATGACATCAAGGGTCAGATGACCAAGAGGCTCCAATAGAGCAGCCCATGTCCTTCAGACCAGGTACTCACCAAGAGGCCTTTGTAAATCGTTCTCAATAAATTGTTTCAAGAAAAGCTATATACTGGCTATCTCAAGTCACTCAGATTCAGCAATAACTCATCAAGGCATGGTAACACCATCAAAGCATGGTCACAGCTCAAAACATGGCAGTGGTGCTGGAGGCCACAGTTTAACAGCCAGTAACCACAGATTGGTAACCCAAGGGTGAAGACCTTGGAACAGCTTGACTTTACTATGAAGAAGAACAAAATTGAAGAGTACCTTGGTAGGGGACAGTGAACCATGCATGATATTGACAGCTATCGAACAGCCACTGCCCCTTCCACAGCCTTTCCAACACATCGACAGTCCACAGCAAGGGCAATGATGGGAGGTCCTGAGGGGACAGCTTGATAGGTACCGAATGGCTTTGGGTTCACAAGAGAAAGAACAGAAACACTAGGTCTACACCCTTTTATATGCAATTGGGGCTGATGATGTCCTGGTGCAACAAGGCGTAAAGGAGACCTTGGCGTCCTACGACAAGGTTATGAGGGCCTTCGATAATTACTTCAGCCCTAAGAAGAATCTAGTCATTGAAAGGACAAGATTCAATCAGCAGAGCCAAAGGCTGGGTGTATCCATTGATTTATCTATTAATGCCTTGTATCGACTGCTGACGAGTTGCTGCGATAGAGTCTTAAAGCATGAGTTAATTCGCAACCGCATTGTAGTTGGCATGCTCGGCAATGCGCTGTTGGATTTTTTGCAATGGAAAGAGGATTTAACACTAGAGAAGGCTGAAAAATTTGCGAGCAGGCAGAATTGTGAAAGCAGAATCGAGGAGATGTCAAGGCTCGGAAGGGGTCAATCCAGTATATAGACCCAAAGTTGGGAGCCCCATCCATAAAAAAGCCCATGAAAAAGCCTGCCAAAACTGCCAAAGGGGTGGGGAGAACCCTTCCACCTGTATAAAAATGTTCCAGGCGCAGTGGCAAAAGACAACACTGCAGCAAATACTGTCCAGCAGAGGGAGCTGAATGCTTTCTCTGTGGCAAGCCCGGACACTTTAAACAATTCTGCAGATCTAAAGTTCAATTTTGAGGAAGGAAGCTGGAACCAGCTTCCAACCATTTCAAAGTCCAGGAAATTATAAATACAGCATTCCAAACTGATGATTTGCTGGGAGAAATCAAAGATTCCGATAATCAGTTCTGGCCTAGATTTGGAAGTCCAAGAACAGAACTTAAATGGGACACTGGAGTTAGGGTCACAGTCATATTGGACAAATTGGCCTGGCTTTGGAACTGGCTTAAGGAAGTAAATATCCAACTATCTAACTTAAAGTATCAAGGGCCAGGAGACACCGACCTCAAAGGGAAGGGTCAGTTTATTACAGCCCTTAGACATGAAGAGGAAGAAATTAACAAAATATTTTACATCTTACAGAATCAGCAAATGTCAGGGGGTCAGCATGTTTGAGACTTGGTCTTCTACAAAGGTCGATGAGGTAACAGTAGGAGACAGTGGAGCAATACTCAAGGGTGAACTTCCAAAGTTGGTTTGAGGAGCGGCAGAACTCGAAGCGGCAGCAGCAGTGGAAGTTCACTCATTACGCAGCGACTTGCTCTTTATTTCAGAAACACCATCCACTGGACCACAGGAGATCTCTCAATCCTCTTTGAAGACTGGCTAGAAGAGGTAAGAATAGGAGGCGCTGAAAGAGACGGTGACCATCCACTAGAGGAGCCTCTCGACCTTGTTCGGCTCTTTCTGGACTGAGTTTAGGAGAATGGGGCCATTGCAGAAGCAGAGGACCTGTTGGAAGAAGAGGTCCTAGATCGTTCCACACTCTTTGACTTGACTGCCAATGTCTCTGAAACTTCTGCATTTCTTTTTGAGCAGAATCATCCTTTTGTTGAAGAAGGTAATAAAAAGGTGAAAGTAAAATACTGTAGATAGTGGAGATCTGAAATAAAAATGGAAAATGCTTGAAAACTTCAGCATGCTTGGCAGCATCTGTGGAGAGAGAAACAGAGTTAATGTTTCACATCTGTATGACCCTTCTTCAGAACTAAAGAGTAGAAATGTGAAATAAAATCCATCACATTTCTACTTCTCTTTAGCTCTGAAGAAGAGTCAGATGGACTCAAAATGTTAACTTTTTTCTCTCTCCACAGATGCTGCCAGACCTGCTGAGTTTTTCCAGCACTTTCTGTTTTAATAAAGAGGTGACTTTGTCTAGTTATTCCATCGATGACATTTAAAAAAAATTCATTCATGAGATGTGAGCATAGCTGGCTGGGCCAGCATTTATTGCTCATCCTTAAATGCCCTTGGTAAGGTGGCGGTGAGCTGCCTTCCTGAACCGCTGCAGTCCATGTGGTGTAGGTACAACCACAGTGCTGTAAGGGAGGCAGTTCCAGGATTTTGACCCAGTGACAATGAAGGAATGGTGATGTATATCCATGGTGACTGATGATGAGTGGCTTGGAAGCAGCCAGCGGTAAACTATCCAGGGAGTATGAGATCCTTAACTCCAAGTTGGCTCAGACTGTTAGGAAATAGAGATAGCTTAAGTAAGTTATATTTGTATTTGTGGGTGTTAGGAATGAGTTTTAGCTTTAAAGTTTAAGTTTGATGTATATTTCTGCATTTATGTTAAGAAAAGGTCAAGTTGAGTTTTAGTTTCACTTTAAAAGGTGTCTGCATTTCTAGTGAATTTTATGGCTCATAAAGAGAAGTTAAGCAAACAAGAGTTGAAAAAACTGTGCTGTTGCCTAGCAACAGGGGCCCAGAGAGGCAGGACCCACCCGCCTACACATACATACACAAAGAGAAATAACAGCAGTTTGAGTGCAGTTGGAAGAAGGTGCCAGGACAGGCAAGACATGAAAAGGAATACATAGTAGGCTCCAAACTAAAGAAGAAAATCTTCAAAATCCAGAGGAGTGGAACAGGAGAAAGTCCCAAGAAGACCTTCTAGTCAAAGGAGGGACAGGAACCTGGAAAAATGTCCTGGAAAGTGAAGTTATGAGTGACAAGCAGAGGAAGGCTCTAAGCTTCAAGCTTAAAGGAAGAAAAGCTGCAGGAATCAGATTTAAAGTGAGAGGCCAGAAGGTCCAAAGAGATGGTTGAAGATCTGTAACTCTTTGCTATGGGCATGTGAAGTAGTGGTGTATTGCTTGATGGTTGAGTCAGTAAGAGAGAGTGCGTGGAAGAAAGCTTGAATGCATGTGGTGACCCAGGGGAGAGGGACATCAGAAGGGGAGTTTGAAACTCTTGAGCTGGACCTTTACAGAAGGTGTCTGAGTAAAAGCATCAGTTTGGGAGAAGATTCCAATGTGAGTTCTTGGGCAGTGGAGATTGGAAGCCCTCATGTGAAAGATGGAGCCTAGTGAGACTGGTTGGCTCATGGTGTGACAAGCATCTGGGGGGAGATGATGAGAGATTCATACCATCTGTTTGGGGTGGTTTACATGGACTGCGTACTTACTGTGTACATTAGAGTAGAAGATAGCTTCTGTAACTTGTGTTATCCTTACAAATCTGTATATATCTGTAAAGGTATAGTTATGGGTGAAGGAGTAATGTAATATAGTTCATCTTTTCGTGTTTAATACATGTTTTATTCTTTTGTTAAAAGTTCATTAGCTGACTCCTGTGACTCTGTTCAGTAGCTGCTCTCCATGTATTTAAACAGACAAATAAAAGTTAGGATCTGTCAAGCTGACTTCCACCCTGGGGTCAGGCTTGCCCAGTAGTAACATCAGCTGGGATCGTAACACAGGCCAAGAGAGGAAGTTCAGAGCTTATTAATTTGTACAAATGTAAACTGCAGTTCACAGTTAAATCTCACCAGCAAATCATGGATATGCTAAAGTTTTTCTTTCAGGAAAGAAGCAGAGACCCAAACTACATCTACAGCTGAAGAATACTGCTCAGGAACTTCATATAGATCCTGGTCTGGAGGTTTATTCCATTGTTGATGATGGGGTAATCATACTTTCTCATGTTGACACCACAATCCCATTGTCTATAGTGAGCATCCTCACATTGAAGCAAAATTGGAAATGATACCACTGCCTACAGAAAGTGAAAATCTTGCCCTAAGAGTAATAGTGAAGTCTTCCTTTGTTCACATCCCGCAGTGTCTTCAGGATGTTCTTTGTTCTTCTTTTCACCTACCAGGTTTAGACATGTCTCAGGCATTATCACAGCAGCAATGAACGATGAACCTGTGAAGTTCTTCATAGGAGGTGAAAGCATCACCTTTCCCCAGTGTGCAATGCAGAAGAAGGTTACAGAGAGAATGTCAGTTTGTTGTCTTCCTTTTCAAAGGGTTGTGATCATCTGAGCCCTGAAGATTTCTCTCTTGAATCAGCTTTTACTTGATTTGTTTTCTCTACAGTCAGGTTGTCATTAAGAGTCACAGCGCTCGGCATCATCATTCATGAGAAGCTCCTATCCCATGCCACAGTGTGTTTGCCTTCTAAGGAGAAGATAACGGAACACATACACCCGACACGTCCTCCAAGAGAGCCGAGAACACTGATGGGGATTGACGCCTTTGGTGAGAGTGACTTGGGAGGATGGGGGTGGGGGGGAGAGGTAGGATTTGGACGGAAACTGTAAATAGTACATGAGGGTAACATGGGGAAAGGAATATAAATAGTTTCACAAAATAATGTAATAGTTTTGTGATTATGCTTGGTGTAAGATGTAGATAAAAGGGTTAATGGTTATGTTAATGACACAGAGGATGGTGATGTAAGTATGACATCAAGGGTCCGATGACCAAGAGGCTCCAAGAGAGCAAGATGCAGAGCAGACTGTGTCCTGAAAACCAGGTCCTCACCATGAGGTATTTGTGAACAGTTCTTAATAAATAGTTTCAAGAAAATCTATGTACCAACTATTTCAAATCACTCAGATTCAGCAAAACCTCATCGAGATACGCTAATGCCATTAAAGCATAGTCATAGCTCAAAACATTCCGCATTGCTTTTTATTTTTAGTTCTGGACATTCATCTAGGGAGGTCTATAGGGAGAGCCAGAAGCTCTTGGCTTGAATCCCACCCAAGGACTTGATCGCCAACGAAGGTGGATTCATAATGTAGCCAAGCAGGTTGAGTATCAACCTGCAAATCCTTTCAACACACGCCAATGGCAGGTGGTAAGAGCGGGAGAAATCCCTGGTCAGCCATGTGATGGAAAGAACATTGGAGTCTGTGCCATCACTATCCACAGCTCCAGAATACAATGTGCATGTAGCCACAGCGACTCGGACTCCCTGAGTGAACTGTAACACACCATCATCGCCACATTCCTATATCACTACAGTGATAATGCCCATCTCCCGAGGCACAACATCATAGGATAAATACAGACAAGGATGACCATTTGGTTCATAATGGCTTTTCCATTTGGACAAACATGCAATTTGCTCCCAATCCCCCATTAGTCCAAGGTTCCTGTCCATTATTATTGGTGCATGTTTATTCCTAGGGAATAATTTTAACTATTGCATTGAACATATAAATATAGATTGAAGTATGAATTAAGATTAAATACAGTATTAAAAAGAATATTTTCCACTGGGAGTGTCAGACTTGACCATGTTTTCAAGTCTCTGGAGTAGAACTTGAATCCACAACCTTTTGAATCAAAGTGAGAATGCCCTAAAATTGATCGAAGGCTGATACTCGTATCATTACAGTCATATAATTACATGTTGTCTCAGCCCCTACCTTCATCTCTAATTCATTCCAGCTAAAGTTTCACCCTACCTTTTGTGAGTCCACTCATGATCATGAACGCTTTTGATGTTCAATGCTCTTCTGATAACTGTTTCATCCAATCCACCTTTCCTAACCATGCTCACTGCTTTTAGAGGAGTAGCTTTTCAAGGAGGTAGGGGGAGAGAATTTCACTGAGATGTTCAAAAATAGGTTTGAAGTTCCTCATTTGCAAATCGCAGGGCCTCATGCCTGCTTTAGGTGGCTGCTAGGCCTGGAGAAAGAATATTTTACAGGTGCCTTTGGGGCGAAAGACATTGGTCCTTGAAATTGAGCCTAACTCTTACCATTTTACATTGGTAAATGTAGTTTGGTGTCTATGTGAGACAGTTTTGCCTTGGCCCTGATACTACTAAATGTATATTGTGTGAATTGGGTGTTTAGACCTGAAATGATCCTGAGGCAAAGTGGAGTGAAATTTCCTTACAAAACTGCGTGTGCCAAGTCTTGGAAGTATGATGTCCTTTTCTAGAATTTTTAGAGATCTCACTGGTTGTGTGCAATGGCTTATGGCAGTGTTGGAGATTCACAAAACCATCAGTTAATGGCCTAGAAATTTGATCACGCCCAAAAATGGGGGCAAACTGCACATATCTATTAGTGCCGTTGCAAGCAACACGATATTCATGCTTCCAGCTCATTATCATAAGCTGTGCATGTAGCCTGCGCCTCTGCCTTTATTATGTCATTGACCTCAGCTGATGGTTTAACTGCCGATACTTTTAAGCAAATGATTGCTTCACTGATTTTATAGGTTTTTAACTATTGGATGGGGCGGGAGAGGCAGCACTATGGAACAGCAAACCTCGACTTGCTTGGTGAACAGCTTAAACAAAGACCTGCATTTGTATAGCGCCTATCATGACCTCAGGATGTCCCAAAGCACTTTACAACCAATGAAGTGCTTTTGAAGTGTAGTCACTGTTGTAATGCGGGAAATGCAACATCCCATTGGTGTCCAGCAAGCTCCCACAAACGGCAACGCAATAATGACCAGATTATTTGTTTTTGAGATTTTGATTGACAGACAAATATTGGCCCGGATGTTAGGGATAACTCCACTGCTTATTTCTGAAATAAGGCCAGGGGACTTTAATGTCTCATCGAAAATAAAGCATTTCCAATACTGCAGCACTCTCTCAGTACCACAGTAAAGTGTTGCTGCAGTGGGTTTTGAATTCACAGCCTTCCAACTCAGAGGCAAGAGTGTCAAATTATAACACAGCTGACATCTGCGCTTGTACTAATAAAAAAATCATGTACTTTTTTTTATTTGTTCATAGGATGGGGGTGTTGCTGGCTAGGCCAGCATTTGTTGATCATCCCTAATTGCCCTTGAGAACTGAGTGGCTTGTTAGGCCATTTCAGAGGGCAGTTAAAAGTCAACCACATTGCTGTGGATCTGCAGTCACATGTAGGCCAGACCAGACTAAGTAAGGACAGCAGATTTCCTTCCCTAAAGGACATTAGTGAACCAGATGGGTTTCTATGGTAATCAACAATGGTTTCATGGTCATTATTAGACTTTTAATTCCACATTTTTTATTGAATCCAAATTTCATCACCTGGTACGGTGGGATTTGAACACAGATCCCAGAGCATTAACCTGGGTCTCTGGGTAACTAGTCCAGTGACAACACCACTACATCATCACCACCTCCCCTGCTTGAGATATTTATACCTCCTTGACTCTGGTAGATACGTCTATTAAACTCAGAAGGTAGAAATCTTTAACATGTACTCTGGAACCAAAGAAGTGGAGACCGACTGCTTGCCACAATTAACGTGGACTTTAATTTCTAAGTTAGGTTATGCGGTCCTGGTGGATTGTCTTTATATAAAGTGCAGCCAGGGAAGTAGGCATTGAGCTGTATGATCATATACATTTGACTTGGGCACTGATGGAGTGGTAGCTCTCGTAGTTAATAAATGGGCTGCTGACGTGTACAAGAGAATGTAAGGTGAATGTGTGAAATTGATAATGCACTGGATGGACTCTGTGAAATCCTACTAATTAGGATTATTTCTCCTGCCGTTGCTTGTGTAGCTCCTTACACTGACAAACCAAGTAGCATCAGACCTCTGCTTATGTACATTTCTGAACTGCAGATTATCTAATGTTCCTGATGTCCTGTATGGCAGCCTAGAATGAGCCTGAGGCAAAATAGTTCAGGGAAGTTGAACTGCCCTCAGCATTTATTGATAATGGCAGTCCTGCTCTACAGTTTATGTTTGCAGATTTATTTGTAGCCCATGGCACAACTTGACCACGGTGTCACTGGCAAATCATGTCCAAAGGTACAATATATCCGGAGGCTGAGACTAGGCAAGTCTACATTGTCAAAAAAAAACCTGGAAAAACTCAGCAGGTCTGGCAGCATCTGCGGAGAGGAACACAGTTAATGTTTCGAGTCCATACGACTCTTCAACAGAACTAAGTAAAAATAGAAAAGAGGTGAAATATAAGCTGATTAAAGGTGGGGGGTGGAGGGTGGGGGGTGGGGTGGGACAGGTAGAGCTGGATAGAGGGCCAGTGATAGGTGGAGATAACCAAAAGATGTCACAGACAAAAGGACAAAGAGGTGTTGAAGGTGGAGATATTATCTAAGGAATGTGCTAATTAAGGGTAGAAAGCAGGACAAGCAAAGTACAGATAGCCCTAGTGGGGGTGGGGTGGGGTGAGGGGAAGGGATCGAAATAGGCTAAAAGGTAGAGATAAAACAATGGATGGAAATACATTTAAAAATAATGTAAATAGGTGGGAAAAGAAAAATCTATATAAATTATTGGAAAAAAAGGGGGGGATCGGAAAGGGGGTGGGAATGGAGGAGAGAGTTCATGATCTAAAATTGTTGAACTCAATATTCAGTCCGGAAGGCTGTAAAGTGCCTAGTCAGAAGATGAGGTGCTGTTCCTCCAGTTTGCTTCACTGGAACAATGCAGCAGGCCAAGGACGGACATGTGGGCATGAGAGCAGGGCGGAGTGTTGAAATGGCAAGCGACAGGGAGGTCTGGGTCATGCTTGCGGACAGACCGAAGGTGTTCTGCAAAGCAGTCACCCAGTCTGCGTTTGGTCTCTCCAATGTAGAGACCGCATTGGGAGCAGCGAATGCAGTAGACTAAATTGAGGGAAGTGCAAGTGAAATGCTGCTTCACTTGAAAGGAGTGTTTGGGCCCTTTGACGGTGAGGAGAGGGGAAGTAAAGGGGCAGGTGTTGCACCTTCTGCGGTTGCATGGGAAGGTGCCATGGGAGGGGGTTGACGTGCAGGGGGTGATGGAGGAGTGGACCAGGGTGTCCCGGAGGGAACAGTCCCTACGGAATGCCGCCAGGGGAGTGAAGGGAAGATGTGTTTGGTGATGGCATCATGCTGGGGCTGGCAGAAATGGCGGAGGATGATCCTTTGAATGCGGAGGCTGGTGGGGTGATAAGTAAGGACAAGGGGGACCCTATCATGGTTCTGGGAGGGAGAGGAAGGTGTGAGGGCAGATGCCTACATTGTCTACGTGCGCAGTCAGAGAAGTAATGGGAGATAGAGGCATTGCTTCTGCAATGTTTTCTGACATAGCTGCATCTCTCTGTTATTCCTCTTCTCCTCTTTCCTTCAAAAGCATAGATATAAAGGGATTCCTACATGGACCACCATTGTCTCATGGAATTGCTTGTTACAAAAATGAGTGCAGCATAGATCAAAGGTTAGCTGCATGTAAAAGGGGGGAAAAAGACCACTTAACACTTACACCATGTCCCTCTTAAATACTTCTGTGTTGAATATTGCAGTCTGGCAGCTGAAAGCATATAGACAAAATGAAGAATCAGTGTATCTTCGGCGTAAAGCCTGAAAATCATGTTGCTCTCTAAAATGATGTTAATTCAGTCACATTACCAGATTATAATGAAGCTTCTACCAATGGCAGGACCTTCCTTTGTCATTCATCATCACCAGAAATTTTCCATTGTTAACTGATCACTGTCCACATTTTCACTCTGCAACGCACCATCTGTGGATATTTATGCGGCATTGTGGAAAGTAAAATGGGGTCTGTGTATTGTGACTAAAAATAAAATCTTTTAGTAATTTTTGGTTTAGAAAACTCCACGTAATCATCCTTTATATTTCTCTCATGTGGCAAAAGTTCACTGCTGAACTTGCTTGATTCATGGAGATGTGTCGCCTCAATCCTGGTTGCAGAGTCAGCAGAAGAGGTCCAGATGGTGTGAAGCACATTTCTTGCTGCTTTTGAATGAATTTCAAATAGACGGGCTTGTAGGTTCTTTCTATGTATCTGCGTGAACAAGTGACACAGTACACGAAAGAAGGCCGCAAACGCAGAACCGACATCTAAAGTTCACTGTTGGCTGTTTCATTCATAGTGAGCAATAGCCATGGGCGTAAATGTCAGAAAATAGAAGCCAAGAAAGTGCTTCTCCTGCTAGTAGAGAATTTTATGCCAGATGGAATCAAGACACTAAACTAGACTACAGAGCTTCATTAGAAATTCCATTTAAACCTGAAGCCAAACATATGTGGTGTTGTGGCATCAGAGGCTGGGTATTTATTAAGGTCAGAGTTAATAATTTAATGACTACAAGAATTAAGATCCACAACATTGCGGTACCCAGCTGTGTTAGATTACTATGCAAGTTGGAGTACATTGCAATTCCTTCATTTTGTCCATAACTGTGTCCTTTTAGGCGTGATTAAAACCAACAGTGCCGTGCCCACCTCAAGGTCGTTTTTCATCTGAGGTTTTATTAGTTGTGGTACTGAGTAAAGGTGAATCTGTTTCTCTCTCCTTCCCTTTAGAAGTGGTGGAGTTGACAGCGCAAGGGAGTCTCCGCCCCTGCCTTCTCTCATCTGGTGGAAGATTGTCATCAATTGCCCCTGTGATTTCAGTTTCCACGTTTCTCCAGGGTATGCACCGAATTGTGAAGAAAACATATTCGAAAGGATTGTGCAGCAGGTATTTTGGTCCTCAGGGAAACAAAAGGCAAACTGACATTTGTTGATCACAAGCAAGGTGGTAAATCTTAATTCATAATCGGAATGTTTGCACTCTCCGGTGGGTGCCTTTTGGAAGCACATGCATGTGTGCACATGTGTGGTTGAGAGATAGTCAAATCATTCCATTTAACCCCTGCCACATTTGCCCCCTTGATCCCTTCTTGTGATGGTAAGCAAAGGGCAGGATTTTCAGGTCGGCAGGCAGCCGCGATTGGCGGGCCCGAGGCCGGCCAGGGAATGGACCTCCGCCCGCGATTGTTTCCCGACGGCCATTTCATGCTGCCTGGCTAATTAACGGCCAGACAGCGTGAAAGGCGTGCTGAAAGGCTCAGCGCTGTCGGGGTGGAGGCGGGAGGAGGGCGAGAGCTGAAGTCAGCGCGGGTACAGGGGAGCGCGGAATGAAAGCTCCCTGAAGGCAAGAGGGCTGCCTGAGGGAGCTGAGGAACTTAAATTTAATAAAAACAGATTTTAAAATCTGGAAAAAATGCCCAGGCATCAGAATGAGTCACCTAAACATAAGGATGCTGAAATTTGTGTCCAAACATTTTTACCGTTCTTTTAAATTAATCTCGGAAACCCTTGTATGAGGTTTCCTGAAAAATGCAAAGGCCGCCTGGGCGATACGCCCACCCGCCAACCATAGCGTTGGACGGGCAGTGAAAAATCACAGTTAATTGCGCTGTTAATGGGCTTAATAGTGCTCTTGTCAGCAGCCGCGCTGCCGACTCTTGCTCGCGGCCACCAACTGAAATATTGTGTGAGTGCGCAATGACATTGGGACGTTCACCCGATGTCATCACGCACTACTTTACGCTCCAGAGTATCTGACATCGTCCGCAGGCCAAGCGAAAAATTTGGTCATAGTTTTTAAAAATAATTCAATTAAATCCCTGTTCTGATAACTGAATGCAATATTGCTCCAGATTACCAATGTGATGTTTAGAAGAGGGATTCCTGCATTACCAGCACACTGATAAGAACATAAGAAATAGGAGGAGGAGTAGACCATATGGAGCTTGAGCCTGTTCCGCCACTCAACACGATCATGGCTGATCTTCTGCCTCAACTCCACCTTCCTACCCGCATCACAGTTGCTGCACGGTTTTATTTCTTAAACAAGTGGGAATTATATACTTTTGATATCGTTGGGGGTAAAGATGTTCTTGATGAGAATTGTGTAGTGTGACCAAGTGCGATGCCATCTCCTGCATAAGCAAAATATAACCCTTTGCCAGAAAACAGATTCACCTTCACCACAATGTTCTAACCCACATTATATTTCAAGAATTTTATTTCAAACCATTGGGCGCAATCGTCCCAGATTTGCACAAAGTGCGGTAGCGGGCAGGTAAAATAACACTATGCCCGCTGGCTGCGATGGTGGGTTTTCACGCCATATTGTCCCAAAGCCGGCACATTATTTAGGCATTCTCGGGAAACACGCCGTTTCAATGGTGGATGGGCTCTCATTCGTCCGCCCACTATCACCTCACTGCTTCATCAAGCCGGGCGTCATATTTATAGTCCAGCCGTTCACGCACTTCTCAGTGCTTCCAGTACACGACAGCTGCAGGGAAGATGTCCACGACAGGCAAGAAGACTTCAGCCCGCGGGTTTAGTGAACGCTTCACTGGAATGTGTTTTGGATGCCGAGGAGGCCCGCTGGGATGTCCTCTACCCCTGCTCTGGCCACAGGATGGGCAGCGATGTGACCAACCAGGCTTGGGAGATGGTGGCAGCGCTGGTCAGTGCCAATGCCCTTCAAAAGAGAACAGCCACCCAGTGCTGCACGATGATGAATGATCTCCTCTGTTCCGCCACGGTATGTCACTCTTCTCATCACTCTCAACTCACATGCTCACAAACCCATCACACATCCACAGGGCCCTCGCTCACTGCCAGTTCAAGGGACATCACCATTCACTCTCTCACACTCACCGTCATTGTCCTCATCCCATCCATGGGACCACTCACCACCCACACACGCCAGGCATACTTATCACCTAGTCTGTCAGGTGTGCTGCTTACACTCTCTCCATCTCTATTCATGCAGGACAAGCTGGCACAGAACAAGAGGGAGAGGTCGTAGATCGGTGGAGGAATGCCTGAAATCAAGGTCCTCACGGGCTTTGAAAACAGAGCCATCCAGCTGGCCGACGATGATCTGGACCATTCCTGTGCTAACGGTGAGGTCGGCGCTGCTCTACCAAGTGAGGATCCAGCAATACAACATCCATCAGACAACCATGCTGTGAGTGATGTGTCCTCTTTGACAGGTCACTGCCATGCACTAATTATCTCTCCTTGCTTTCGCAGGCGCATCTGGGAAACAGACGACATAGTCCATGGCCCAGGGCCTCCAATCAAGTCCCGAAGTAACGTCTGAAGAGGAATCTGAAGGGACCCTCCCTGAAGTCCCATCACAATGCTCACCCACACCCTCCTCCAGCGCAGAGACACACGCCTCGGTAGGACCTAGCTTTAGAGTAGCCTCGGGATCATAATCTGTTGAGCACATCGCACTGTCTGACCCACAACAGGCAGCAGCAGGGACTTCCCAGGTGTCCGGCACTTGGAGGATTGCTGGAGGCCAGAGATTTGCTGAGTCCTAGTCAGATGATAAGCCTCTGGACTCGGTCATGTCACAGTTGCTGGAGCTGCAAAGGCAAGCTCGGGAACATCAGGAAGGGATGTCCACAGCGCTCATCAGATTGCAAGGCACGAAGGAGGAGTCCGTCCGTCTTCAGGCTGAGGTGATAGTGCCGGCATTTCAACGCACCGAGGTCAACACTGGTAGGATGGCGGCTGCCATGGAGACCTTGGTCCAGGACCTTGGTCCTGCACTGCTGCGTGGGCTTAACTCCATCACTGATGCCATAGTTGGCCTCCAACAGTGTGTATGTGAGAGGTGTGCCCGGCAGCTCAATCTCACTCCAGCTAACCCTTCTCCTCAAGGAGTCAGTCTGGGGCCCACGGGCATCCATAGGAAGGAGGATCAGCAGTTGCACACTCCGGGCCCATCCATCCAGGTGACTCCGGGAGTGTCCTGCCTATCTGAATCCCCTCTTCCTGTGACCTCAGCAGCTCCAGCTCCACAGGCCATGGAGGGTGGCACTATCACACAGCAGGACCCCAAAAGCAGGCCGGGGTCCTCCAGGTCTCGGCCCACCAGAGGACGCCCACCCAAGTCATCACAGACAGGACGTGGCAGTCAGCAGGCTGCCTCTGCCTCCGCTATGGATGTCCGGGAGCACCAAGACGTAACAGCAGGGTTAGGAAGGTTAAGAAGAATCAGTTACACAGCTTGGGCATGGATGTTAGTCACTTGTACATAACGTTTACTATTGTCAATAAACTCCCAAGAATGGCTCCTTGTTCTGATGAGCAGTGTTCGTGTCACTCAGATGTGGAACATTTCTGCACAAGATAAGGGCAGGTGTCTCAGTCCAGGGCCTCTTCCCTGTGTTTTGTGTGGCCTTCAGACCAAAGTGTTGGTTCGGCCTCACACTCCCTGGACACATTACTGATGCTTGGACCTTCATGGTGCTGGTCATTGCTGCTAGAATGTAGTGGGCAGACGTTACACAGTTCCCGCATTCTTTCTGTGTGCTCTCAGCAGCTTTAAGGTGTGGCTGGCCCCCATCTCCTCAGCATCTGTGACCAGTGACACTGTGCTCCTGAAGGGCTCAGGTGCTGAAGGTGGACACAGCATCAGACGCATCTAAAGTTTCATGGCTGCGTCTCTATGATATGACCCTGATCACAGAGCGCAAGCGAGCTTCCCTCGGCCAGACAGGAGTCAGACATTCTCAGAGGCTATGTGAAGATCTATGGAGTGTCCTCACTGCATGTCGTCATCTTCCTCCTGCAATCAAGAGACTATTAGGGCCTCCACTGCGTCTCCGTGACAGGAGCATTATCACAGAGGGATTATCATCAGCCAGATTGGAGTTAAACGTTCACAGATGCAATGTGAGGATCGATGGTGTCTCCTCACTGCATGTCGTCATCATTCTCTACAAATCTAGCAACTATGAGGGCCTCCTGAAAATGCCTGCCTTGTCTAGCCAGTGCGAGGGCCTCATTGCTGCCATCGTTGCCTTCGATGTCTCATTCCCATCAATGTCCTCCTCATCAGAGGAAACCTCCAGCTCCTCCATCTCATGCTCAGCCAGCTCCTCTCCCCGTTGCAGTGCCAGGTTGAAAAGGGCTCAACAGATGATGATGATGCGTGACACCCTCTGCGGACTGTATTGCAGGGCTCCACCAGACCGGTCCAGGCACTGGAACCTCATTTTCTGCATCTCGGTGGTCTGCTCCACCAAGTTGCGAGCTACAGCATGAGCCTCATTATACCTTCGGTCTGCTGCAGTCTGAGACCACCGTACGGGTATCATCAGCCATATCCTCTGTGGGTAGGCATTGTTCCCGAAGAGCCATCCCTGCAGCCTCTGTGGACCCTGGAAGACTACAGGGATATGTGAGCGACTGATGATGTAGGAGTCATGTGCACTCCCTGGGAACCGTGTGCAGACCTATAGGATGTGTTTGTGGTTGACGAACACCAGCTGCACATTCAATGAGCGGAATCCCTGCTGTTGATGTAGTCCGCCGTGTGTTGTGACGGAGACCTGAGCGCCAACTGAATGCAGTCAAACGGACCCTGCACCTGTGGAAAACCCGAGATCTGGACGAATCCAATCGCTCTTGCATTCTGGTTGCCCTGGTCCCCAGCGAAATGCTCAAAGTTGTGTGCCATTGTGAAGATGGCATCTGTGACCTCATGGATGCATTTGTGGATGGAAGCTTGTGAGATCCTGCAGAGGTCACCTGTGGAGCCCTGAAAGGATCCACGGGAATAGAAATTGAGCACCACTGTCACTTTCATTGAATGTATTAAGACCCTGTCCTGGTTAAGCCTGTAGGCCCCTTAACACTTCCCGGAGAGTGCTGGCCACCACATGGATGGCCAGAGATTAGTGTGCTGCATGGCTGCCCAAAATCCCAACCACCTCCGCCCCACTCCACCCAAATGATTGGCTGCAGATTTGCCCATTGGACTACATGCTGTGCTCTCAGCTCAGGTGCAAGCATTTTCCTAACCCTGCAAGGCAGCACTGTTAGCTTGAACCATGGGGGAGACTGGTTCAAACCGGGATGATAACATTGCAAGGGGCTATGAGTGCCTCCACCAGTGACTGCTCCATGGCCAGCTTTAGCAAGGAGATTGTACAATGTGTCCAGTCGTCCAAAACAAATCAGAAATACCTGGAAAAACTCAGCAGGTCTGGCAGCATCGGCGGAGAAGAGCAAAGTTGACGTTTCGAGTCCTCATGACCCTTCAACAGAACTAAGTAGAAATAGGAAAGGGGTGAAATATAAGCTGGTTTAAGGGGTGGGGGGGTGGGGGAAGAAGGGGGGGTGTTTGTTGGGACAAGCAAGTAGTGATAGGAGGAGATAACCAAAAGATGTCACATACAAAAGAACAAAGAGGTGTTGAAGGTGGTGATATTATCTAAAAGAATGTGCTAATTAAGATCGGAGAGCAGGACAAGCAAGGTAGCTCTAGTGGGGGTGGGGTGAAATAAACCATGGGTGGAATACATTTAAAAATAATGGAAATAGGTTCCCATATTCAAAAAGGATGACAAAACTGACACAGGTAACTAGGTGGTTATTATTCTTTAATTGTGTGTAAAATAATGGAATTGATTATCAGGTATTATGACATGGCAGGTGATGTGTGCCAGGCAGACCAAATCCACAAGGGAAACTTAGCCAAGCTATCACAACGATTTTGCAATTTGTATTTATTAGGAGAGGATTTGTGCACTGAATTCAGAAGTAATGAGTCCACTCACACCTTTAGGGATTTTAAAAATTAAATTAAAACGTTTATTAACAAAAAAAAATTCAAGCATATACATAAGATTATAGTTACTTAATACTATAACAAATCCCAAAATACTGAATTAGCCTGACAGACCAAAGTAGATTTTAAATTTATATAGGCAAGCCAGAAAGTTTGCCAAGGCACCCACTCGACAAAGGCTTTCCTCCACCCTTATTTCTTGGACACAGCAGGCTTCTGCAAAAGTGGCTGGAGGCTTCTCCAAGGCTGCTTTGCACATTCTTTTTAGATCTTACAAGACCCCACAACATAGCCTTCTATTCTCTTTATATATGTTTCTCTCTCTCTTTAATCTGTAAATTCCATTTTTCTATATGTCTTTGGAAATTTACTTTTCCCATAATATAAAAATCTTTCATGTTGTCAATATGGTCAGTACCTTTGGGAAAAATAAACACACTGCTTGGCCTTGCTTATCTTGTTAGCTGCAAACATCCTATCATCACTTTGAAACTTAAACAACCCTTTCGTGTATCTAAAAATGCAAATTTCCTTCACACCCTACATGCTAAGCCCTCATCCATGTTTAATCATTAGCATTTCAATTGCCTTTTACCCCTAACTTCTTTTGATAATTTCAAGCTTGCAGTCTATCTGACTCTAATTCAATTAAATCACAAAGACAGAATGACCTACACTCACACCCATATACCTACTTTACAATAACCACAATAATATAACAAAAAATGTTAATTTCATGACACAGGAGAAATCTATTATTTTTCTAGTTGTATAGCAAAGTCTATTATATTCTACCTGACCAGTTTCTGATGAAAGGACATTGATCTGAAATGTTCTCTGTTCTTTCTCCACCGATGCTGCCTGATTAGAATTAATACTAAGTATTTACAGCACTTTTTGTTTTTCTTTCAGATTTCCAGCATCTGCAGTATTCTGCTTTTTGGTAATAAAACAGTTTTTAGAATAGCTTTAACTGAAGTCAGTTTCGATTAAGACCTCAAGTAAAATTATCAAACCATTTGAATAAATTGCCAAGCTTTCAAAATCATAAGGGGTCTAAACAGAGTCAATAGGGATCAACTGTTCCTATTTGTGGAAGGTTCAAGAACCAGAGGGCACTAATTTAAGCCAATTGGCAAAAGATTCAATGGCGACATATGGAACAACTTTTATACAGTGAATGGTTAGGATCTGGAATGCAATACCCGAGACTGTGATGGAGGCAGATTAAATCGTGGCTTTCAGAAGGGAACTGGATAAGCACTTGAAGAAAGAAAATTTGCAGGGTTATAGGGAAAGGACCAGAGATTGGGGCTAACATAGAAACTGGGAGCAGGAGTAGGCTATTCGGCCCTTCCAGCCTGTTCCGCCATTCAATATGATCATGGCTGATCCTCTATCTCAATGCCATATTCCCGCTTTCTCTTCATACCCCTTGATGCCCCTAATATCCAAAAAATTATCAATTTCTTTCTTGAATATATTCAGTGACCCGGCCTCTACAGCCTCCTAGGATAGAATATTCCATAGGTTGACCACCCTCTGTGTGAAGAAATTTTTCCTCATCTCAGTCCTAAATGGCCTGCCCTGTATCCTGAGGCTGTAGCCCCTAGTTCTAGGCCCCCCAACCAGGGGAACCATCCTCCCTGCATCTAACCTCTCTAGCCCAGTTAGAATTTTATATGTTTCAATCAGATCCCCTCTCATTCTTCTAAACTCTAGTGAATACAGACCTAGTTGAACCAATCTCTCCTCAAATGACAGTCCTGCCATCCCCGGTATCAGTGAACCTTTGCTGCACTCCCACTATGGCACGTATATCCTTTCTTCGGTAGGGAGACCAAAACTGCACGCAATACTCCAGGTGTGGTCTCACCAAGGCATGTATTACTGCAGTAAGACATCCCTACTTCTGACCTCAAATTCTCTTGCAGTAAAGGCCAGCATACCATTTGCCTTCCTAATTGCTTGCTGCACCTGCCTGTTTACTTCCATTGTCTGGTTTCGAAGGACACCCAGATCCCTTTGTACATCCACATTTCCCAATATATCACCATTTAAATAATATTCTGCCTTTCTGTTTTTCACACCAAAATGTATAACTTCACACTTATCCATGTTAGACTGCATCTGTCATGCATTTGTCCACACACAACTTGTCTAAATCACCCTGAAGCTTTCTTGCAACCCCCACACAATTCACAGCCCCGCCCAGTTTTGTGTCATCAGCGAGCTTGTAAATATCGCATTTGGTTTCCTCATCCAAGTCATTTATATATATCGTGAATAGTTAGGGCCCAAGCACTGATCCCTGCGGTGCACCACTAGTCACCGCCTGCCATTTGGAAAAAGACCCATTTATCCCCACTCTCTGTTTCCGGTCTGTCAATCAATTCTCAATCCATGCCAGTATATTACCCCCGATCCTATGTGCTTTAATTTTGCCTACTAGCCTCTTACTTGGGACCTTATCAAAAGCCTTCTTGAAATCCAAATACACCACATCCACTGGTTTTCCCTTATCTATTCTACTAGTTACATCCTCAAAAAACTCCAGTAGGTTAGTTAAGCATGATTCCCCTTTCATAAACCCATGCTGACTTTGTCTAATCCCGTTAATGCTTTCCAAGTGTTCTGTTACCCCATCTTTTATAATAGACTCGAGCATTTTCCCCAATACTGATGTTAGGCTAACTGGTCTGTAATTCTCTGTTTTTTCTCTCCCTCTTTTTTTAAATAGTGGGGTTACATTTGCCACCCTCCAATCTGTAGGAACCGCTCCAGAGTCTATAGAATTTTGGAAGATGACCACCAATGCATCCAATATTTCCAGGGCCACTTCCTTTAGTACTCTGGGATGTAGATTATCAGGCCCTGGGGATTTTTCAGCCTTTAACAGCATTAATTTCTCCAGCACCATTTTTTTACTAATACTGATTATCTTCAATTCCTCCCTCTCACGAGACCCGTGGTTCCCTAACATTGCTGGGAAATTATTTGTGTCCTCTTTTATGAAGACAGAACCAAAATATGTGTTCAATTCTTCTGCCATTTCTTTGTTCCCCATTATAATTTCCCGTTTCTGACTGTAAGGGACCTACATTTGTCTTTGCTAATCTTTTTCTCTTCACATATTTATAGAAGCGTTTACAGTCAATTTTTCTGTTCCCTGCAAGTTTACTCTCATACTTCATTTTTCCCTTCTTGATCAACCTTTTTGTCCACTTTTGCTGAATTCTAAACTGCTCCCAATCCTCTTGTTGCTTTTTCTGGCAATTTTATATGTCTCCTCTTTGGATCTAATGCTATCCTCAATTTCTTTTGTAATCCATGAGCCACCTTTCCTGTTTTATTTTTGCACCAGACAGGAATGAATAATTGTTGTAATTTATGTATATCTTCCTTACATATTGGCCATTGTCTATCCACCATCAGCTCTTTTCGTAAGGTTCCCCAATGCATCATTGCCAACTCGCATCTCATACCCTCGTAGTTCCCTTTATTTAGATTCAGGACCCTAGTTTTGAATTCAACTTCTTCACTCTCCATCTTAATGGACAATTCTATCATTTTGTGGCCGCTCTTCCTCAAGGGAATCCGCACAACAAGGTTGTTAATTAATCCTTTCTCATTGCACAATATCCAGTCTAGGATAGTCTGCTCTCCAGTTGGTTCCTCAATGTATTGATCTAAAAAATCATCATGTACACACTCCAGGAAATCCTCCTCCACAGTATTATTGCTAGTTTTGTTTGTCCAATCTATATGTAGATTAAAGTCACCCATGATTACAGTTGTACCCTTATCGCATGCATTTCTAATTTCCTGTTTAATACCTTCCCTTACATCTCTGTTAATGCTTGGCAGCCTATAGACAACCCCCACTAACATTTTATGTCCCTTGGTGTTTCTTATCTCCACCCAAACAAATTCCACATCACGATTTTCTGAGCCAATACCCTTTGTCACTATTGCATTGATTTTATTCTTTACTAACAGTGCTACCCCACCTCCTTTCCCTATTTGTCTATCCTTCCTAAATATTGAATACCCCTGGATGTTCAGTTCCCATCCGTGGTCACCCTGCAGCCATGTCTCCATAATTACAACTATATCATAATGGCTTATATCTATTTGCACTGTTAATTCAGTTACCTTATTGCGAATGCTCCACACATTAAGATACAATGTCTTTATACTTGTCTTTTTAACCTTGATAGTCATCTTAGCTTTAGTTTGCTGTACTACCCCATTTGTTTTTCGCCCTTGTTTTTTCTGCCTTCCACTTTTGCTTCCTATTTTTCTGTCTTTCATTTCTATCCTTATTTCCCCTCCTTTGTCTCCCTGCTTAGGTTCCCATCCCCCTGCCATTCTAATTTAAACCTTCCCTGACAGCACTAGCAAATGCCCCTCCCCTGCCCTGCCTCCGAGGACATTGGTCCCGATCCTGCCCAGATGCAACCTGTCCTGTTTGTGCCGGTCTCACCTTCCCCAGAACCGGTCCCAATGTCCCAGGAATATGAATCCCTCCCCTCGACACCGTTTCTTCAGCCAAGTATTCATCCGATATATCCTGTTATTTCTACTCTCGTTAGCATGTGACACTAGTAGTAATCCTGGGATAACTACCTTTGAGGTCCTACTTTTCAATTTACATCCTAACTCCCTATATTCAGCTTGTAGGACCCCATCCCTTTTGTAACCTATGTCGTTGGTGCCAATATGTACCATGACCACTGGCTGTTCACCCTCCCCTCCTTCAGAATGCCCTGCAGCCTTTCTGGGATATCCTTGACCCTGGCACCAAAGAGGCAACATACCACCCTAGAGTCTCTTTTGCAGCTGCAGAAACACCTGTCTGCTCCCATTATTATTGATTCCCTATCACTATAGCCCTGCCACCCTTCTTCCTCCCCTCTTGTGCAGCAGAGCCACCCGTGGTGCCATGGACTTGGCTTCTGCGGCTTTCCCCTGAGAAGTTGTCTCCCCCAACAGTATCCAAAACAGTATATCTGTTAGAAAGGGGAACAGCCACAGGGGACTACTGTACTACCTGCCTTCCTCTACTCTGCCTGGTGGTCACCCATTGCCTTTCTACCTGTTCAGTCTTTACCTGCGGTGTGACCACCCCGCTGAATGTGCTGCCCATGTCAATCTCAGCATTGTGGATGCTCCACAGTGAACCCACCTGCAGCTCCAGCTCCAAAATGTGGTTAGCCAGTAGTTACAGCTGGATACACTTCCTGTACAGATGGCCGCCCGGGACAATGGAAGTGTCCATGACTTCCCACATAGCGCAGGAGGAGCATATCACGGGTGGGAGCTATGCTGCCAAGACTTCCTTATAAATTAAGCTCATCAGTTACTCCCTTTGAAGAATACTAACTATGCTAGGGGCCTTTTTCCAGTCCAAACACTCCCACTACAGTCCAAAGTCCTCAACTTATTTTGTTTAAGTTAATGGACTGCAGCAGTTTACTTAGTAGAAAAGTAGAAGTGGAAGTACTCACCTGACCCTAGTCACCAATCACCTGCCTCCCCTGCATCGTGTCTCCTTTTGAATTGTGACCTCGCTTTGAATTCCACCACCTGAAGGCCCAGAGGGTATGCCTCTCCTCTCTGGTCTTGGCCTCTGTTTTTCACACCCTTTTGTACTGCTCTCACTGGCCTCTCCTGTCCAGTCTAAAGCTCATCTTCTTTCAACCCAAGCAGCAACTTTTAGTTAATTGCTAAATTAAAGAAAGACCAGGCTTTAGATCAAATTTAACCATTAATTTAACCCTTAAACTCCCTCAGTCACCAATCTCCAACTGAAGCTCTCCACTGCAGCCAAAGACAGCACTCCTGTGCTAACTAACTGTGTTTCTCCACAGATATGATGGGCGGAATGGCCTCCTTCTGTGCTGTAAGCATTCTATGATTCTCGCAGAATTAAATTATGAAGACGGGTTGAATAGACTTGGCTTGTATTCTCTTGAATACGGAAGATTAAGGGTTAATCTAATTGTGATCTTTAAGATAACAAAAGAAGTTGATGGACTAGATAAAGAGAAACTATTTCTTCCAGTTGGGGGAGTCTAGAACAAAGGGGAATAACATTAAAATTAGAGCCAGGGTCTTCATGGGTGATGTCAGGAAACACTTTTCATCCAAAGGGTCTCTCCTCTTCCTGCCAAAAGCTGTTGAGGCTGGGGTCAATTAAAAACAGAAAAGAAAGACTTGAATTTATATAGTGCCTTTCATAATCTCAGGATATCTCAAAGAGCTTTAAAACCAATGAAATACCTTTGTTCAGGCATCTACTAAAACTTGCTTTCACAGCCCCGTCTCATTCCTCAAAAACTGTTTCTCCTTCCAACTTATTCCATGTGGATTCCAATTGAAATTCCACTCTTGGATCTATCCATGATTCTACATTTCTGCATGATATTCAGTCTTCCTTTCGGCATTCTGAGATCCACAGTCAATAGCGTACCTGTCACATCCACTCTCTCATTTTCTCTCTTCAGTAGCACTGACTCACTCACTGACTCAAGGCTGCCCTGGTCTATAGTTCCACTTCATCTTTCATCTCATCCAGCGCTTTTAAAAATAAACAGTTTTTCTTGATTTCAGGGGTCAAGGACCACTAGCTTCAACAATTTTTAAGATACCAATGCTGTCTCTGGATCGTTCTTCTCCTTCATTTGCCTCTGATCCCTCCTTCCAATCTCACTCTTTGCTCTATTTTCACTCTTTAGATCTTTCCGTTAGGAACACTGGCTTGACAGTGGCTGTTACAATTTCTCTACTCCCCTTATTCTATCCTACCTCATTTGAACTTGCAGCACTGCATTCCCTCAGATCCAGTGCTGACATTGTCATTAAACTTGTTGACAAATGCAGCACTGTTAGCCTTTGGTGGACAGGCCTCTAACTTGTGTAGGCTGAACCCTAACTCTCTGACACTTACTCTTTCCTTTCTCTGGACGACAACCTCTGGCAGACCATCTTTGAACTTGTATTGTCTGGAGATCTTACCTCCATGGTCTCCAACCTCATGGTCCCCAACCCTAGACATCCTGCTTCTACCTCCTTCCCAAGACCCGCAAACAGGATTGCCCTGGTAGACTCATTGTTTCAGCCTATTCTTGTTCTACAGGATTTATGGCTTCCTATTGTGTCCCTGCCTCTTCTCTGTTTATCCAATCTCTTCCAACCTATGTCCGTGATTCTTTAGATGCCTTTTGCCACTTTGAAAGTTTCCAGTTTCCTAGCCCTAACCACTTCCTTTTCACTGTGGACGTCATGTCACACTACAATTCCATTCCCACGAAGATAGCTTACAGGCTCTTTCTTCATCCTTGAATGGAGGTCCAACCTGCCCCATCCACCACCACCCTCCTTCATATGGTTGACCTTATTCTTACATTGAACATGCTCTGCTTTAATGCCTCTCACTTTCTCTGAATAAAAGGTGTCACTATGGGAACCCATAGGTATCCTAGTTATACTTGCCCTTTTGCAGGATGCATGGGAATGTTCTTTGTTCCACTTCTTCTCAGGATTCCGCAGCTGTTTTTCCCATTTATTGATGAGTCTATTGGTGCCATTTTCTGCTGGCACTCTTAACTGGAAAATTTCAGGAAATCTGCTTCAAATTTACACCCTTCCTGGTCTTCTCATTGTCCATGTCTAACTCTTCCCTTCTCCGACTTCTCGATCCACATTTCTGGAGCTAGGCAGTCAACCAAGTAAAGTCCACAAATACAACAAAAACAAAATACTGTGGATGCTAGAAATCTGAAATCCAGATTTATTTCAGACTTTCACAACTACCTTGATGACCCTTTTCCCCATACTGCTTCCTTTAAGGACTATATTCCATTCTCCCAGTTTCTGCCACTCCATCACATTTATTCTGATGATGCCACCTTCCACACTATTGATTCTGAGGTGTCTTCCATTTTCCTCAATCAAGGATTCCCCTGCTCTGTGGTAGACAGGACCCTCGACCATGTTTGTTCCATTACGCACAGTTCTGCTCTCAACACTTGCCCTCCCTCCCAGTATCGCGATAGGGGTTCCCTTGTCCTTAACTAGCACCCCACCAGTCTCCACATTCGATGGATCATCTTCCGATATTTCTGCCACCTCCAATGTGATGCCATCAACAAACACATTTTCCCCTATCCTCTCCTATCAGCATTCTGATTGAACTGTTCCCTGCGGCACACCCTGATCCACTTTTCAATCACCCATGACATCCCTTCCTTTCTCAGGGCACCTTCCCGTGCAAGCTCAAACGGTACAACACCGGTCCTTCTACTTCCTTCTCACCATTCTAAGCCACAAATGCTCCTTTCAGATGAAACTCGTACTGCGTCCGATTTGGTATACTGTATCGGCCGCTCATAATGTGGTATCCTCTACATTGGCGGAATCAAACGCAGATCGGGTAATTCCTTTGCAGAAAATTTCCCTTCAGTCCACAGTCACGAACCTGAACTTCCGGTTGCCTGTCATTTTAATGGCCTGTGCCACTCCCACTTGTCCTCCCTTCATTGTTCCAATGAAGCTCAATCGAGGCTCAAGAAACAGCACCTCTTTTTTCGGTTAGGCACTTCACAGCCAACCAAGTTCAATATTGAGTTCAGTCATTTTGGATCATAGCCATTGTCCCCATTTCTTTGGACAGCAGCTGTTGCTGATGTTTGTGCTGTTCCCATTTACACCTCCTCTAGACCCACCTTTTGATTTTTTACTTTTCCCAATTCCATCTCCTTCGGTCTTGCGCTATCATCCCCTTCCGCTATTTAATCCCCCCTGCCTTCCACCCTATCACAGACCTTCCCCTTTGTTCTTTCTTCCCCTCCCCACTTTCCCTGTCTTTGTACTTAACATAAACCTGTTGCATCTCTAACATTTTTCCAATTCTGATAAAAGATCATTGATTTGAAATGTTAACTCTATTTTTTTCTCCACAGATGCTGCCTGACCTGCTGAGTATTTCCCCGCATTTTCTGTTCTTATTGAAGACTTCCAGCATCTGCAGCATTTTGCCAGTGGTGACTTTGAAGTGGATTCACTGTTGGAAACATGGAAACATGGTAGCCAATTTGCGCTCAGCAAATGCTCAGAAACAATGTGATAATAATCAGATGATCTGTTTAAGTAAAGTTGATTGAGGATTAAGTATTGGCCAGCACACCAGGGATAACTACCAGACTCTTCTTCAGCATAGTGCCATGGTACCTTTATATCCACCTGAGAGCAAATGGTGCCTCGGTTAAATGTCTCAACTGCAAGACGGCACCTTTGATACTGCGGCACTCCTTCACAGGGAGTGTCAGTCAAGATTTTCTTACTAGTCTCTAGAGTGGGACTGGAACCCAGAACCTTCTGACTCAGATGCGCAAGTGCACGATTAATAGCATGCTGTTATGCACGGATATTGAGGGTAGGTGGAACTAAGGCAGCTAAATGGAGTTTGGATGCAGAACAAGCATAAACTAACTGAACAGGCTCCAGAAACTGATTTAAAAGCAAAATACTGCTGAAGCTGGAAATCTGAAACAAAAGCAACAAATGCTGGAAAAACTCAGCAGGTCTGACAACATCTGTGGAGAGAAAGGCAGAGTTAATGTTTCGAGTCCGTATGACTCTTCTTAAGAGCTAGAGGGAAGTAGAAATGTGGTGAAATATATACTGTTGAAAGTGGGGTGGGGGCGGTGGTGCAGAACAGGTGAAGCTGGATAGAAGGCCAGCAATAGGTGGAGGCAAAGGAGAGATTGCAAAAGATGTCATCAACAAAAGGTCAAAGGGTTGTTAACAGTGGTGGTACTGGCTAAAGGAGGTGCTAATGGTGACATTAAGAGTGGAAAGCAGAACGTGATAATGGCAGGACCAGGGTAAGCTCTCTGGAAAGTGACAGATGGCTCTAGTGGGGGTGGGGTAGGGGGGAGGGGACGGTGGTAGAAAAATATATCGAAAAGGCTAAAAGCTGGAGATAAAACAATGAATAAAAATTGAAGTAATTTAAAAAACAACGATAATGAAAATAAGTAGGAATGAATGAAGAAATAAATAAATAAAAATTTAAAAATAAAAATGAATAAGAAAAAAGGGTGGGATCAGAAACGGGTGGGGATGGAGGAGAGAGTTCATGGTCTGAAGTTGTTGAATTCGATGTTAAGTCCGGAAGGCTGTAAAGTGCCTAGTCGGAAGATGAGGTGCTGTTCCTCCAGTTTGCGTTGAGCTTCACTGGAACATTGCAGCAGGCTAAGGATGGATATGTGAGCATGAGAGCAGGGTGGTGTGTTGAAATGGCAAGCGACAGGGAGGTCCGGGTCATGCTTGTGGACAGACCGAAGGGTGTTCCGCAAAGCAGTCACCCAGTCTGCGTTTGGTCTTTCCAATGTAGAGACCGCATTGGGAGCAGCGAATGCAGTAGACTAAATTGAGGGAAGTGCAAGTGAAGTGCTGCTTCACCTGAAAGGAGTGTTTGGCCCTTGGAGGGGGGATGTAAAGGGGCAGGTGTTGCACCTTCTGCGGTTGCATGGGAAGGTGCCGTAGGAGGGGGTTGAGGTGTTGGGGGTGATGGAGGAGTGGACCAGGGTGTTCCGGAGGGAACGGTCCCTACAGAATGCTGACGGGGGAGTAAAGGGAAGAAGTGTTTGGTGGTGGCATCATGCTGGAGTTGTTGGAAATGGTGGAGGATGATCCTTTGAATGTGGAGGCTGGTGAGGTGAAAAGTGAGGACAAGGAGGACCCTATCATTGTTCTGAGAGGGACAAGAATGTGAGAGGGCAGAGGCGCGGGAGATAGGTCAGTTAAGGGCCCTGTCAACCACTGTGGGTGGGAAACCTTGGTTAAGGAAGAAGGGAGACATGTCAGAAGCAGTGTTTTGGAAAGTGGCATCATCAGAACAGATGCGATGGAGGCGAAGGAACTGAGAGAATGGGATGGAGTCGTCACAGGGAGCAGGGTGTGAGGAGCTTTGGGAGTCGATGGGCTCGTAATGAATATTGGTAGACAGTCTATCACCAGAAATTGAGACAGAGAGGTCAAGGAAGGGAAGGGAAGTGTCAGAGATGGACCATGTGAAAGTGATTGAGGGGTGGAAATTCGAAGCAAAATTGATAAATTTTTCCAGGTCTATGTGAGAGCATGAAGCAGCACCGAAACAGTCATTGATGTATCAGAGAAAGAGTTGTCGGAGGCAGACTGAGTAGGACTGGAACAAGGACTGTTCCACATACCCCATAAAGAGACAGGCATAACATGCGGGTACCCATAGCCACACCTTTTATTTGGAGGAAGTGAGACAAGTTTGAGGAGAAATTGTTCAGTGAGAGAACAAGTTCAGCCAGACGGAGGAGAGTAGTGGTGGATGGGGATTGTTCGGGCCTCTGTTCGAGGAAGAAGCGGAGACCCCTCAGACCATCCTGGTGAGGGATGGAGGTGTAGAGGGATTGGACGTCCAAGGTGAAGAGAAGGCGGTTAGGGCCAGGGAACTGGAAATTGTTGATATAATGTAGGGCATCAAAGGAATCGTGGGTGTAGGTGGGAAGAGACTGGACAAGGGGAGAGAGAACGGTGTCAAGATAGGAAGGAATTAGTTCCATGGGGCAGGAACAGACTGACATGATCGGTCTACCGGGACAGTCCTGTTTGTAGATTTTGGGGAGGAGGTAGAAGTGGGCTGTCTGAGGTTGGGACACTATGAGGTTGGAAGCTGTGGAAGGAAGATCTCCAGAGAAGATAAGGTCAGTGACAGTCCTGGAAATAATGGCTTGATATTCGGTGGTGGGGTCATGGTCCAGGGCGACATAGGAGGAAGTGTCTGCGAGTTGACGCTCAGCCTCCGCGAGGTAGAGGTCAGTGCGCCAGACAACACCAGCACCACCCTTGTCAGCAGGTTTGATAACAAAGTCAGGGTTGGACCTTAGAGAATGGAGTGTAGCAAGTTCAGAAGGAGAGAGAATTACCTGGAAAAACTCAGCAGGTCTGGCAGCATTGGTGGAGAAGAAAAGAGTTGACGTTTCGAGTCCAACATGACCCTTCAACAGAACTTCAGTTCTGTTGAAGGGTCATGAAGGGTCATGTTGGACTCGAAATGTCAACTCTTTTCTTCTCCACCGATGCTGCCAGACCTGCTGAGTTTTTCCAGGTAATTCTGTTTTTGTTTTGGATTTCCAGCATCCGCAGTAGCTTTTTGTTTTTATCAGAAGGAGAGAGGTTAGAGTGGGTGAGAGGAGCAGAGAAATTGAGATGGCCCATGTCACGCCGACAGTTCTCAATGAAAAGATCAAGGGCAAGTAAGAGGCCAGAGGGAGGGGTCCAGGTGGAGGGAGAATACCAGAGGCAGGTGAAAGGATCCGTTGAACGGGGAGAGGACTCCTGCCCAAAGCAGTGAGCATGGAGACGAAGGCGACGGAAGAAGAGTTCAGCATTGTGCCAAGCCCGGAATTCATTGAGGTGAGGACATGAGGGTATGAAACTGAGCCCTTTACTGAGTACTGAACTCAGAGAGGGGAAGGTCAGTGGGTATGGTGAATACATGGCCGGGGCTGGGATTTGAAGACGGGATGGGGTCAGAGGGATGGTAGGGGGTGGAGGTTCCTGGATGGGTGTTGGTATCAATGAGTTGTTGGAGTTTGCGTTCCTTAGCACCTGAAAGAAAGAGACAAAGTTTCTTGTTAAGGCGTCTGATGAGACGAAGAATAAAATTAAACTGAGGGCAAGGACAGCTTTGAGATAGGGTGAATCGGTGCTGCTGGAGGGAGAGGTTGAATGTGTTCATATAGCAGTGCATGGCACTGAGTGTGGATCTCAGGATGCAGCGAGAACAGCAGTCCGAGGGGTGTTCTATGTCCCGGAGATACCTGTAATCCTGGGTGGATTCGAAACATGAGGGATGGAACTTCAGTTGAAATCCACGTGGGGTAAGTCGGAGATGGAGACAGTTACCGAGGAAGGAAATATGGCTATGAAAGCGAGTTTAGTAAATACCTTGTCAAACACCAGGGGAGAAATGGAAAGTAATGAATGTGAGCAGGGCAAAAGAGACAAGTGGAAATCCTGTCAGAGAGAAGAGCAGTACTTCTTCAAGGTAAGCATTCCTGGAAGAGAAGTGGCAGTGAATTAAACACTAAGATAAAGACAAAATATTGCGGATGCTGGAAATCTGAAACAAAATCAAAAAATGCTGGAAAAACTCAGCAGGTCTGCCATTTCAACACACCACCCTGCTCTCTTGCCCACATGTCCATCCTTGGCCTGCTGCAATGTTCCAGCGAAGCTCAACGCAAACTGGAGGAACAGCACCTCATCTTCCGACTAGGCACTTTACAGCCTTCCAGACTGAATATTGAGTTCAACAATTTCAGATCATGAACTCTCTCCTCCATTCCCACCCCTTTTTGATTCCCTCCTTTTTTAAAATTTATTTTTACATTTTTATTTATTATTATTATTTTAAAAATTTATTTCCATTTTTATTCATTGTTTTATCCCTAGCTTTTAGCCTATTTTCAATCCTTTTTCCCACCACTGTCCCCTCCCTCCACCCCACACCCACTAGGGCCATCTGTCACTTTCCAGAATGCTTACCCTGGTCCTGCCATTATCACATGCTGCTTTCCACTCTTAATGTCACTATTAGCACCACCTTTAGCCAGAACCACTACGGTTACCAACCCTTTGACCCTTTGTTGATGACATCTTTTGTAATCTCTCCTTTGCTTCACCTGTTCCACCCCCATTCAACGGTATATATTTCACCACATTTCTACTTCCCTTTAGCTCTGAGGAAGAGTCATATGGACTCGAAATGTTAACTCTGTCTTCCTCTCCACAAATGCTATCAGACCTGTTGAGTTTTTCCAGCATCTTTTGTTTTTGTTCAAGAAACTGATTGTCTGACTATTGTTCCTATGCTCATTCCTATGATAATGCCACCAAAAAATGCTTAGCTAGTTGGTGGAAGAGTGCCTCTGGTCTCTACACTAGGCACAGCGGGTCTATGAAGAGCGAGACCTCAGTGATCAGAGCGGGCCTGTAAAGAGCGAGACTTCGAACAGAGTGGGCTGTAAAGAGTGAGACTTCAGTGATCAGAGTGGAACTGTAAAGAGCGAGACTTCAGTGATCAGAGTGGGGCTTAAACTTAAGGAAATGGCCCTTTAATTAAAAACAAATAAAAATTATGGCGAGGGGGCTCAGTCCCGTGTGTTGTACGGCCTGCAGCATGTGGGAATTCTTAGATACTCCTTGCAGTCTGGATGATCACATGTGCAGGAAATGCCACCAGCTTGACCAGCTTGAGCAACGGGTTTTGGATCTTGAGCGGCAGCTGGAGACAGAGCGGTGCATCCGAGAGGCTGAGGGTTATGTGGATAGGACGTTTTTAAATGTGGTCACTCTGCAGCTTAAGGAAGTGCAGCCAGAGAGGGAATGGGTGACCCACCAGTCAGAAGAAGGGAGGCAGGCAGGCAGTCAGGAAAGCCCCGGAGCGCATCTCACTCAAGAACCGTTTTTCTGTGTTGGAAAACGGTGATGGTGAAGGTTCCTCTGGAGAGCACAGCCAGAGCCAAATTCATGGCACTGTGGGTGGCTCAGCTGCACAAGGGAGGGAGGAGTAAGAGTGCAAGAGTAATAGTGGTAGGAGACTCAATAGTGAGGGGTGCAGACAGGTGCTTCTGCGGCCAAAGACATGACTCCAGGATGGTGTGTTACCTCCCTGGTGCCAGGGTCATGGATGTCACAGAACGGCTACAAGGCATTCTGAAGGGGGAGGGCAAACAGTTAGAGGCTGTGGTTCACATTGGTACCAAAGACATATGTAGAAAGATGGATGAGGTCCTACAACAAGAATTTAGGGATCTAGATAGCAGATTAAAAAGCAGGACCTGAAAGGTAGTAATCTCTGGATTACTCCCTGTGTCACGTGCTAGTGAATATAGGAATAGACATGATGAATGTGTGGTTGAAGAGAAGGTGCAGGAGGGAGGGCTTTAAATTCCTGGATCACGGAGTCTGTTTCCCGCAAAGATGGGGTCTGTACAAGTCAGATGGGTTGCATCTGAATCGGAACGGGACTAACATCCTTGCAGGGAGGTTTGCCAGCGCTGTTGTGGGGGGGTTTAAAGTAGCATGGCAGGGCGATGGGATACAGAGTGGAGGCACTGTAGGGGGTGATGCACAGCCAAATATAGAAGAGAAACTAAGTCAGCCTGGAAGGCAGAGCAAATATAGACCTGTTAAGGCACATGGGAATAATGGAAGGCTTAATTATATCTATTTTAATGCAAGGAGTCTTACAAGTAAGGCAGTTGAATTGAGGCATTGACTGGAATTCTTAAAGTGCATCCCGGAGAGCTTTTTGAGCCAGCGCTTAGATACTCCTACAAGAGGAGGGGCGGTACTGGACCTCATCTTAGGGAATGAAGCCGGGCAAGTGGTAGAAGTGTCGGTGGGGGAGCAGTTCGGGGATAGTGACCATAACTCAGTAAGATTTAAGGTAGTTATAGAAAAGGACAAAGATGGACTGGAAATAAAGGTGCTGAATTGGGGGAAGGTCAATTCCAACATGATAAGACAGAATCTGACCAAAGTGGACTGGGAGCATCTACTTGTAGAAAAGTCTACATCAGATCAGTGGAAGTCATTCAAAATGGAAACAGTAAGAGTTCAGGGCCAACATGTTCCCGTAAAGGTGAAGGGTAGGACCAACAAGTCCAGGGAACCCTGGATGTCAAGGGGTATAGAGGATTGGATAAGGAAAAAAAAAGGAGGCTTATGGCAGATACAGAGGGCTGAAAACAATGGAATCTCTAGAGGAATATAAAAAGTGTAGGGGGTACTTGAAAAAGTAATTAGGAGAGCGAAGAAAAAACACTGATGGGCAAGATAAAGAAAAATCCCAAGGCATTTTATCAATGTATTAAGGGCAAGAGGATAACCAGGGAAAGAGTAGGGCCCATTAGGGACAAAGTGGCAATCTGTGCATGAAGCCGGAGGACATAGGTGAGGCTTTAAATGATTACTTTTCATCTGTGTTTACTATGGAGAAGGACATTGTGGGTGTATGAATCAGGGAGGGGGGAGGGACTGTGATATGCTTAAACAAATTAGCTTTGAAAGGGAGGAGGTATTAATGGTTTTAGTGGGCTTAAAAGTGGATAAAAGCCCAGGCCCAGATGAGATGTATCCCAGGCTGCTATGTGAGGCAAGGGAGGAGATTGCAGGGGCTCTGACACTAATTTTCAAATCCTCTCTTGCCACAGGAGAGGTACCAGAGGACTGGAGGTCTGCAAATGTGGTATCATTATTCAAGAAGGATAGTAGGGATAAACCAGGTAATTACAGGCCAGTGAGTCTAACGTCAGTGGTAGGGAAACTATTGGAAAAAATTCTGAGGGACAGGATTAATCTCTACTTGGAGAGGCAGGGACGAATCAGGGATAGTCAGCATGGCTTTGTCAGGGGGAGATCATGTCTAACAAGTATAATTGAATTTTTCAAGGAGGTGACTAGTTGTGCAGATGAGGGTAGTGCAATGAGGTAGTCAGCATGGACTTCAGTAAGGCTTTTGACAAGGTCCCGCATGGGAGAATGGTCAAGAAGGTAAGAGCCCATTGGATCCAGGGCAATTTGGCAAAATTGGCTTAGTGGCAGGAGGCAGAGCGTGATGGTTGAAGGTTGTTTTTATGATTGGAAGCCTGTGACGCGTGGTATACTGCAGGGGTCGGTGCTGGGACCCTTGCTGTCTGTAGTGTACATTAACAATTTAGATGTTAATATAGGAGGTATGATCAGTAAGTGCACAGATGACACGAAAATTGGTGGTGTCGTAAATAGTGAGGAGGAAAGCCTTAGATTACAGGATGATATAGATGGGCTGGTAAAATGGGCAGAGCAGTGGCAAATGGAATTTAATCCTGAGAAGTGTGAGGTGATGCATTTTGGGAGGACTAACATGGCAAGGGGGTACACAATGAATGGTAGGACCCTAGGAAGTACAGAGGATCAGAGGGACCTTGGCGTACTTGTCCATAGATCTCTGAAGGCAGCAGCACAGGTAGATAAGCTGGCTAAGAAGACATATGAGATACTTGCCTTTATTAGCTGAGGCATAGAACATAAGAGTAGGGAGGTTATGTTGAAGCTGTATAAAACACTAGTTAGGCCATAGCTGGAGTACTGTGTGCAGTTCTAGTTGCCACACTATAGGAAGGATGTGATTGCACTGGAGAGGGTGCAGAGGAAATTCACCAGAATGTGGCCTGGACTGGAGCGTTTCAGCTATGAAGAGAGACTGGATAGGCTAGGGTTGTTTTCCTTAGACCAGAGAAGGCTGAGAGGGGACCTGACAGAGGTATACAAAATTATGAGGGACATAGATAAGGTAGATAGGAAGAAACTTTTCCTCTTAGCGGAGCTGTCAATAACCAGGGGGCATAGTTTTAAGGTAAGGGGCAGGAGGTTTAGAGGGGATTGGAGGAAAACCTTGTTCACCCAGAGGGTGTTTGGAATCTGGAACACACTGCCTGAGGGGGTGGTAGAGGCAGGAACCCTCACAACATTTAAGAAGTATTTAGATGAGCATTTGACATTCCATAGCATACAGGGCTACGGGCCAAGTGCTGGAAAATGGGATTAGAATAGATAGGTGTTTGATGGCCGGCACGGACACGATGGGCCGAAGGGCTTGTTTCTGTGCTGTATAACTCTATGACTTTATAGCTCTATGACTTAGGAGACATTGTAAAATTTTTGGTAAAATCTCCTATGTTCATTTATATTGAGTAAAATGCAAGTGTTAAGGAAGTCATGAGAACTAGTGGACACCTCCCTAGTACATAATAACAACCAGGGTAAATCTTCCCTTCTGGGTAATTTTGCCACGCGAATTCTTCAGAATAGTTTTTATTTACCCAGTTATGAAACTTTCTTTCCTCTGATTGTAAAAGATGTGACATTTCTGGAGGCGTTTATAGGCTTTTCATCAGAGAGACATGGGTCAATCCATTTATTAAAGAAAATGGCAAGCTCATACAAAACTTCTATTTACTCATAGACATCAAGCACTTCCCAATACTTAATACAACATTAATGGATTATTATGATTTCATTTGCGCAGTAAAAGATTCACACATATACTTTTTCCCTAGTTACAGTGAGCTAATATTGATTACTTTGGTTGGATTATTTGTAGTCTTTAGTTCTCCAATAATGATATCATGCAACTTGCATCTGCTACTATAGAGGGAATTCGCATGTTAACTGGGAAGGGGATTTTTAATATCGGGAGATTTAATTTAGAAATTAAAGGAAAAAAGGTGTCTCTTAGTAATTAAACAGAAGAGGGATTTTCTGTGTAATTAACTGTTATCTCTAGGTCTGTGGAAAGGGAAAATAAATGAACTTAAAACAGACATACAAAACAAAACCCTTTTAGATTTCACCGTGACTCAGCAAGCCACACATAGGGTGGCCTCATCATCTGTAGAGACGTGCTCATGATATCTGTTTGAAGCCATCAATGTTTGCTGGCAGTAATTTGGGTAAATATATCTTTTGAATCTCTTCCTTAACCATATGGGTGAACTGTAATAGAAAATTAATATTTTATCATTTCTCTCTTTACCAATCTAGCCCTTATACACACATTGGTCCGACTGTGTGAACAACATAGAGTCCTAAATCCATCAGGAATTTTTAAAATATTATTTGTTCAGTATTTATTGCCCATCCCTAATTACCCTTGTTCAGAGGGCATTTTTAAGAGTCAACCACATTGCTGTGGGTCTGGAATCACATGTAGGCCAGACCAGGTAAGGACAGCAGATTTCCTTCCCTATAGGACAGCAGTGAACCAGATGAGTTTTTACAACAATCAGCAATAATTTCATGGTCACTGTCAGACTTTTAATTTTATTGAATTCAAATTTCACCACCTGCTGTGGTGGGATTTGAACACTGGTCCCAGGAGCATTACCCTGAGTTGCATAGAATATCTATAGTGACAATACCGCTATGCCACCACATCCTCCCAAGAATATTGGGCTGAATTAGCATATTGATAGTGCGTAATTTCCGGGAGTATAAATGATTCAAACCTGTGACTATTTCGTAATGGTGCTACTCAGCTAATTAACATAATGAGAGGTATTTTCCCAACCCCGCAGCGGTGACTTTGTAGGCGGTGGGTGGGGAAATTGGGCTGATGTGTGACGTGTTCCCACCTCCTGGAGATCGTCCCGGAAGTGTGCTCCATGCACCAGCAGCTGTCTGTCCATTGGTGGTGGGTAGCCAAGTGAGCTGCTCAAAAGGACAATTATCCCTTAATTCTGTGCAGCAGTGCAATTTTTTGGAAGGTGTGTGGGCCCCTCATCATGTCAGGAGCCTGGCAACACAGGGGAGGCAACCTCACGGCAGGAAGTCAGAGGGGCATCAGAGACTGCTGTCTATGCCACTTTCAGTGAGCCGCTAAGATGAACGGGCACAACAGCTATGGCCAAAAGCAGCCTTGTCGAGTGTTTTCTCCTCCACACCGATGGTTCTAACAGCACTCGGCCTCCATTTTTCTTAATCCAAGCCTTTTGACAGTGCCTCCATTTTGAGGCACCCTCGCACTTTCCCTCTGCCTCAGCAGCGGCCGGCTACTCCTGCAAGCCATCCCATTGGGCCTCTCACGTTTGTGTCCCTCCCGCCATCCTTAATTGGATGGGGAACATAGAGGCAGCTTCCTGTAGGATCACACTGCTGGGTGCACCTCCGACACGAGTGGGGTTGGGACACACAAATGGCTCCCAAATTCTTAAGTGAAGAAACTTCTGGCCAATGAGGGATGGAATTACATCAAAGATCCCTCCCAGAAATAGGCCACTCAGCCCAACTAGCCTATGTTGATGCTTACCCTCCAAGTGACCAAATAGTTCCAGTCACATTTTACCCTGCCCTCTTCCCATATCGTTTTATTCCCTTTCCCTCATCTACCTATCCCATCTAACTTTAAAGGTTGACGTAGTTCTTGCCTCAGTCACCATCCCCCTTAGTGAGTTTCACAACTTGGCAACTGTGTGTAAGGAGCTTTCTTCTATCCTCTGTTGTAAGTCTGCTACATTCAAACTTATGTCTATAATGCCTCATTCTAGACACCTCAACTACTAGAAATATGCTTCTATCTACTCATTTAAATACTTCCATCATATCACTCCATAATATGCATGATGAAAATAATTTTTTTTCAAGTTTTTCTTTGGATTTGTAATTCCTTATACCTAACAAATTCTAGTGAATATATGGTGTCCCCTCTTTAAAGTCTCATTATCCTTCCTGTGGCATGGAGCCCAGTGCTGGATGGTACTAACGTAGGAGTGTAACTCCTCTGTACGAGTAACGTAACATACAGTGCTGTGACTGGTGTCTTATTAAGATTTGATTTAAGCTTATCATTATCTCTTGGATTTTACACTCAGTATGGTCATGATAAATCTGGAATTCCATTAGCCTTTTTGGCCTTATCAAACTGGAAAGCTGCCTTTAGTGTTCCGCAGCCTCAAATCCTTCTACTCCTCTACACCCTGAGCTTACTGCTGTGCAGAGTATATTTTCTGCTGCTATCTTTTTATCACAATGTATCACCTCACACTTGTCAGTAAGTGATTTCCAGCAGCCCCGCTTTTTCCCCGTTCTGGCATCTTGCCAATGCCCCCTTGAGGCGTTTTTCGCTGTTACAAATAATTAATTGTACCTCCTACGTTAGTACCATCCACAAATTCCAACACCACTCCCTTTTACCTTATATTCAAATCGTTGACATTCACGGTGAGTTCAGGTATGACCCCGGTATGACACCACTACCGACTTCAACCTCTATGAAAGCTACCTTGCGCTTCTATTCTCTGGCTTGTGCCTTCTAATCCCTTTTTGATCAGGTTTGTTATCCTTCCACTAATTCCATCTCTCATAATCTTCTCCAGTAACCTCTTGTATCATCAAAGACTCTCCTAAAAGTCCATGCGCAAAACAGTGAAGAAATTTCCCCACCAACCATGTCCATTACCTCTTCAAAAAATTCTGTGAAGTTTGTCAAGCGTGACCGGCCTTTGGCATTGTAAGCTGGCTATATCTAACCACCAGCATGTAGAAACTTATATAGGGCAGCCCGGCATCCATCGTTCAGGTGATATGCAGCTTCTTAAGGCTCCAAAATGACGGGCAGGAAGCGTGTGAATACTTCTGACCAAAATTGTGCTATCCACCACATTGGGGAAGGTTGAATCAGAGGGGTCCTTTACCCATGCCTGAACCAGGTATTAGGCCATCTGAATATTTAAATCGCCTGCTTCAGGTGATAGTTGGGCATCAAATGCTGTCTTCTTTCTGGGAAATCACACCTCCAGAAAGTCTACAAAAAATAAGATGGGATGGTTACCACAATCAATCCTGAGCCCCTCTCCCCATCCAACCACCTATTTCCTCCCTCCACCCCACAATCAACCTTGCACCACTTGCCAACCATGGTACCTGCTCCCCTTCCTGAGGCTCAATCACACTTCCCACTCCACCATCCACCCCCCACCCCCCGAGTCTTGTTGCAGCTGTACAAGGTATTGGTAAGACCACACCTAGAACACTGCGTTCAGTTTTGATCTCCTTATGTATGGGGGAACATACCTGATTTAGAGGCAGTTCAGAGAAGGTTCACTAGGTTGATACCTGGAATGCAGATACTGATCTTATGAGGAAAGGTTGGACAGGTTGGGCCTATACTCATTGGAGTTTAGAAGAATGTGAAATGATCTTTTGAAACATGTAAGGTTCTGAAGGGGCTTGGCAGGGTAGATGTTGAGAGGATGTTTCCCTTCATGGGAGAATCTAGAACTATGGGGCACAGTTTCAGAATAAGAGGTCTCCCATTTAAAATGGAGGCGAAGAGAAATTTAATCTCTCAGAGGGTCATTGATCTTTGGAATTCTGTAACTCAGAGGCAGCTGGGTCATTTGGGGGAGAGGGTGGTGTAGTAGTAGTAGTAATGTTGCTGGACTAGTGAGCCAGAGGCCCAGGCTAATAATCTAGGGACATGGGTTCAAATCCCATCATGGCAGTTGGTGGAATTTAAATTCAATTAATAAATCTGGAATATGGAACTCGTTTTAGTAATAGTGACCATGAAGCTATCATTGATTGTCATAACAACCCATCTGGCTCACTAATGTCCTTTAGGGAAGGACATCTGCCACCCTTACCTGGTTTGGCCTACATGTGACTCCAGAATCACAGCAATGTGGTTGACTCCTAACTGCCCTCTGAAGTGGCATTGCAAGCCACTTAGTTCAAGGGAATAGGGATGGGCAACAAATGCTGGCTTTGCCAGCGATACCCACGTCACATGAAAAAAAGCATGAAGGAAAACATATTCATGGATGAATTAGTTAGATTTTTGAATTACAATTAAGGCAGTCAAGTGTTATGGAGGGGATTCGAAAATGGAGATTTGACAATTTTAAAATTTGGTTATGGGGGGTACACAGGAAAGAGGAGTTGAGGCCATGATCTTATTGAATGGCACAGCAGGCTTGAAGGGCCGAATGGCCTACTCCTGTTCCTATTTGTTACATTCTCTTGATGGTGTCCTCAACTTTTGGGGTATGATAGTATACTGATTATGTTACTGGCCTTGTAATCCTGAGGCTTGGACCAATGATACGGAGACACGGAATGGAATTTTGTGTTCCCTCCTATGAGTGGAATTTTCCGGTCCCGCCAAAGCCAATGGACTTTTGAATGGCTGGCTGCATTTTACGCCCCCGCCCTTGCCGCGACAGGGCTGTAAAATTCTGACCATGAATTTAAATTCAGCTAATTAAATAAATCTGGAATGAAGAGCTGCTGTCAGCAATGGTGAACATGTAACGTGCAACAGATTGTTATAAAAACCCACCTCGTTCAATAATGTCCCTTAGGGAATGAAATCTGCCTTCCTTACCCTATCTGGCTTATGCATAATTCTGGACTCACAGAAAGGTGGTTGATTATTAATTGCCCTCTGAAATGGCCTAACCAGCCACCCAGTTGTATCTCAAGGACCATTAGCGATGAACAATAAATACTGACCTTACCGGTGACACCCACACTCTGTGGGTAAATAAAAACAACTAACAAGCCTTTTCCCTATTTACTTATTTGAGTAACACAAGCTGCTAATTAAGCAGCGCCATGAACATTCTGGTGGATGTGCTACATGCTACGGCAACCCTGCTCATGAATACTTTGTTGAATCATAAGCCATTGACTTGTGCTTTCTGAAGCTGGCAATTGCTGTTGTATGGTCTTGCAGTGCCTCTGTGACTCTATGTGTTTCCTTAGGCATTTCCCAGTGCTAGGTTCTCTTTCCTCTCATGCTTCTTTATCACATCACTGACTCATCATCCAAATCTACGCACTCAGTTTTTTTTCCCCCTGATGATTGCCTTCCATGTCCATCAACTTCCGTCAGATTGCAGTGCATCAATGCTGACAACCTCCATTCTTCTGGATCATTGGCTGAGTCACTGAACCTCCAATTAACGCCCCAACACATTGAACTTTTATGCTGTTTGCTTATTTCAAACCACTGCTGCTGACGGTTTCTTGATCAGTCAGTGAGGGCATTGGGGGTATGCACAGCAGGCAAGAGTCAGAAGACTGAAGGGTTTGGGGAGGGGAAATCAGTCTGAAGGAGGTTGCAGAGATAGGATGGTGTGACACCATGAAGGGATTTGATAACGAGGAGGATTTTAACTGTGATATGTTGAAGTACAGCAAACTAGCACAGACTAATGCAGTTGGGAGTGATAGTTGAATCGGATATAGTACAGGAGATGATCTGGGGATCTGCACCCTGAACGAGTTAGAGTTTATAGGGCATGGTTGAAGGGAGGCTAGCAAGGAGAGGATTGGAATAACTGAGTCTGGAGGTGACAAAAGCTTGCAGAAAGGCTTCAGTGGCAAAGGATTTGAGGTAAGGGTACAGATGGCAGCAATGGAGTTAAGCAGTCATGTTGAAGAAGAGGATTTGAATCTTAGCTCTGGGTCAAATAGGACACCAAGTTTTTGCATGGTCTTCTTCAACCTGAATGAGAAACCAGGGACAGGGTTGGAATTGGTGTCAAGGGAATGATGTTTTGTGGGGAACTCCAAGAATGATTGAAGAGTCAAACAGACTTGAAACATTAACTCTGTTTTTCTCTCTCTACAGATGCAGCCAGACCTGCTGAGTTTTTCCAGTGTTTTCTGTTTTTATTTCAGATTTCCAGCATCCACAGTATTTTGCTTTTATCCAAGAATGATTATATTGGTATTCCTCATGTTCGATATAATGAAAGTTGTGTGTCATCCAAAACTCAATGAGGCAAAAATTTTTCTCTCAGAGGGTCATGAGTCTTTGGAACTCTTGCTGAAAAGGTGGTGGAAGCAGAGTCTTTCAATATTTTTAAGGCGGGGGTGGATAAATTCTTAGTAAGCAAGGGAGTGATAGGTTATCGTGTTGACGGGATGCAGATTTGTGGTTACTATCAGATCAGCCATTTTCTTATTAAATGGCGGAGCAGGCTCGAGAGGCCAAATAGCCTACTCCTGCTCCTTGTTCCTGTATTTGTAAGTAATGCGATATATATGCCATGTTATGTAAAGGATATGGAGGCATTGGAGATGGTGCAGAGAAGAATTACAAGGATGATTTCAAAAAATGTGTAGGCATACGTATCAACAAAGGCTGAACAGGCTGGGTCTCTTATCTCTTGAAAAAAAAAGGCTGAGGGGTGACCTAATAGAGGTCTTTAAAGTTATGAAAGGTTTTGAGAGAGTGGATACAGAGAGAATGTTTCCTCTGGTGGGGAAGAGAATAACTGGAGGCACCAATATAAGATAGTTACCAAGAAACCCTATAGAGAATCCAGAAACATTTCTTTACCTAATGAGTGGCGAGAATGTGGAACTCGCTGCCACAGAGAGCGGTTGAAGCAAATAGAACAGACGCATTTAAGGTGAAGCCAGACAAGCGTATGAGGGAGAAGGGATTAGAGAGGTATGATGGTAAATTTAGATGAGGAAAGACGGCAGGAGGCTCAGGAGCATAAGCACCGGCATAGATTGGTTGGGCCAAATGGCCTGTTTCTGTGCTGTATATCCGTATATATTAACAACATTAAAGTCGGCAGGAAAGTAAGTTGTCAACAAGAGGTAAAGAATCTACAAAGGGATTTAGACAGGTTAAGTGAGTGGGAAAATGTGAACTCGTCCACTTTGGCTGGAAAAATAGAAAAGCAGTATCCTATTCAAATGGAGAGAGATTGCAGGACTCGGTGATACAGAGGGACTTGGGGGGCCTGGTACAAGAATCACAAAAGGTTAGTATGCAGGTGCAGCAAGTGATTAGGAAGGCACATGGGATGCTAGCAAATATTGCAGGGTGTGTAGAGTATAAAAGGAGGGAAATTTTACTGAAGCTGTACAAGGCTTTGGTGAGACCACATCTGGAGGACTGTGTAAGGTTTTGGCCTCCTTTTTTTGGAAAAAGGATGTAATTGCATTAGAAGCAGTTCAGAGAAAGTTCACTAGACTCATTCCTGGGATGAAGGGCTTACCTTAAGAAAGGTTGAACAGGTTGGGCCTATACCCATTGGAGTTTAGAAGAATGAGAGGTAATGATGTTTGAAACATATTAGATTGTGAGAGGACTGGACAGGGTGGATACCAGGAGATGTTTCCTCTTGTGGGGGAGACTAGAAGTAGGGAACACAGTTTAAGAATGAGGTCTCCCTTTTCAGATGGAGACGAGGAGAATTTTTTTTCTCTGAGGTTCATCAGTTTGTGGAATTCTCTTTCCCAGAGAGCATTGGAAGCTGTTATTGAATTTTTTCAAGGCTGAGTTAGACAGATTTTTGACAGGCAAGGGAAAGAGACATGTCTAAGCTTTTCGTCTTGCACTCATCAGGACACTCGCCAGAATACCAGTGTAAACAGGAAAAGAATGTATGTTCTTTTGTACGAATGTACGTGAAGAGAGTGCTGATTGATTGGCAAGTGGTGTTACCATGGAGAATGCACCACTCATGGTGACTGACAGTTAACTGCCAAACATTGTTTGAAATTTAAACCAGGCAGCTTGACCCTGATTGGTCAAGGCATTGCCCTGAGGAATGAGTTAGTAAATGGCTGTCACTTATTTTGTTTAGCTGAAACATATGCAATGTGTGAACATGTTCTTTCTGTCTGCAAAGAACAGGGCCCTGTGTATTAACATATGTAGCTTCCAGTACATGCAGATGCACCATTTTGAGAGCCTTGACTGACAATCTTAAATTGGTCATCAGCGTAATTCTTAGCACATTGAGGGTTATTCAGCAAATGTTGTCCAATCGTGGAATCACAGCTAACGTTGGACACTGTGTTTTGAGTTTTGCAAGCACAGGCTGGTTGGGTATTGTCCGTACCCTGCCTGTTGCGAGCTGTGGCTGGGACATGCTGTTTGATAAGATCCACCAGTCTTTGGGACATACGGCCTACATACCTAGCATCACACCGGCACTGAAATTCATATACCACATTACTCATTAGTGTGATGGGCAGAACGTCTTTTTGGCTTGACGGCAGCATCCTGTTAGTGATGAATACCACTCGTGTTGCTGCTGTACTGTAGCAGCGTAAAACAGCTAGCTTCACCTGTTGCTCAAATTTTTGAGATACCTTGCCCTTCCAGGGTAATCTGAGGTAGACTGGGCACCTTTCAGAGCTGAAAGTCTTAAGTCCGTTCATGAGCTTGTGTGAGATACAGTGCAAAATGATCTGATCAGGGTAGCCATTATCCTGCAGGATGCCTTTGATGCGCCCTATTTCAGCATCAAGCTTGCATGGTGACCAAATGGCTCAGGCCCTATTTACAAAGTTGCTGATAAGACCAATCTTATAGTGTGTGGAACTGTAAGAATCCCAACACGTATATTGACCAGTGAAGACAGGCTTGTGGTAGACCATGGTAGAGAATCCCCTGGCAGATTTCTCAACTATTATGTCAAGGAAGGGGAATTCATTTGACTGCTCCATTTCATAGGTGAATTTGAGCGCAGGATGGAGCCTTAGGACTCCTAAGTCCTATGTTCCTGTATCCTATATAATCTTATGTACTATATATCCCTACTGCCCTGATATAAGCTTGAGAACCAGGAAACATTGAAACTTTAGTATTAAATCTTTATTAAATCAAGTGAATGAGATAATAAAACACAATCCTTTCCATGTGAGATATAGGTATTAATTATAACATAACTTTTCACTTATCTGTGCCATGGTCTCCCTCCAGGCGATTGTAAGCATGTCATCATTAAGTGCTTACATTAGCCTCAGGAAGACTTGAAAAATCTCCAAGGAACCCATACGTTATATATTTGTAATTATGTCCTGTAGTGATGCCATTTTTTCAACACCTACTCACTTCAACAAGTCTCTGCCATAAGGGCTGTTTACCCAACTCTAAGAGACCAAATATTTGAATAGGACAAGGAAGAATAATGCATTAATGCCACAACCACAAAAAATGCCACTTGTGATTTTGGCCAGGTTAATCTCAGTGCAGTAACATGGGTGGAAGCCAACTGCAGAGATTTAAACTGGAAGCTTGGGGAGAAATGGTTAGAGCGTGTTAGGAGGCAGTGACATGCTTGAGGACACCAGGAGGAAAGAGAAGTTAGAGATAGGATAACAATTAGAGGACAGATTGATCCATGGTGAGGATATGATTCTTGCTGGTCCTGGGAACTAAGGCCACATCTAAACATGGAACCTGGGGAAGAGTGGATTTCAGAACACAATTAAAGTGATTGAAGGAAATCATGTGGAGGAGTGAAAATCAAACTAGGACCAGAATTTTCCATACCCCGTTGCAGGTTTCCTTGCAGAGCGGCCAGCAAACCACTGAAATCTCCGTTAACATCAGCTGGGTCAGAAGATCCCTGCAGCATGAGGAGCTGGAAAATTCTGGTCTAGGAGTCGGACGAGCAATAAACATCCATTGCCACCGCAGCAACAGATTTCTTTTTATTATTCAAACCTCCCCGTTGGTGTAGGGTGTTGGTTACAGTTAAGTAGGTTGAAAGAAGTCTTCGTAGTTGTATGTAGGTTAACTGCAAGTCTTTATTGACTCTTAGAACTATTTACAAATATACAGTAAAGGGTACAAGTTGGAGCTGTCTCCATGCTGGTTGGCACACAGGGCTCTGTTCAACACTAGACTGACTCTGGGTGTGCATCACATGCTCTCTTACATGTACTCAGTCCCACATAACTTTATATGTGCCAGACCCTTACACTGCACCCACAGTCATTAATTTCTAATGAAATACAACACAGGCATTCTCCTCTGCTCAGATCTAAGAGTATCAACAAACCTGGCCTGAAGAGACGTGAGTGTGTGAAACTTCCCAAAACATTTGGTACATAACTATTTATCATATCTAGCCTCTTAAAGGTTTTGTAAGACTTCAAACATTTAAAAAAGGACACTTGAATGCTTTGTCCCCTTAAGAAGAAATGATGGGAGTCTTACCTTCTCTTTCTCACTCTCTCCTTTCACCCCTCCTTTTTTAACCAGTTCTTTACATGCTCATGCCAGGGGACTACAAAAGGAAAACCAGTCCTACAGTGAATGCTACGTGTCCATTCTTGAATTCCTAACTAAAGACTGAACCAAGATCGAAGGCAAAATAGCCTGAGACCCAAGAGTTTTCATAGACACCAGACAGACACACCATCCATCCGTTTTAAAGTCAGGTCCTTGGTTCCCCTCAAACTGCTGTATCAGCGAGAGCAAACCCAAAAGACTTCCATGGCAATGAGAATAAATAGGAACACCCCAGGTCCGTAAAGAGCAGATCTGAGTGAAGTTTTAATCAGGACAATGCGAGCTTCACAACTTGGCCCGGAGCATAGGCTTTATACCAAGCTACCTCCATTAAATACTTTTCATAAATGGAGAAGTGCTGAATTACAGTGAAATGTGAAGAGCTTTTTGCATTTACGTTGCTGTGGGATCGTGCTGTCAGAAATTAGATTATTCTTGATAATTGCCACAAGAGATTTATTAGCAACTATAGAATTATTAGTACTCAACATTGCAGCCAAACCACAAAGGAATATAATGCACCACTAACCATATGCTTTACGCCCACTTGAGTTTTATCTAATTCTTTACCAGTTTCATTTTAGTGGGTATCATAGGTATAAGAAAAACACATGGGGCATAATTTTTATCTCTCTTGTGGCATGCGCCATAATTCATTTGCAACTTTTGTCACTTGTGAGTTATTAGTTCAGCCCACTCGTGGGATATATTCATATCCCAAGGGTCCTCATAATGTTTCCATTATAGAGCCACTGCTAGTCTCAGCACGGAGGTGAATAGAAAGATAGATGAACTTGACATAAAGGTTGCTGTATATTGCCTTGTACAGGAATCACCTACAAGATTATCATTGATTACATCTGTTGCTGTGAATAAGCAGTTGATATTTTCTCACTGCTTCAGGTTCATCTGAATCTAAGAGAGCACATTGATAAAGCTGAAGAAATATTACAGTCTTTACTTGCAGCGCAGCGAGAATTATTAAACCTCCAGTTATTATGCATTACACACAGCTTGCAGAGGTCCATCCTCTGCATCCATTCCAAGCAGAGTACTGAGATCAGAGGAAGAACTGCCCTGAATATTAGGTGAGCAACACTAACTGCATTCCAAATGATGGTACTAAATACAGCAACCAAAGAATTTCCTTCCGCTCGATGATAAAAACATTATTTCATGTTCATTTATTTTGGTAGATGCATTAACTTGTCAAACTATTATATTGATTCCTGGGATGAGAGAGCTGTACCAGGAGGAGAGATTGAGTAGCTTATATTCTCATGTGTTTAGTAAAATAAGAGGTGATCTCATTGAAATGTATATAGTTCTTAGAGGGATTAACCGGGAGGCTGTTTCCACTGGCTCGGGAGTCTAGAATTATGGACTCATAGTCTCAAGGTAAGGGCCAGGCCATTTAGGACTGGGATGAAGACATATTTCTTCACACAGTGGCCAGAGTCTAGTTCCCTTCCCTGTGGCAAGTTTGGGGTAGCAGAAGCATTCAATTGAGTATGAGGGTAGCAGGTGGGGACCCTGCTGCCTTCCTGCCTCTGCTTTGATTAAATCCATGGTGGGAAGGCCTGTAAATGGCCTCCCTGCCTCACTGCCAACTGAAGTCCTGAAACGGGCAATAAATGCCCGCTTAAGGAACTTATCTCACCACCATCCAGTGGCAGGCAAAGGACACGTCGTGCTGAAAGCCCAAAAGGCAGTTGATGCCAACCACTCCTACTTGCTTCTCTCCTTCCTGCTCTCCCGTGACCCCAACCCCACGACTTCCCTCCTGCCGTCTCTCACCTGTGCCTGGGTGCCTTGGTAACCCTGGGCTTTGAGTGGGTGCGATGCTGGCAGCAGCCACCATCTTCCTGGTGGCGCTTTTGAGCACTGAGGAGCTGCCAGCTTCTGATTGGCTGGCAGCTCTTGGTGGAAGGGAGTCCACTCCTGGGGTCCTTGATCCCGGGGAAGTCTTGCTGCTGCCCAGTTAAGCGTCTGGTTGGCATTTCATGAGGTGGGTCTTCCTGAAAAGAGGTGAAGCGGGGTTCTTGCCGGCTCTTCAGCTGCCACTGAGACTCCCATTGTCTCCATTAAATACTGCCCAAAGGGTTATGAATCCTTGGAATTTTCATTCCCAGAGGGTTATGGATGCTCAGTCACTGAGTACATTCAAGACAAAGATTGAAAGATGTTTGGACATTAAGGGAATCAAGGGATATGGCGATGGGATGGAAAAGCGAAGGTAAGCTAGAGGCTAGAGGTGGTTAGTATATGTTGGTGGAGGATTAGTTGCACCACTCGCCCAATGTCATGAGTGATTAACTCTAGTTTTCTTTTTAAAAATGTGCTCAACAAACAGTGAAATGCAGTGAGCATGCAAAATGATCAGACTCCATTTAGATTACTCTCCTCGCCTCAGGAAAGATTATGGGGAGGCGGTGGTGTAGTGGTATCGCCACTGGACTGGCGACCCAAAGACCCAGGATAATGCTCTGGGGACCTGGGTTTTAATCCCATCACAGTACATGGTGGAATTCAATAAAAAAAAACCTGAAACTAAAAGTCTAATGATGACAATGAAACCATTGTTGATTGTTGTAAAAACCCATCTCGTTCACTAATGCCCTTTAGGGAAGGAAATCTGCCGTCCTTACCTGGTCTGGCCTACATGTGACTCCAGACTCATAGCAATATGGTTGACTCTTAAATTGCCCTCTGAATAAGGGAAATTAGGGATGTGTAATAAATGCTGGCATAGCCAGTGACACCCACATCCCATGAATGAATAAAAAAAAACCCTTGGTGTCCATGCTGCACAGATTCACCCCAGAATAATATTGGGATTAAAAGGATTAAATTATGAGGACAGGTTGCATTGAGTGGGATTATATTTCCTTGAGTATCGAAGGTTAAGGGATGATTTAATTGAGGCGTTTAAGATGACTAAAGGGTTTGATCAGGTAAATAGAGAAAATGCCGACTGTGAAGGAGTTCAGAACAAAGGGACATAAAATTAAAATTAAAGCCATTCAGAATGATGTCAGGGAGCACTTCTTCTCACAAAGGGTAGTCTAACTGTGGGATACTCTCTCCCAAAAAGCTGTTGAGGCTGGGCAGGGGGGTTGATGGGTCATTTGGAAACTTCAAAACTGAGATTGACATAATTTTGTCAGACAAATGTATTAAAGGTTACGGTACCAAAGCGGGTAGATGGAGTTAAGATACAAATCAGCCATGATCTAATTGAATGCAGAACAAGTTTGAGGGGCTGAATGGCCTGCAGTGCCCATGCTCTCATGATGATTAGACCAGATAGAACATTCTTGTTTCTTGTTTTCCAAGAGGCTATGCTTGCTGCCAATGCCGCGCATGAACAGCGGTGCTGTTTTACTCTGTGACATCATTGCGATGCCACAGTGTAGAAACAAAATGGTTTTTTAAAATGTATTTTCAAAGGTTGTTTAGAAGGTAATTTGAATCATCATATCTGCCACATCTATGGTACACTTGAATTAAGATGGCTTGATATTTTCAATTTAGTTCTGAATGACTTTGTCTAGCTAATCTCTGCAGAAAACCGAACAAAGGGCACTCGGGTGATTCTCTCATTCGGATATCATAGCCTAACCTCAGCTCAATATCCTGACGATAAGATGAATCCCAATCCTATTTCACTCCCATATCAAAATTTTAATGATGAATTACACACAGTTCAGGAGTGCAGGTCAGAATCAGCTCTGTAATTAGGGTTGCAGACCGTGGTTAAATAAATCAAAGCCATACATTGGGGTGTAGAGTCATTGGTATTGGTGGCCATTTTTGTGGCCATCTTGTATTGGCAGGAGACACACACAGTGTTTCCAAGTGATCTGCAACTTCCACTTTAGGAGCCAATGGCTCGGTTGCTCGATTACCACTTCCACTGTGCAGGGCTCGCAAATTGTGCACTCCATTCAGTTGAACTTAAAAATTGCCTGGGGCCTCCATGTTATGTCAAAGAGCCCCCAATGAGTATATAGGTGAAGCTCCCACCTATTTCTGATGTGAGTGCTAACTTGGGCCTTTATTGGACAGAAAGCATTCAATTAGACCATGACTGATCTGTGTCTGAACGCCGTTCACTCGCCTTGTCTCAACAAAATCTATCCATCTACGTTTGGAACTTTTCAGTTATTTTCCTTTCCAATTTTTGTCTCGCTTCTACCTCGCTCATACTGAAAAATGGGGCAGCAACGTGATGAAAACTGTACTTTTTAAAGTGCTCATCCTGTTAAATTAATAAACCCTTTTAAAGAATGTTGAAGTGAAAAAAAACTTTTTGGCTGAATTTAATTCGTAAAGGGTGGGAATGGAATTGCATTTGTGGCACAAGTTCTGAAGTAATTAAGTCAAACAGGGTCTGTATGTTTTTGAAGAAGTCTATTTGTACAGATCAGTGCTGAAAAGCCAAACTGTTGTGTAAAAAAAGAAATATAGATTTGGTGGCCCCAGTGATTTTATTATCGCTGCCAGAATGATGTACTGCAGTACTTGCACAGAAAGAAGATACAACATCAATCATTACAGTACTTCCTTAAACAACGAAAGGCATGTAAATGACTGCTAGGGGGTCAATATAGCCTATAACATTTAAGTGAATAATGCTTTGAGTGTTGGTACATTCTGTGCCATGGTATAAGTCATGTTATTCTCAGCACTTAATAAAATAATGTATAAAGACCAGTAAGAAATGAAAATATGAATCAAATATCACTAATTAACTTTGATGTGACTACTAGGAATAAATTTTCACGTGTCTGTTGCAGTTTATTCAAGGTTTCCTTTAGTAGAGAGTCACAACCACAATTAACGTCTTGCTTGTGGGCCCCACTTGGGAACAAGAGATCGCAGTTCCTTCCCTTTGTCGATTCGGTGCCTCTTAAATGAGCTGTTGATGCACTTGGTGTTGCAGCCGAGTTTTGGGCGCATTCCCTGTGGATGCAGCGAGCCAGCTGGAAGCCTTTGGGCATGACGCTGACTCGCTGGGTGTGGCTGGCACACAGTTTGTTGTTGATGGTGATCGTTAGTGGAACAAGGGCCGTTTCCCACAGAGTGAGCTGATTTCAGCCACTGTGGGCCATTGGTGGATGCAGTCAGGGCACATTCCCCCAGGAAGTGAAAGAAAAAACAAAACTATAGGGTGAATAGTTTGGAACATAGAATGGGGAATAGGCCATTTGATCCCTTGGGCCAGTTCCGCCATTCAGTTAGATCATGACTGATCTGTATCTTAGCTCCATCTTATAATCTTAGTACCTTGTGCATTAATACCTTTGCCTAGCAGAAATCTAGCAACTTCAGTTTTTAATCTTTCAATTGACCTCTGCAGCTTTTGTGGGTGGGGGGGGGGGCGGGGGGTGGAGTTCCAGATTCCCAGTACATTTTGCCTGAAGGAGTCCTCCCTGAAATCACTCCTGAATGGCCAAGCTCCAATTTTAAGGTTATGCCCTCTTGTTCTGAACTCTCCCACCATAGAAAATACATCAAATCCTTCAATCATTTCAAACACCTCAATTGGGTCATCCCTTACTCTTTTATATTCAAGGAAATACAAGCCTAGTCTATAGAATCTATCCTCATAAGTTAACCCTTTAACAGAATCATAGGCCAGAATTTTACACTCCCCCCTCCCTCCCTGCAGGTTCTGAGGTGGGTGGAGGGTTGGGGGGTGTGGGTGGGAGTATGAAATTATATCGACGGGGTTCTCTTTGGGTTCCTGCCTGCCCCAACTTGGTCACGATTTTATGGTGGGATGGGCAGGGCGTTGGATGGGAAGCCCACCCTTGATCCGATTGAGGCCCTTAAATGGCCACTTAGTGGCCTTTTCCTGCCCAGCTTCAATTTTTAGGCTGGTGGGCGGATGACAGCTCATGGGGGGGGAAATGTGAAAATAAAGTATGTTTGATCTTGGGCAGGAAGAGGGGTGGTGCCTCCATCAAAAGTCCTCTTCTGATTGGGGCACCCTCCCCTTAAGGCCCTATTACCTCTGAACCTCTCTGCCCTACCAGCCTATCCCCGGGACCCCGATCACCCACCTCACGACCACCCCCCCAGGCATTCTCTACCCTCCCCGCTCTGCGACCCCTGTCCTCCAATTCCTGGGACTTAGTGCCAGGTAGCTGCCTGCAGTGCCTCTTCCAGCCACGACAGTACTGTGCCTGGAGGGACTTCAGAGCTGCCGACCAATCAGATTAGCCGGCAGCTCTCCAAGGCGGGACTTCCTCCTGAGTGAAGGGGGGAAGTCCCACCTTATGCCAATCGCTGCTGGTTAGAACGTAATATGGCATCAGCCGAGCCCCTGCCATCCTGAAATTTCAGCCCACAGAATCATGTAATGATTACAGCACAGAAAGAGGTGGTTCATTGTGTCCGTGTTGGCTCTCTGCAAGAGCAACCTGTCTAGTCCCACTTCCTTGCCCTTTCCCCATCACCCTACAAATTTTTTCTCTTCACTTAATTACCCAATTGTCTTTTCAAAGTTGTGATTGAACCTGCCTCCACCACACCCTCAGTCAATGCATTCCAGATCCCAACCACTCGCTGCATAAGAAAGTTTTCCTCGTGTTTCTGTTGCTTCTTTTGCCAATCATGTTAAATCGGTGTCAGCTGGTTCTCGATCCTTCCACCAATGGGAACAGTTTTCCTCCATCTACTTTGTCCAGCCCTATGATCTCAAACACATCTTTCAAATCTCCTCTTAACCTTCTGTTGTCCAAGGAGAAGGGCCCCAGCTAAGCCCTGTTATCATTCTGGTGAATTAGCATTACACCTGGCCCAAGGCCAAGCTACCCTTCCTGAGCTGCCCAGAACTGAAAACAGCACTTCGGACAGGTCAAACCAGAGCTTTATATAGATAGTTCTATTTTAATGTAATTTCCCAAGGAGTAACCTTCTTCTTCAACCGCTGGTGAAATATTACAAAAGACAAGGGGTGAACGCATTAAATATGTGCCAGAAATGGGCACAAAATGGGCAGAAATATCTGCCACTCATCCAATAATGATAGGATGAGGCATGGAGGTTTGTGCCTCATTTAAGTTTGATGTCTGTGTGATTCACGCTGGTAACTAGACAACTCGCACATTAGTGGTGAGGGGGCAGTGGGTTTTGGTAGGCCCAATGCCAATTACTGGGGGCCTGAGCCTCTTAAAAGGGAAGTGCACGGTTTGGAGCTCAACTGAAGGCTTCTTGTGGACTGGAAATTAAGCCGAAAATTCTGACTGGGTGTGTGTCAAGGTTCTCTGCTAATGTGCCCAGCAAGTTTTCGTTAAGAAATAATAGAAGACGAAGATTAGATCATTTTCAACAGATGGGAGAAAGTGTCCCTCCACACTGCCATGGCATGTTGGTGCGAGGTGGCTGATCGTGCAAGTACCTGCAGTTTGGCCCCTCAGAACGCCAGTATCGCAGAAAGAAATTCAATGACTTGACCTGGGCAATAAAGTGAATGGAAAAGCAGGTGTCTCACAGCTTGGATTAATATATACAAAGAACGTGAGTAATTTACTTTCCGGAAGGATTTGCCATCCTTACCTGAACGAGCCTATACCTGACTCCAGTCTCACGCCAATTGTGGTTGAGTCTTAACTGCCCTCTGAATTGGCGTGACAAGCCATCCAGTGGCATCAAATTGCCCATCACCTTTGCAGGGCAGCTAAAGATGGGCAATAAATTCCAGCCTTACCAGCGATGCCCAAATCCCGTGAATGATTTTGTTTTTAAATGATGGTGATGGAAGCACAGGGAAGTCCCAAGCAAAAATGAGGAGCATTAAATATGCCCTGCTTAATGGGAAAATATAGCATGCCCTTTTGTAATATTTCATCAGCGGCTGAAGGAGGAGCTAGATCCATCGACAATTACCACTGGTAGATAATCACATTTGGAATCCTTTGAATTATTTTCCAAGTTTATGCCGGGAATAAATTTCTCCCTCAGGCATTCACTTCAGGCAGCCACATGCGGAGTGGATGCACAGTGATGCTATTAGGCAAATTGCGTGGGGATTCCCTCGAGTGTGTCAGATTAAACGGTTGGGATTTCCATTGATGCAGGCTGGGGTTTGAAAGCTTATTTCAAATCTTAAATAAGATTCATAAACTAAATGCAAAAGGAAGACAGACAGAGCAGTGAGTGGTCAACATCTGCAGGAGAAAGATAAATTAACATTTCATAAGGATTAGCATGATATTTAGTTTTGACAAAGGTCTTCATTCAAAATATTAGCCTGTTTTTCTATTTTAGATGCTGTTGGCACCCTTTCAAGTATCCTATTTTTATTTCATATATCCAGTTGCATCTCCAAAACAGAAACGTATATTTATTTTATGTATGTGGACTAGAAGGGCACAATATACTTGTTTTGATATTGTGTAAAAGGATTATCAAGTTTATACAGGTATAAGGGAAAACAACTCAATTGGCATTCATTTATCTTGAATTAATAGCAGCTTGAGAGTGCATTTCAAATAATTGTGCCCTTAATCTCATCATCAGTTAGTGCCAAATTAAATAATAGCAGTTTAATGGCCATGTAACTTCCCAAATGCAGCCCTCAGCATCAAGAGTACAATATAAAATCGCACAATGACCATGAGGACTCGAAACGTCAACTTTGCTCTTCTCCGCCGATGCTGCCAGACCTGCTGAGTTTTTCCAGGTATTTCTGTTTTAGTTAATGTTTTGAGAGTTGCCACAGTTGATGATGAAAGCCACCCAAACTGTTTACTTGTCTCTCTCTTTCTCTTTGCTGATGCTGATTGGGATTTGCTGATGCAATTTGACAATCCCCTGTTTTATTCGTAGTTCTCTTCCTACCTCTGCAGTATATCACGGTCTTGTCCACCTTTTCTTTCCACTCATGGAGACTGGAGGATGGCGGGCCATATAATAGCTTAATATAAGTGAAGAGTACCATGGCTAGTTAATAGCTACAGGACACTTATGGAAAAATGTGTCAAGGCCAACCAGGGGAGACAGGCTGAATTTGGCTGAATGTAAATAACTGGCTTATAAAACAGGAGTAGAAAGTAAAGTTAATAGGAACGTGGACAGATATAACTAACTTCAATACCAGCAAAAGCTAATTAAAGAAAAGTACTTTAGCCGAAACAAACATTACATCACATGATAATGATGGAATAAGGGTTAAGTGCAGGACTACCCTGCGGCACCACCACACACATCTCCCCCTCCCTCCCTTGACAGCATTCTGAAGGGGGAATTCCCTCTGCAACACCCTGATCCAATCTTCTACCACCCCAACACCTCGTCCCCTTCCCATGGCACCTTCCCATCCGATCACAGGAGGTTTAACACCTGCTCCATTACCTCCCCTCTCCTCGCTATCCAAGGCCCCAAACACTCCTTGCAGGTGAAGTAGTGATTTGCTTGTACTTCTTTCAATTTAAAGTCTACTGTAATTGCTGCTCATAATTAAGTCTCCCCTACATTGGGGAGAAAACAGAGGGCAGAATCTTCCCAGATTTACACTAAGTGTAGTCATGGGTGTGAAGAAACGTTTTACTGGCCGGCTACAATGGCGGGTTTTCGTTGCGTATCATCCCCTTCCCGCCTCGTTAATTATGCAGTTGTGGGAAAGATGCCAGAACTCTGGTGGCAGGCCTCTGATTGGCCAGCCACACCGTTACCTCACCGCTTCATCACGCCGGCCACCATATTTAAAATGCAGCCGCGTGCAGACTTCTCAATGCTTGCAGCCCAGGACTGCTCCAGTGAAGACATGGCCCCGAAAGTTAGGGAGATTGAAGCCCCCCGATTCAGTGGTGCATCCCTGGGTCACCTTCTGGATGCCGTGAAGGCTCACCGAGAAGTCCTCTACCCCCACTCTGACTGCAGGAGGCCGATCAGTCTCACCACTCCAGCTTGTAGGCGGTGGCAGAGGTGGTCAGTGCCAATGCTGCACACAAGAAGTCGGCCATCCAGTGCAGAAAACAGATGAATGATTGTGATGTTTGTGTTTAATATTTATGCTTTTTTATAAAAGGACATTTTAGTTAAAAAGAATTGTTATATAAAACCTGCTAGTAGGGTGTGCTAAGTCCTGGATGTACTGCCCTCTGGTATAGGATAAGGAATAAAGGAACCTTCCGTTTTTCACACAGGAGGTTGGGGTTCAGAAGCAGATAGCTGTGTGTGTGTATCCTTAATTGTTAATAAGTGACAAAACACTTCAAATGGTGACGAGGATGGGATCATCATTAGTAGGGGCTTTAGAGGCTTTTGATCCAGCTACTATGGACTTTGTTTAGTCGAGCAAGTGGAACAGTTTTTCGTTGCGAATGAGAGCATGAGACATTGAAGAGGTAAATCAGGCCTCAGTGTTTCTTGCAGTCATCGGAATGAAAAATTTCACTTTGCTGAGAAATCTCATTGCTCCTGACAAGCCAGCAGATAAAAGCTTTAAAGAGCTTGTGGACGTTTTGAAAAAGCACTTCGATCCCAGACCAGCAATTATTGCCGAGAGATTGAAGTTTCACCGAAGAGAACAGCATGAGAGTGAGTTTCCCAGTTCCTGGCTGAGTTGAGAAAATTAGCGCAACATTGTAACTTTAAAAGTTACCTGGAAGAAGTGTTGCATGATCGCTTGGTTTGTGGACTAAGAAATGAAAGAATTCAGCGTAAATTGTTAGCGGAGCAAGAGTTGACACTGAAGAAAGCGTTCAAAATTGCACAAAGCATAGAAATGGCAGAGAAACAAGCTGGAGGTATGAAAGCGCATTCTAGCAATGCCGAAGTTAAAATAGTAAAGTCAAGGTATAGTCGCTTTCAAACATGTTACTGCTGTAATGGAATAGGGCATAATGCAGAAACCTGGAAGTGGAAAACCACTGATTGTCACTACTGTGGAGGAAAAGGACACATACAACGTGTATGTAGATCAAAGTCTGATCACAGTAAAGCAGTACCACCAAGAAAAGGGCATCATGAGGAGCACACAGACAAGTCGTGCTTGAAAATAAACAGGAAGTTTAAAAAGACGCATTGCTTGGAAACAAAATACAAAAGAAACGCAAATCCAGACGAGACAGAAAGTGAAACTCACAGTGACAATGCAGAAGAGCAATTGTATTGCATTCAGTCTGATCTGAAACTAGATGAAGGACTAAAAGTCGGCATTGCCTTAAATGGTAAAATGGTTGAAATGAAGGTTGACACCGGAGCATCTGTTTCTATTGCTTCAGAGAAGACACGGGAGAAAATTTTCAAGAAATGCCCATTAGAAAAAACCCTCCTCCAGCTTAGCACCTACACTGGTGAGCCTGTGAATATACTTGGAAAAATATCTGTTCAAGCTAAATATGGAGATCAAATAGCAAGTCTGCCACTTATCATTGTGAAAGGGGATCGTCCATTGCTTATGGGTAGAAACTGGCTAAAAGAAATTCGGCTGGACTGGAATAAAATAAATAAAATGCATTGCAACCCCACGTTGCAGTCCTTTTTATACAAGCATACTGGTATCTTCAGAGAAGGTCTTGGAGTTATTAAAGACATTGAAGGCAAACTTGCTGTGAGGGCCGAAGCTTCTCCAAGGTTCTTCAAACCACATTCAGTTCCCTGCTCAATGCAGCAGAAAATCGAGCAGGAACTAGAATGACTTGAAAACTTTCAGATAATTGAGAAATTTGATTATGCAGAGTGGGCAGCTCCAACAGTCCCAGTAGTGAAGGATGACGGGTCTATCAGAATATGTGGTGATTATAAAATCCTTTCCTGGAAGTGCATCAGTACCCGCTACCGAAAATTGAGGATCTGTTTGCTGCTCTGAATGGAGGTGAATTATTCACAAAGCTTGACCTATCACAGGCATTTTTGCAAATGCGGCTGAGTGAAGATTTCAGGAAGTATATAACCATCAGCACACACAGAGTTCTATATCAATGCAAACGACTACCATTTGGAATCGCACCATTACCAGTCTTATTCCAGCAGGCCATGGACAAGATACTTCAGGGCCTCCCTGGTGTAACCTGCTTCCAACATGACGTGCTCATCACCGGGAAAAATCTCCCAGCTCATTTAGAGAAATTAGGCAGGGCCCTGCGTAGACTGGAAAAATACGGCATCCGCTGTAAGGAATCCAAATGCTCATTCCCGAAGCCCTCAGTGGAGTACCCGGGACATGCGACCGATGAAACTGGCCTCTCAACCTCACCCAGAAAGGTGGAGGCAGTGGTGAATGCACCACAGCCCAAAAATGTTAAGGAGCTTCTTTCGTTTTAGGTACTTGTGAATTACTACGGGAAGTTTGTTTCCAGTTTGGCTACCAAGGCAGCACCACTGGATAATCTGCTGAAGAAGAATGCAAAATGGGATTGGTCACAAGTCTGTCAGGAAAGTTTCAAGGAACTCAAACAAGAACTTACTTCTGCTAAAGTCCTGGCACACTTCAATGAAAAGTTACCTGTCAGCTTGGCTTGTGATGCATCTGGACATAGTGCTGGAGCTGTTCTCCCACACATTTCCTGATGGCAGTGAAAGGCCGATTGCATACGCCTCACACGCATTGTCCAAGGCAGAACAAAATTATGCCCAAATTGAGAAGGGAGCTCTTGGACTAATCTATGGAGTCAAGAAATTCCACCAATATTTGTATGGGTGTAAATTCACGTTAATTACAGACCAAAGCCTTTGACCTGGTTGCTTAGCCGGAAGTGAAGCCACTGCTTTCAATGTGAACCAGATAGACATGTTATCTGTCAGAGTGGATAAAATTCGACTTGAAACGCAGAGAGATGCTGTGCTATCCAAATTTTAGCTATACACATATTAGGGTTGGTGTGCACCTCAAGAACTGACTACTATATATGTAGATTTGAGCTGACTCTGCAAGATGATTGTTTGTTATGGGGAATCAGAGTTGTTATTCCTCCATAATTCCAAACATGAGTGTTAGGAGAACTTCACCTCAGTCACATGGGAATCGTGAAAATGAAAGCATTAGTTCGTCTACATGCATGGTGGCCACACCTGGATAAAGACTTCGAAGGCATGGTCAGTGATTGCCTTCCATGCCAAGAAATGAAGTCTTCTCCTGCACCTGCCCCATTACATACGTGGGCTTGGCCCGACCACCCATGGTAGAGACTTCATGTGGGCTTTGCCAGATCACTTCCTGGACATACGTTCCTGATTGTGATGGACGCCCGCACAAAGTGGCCTCATGTTATTCCCATGAAGTTGACTACAGCAAAGACCATTGATGCTCTCCGGAATGTGTTCACTACTTTTGGATTGCCGGAGCAGACTGTGTCTGACAATGGCACACAGTTCGCATCATGTGAATTTCAAACATTCCTGAAAAACAATGGGATCAAGCAGATTCTCATCTCGCCTCACCACCCATCCTCAAATGGTGGAGCAGAGCGCTTTGTCCAGACATTCAAAACGATCATATTGAAGGGAAGGAAGCAAACAGATTGGAAGTTGAAGCTGAAGAACTTTTTGATGATGTATTGTAACACTCTACATTCAACAACGGGTGTATCTCCTGCTGAGCTGATGTTTGGAAGACGAATGCGTACAGAATGGATTTACTGTGTCTGAATTTGAATGGAAAGATTGGTTCAAGGCAACTTGATCAGAAAAGGTCACATGACACAAGTAAACCAGCTTGTGAGTTTAACCTGGATCAGTCTGTTTGGGTCCGAAATTACAGTGAGACGCCAAAGTGGCTCCTGGGAAGAATCATCAAGCATCGAGGACCATTGACCTATGATGTTGAATCTTCCTGTGGAATCTGGAAGAGACACACTGACCAGATTACAGAAGCCAAATCCAAGGAACCAAATTTCCAGGGATCTCCAGTCACAGCGGAAGATTCCTGAGAAACATCTGCTCCAGTTGGTGAAGCCCGACTTGATTCAACCGAGAAACCTGTAGCACCTGTAGCTGCAACTGTTGAACCTGAACAAAGACAAGTGGAACAGTAGAACCTTCCATTTCTAAGCAAACAAACTGAGATACCTAAGCCAGCACTCCTATCCGGACCAAAGTGAATCTGCAAATCACTTGACTGATTTGTTCCTGGCTGAAGTGGAAGGGATATGATGTTTGTGTTTAATGTTTATGATTTTTTGTAAAAGGACATTTTAGTTAAAAGGAAGGGTAACATAAAAAACCTGCCAGTAGGGTGTGCTAAGTCCCAGATGTATTGCCCTTTGGTGTAGAATAAGGAATGAAGGAACCCTCTATTTTTCACACAGGAAGTTGGGGGTTCAGGAGTGGATAGGTGTGTGTGTGGTGTGTGTGTCTGTGTATTCTTAATTGTTAAGAAATCACAAAACACTTCACTGATTTCACCCATGCCACCGGGTTAAGTCAACCATCTCATCAGTTTCAACTCACCCACTCACAAGCCCATCACACATTCACTGGAATCTCACTCACTGACCGCTCAAGGCTCATCACCACTCACTCTCTCACACACACCCTCACATCTCCATCTGGCTTCATCTCCTATGGAGACTGCCTCCGCATTCCGTCCAAAGCTCCATTCAGCACACACACACACCTGGCATCCTACTCATTTGGCCTGGCATACACCTTGCTCACAGTCTCTCCATCTGTCTTTATGCAGGACAAGATCACGCACAATCACCGGGAGAGGTCTCAGACCAGGGGTGGAGTGCCGGACATCTAGGTCCTCACTCTGTTCGAGAGTCGCATGTTGGAGATGGCCGGAGAGGATGCGACTGTTCCTGCGGTGACAGTGAGGTCGGCGGTGAACACCCATGTGAGGATCCTGCACCACATCATCCCTATTTCAACGCTACTCTGAGTCCACTGTTCTGTGTACAACGCGGCTGCCAAGCACTAATAATCTCCACTTTCTCTCCTAGGCACATCTGACACATCACCCTCAGGCAACTGCGATCCCGACCCCAGCTACAAGAGCAGCTCGGATGAAGAGCCTGAGGGCAGCACTGTTGATGACCCATCACAACGCTCACCCACACCCTCTACCAGCACAGACATGCTCCTTGGTGGGACCTAGGTGTAGTGCAGCCTCGGGACCACAGTCTGGTGAGCACCGCACAATCTGTTCCTTAGCAGGCAGAGGCAGGGACATCCTTGGTCACTGGCACTCGGAGGACTGCTGGAGGCAAGGAATCTGCTGAATCCGAGTCAGATGATGAGCCTCTAGACTCAGTCCTCAATCAGTTGGTGAAGCTGCAAAGACAATCACGGGAACATCAGGAAGGGATGTCTGGTGCCCTCCTCAGATTGCAAGGGGTGATGGAGGAGTCTGTCCACCTTCAGTCTGAGGTGATAGCGCTGGTATTCCGAAGCATTGAGGTCAACACTGGCAAGATGGCAGCCACCATGGAGATCGGTCCTGCACTGCTACGCGGGCTGAACTCCATTGCTGACACCATAGTTGGCCTCCAACAGTGTCAATGCGAGAGGGGTGCGGGGCAGCTTGATCTCACTCCCCTTCTCCTCAAGGAGTCAGCCAGAGGCTGTCGGGTACCCAGGGGGAGGAGGACCAGCAGCTTGAAGCCTCGGGGCCATCCATCCAGGTGACTCCGGGAATGCCTGGCCGATCCAAATCCTCTCTTCCTGTGACCCCCACAGCTCCAGCTCCACAGGCTGAGTAGGATGCAGCTGGCCCACAGCAATATACTCAAAGCAGGCTGAGGTCATCCAGGTCTCATCCCTCCAGTGGAGCCCTGCCAAAGCCATCACAGACAGGGTGTAGCAGTCAGCAGGCTGCTTCCACCTTTGTGGATGTTGGGGGAGCACCAAGACATAGCAGCAGAACACTGTGATTCTGATATGGTGCGGCTGGCTCCCATACAAGGCCTAGTCCCAAAGGCCCTCCAGTGTCCAACAACCCTCCACACAACAGCCTCTCCATTGATTTTGCAGTAACAACAACAACAACAACTTACATTTATATAGCACCTATAACATAGTAAAATTTTCAAGGCTCTTCACATGTCCATTATCAAAAAAAATTTGACATCAACCACATAAGGAGCTAAAAGGACAGTTGGACATGGAGGTAGGTCTTAAGGGGCATCTTAGGAGGAGAGAGAGCTAGAGAGGTAGCGAGGTGTGGGGACAGATTTCCAGAGTTATGGGCCTAGGCAGCTGAACGCATAACCATCAATGGTGTAATGATTAAAATCTTGGACAAGTAAGAGGCCAGAGTTCAAGGAACACAGAGATCTCGGAGGACTATAGGGAAACATCATTGAGTTATTATATTTAATTATATATCACCAAATATTTAATTCAACTAACTAAAATACACTTGCTGACAGCGCTGAGTGTTAATGGATAATTGTAGGTTACTCCAATGAAATCCTTGCCATGAAATTTAATCCTGCTGCCTGCTCATTGGCTAATCTGCATGCAACATGTAGCATTACTGTGCCATGAAAGGCAGTGTTAAAGCTTTGTATCAAAAGGGGAATGGTCAATGGGCCAACACTATAATTAAATATTGATTGCTTTGCTTTTTTAAAAACTTACATTGTGTCAGAATGAATTAACCAGTTTCTATCATTAACTTTAACTTTTTTGTCATGAACTTCACTTATAATACGATGAAATATGAACAATTTGACGCTGATTTGCCTAATGTTTTAATTGTAACAAAGTGTAAGTATGGCATATTGCTGATATTCCGAGCAAAGGATTGAGGAAAACTCCACACAAGTGACTTATTATGATCACCATGTGATGCCTGCAATTATTTGATTGGATTGGGCAAAATCGGCAGATAAATGAACGTAGATTTTGGCATAATTGCTGCGTAATCCGAGATTGAGATAATTCTGGGCCTTTATTTGGAAGGTCAATGCCAATCTACCTCTGTTGCCTTTAAAGTTTCATGCTAAAAAATTATATTGCAACAATAAGAACATTCAAATATCACACATTGAGAATTTCTTTGTTCAATTGCTAATTAAATTCTCAAACTCGTTACTTTAGTAATGACAACTCAGAACCATTCTTACAGAATACAAATTGTACATTAAAGACAACAATGGGGAACATTAATTTCAAGCATATATATTAATTATCCTGAACAAATTGGAACTTTTGCTGCCTTAATTTTATTTTCAGTTGTAAATCTTTTTTTTTCAAAAGCAAGATGCTCTTTTTTGTTTAGCAATCAGATCAAATTAAAATAAATTATTCAACGAGCAAAGTTTTGAAACCTATCTGAAATCTTTACTGTGGTTGCAGTTATATGCATTCAGAGTACAATTTGTGTGTTGATTGTGTTCTGCAAATTACAGAATCAAAGAACTGCTACAGCACAGAAGGAGGCCATTCAGCCCATCTTGTCTGCACCAGCCCTCCGTAGGAGCAACTTATCTCGTGTCGCTCCCCTGCCTTCTCCCTGTAGTCCTGCACATTCTTTCTTTCTAAATAGCAATCCAATTCTCTCTTGAATGCCTCGATTGACCCTGTCTTCACCATACTTTCAGGCTGCATGAAAAAGTTTTCCTCATGTCGTCATTGCTTCTTTTGCCAATTACTTTAAATTTGTGTCCCTCTGTTTCTTGTTCCTTCCACCATTGTGAACTGTTTCTCCCTATCTACTCTGTCTAGGCGCCCCCCCTGACCACCATGATTTTGAATACCTCTATCAAATCTCCCTCAACCTTCTCTTCTGCAGGATAAACAGTCCCAATTTCTCCAATCTATCGATGTAACTGGAGTTCCTCATCCCTGGAACTAGTCTCATGAATCTTTTCTGTGCTCTCTCTACTTCCTTTACATCTTTCCTAAAGTGTGGCGCCCAGAACTGAACACAATGCTCCAGATGAGGCCGAACCAGTGTTCTATACAAGTTTAACATAACTTCCTTACTTTTATACTCTATGCCCCTATTAATAAAGCCCAAGATGCTCTATGTTTGTTAACAGCACTCGCAACCTGTCCTGTCATGATCAATGATTTATGTACATATACACCTTTGCTCCTGCACCCACTTTATAATTGTACCCTTTATTTTATATTGTTTCTCTGAATTATTCCTACCAAAATGTATCACTTTAAACTTCTATGCATTAAATTTCATCTGCCACTTTTCCTCCCATTTCACCAACCTGTCTATGTCCTTTTGAAGTTCCATACTATCCTCCTCACAGCTCATAATACTCCCAAGTTTTGTATCATCTGCAAACTTTGAAATTGTGCCCTGTGCATCAAGGTCTAAGTCATTAATATATATCAGGAAGAGCAATGGTCCCAGTACTGACTGCTTGGAATGCCATTACAAACCTTCCTCCACTTCAAAAAACTTCCATTAACCGCTACTCTTTTTTTCCTGTCACTCAGCAAATTTCAGATTCATGTTGCTATTGTCCCTTTTATTCCACGAGCTATAATTTTGTTCACAAATCTATTGTGCGGCACTTTAACAAATGCCTTCTGTAAGTCCATGTGCACCACATCAACAGCATTACCCTCATCAATCTTCTTTGTTGCTTCATCAAAAAACTCCAGCAGGTTAGTTAAACACTATTTGTCATTAGCAAATCCATGCTGGCCTCCCTGAAGTAACCCACATTTGCCCAAGTGACTACTGATTTTGTCTGGAATTATCATTTTTAGAAGTTCTCCCACCAATGAGGTTAAATTGACTGGCCTGTAATTTTACTGGGCTTATCTTTGCATCCTTTTTTGAAAAAGGGGAAAACAGTTGCAATTCTTCAGTTCCCTGGCACCATCCCTGAGTCTAAGGATGATTGGAAAATTATGGCCAGTGTCTCTGTGGTTTCCAATCTCACTTTTCTCAGTCTCCTTGGATGCATCCCATCTGGTCCTGGTGTTTTATCAACTCAAAGCACAGACAGCCTATCCAATACATCCTCCTGATCAATTTTAAATCCTTCATGTGCCTTAATTACCTCCTCTTTCACTATGACCTGCACAGCATCTTGCTCCTTGGTAAAGACAGATACAAAGTAGCCATTTAATACCTCAGCCATGCCCCCTGACTCTATGCGTAAACCCCCTTTTTGGTCACTAAACGGCCCTGTTCCCCCTTTCACCACCCTTTTTCTATTTATATATTGATAGAAGACTTTAGGGTTCCTTTTGTTGTTAGGTGCCAGTCTCTTTCCACACTTCCTCCTTTTCTTATTTGCTTTTTCACTTCCCCTCTGAACCTTCTATATTCAGCCCAATTCTCAGTTATATTGTCCACCTGACATCTGTCATAAGTACACATTTTCTTCTTCATCTTACGCTGTATGGGAAAATTTTTTAGCTTGGCAGGCAAGCACATGCCCGACCCGACTGAGAGTAAAATGATGCGTGATGATGTCGGGCGTGCGTCCTGATGTCATCGTGCACTCGCACGATGTTTCGGTCAGTGGCGGACTTCTCCCTCTTGCTGTGTGCCAGCTTGTCCTGCATGGATAGAGATAGAGAGAGTGTAAGCAGGATGCCTGCCAGGCCAGATGATACGTATGCCTGGCATGCGTGGGTGGTGAGTGGTCCCATGGATGGGATGAGGACAATTAAGCTGTGTGTGAGAGAGTGAATGGTGATGTCCCTTGAACTGGCAGTGAGAGGCCTTTTGATGAGTGAAGGGTTTGTGAGTGTGTGAGTTGAGAGTGATGAGAAGAGTGACTTACCATTGCAGAACGGAAGAGATCATTCATCCTCTTGCGGCACTGGGTGGCTGTCCCCTTTGGCAGGGCATTGGCGCTGACCACCGCTGCCACCACATCCCAAGCTGGATTGGTTATGTTGCTGCCCATCCTGCTAGGGCGGCGGTAGAAGACATCAGGACGGGCCTCCACGGCATCCAAAAGGCACTTGAGAGACGTATCATTGTGTCTGAGGGCTGCAATCGTTTTGCCTTTCAGGGCCTTGTCTTCTGTGCAACAGTCCTGGGCTAGAAACGTTGAAAGGTATGTGCATGGCTGGACTTTAAATATGGCGCCCGGAATGATAAAGCAGTGAGGTGACGGTGTGGCGGGCAAATGAGAGCCCGTCGGCATGTTTCCCGGGAATGCTTAATTAATGCGGCGGGTTTGGGATGATACGGAGCGAGGAGCCACCATTGCGGCCGGCACGTTAAACATCATTTGCCCCTCCTGCTACCGTACTTAGTACAAATCTGGGACGACTCCGCCCAATGATTAGCATACGGGCAGAGTCTCAGGAAAAGGAGCCGAGCATTTAAGACTGAGATGAGGAGAAATTACTTCACTCAAAGGGTTGTGAATCTTTGGAATTCACTACCCCAGATGGTTGTGGATGCCCCATTGTTGAATACATTTAAGGCTGGGATAGACAGGTTTTTGGCTTCTCAGGGAATAAAGAGATATGGAAAGTGGGTGAGAAAGTGGACCTGAAGCCCATGATCGGTCATGATCGTATTGAATGGTGGAGCAGGCTTGATGGTCCGGTCTTGCTCCTATTTCTTCTGTTCTTAACAAGAGGCTCTTGAAAATACTTCTCACAATCATCATAAACACAGCTGAGAAATATCTTCTAAAATATTAGAAAAATAAATGATTTTGGTGTAGCTTTGTGTGACTGGATATTTCAATAAGCTTTGTATTGCTGGATCACGTCACAGGTTTAAGCATATCAGTGTCAAGGTAACTTATTTATAGTAACAATCTTTGAGCCCTGTTTGAGGAATTGACATGAAAAAACATAGTTGAATTTGCCTGAACTAATTTGGAGATGAAAAACAGTTTGATTTCCTAGGACATCGGACAAAGCAGATTGAAGAATAAGTGAAGTATTTAGGTGAAAGGAGACCAGAGGAATAACAGGATCAGGGCATACAGATATAATTCGGTCTTCATTTTCAAGCAATGCCCTCTATCCTTATTTCCATGTAACCCTTTGATGAAATGTATGACAATTTGAGAAGCAGAGAAGTCAAGTTGATTTCTGAAGAAGACCTTTCCTATAGTAAAAACTGTGGACTCAGGAGATGCAAAACCACTACATTGCCATTGGTTCAAAGGTGGAAATGTGATGCCACAGGCTTACATTGGAACTTTTCCATTATAAATTTGGACAAAATAAATTCATATTCAAAACCACAGCAAACACACAAATCTAAGAACTTCAATATGTTATGAACAGTGAATTAGTTAACCGGAGAGTTCATGTTAAATAAATAGCTAATTTGATTTTCACCCAAGTTTTTTCACTTAAAAACACATGGGATCAAATATTAACAACTTTTCACTGTTGCACCTATTATGATATGGCAGATGGTATTTGCCAGGCTGACCAAATTCCAAAGAGAAACTTGGCCAAGCTATCACAAAGATTTTGCAATTTGTCTTTATTACGAGAAGGCTTGTGCACTGAAGTTAGACGTAATGAGTCTACCACCACCATTCGAGATTTTAAAGATTAAGTGAAAACATTTATTAACAAAAGAAAAGAAAACTTGAACAAACAAGATTTCCATTAAAAGGTTATTTAGTCTTACAACAGTCCCTAAAACCTCTACTTAACTAGACTCCCAGCTACACACTCTATTTCAGGCAATGGTTCAAATAGATTCTGAATCTGTAAAACATCCAGCAAGATTACCACAAGCACCCACTGTTTTTATAAGGGAGGTATTTCACAGCTTCTTTCTCCCTTTCACTCGACAGTGAAAGCCCAAAGGCTTTTAACACAACCTTGCTTACTAGAACAGCAAACTCCTGCAGGGAGGCTCAGGGCTTTTTCCAAAAGTCTGTTTCACGCAGTGCCCCTTTCAAGATCTCACACGACCACACCTCATACAGCTTTTCATCTTTCTTTAAATATATTTTTTCCCTTTTGATTTGTAAATTCCATTGTTCCAATCTATCTTTGGGAGTTACCTTTCCCAGAGCGTTGTCATTATGGTCAGCACTTTTAGGAAAAATAAATGTAATAACTTTGCCTTATTTATCTGGCCAGTTGTAACCATCTTACCATACCCCTTTGAAAAGCCAACAACCCTTATCTAAAAATGCAAATTCCATTTTACTTAGCTCATCCATTAGCATTTCAAATACCTATTTTTTACACTGAATCCCTTTGATGATTCAAACCTTGCAGTCTAACAGTCTGCAGTTTACTTAAATTCTTCACATACACACGCACATAGGGCTGAATTTTCCCCCTGTCGGGGGGGAAGTTGATGGGCAGGCGCGTACGGGCACGCTTCCAATCGGCGCCCCCGATAGGGGGCGCAGTGCCATTTTACATGGGCGGGCCAATTAAGGCCCGCCCAGCGTGACGTCCGCACAGAAGCACAGTACACACCCTGTACAGGCGGGGGGAGGGGGAATCCTAAAATCGAGAGTTCCTTCTTTCGTGCATGCGCACGAAAGAGCACACTCATCTCCCTGAGGCTAAGTGCAGCCTCAGGGAGATCGGATCAAAATGTAAAAAACCTAAAAATAGAAGAGTAAAATTTCCCTAACATGCCCCCTCATGTGACACTGTCACATGAGTTGGGACATCTCCATAATTTTCACAAAAACTTTATTAATGATTTTTTAAAACCTACATGAAACCCACTCCCGCTGGTGGATGAGGTTTCATGCTTTTTCTAATTCCCACTGGGGCATCTGGCCTGCCCGCCAACATTGAGGTTGGACGGGCAGGCCCTTTAATTACTTAATTGACTCTGTCAATGGCTTCAATTGGCCATTGACAGGTTGGTGGGTGTGCAGCTGATTTCGCTGCGTCCCCGCCTTCCTGAAAATTTAAATGGGACGCGGTGAGGTCGGGAGTTCCCCCGACGTCACCGCGCGACATTTTACGCGTCGGCGAGTGGGCCCCGCCTCTGCTCGCCGACACGTAAAACCCTGCCCATAAGCCTGCTTTAAAGTATCCCACAGTAATATCAGGAAAAATATAATAGTTCCTTTACACATCATTATTCCATGTTTCATATTGGCCAAGAAGATCATAACCTGTTTTTATATGTTATTTTTGTTCTTCTGTTATCCATCTGATTGTTGAAACATAGAAAAAGGTTAAACAGCTCATTATTGAGAAAGTTTCTATGCAATTTGTGCTGTAACCATAGTAAAAACAAGTAACCTCTGACAAACAACTCTTCATTTAAAACCAGCATGTATAATGAGTGCAGATTTAAATTGGTTTCTAAAATTTTCATTTGTATGGAGGTAACAAAAATATCAAACTATCCGATACCCTTATGTGTAGAAATTAAAACATTTGTATTTATTTGGGTGACACAAATAATGACTTCAGCTTTGCCTTAATTTGGAAACCTGTAAGACTTTTCCAAAATAAAATTCAGGCAGGGACAAACTCAGTATTTTCCAATTAACTTCCTTTGGCCTATAATTTACATAACTAATACTTTCCTCCAAGTCATAGTGCGAGACTTAATAATTTTTGAGTTATTGCGGATAACATATTTTCAAGTTGGACCAATTTGAGCACGCCGGGTAATGGGACAACACTGACAACATATTAAGCTTAAAGCTTTGGTTTGCAGAAATAGTTAATGTATAGACTCCAAGATTTAACTATCAAAGTTATTGATACATATTTATGTTTTGAATGTGTCGCATCTGTATGGAAATAGTATTCTAATTTAATATGCTCCATTGCGACCACCAAAGGCCTCCGGCCCTGGATTTCCTTTCCTAAACCTCGCTGCCTCTCTCTTTCTTTAAGAAGCTCTATAAAACCCACCTCTTTGACCAAACCTTTGCACACCCATCCTAACATCTCCCATGTGGCTCAGCTTCAAGCTTTTTGTTTCACAACTCACCTCTGATACTTCATGGGGCATTTTACTCGGTTAAAGGTGCGACGTAAGTGTAAGTTGTTGCTGCAGAATCACTGACCTCTCTTCAGATCGTCCATTCAACCAATTTGATGCCCAAACCCTCTCTCCAATGTCAGTTTGGATTGGCTGAGTTATTTTTTGAGTGCATTCTATTGCATGCAGCTATCATGACAGTTCTTTAACCACATTGTTATATAACCCACATCAAAATTCAAATTTCCTTACTCCTGGTCCACCTCACTTATTAGGAAATAGTCAGTTAACTCCATTCCACGAGTCCATGCTTTGGTTTTAGCTTCCCTGAGTATCAATTGGTCTCTATTTCCCAGCTCTCAATGAACCCTGTCTAACTTCCCAGTAGCCTTTGGTTGGGTCACTGGTGAACAGTCCCACATTTACCTGCAGTATGGCACCTCATTAATGTTGTTTCCAAGTAGCTGGGTCTCCAACTTCTGGCAAGCACCCCGCCATTTCAATGCAATTCATCTCTTAAGCAGCCAAAGCTAGAATTTAGTCATTAATAATAAATGAGAGGGGGTTTTTTTCCCCCCAAGATCTCAGAATTGGAAAAAGTTAACATCAGAAGCCACGCATCAGTCAGTGGATAACCCATGTACCTGTGAGATCATAGAATGGTCAAACTACACAAAAGGAGCCCACTTAATTCCCCAATTATGCCTGTGAAAGCTCTTTGAAAGAAATATACAATTGGCCCCACTCCCCATAACCCTGCAAATTTTCTTCATGAAGCCTTCTGTTATTTATGGTATGGTGTGAGAGCAAGGTGGAGAATTAAGGTGGCAGGTCACTGGGAGCCCAGGGTCAGGCATTATATAAGAGGAAGCTGGGTGCTTCTCTTCTCCGAGCCCCATGCACCTAGTTTCTTCATTCACTTCACTTTTGCCAGGCAACTTCTAGTTTCCTTCCCCCAGCTTCTGTCTCGAAAAATGTTATTAATAACTTGCAGGGCTTTTGCCAGCGTATTGATGCATTACTCTTTAATTGTCATCAACACTTTCAATTCATTAAGAAACAATTTTCCACTCCCATCAAGAACGTGTTCCCTGCAGGCATCCAAATCTGCACTTGGAGCTGTGCATAATTATGATATTGAGTTGACCTGGGAAATTCCACAGGGATTAACACGAGGATTTTCAGCACTGAGGCTGTGGGGATGAATTTCTTTGCTGCTTCTTGGCATGGAATTCATCAGCATAATCTTACTTCAGCTGTCTTATACTCAGCATAGCGGGAAACCAAACAATTGAGAAAGCACCTCGAGGGACCAAGCATCCTGCCCTTGAAGATAAACCACCAGGAATGTTTTCAAACCAATACTCGTTGCTGAAGTATTATCCCTCCTAGTCCTCCTTGACCTTTCTGCATCCTTTGAAACAGTCGATGGCACCACCCTCCTCCAATGTTTTGCTTTGGTTTTCCAGAATTGTAGGGTAGGATTGCCCTCGCTTGACTGTGGATGCAATAGGTGGGGCGGTGAGCACAAGAGGAACAGGTTGGCCAAGAAGCAGAGCCATCGTTATAACCTTGCACAGCTAAAAGAGCTGCATTCTCCATGGCAAAGCCTCAACCAATCAGAGTCCACTTGCCAACCTATCAGCACTCTCTTCATAGACAGTAGAAATTATTGTTTTCCCCCTATATTGGTATTCTTGCAAAGTGCCCTGATGAGTGCAAGACGAAAAGCTCCAAAGTGTCTCTTTTTTCAGCAATATATCAAAGTTCTTTAACCTCTTCAGTTCTTAAAGAAACTGAACAAATTTAAGTTTAAATTCATAGAAAAAGTATACGCTGATATGGCCTGGAATTGGGCGATCCCAATAAAGAATGTTTGAACTACCACTGATTGGTAAAAGCAGAAGGTGCTGCTCTGCTACCTATTAATTGGTGAGATTGATTCCTGCCTACCGTAGTAAGGTAGGAAGCGGAGGTGGGTGGGGTGAGGCTGCAGGTTTGGCATGCGTAGGCATCCCACCAGGTAAGCAGGGCCTTTTGACAATATTAGAGTTTGTTACCATTCATGATAATCCTGGCCTGAATTGATATCTGCGCTCAGGTGCCATTTCAAGTTCAAGTTTCCAGACCACTTGGTGTCCCTTACCTCTCACGCGCTTCCGACTGTCTCTTCTGCCCTGCTCACCTTCATTGCTTTCCATTTCTGATTATCTGCTCATCTCCACAATCACCACACCCTCAATGTCTCTCTCTTCCGCCCCCACCCCCCCACCCCTCCCCCCACCCACCCACCTACCTTAAACCAATTTATATTTCTCCCTTCTTCTAACTATGCTTCAGTTCTGCCGAAGGGCCATGAAGGCTCGAAACGTTAACTGATTTCTTCTCCGCCAATGCTGCCAGACCTGCTGAGTTTTTCCAGGTAATTCTGTTTTTGTTTTGGATTTCCAGCATCCGCAGTAGCTTTTAGCTTTTTGTTTTTATCTATGTAACGGTTGATGTTCGATGATCAATGATTCTGAAGGAATGCATCACTGTTTGACGCATAAACTTGACGAAGATGATCCCGTAGAACAAGCAAGCAGAGCAGTGCAAAAGAAAAACAGAAAGTGCGATCGTCCTTGCTTGGAGTTGAGATGCACATTTCCTGGTTCGGACGAAAGCCTTTGACTGCACTGACTTGTCTGTGCTGAGGTTCTTGCTCAGAACAGTGGGAAACCAAACAATCAAGAATGCACCGCGGGGGAACCAAGCATGCTGCCCTCGAAGGTAAACCACTAGGAATGTTTTCAAACCATTGCTCTTTCAACTGAAAAGACGGATGAAAGTCATTGAAGAAGGCTGTGCTCCCCCTGCGAAGCATCCTCCGCTACGCTGTATTAATTAGCAAGAGGTTGAAAATCGCATGCTGGCGAAAGTCTTGTCTGGCCGAAGGGATCGCATCGGCATCAATAGTATGTGGAAAGAAAATTGCTGACCAACTAAGCCTCACCCAGTTAGCAGACAATGACCTGGATCTTGTGGTCAGTGGCGATGCAGAACCATACGCCAGTGACTGTATTTAGAACTACATTCTTACCTCTTTTGTTTGCTGCAGGGGAAGCTTGCTCTCCTGGCTACAGTGTGGATCCATTGGTGAACAATTGAAAAGGCTGGTGGTGAGGGGGCAACAGCAGTGAAGCCACGCACCCCCCCCCCCAGTTTGGTGTCACGAGCTGAAGACACGCCCTTTGAGGTTTGCCGTCAACTCAATGACAGGTAATTGTTTTTAATTATTCCAAATGTTTTCTTTATTATACCTTTAGATCTATCTGCCCACTCCATCCCTCACCTCCTGTTCTGCTTACTACCCACACCCCACCCCCCCACAACACCCCCACCACCGGCTCTGCTAGCATCCCCCCTTTCTTCACCTACATCACCCCTGCCTCTTCTCTGATATTGGGCGGGACTGAGTAGACAGGGGTCCTGGGGGAATTATTGGGGGGGTGGTTGGGTGGTTGCGGTGAGAAGAGGCAGGGCTGCCAAGGGAACGGACGGGGGTGGTGCAAGAGGCGGGAATGGTGGGGGAAGGGAGGGACGTAGTGAGAAGAGGGGGGCGTTGGAGAGCGGGTGTCAGTGAGAAGAGGTGGGGTTGCTGTGGGAAAGGAGGGGGCAGTGAGAAGAGGTGAGGGTGGTGGGGGAAGGGAGGGGGGAATGGTGAGAAGAGGTGGGGATGCTGGGGAGGGGAAGGGTGTCAGTGAGAGGAAGCGGGGTTGCTGAGGGAAAGGAGGGGGTCAGTGGGGGTGGTGGGGGAAGTGAGGGAGGACGGTGAGAAGAGGCGGGGCTGCTGAGGGAAGGGAGGGGGTCAGTGAGTAAAGCCAGGGGCACTGGGCATGGTAGGGGAGGGATGATTACGTGACAGAGGGAGAGAGAGGCAAATAGTTGAGAGGGGGCCGACTGACAGTCTCCAATGGTCCTCGTCTCCACATGCAGGTAAATTTTGTTAAACTTACCTCTTTGGTGATGGCCAAAACCTTAAGGCCCATACTTGCCTGAATGCAGCCAACTCAGGGAAATCTGTTCCTTAAAACACAGGAAACTCAGTTATATTCGTGCTTATATTTCTTATTTGCTGCCAATCCTGTTTGGATGTTGTGTGCGTGACTGCTTGGGAAGCGCTCTTGTTAGTGTTGTCAATTGGTGGATACATCCTTAATAAAAACAGCAGCATCAGTTCACATCTCGTAGGAACACCAGTGGCAAAGGTTGTATTCAGGAATCCATTTTATGTTGAAGATTACATTTTATTAACAGAATCTGGGCAACTGCCTCCTGGAAGCTGTCCAAAAAAAAAACCCCAGGCTCGGCATGCAAAACCCTCTATGACTGGTACAGTTGGGGTGATAAAAATGATTGCTTGCTCTTTGAGTTTTTATTGAGTAGATAAGCTTTCCTGTGTTATCGCCTTAAGGCCATTAGCAGCGTAGATGAGTAAGGCCATGGCACTTTCACTCACAGGTACCATGTAAAAAATAACAGTCATTGGACTGTTGAGGTGATGTAAGTTGATGTAAACTGCGAGTAAAGCTAATGTTAACACAGGACATGATATAGTAGCCTATTAGTTGAGAGATAAAGCAAGGCAACTGTAATGTGGAAGGTGAGAAGATCCAGGACTGTGTAATAAGTTGTAAATATACTGTTTGAACCATTTATGAAGATATTCTGATTAATTTTTTTTGGTAATATTTATGGAACAGTTCTAAATTGTAACGGTGTTTGATTGTACTGTTTGCAGCTATGAAGGAGCTAAAGGGTTAATTTTTTTAAAAAAAGTGCGCTTTCCACACACAGCTGCTGCGTGCCGGTTTGTCACCGAAAGCAGGCCTCGGTGTCTCGTGATCGGCAATTGGCGTGAAAATGACACCAGCGAGCCCGGGCCTAGACAGCCAGGCCACACATCGTCAAGGGGGTCAGGTAGCCAGGGGACGATGTGCAGAATGCACGTAGGCAGCCCCTGGCATGGGTATAGAAATAGGGACATCGAGGTCCCCCAGACACAGGCATATAAGCACACAGCATCACAGGAGGAGGAAACAGAGGAGAGAAGACACCGAAGAGAACCAAAGACAATGTCACCTGTGTCCAGGCAGCTTTGAGGAGCAAAGATCAAAAGCAGTTTGTCCACTCTTGCCTATATTAAGTATCTTGATTCAATCATTTACTTAATAAATTCTGTTAACTTGTTGCAACAAAAGCATTGTCTGTTGCCTTTTTGGCTTGTTCCAAGTACTCAGTTAAGGTCAGGGAACCTTACAGACTCTGATCACCTTGCCACTGTGTTCAGCATCTGTCATGGGAGATCCACAGGAGCCTTCACACTATCATGCCATCTCCTCTAATAAATCTACAAACAAAATCTTCTGCATCTGGAACACTTACTTTTGGCACAGAGACTACAACTCCAAGCTTGTCGTTCTGAGATTTCAGCAGGGTCACCTGAGATGTCTACAAGTTAACAGGTGCATTGATTTATGTGCTACCTTCAGGCTTCATGTTTTGCACTTCTTTGGTTCAGAAAAACGAGCAACTGAATTCCCCTGAGGCGAAATGTGGCTTTTCTTGTCCAGATCAATAATCTAGTGTCAATTTTGTTGAATTTTGTGAGCTTTTGTCTTGTGGGCCCATGTCCAAGAAGAAGATGGTTGAGATTGCCTGAGCTTATTTCCTGTAGGAATCACACAGCCAACAGGGAGAAGAGCACTTTGTCCCATCAATTTATGTTGGATTCATAAAAGATCCTACAGGTGATAGGCATGTGCCCTAACACAGAGATGTCCAATTTCTGACTATGCAATCCAGCCCTTGAGGCCCATGCAGCTGATTCATCTTTGTTCTTATATTTTTCATTTGTTAGTTTGTCACATCTGACTTATGCTGTATTGATGATTTGTAAAATCATCTTTAAAACTCTTGTCTCATTTGTTTTGATGAGGTTTTGCTTACTCTATGAGTGACTTGAGCTAGTCAGTACATAGTTTCTCTTGAACTATTCATTAAGAACTATTTACAAAGACCTCATGGTAAGCACATGGTTCTATGGGCGCAGTCTACTCTATGTCTTGCTCTCTTGGAGCCTCTTGGTCATCTGATCCTGATGTCATGCTTACATCATCATTCACACCATTGTCTCATTAACATGGCCATTAACACTTTGCTCTCGTCTGGACCTGGAAAAATTTATCAATTTTGCTTCCAATTTCCACCCCTCCATCACCTTAACATGGTCCATCTCTGACACGTCCCTTCCGTTCCTTGACGTCTCTGTTTCAATTTCTGGTGATAGACTGTCCACCAATATTCATTACAAGCCCACCGACTCCCACAGCTACGTCGACTACAGCTCCTCACACCCTGCTTCCTGTAAGGACCCCATCCCATTCTCTCAGTTCCTTCGCCTCCATCGCATCTGTTCCGATGATGCCACTTTCCAAAACGGCACTTCTGACATGTCTTCCTTCTTCCTTAACCAAGGTTTCCCACCCACTGTGGTTGACAGGGCCCTTAACTGTGTACAACCCATCTCTGCCCTCACACCTTCCTCTCTTTCCCAGAACCATGATAGGGTCCCTCTTGTCCTCACTTTTCACCCCACCAGACTCCACATTCAGAGGATCATCCTCCGTCATTTCCACCGCAATTTCCGCCAACTCCAGCATGATGCCACCACCAAATACATCTTCCCTTCACACTCCCTGTCGGCATTCCGTAGGGACCGTTCCCTCCGGGACACCCTGGTCCATTCCTCTATCGCCCCTAACACCTCAACCCCCTCCCACGGCACCTGCCCATGCAATCACAGAAGGTGCAATACCTGCCCCTTTACCTCCTCCCTCCTCACCATCCAAGGGCCCAAACACTCCTTTCATGTGAAGCAGCGCTTTACTTGCTCCTCCTTCAATTTGGTGTACTGCATTCGCTGCTCCCAATGCGGTCTCCTCTACATTGGAGAGACCAAACTCATACTGGGTGACCGCTTTGCGGAACAGCTTTGGCCTGTCTGCAAGCATGACCCAGACCTCCCTGTCGCTTGCTATTTCAACACACCACCCTGCTCTCATGCCCACATGTCCATCCTTGGCCTGCTGCAATGTTTCAGTGAAGCCCAATGCAAACTGGAGGAACAGCACCTCATCTTCCGACTAAGGCACTCTACAGCCTTCTGGACTTAACATTAAGTTCAACAACTTCAGACTATGAACTCCCTCCTCCATCCTCGTCTCTTTCTTATCCCTTTTTTTATGTTCATTTTTATTTTTTAATTTTTATTTTATATTTATTTATTTTCATTTTTATTCATTGTTTTATCCCTACCTTTTATCCTATTTCCAATCTTTTTTCCCACCACCGTCCTCCCGCCCCATGCCCACAAGGACCAGTATCCGTAGCATTTCTCTTTTATCTGAGGGTGGAATTTTATGACAGCGGGCTTTTACGGTCCCGCTGAAGTTAACGGAGTTTTAAGAGGCTCGCTGCATTTTATGGCCACGTCTCCGCCGTGACGGGGCCTTAAGATTCCGGCTTTAGTTCATAAGACCACAGCTTTGCATTACTCTTGTCCCCTTGTTTTATCCTCATTCTCACTTTCACCTGCTTTCTTTTTCTCCCTCATGGAAAGATTGGACAGGTTGGGATTGTTTTCATACGGACCAAGAGCTGGAAAGTAGAATCAGACTGGATAACTCTTCTTCAATTGGCACAGACACAATGGGCTAAATGGCTCCCCTCTGTACCTTCTGATTTCATTGTGTAATCTCTATTTTGGCTATGAATTCCAAAAGCAGCTTGTTTTCGCCATTGACCCGAAACTGAACTGGAGTAGCCATATAAATACTTTGGCTACGGGACCAGGTCAGAGGCTGGGAATCCTGTGGCAAGTAACTCACCTCCTGACTCCCCAAAGCCTGTCCACCATCTATAAAGCAGGAATCAGGAGTGTGATGGAATACTGTCCACTTGTCTGGATGAATGCAGTCCCAACAACACTCAGGAAGCTCAACATCATCTAGAATAAAGCAGCCCCTTGATTAAACCCCATCCACCACCTTAATCATTCACTCCCTCCACCACCGTAGCACAGTAGTAGCAGTGTGTACCATCTACAAGATGCACTGCAGCGACTCACCAAGGCTCCTGTGACAGCACCTTGCAAACCCACAACCACTATCATCTAGAAGGACAAAGGCAGCAGGCACATGGGAACATCACCACCAGAAAGTTCCCCTCCAAGCCACTCACTATCCTAACTTGTAAATATATCACCATTCCTTTACTATCGCTGGGTCAAAATCCTGGAACTCCCTCCCTAACAGCACTGTGGGTGTACCTACACCACATGGGCTGCAGCGGTTCAAGAAAGCACCTCAGCACCACCTTCTCATGGACAATTGGGGATGGGCAATAAATGCTGGCCCAGTCAGCGAAGCCCACATCCCATGAAAAGATAATAATACAAAAAAGAATGTGACTATATTCTGACCCTAGGGACAACACAGTCATCATAATATAGTGCTGGCTGCTTTGGCCTTTTTTTTTATAACCAGGCATAACTGTTTATGCGACATGGTACACCCTTTATGATATTCAGGTAATGTTCCATGTTAGTGGAGGTATAGAAAAAAAATCCTCAGCATCATAAGCAGTGTAGATTGAAGGGTTAAAGTGGTAGAACGTCAATAGTAAACTAAATGGTTGGTCAATACAAGACTTACCATTTATTTGAACATAAAAAATATAGCAATTGGCAAAGGTCATTCTTTAATAGTAGCTTCAAACCCCTATAGCCCATCACACTTTTCAAGTGACATTTTGTTCATAAACCAATTAATTTTTCCCCAATGTAACACAATTCCATCAAAAGTTACTTGCAGCAGAAGGTCGTGCACAACATGCTGAGAAGAGTTGTTGTTCATCCATGGGTGAGGCATCTCCTTTCCTTTCTCAGGATGACAACGGGCCTGCTTCCCTGATACCCACCGTGTTCAAATGTATTCCACCGTGGAAGGCGCTATGAACCACGCTGGGTGGGAATCCTCCACTGAGGAATGAGGAAGACACCTCCGGATTACCAGTCAGGATAGTGAGTGGCTTGGAGGGGAACTTCCTGGTGGTGGTGTTCCCATGTGCCTGCTGCCCTTGTCCTTCTAGATGGTAGTGGTCGTGGTTACTTCCTTGGAGCCTTGGTGAGTTCCTGCAGTGCATCTTGGTGTGGAAGTTGCATCACCAGAACAAATGGAAGTTGCACCACCAGACCAGATGCGACTGAGGTGGACAAGCAGGGAGAATGGAAGGGAGCCCTGACAGGAAACAGGGGGGCGAAATTTTACAGCAGCGGGATTTTATGTTCCCATCGAGGCCAATGAGGTTTAAAATGTCCTCGCCGCATTTTACGGCCCCGTCCCTGCCGAAACAGGGCCGTAAAATTCTGCCCAGGGTGTGTGGAAACGCATTCAAGGTGGCTATGAGGGTCCGCAGGTTTGTGGTGAATATTAGTTGATAGCCCATCTCCAGAAATGGAGACAGAGAAGTCGAGGAAGGGAAGGGAAGAGTCAGAGTCGGCCCAGGCGAAGGTGAGAGAAAAGGGTGAAAATTGGAAATTGGAACACCATGGGCGGGATTTTCTGGATCATCCGGTCCCACCGCAAGTCAATGGGGTTTTGGCTAGGCCGCCGAATCTCCCTCGGCAGGTCCTGCCACAACGGGGTGGAAAGTCCCGGCCTATGTAGCCTTTAAACAGCCATGCTGACATATCCTAAGGGCAGATTTTCGGGTCATCGGGCGGGCACAGCGGGCGAACCCAGGAGCGGCTGGGAAACGGTCCGCCACCCATGATCGGCCCCTGACCTCGATTTCACGCTGTCTGGCCAATTAACAGCCAGCCAGCGTGAAAGGCGCACTTAGAGCCTCAGCGCTGCTGGAGCCACCAGCGAGAAGAGGGCGAGCGTTGAAGTCTGCGAACGAGCGGGGGAGCGCAGACTGAATGCTCCCTGAAGGCAGGGAGCTGCCTCAGGGAGCTGAAGAATATTAAAATCAAAAATAAAGATTCTGAAAATGTGCAAAATACGTCCCCATATAGGACTCACACCTGAACAAGGACATCGTACAAATGCTGTCAAAACATTTTTAGTTTTGCTTAATTAATGTCGGAAACCTCAACTTGCCCATGGATCAGGTTTCCTGAAAAATCCAAAGGCCACCTGGCTGATTCACCCTCCCCGCCAATTGTAAGGTTGGACGGGCAGTGAAAAATAGCTTTAAATTAATTAATTAATGGCCTTAATAGGCCTTCTAATTGTCAGCGGGCGCGCTGCCAACTCTGGCGGCGCCTGCCGAATGAAATTTTACGCGAGTGCGCGGTGACGTCGGGATGCTTGCCCGTGCCCGTCTGCAGGGCGTAAAATCCTGCCCTCGTTTACTGACAGCATTGAACATGGTGAGTCAAGTGCTGGGGCAGCCCAATTTCAAAGAATGGTCCAGCAAGTGCAGAAAAATATTTCAATAGCATTTTGAATACTTCCCGTGTGAGTCTCAAATGGCTACAGGCAAACCCGATCTAATATCGTGGAGCGCACTTTCTGTCATGGGACCCATATGCCTACTGCCATTCTGAACAATTAGGTGCCAACGAACATCCTGGCCCATAGCTATTTCCTCTAAATCAAGAATGTTCTGAGCAATAATTGGAAAATGCGCAAATGCAATATTAGGGGACAGAGCTTTTTGCTGCGTAGACATCAGAGAGAATTGAAATTTTACATGCCTGCCAGTTTAAGTGTTCTCAGTGACCTGGGATCGCTCCCTTTCAAGCAGTTGGACACTCTTGTTTTGTGCTGTTGAGCTATACTTACTTCAGACAGGCAGAATCATGTTTGCAATTTTGGCAAAATATTGCTGTAAACACCAAAATTGCATTGGTGGGGTTCAGCCTTGGCATAATTGGAGTGCCAGAGTGTTTGATCGATCATGGGCCTTGATAATTAAAGGAAATAAAACAATTGTGACCACCTATTCCAGTGGTGTTTTATGCCACAGATACTAGTGACACTGTAGCACAGGTACCACTGTCATATGTTATGGTGAAGCTTCCACTTGGGGTACGATTCCCAAACTAATCACTGAAGTCATGAGGAAACAAGTACTGACTGTACAGGATTGGAACTGAAAGAAAGCATCACTCAGTTTCATGCAGATGTGGGAGAACACGGCAGACCAAGCTAATCTAAGTCATTTATACTTATTTACCTGTAGGGTTCTTCAAGCGCATAATCAGGTCCATGATGTGCAAGAAAGTACTTTACAAATTCGAAAAGGTAGTCCAGGTACACGGCACAGGCCACATGGCTCAGAAGCTGTTCTTGGGTTCAAAATTCCAGTTTTAGAGATCGCTCCTGGCAATTGGAATTCATAGAATTATAGAACGGTTACAACACGGAAGGCGGCCATTTGGCTCTCTCATGTTCCTGTTGGATCTCTGCAAAAACAACTGTTAGTTCCACTCACCCACCTTTTCCCTGTAGCCCGGCACATTTTTTCTCTTTAGATAATTATCCAACACACTTTTACATCTGCCCCCAACACGCTCTCAGGCAATGCATTCCAGGTCCTAACCACGTGCTGCATAAAAAGGTTTGCCTCATGTTGCCTTTGATTCTTTAGCCAATCCTCTGGTTCTCGGCCTTTCCTCCTTGGGAGGAGTTTTGCCCCAGCAACTCTGTCCAGACCCTTCATGATTTTGAAGATAAATCAAAATTAATCTGAAAAAAATAAGTAAAATTAATAGTGACATTGTCAAAACAGTTAACTTAATGTCTAGTAATTGCAAATAATACTCAGTAGAAATGCTACTTCCTTTGTATAATTAAAATAATTTAGTTTTATTAAAATAATTTAATAATTAAATCATTAAGCATAATAAACTACTAAAATGTATTTAATTTAAAAACATTTTAATAGTTTATTTCTAAATTAATAAAGGAATTAAATTAAATTAAAGTATTAAATTAAATTAAAATATTTAATTTAAACATTATATTTATTATAATATTAAGATTATTATCTTTTAATATACAATTAAAATATTATTTTATTAAAATAAAATTAAAATAATTTAGCATTTTGATATAGATGTCATGTAAATGTATAAGTATATAATCTACATCATCAGTGATGTAAGATCACATGACAACAGAACGTGGAGAGGGATAGTTCTATGTAGAGCCTCATGCCAAGTCTGTATTGTACACAGTTCTTATTATGTTAAATAAAAGGTAGAGTTTACCAACCGCCTTGCCTTCATCATTATCTATAAATACAAACCACGACCAACCCCATCGAAGGGCCATGACGATGATAACAGATGGTGACAATGGAAAACATGATAAAAGAAGCAATCAGTGAAGAGCCCAGCAACTGGAAGAAGCAACAAGAGAAATGATTGTGGGACAGGGACAGCATGGGGAAATCTTCAATGGAACTCCAGAAAAGTCTACAGTTAAAGAAAGCCATGGATAAAATCCTACCTCTACTGGAGTACTTCGACCATCTAGAAGACCCAGATCAAGCCAAGAAGTGGCAGAACTAGTGTCGCAGGTTTACCAGGTACAGAGCAGCTTTGGCACTAGCAGAGAAGACAAGCAAGGAACAGGTCAGTACCTTACTCTATGCCATAGGCAGTAGTGCAGATAATGTAATGGTCTGACAGGGCATAAACATAGGGCAGAATTTTCTCATCGGCATGTGGGGGAGGGCCGTGCATGCTTACGTGTAAAATGACATGCGGTGACGTGGGTGTGCGTCCCGACATCACCGCTCGTCATTTCGATCTTCCGTTCGGCAGCCGCGTGCTGGAGGTGGCTGCACACCCGCTGAACTGTCAAAGGCCTGTTAAGGCCATTAATAAACTAATGAAACTAATTCTGAACACTGTCCGTCTAACCTTAAGGTTGGCGGGCAGGCGAAGAGCCCAAGCGGCCTTTGCATTTTTCATGAAACCTCATCCACAGGCAGGATTAATAAATATTTTTACATACATTTGATACACATGTCCCAGCTCATGCGACACTGTCATATGAGGGGACATGTGTAAATGCTTTTTCACTTTCTTTATTTCGAACTTTGAAACTCTGTGCCTTTGGGAGATTTCTGTGCTCCTTTGCACGCAAACGTGAAAGAGCGCAGGCCCTGACTCTCCCTCCTCCCCCCCCGGCCCGCGCAGGTAGCATTGAGCGCTACCAGGCGTGCGTCACGCTGGCTGTGCCTTACTTGGCCCTCTCACGTAAAATGGAGGTGCGCAGCCGATTCCGTGCCCGCCCGTGCCCACTCCCGAACAGCCCGCCCGGCAGGCAGAAGATTCTGCTCAAAGGCACAGAAGTTATTAAAGCCTTTGATACTTATTTGAGTCATCAAAAGAACACCATTACACACAGAGCAAAATGCAATAGGCATACCGAAGGACTGGGAGAGAGCATAGATTCCTTGATCGTTAATGATTTCTATCAATTATCTGAAAATTGCAAATTCAGAGCCCTGAAAGATGACTTAATTTGGGATTGCGTTGTTGCAGGAGTCTTAGAAGAGATTTTATCCAATCTTATGCAGTCAAGGGAAGGTTTGATCCTGTTGAAGTCTGTGCAGATATAGAGGCAGGAAACAGAATCAAGTTCTTACTTGAGGCGAAAATTAAATCTCGTGGAGAAAAATCAGCTGATGCACTGCAGTTTGTAACATATAGAAGTAATGAGGCATCTGATCCATAACAAGGAAAAAGTGAAGAGGGCATGGTGGCTGCCATTATTCAATGTTCTTGCTCTGGTGGAAAAAGGCTGCATTAACCTGAAGACTGACCCACCAAAAAATGCAGAATCCCATTCCTGCAAGAAAAGAGGCCATTTAAAATCGGTATGTCTCAGTAAAAATTATAGGAGAAACAACAAAAATTAGGCACCATCCAAGAAGCTGAAAACTAGTGAAGTGCCATTCTTGGGAGAAATCACAGGATCAAATGGGAACTATTGGAGCACAGATATTATGGTCAATGGACACAAAACAAACTTCAAATTAGACACTGGAACAGGAGTTTCAATTCTTTCAGACACAAAACAATGCTGAAGCCAGACTTCCTCCAGCCATCAGCCATAAGACTCCACAGCCCGGGAGGTATTCTGCTGAAGATCAAAGGACAGTAGGCTGCTCAACGCCAGTACAAAGTAAAAGAAATCGCAGAAACTGTGCATTTGATCTCCAACTAAGAATTTTCACCCGTTAAGTCAAACAGCTTGCACAGATCTGCAACTCATCTACAAAGTTGATGAATTAGAAAGCTCAGAAAAGTCACGGAATTAGGGACAGAATTTCCAAAACTAGTCAGATATCTGGGGAAGCTGAAATCAGCCTACCACCTCACACTGAGACCAGATGCAAAACCTGTGTGTTTGTTCACCTCAAGGAAGGCTCCGCACCCACTTTTGCAGGAAGTGAAGCAAGAGATTGAGTCAATGCTGCATCAGGGTGTCATCTCGCCTGTCAGCAAACCCACAAATTGATGTTCAGGCATGGTTCCAGCACTGAAACTGAATGGCCCAATACAAATCTGTGCTGATCTCTCACAGTTAAACAAGGCAGTGGATGGGGTGGGGGATCCACCCAATCACATCCATAGCTGAGAATCTGGCAAAGCTTGCAAGAAGTGCCATTTTTACAAAGCTGGATGCAAACAGTAGCTTCAGGCAGCTACCCTTGGACGAGGAATCCAAACTACTGACTACATTTATCACCGCCTTCGGGACTTACTGCTTCAATTGCCTGCCCTTTGGAATCACATCAGCTCCAGCAATTTTTCAGGCGACAATGTCAGGCATTTTGGAGGAATTAGAAGGTGGGGTGGGGGGGAAGGGGGGGCATCATCTGCCACATGGATGACATCCTGCTCCACAGGTCCACCTCACTGGAACGCGAGATAAGAGTGAGAGCAGCGTTGCAATGCCTGGAAGAAGCAGGGCTAACGCTCAACAATAAGCGCGAATTCTCACAACCAACTATTGTGTTTTTAGGACACATCATCCGGGCATCGGGTATCAGGGCTGATCCCCAAAAAGCCAAGGCAATCAAGGGTTTTCCACCAGCCCGCAATTTTGCGGAGCTTCAATGCTGCTTCATGGAGATGTTCAATCAAGTAGGGAAGTTCCTACTAATTTGGCACATGTGAATGAGCCACCATGACAGTTGCTTAGGAAAGATGAAGCATGGTGTTGGGAGAACACCAACAAATCTCATTCCAAGAAATCAAACCGGTGCTCACTTCACCAAGCATATTGGCACACTATGACCCAGAGCGGCGGCATTAGTTGCTGTGGATGTGTCAGCGATTAGACTAGGAGCTTTCAAATCCAGAAAGATGGAACACGTAGGCCAGTTTATTACACAACTCGGTCATTAACTCAAACAGAACAAAGATACGCTGCAATCGAGAAAGGGGCACTGGCAGCCACATGGGGCTGAGCGAAGTTCACCCAGCTACGTCTTAGGCCTGCAGTTCACCATCGAGACGGACCACAAGCTGTTGGTGACCTTACTAAATACCAAGGAACCAGAAAAGATGCCAGCTAGAGTCCTGAGATTTTGGCTGAGACTCATGAGGTTCGATGCCACGACCATTGGAGATTGGCCATTCAAAAGGTTTAAGCAATAATGGAAAGATAATTCAAGGGACATGTGAATTCACTTGAACGGATTAGCTGTGTGCCTGTGTCTTTTTAATGCAATGTTAATAGATAAACAACACAAAGGCTGTAAGTTGTGTTGTCTAAATCTTTGGTTCTCTTCATTCACTTGAGAATTGATCATTTCGTCTCTGGATGTGTACTTAAGTAAAAAAGTAGATTGCCGTTGTAATGCTTAGAGGTGATACAATCAATCTAGAACTTGTTTAAAACAACATCTGAGGAATTGGACATTACATCGATTGGCTTCAAGCTTGCTGTTTATTTGAACTCCTGATTGTCACTGTTATTGCTTGACTGTCTGAAGAAAACAATGATCCTGCTGGCAGAACTCGAAACGTTCAACATGCATACCTTGTTCATGGTCCATGTATACTCCACAGGAATTTGAAAAGCCCAATCCCAAAAACGTGGAACACAGAACCGGCCCTTGAGCTTCTTCCACCCTTCAAGTAGATCATGGTTGATCTATATCCTTTGTCCATCTACCTGCTTCGGCTCTGTAACCCTTAACACCCTTGCCCAACAAACCTATCTGCTATTTCTTTCATGCACAGTGAATTGTTTCTGACAGGACTTAAAATCTCCCTTACTTTCCTTATTCATGAAAAGTCAGTTGAGAAAAGACATGAAACACTTTTTCCTGTGTGTTGGATGGAGGGGAGTGCAGAGGGCAGCATCCGTGTTTCCTAACTAGACTGAGGGAGTGCTGCACTGTTGAAGGTGCTGTCTTTCAGGTGTGATGTTAAACCGAGGCCCCATCTGCCTGCTCGGCAGGACGTATAAGATCCCATGGCACTATTTTGAAGAAGAGCAGGGGAGTTCTCCCTCGTGTCCGGGCCAATATTTACCCCTTAACTAACACCACAAAAAACAGATTATCTGGTGACTATCACATTGCTGTATGTGGGAGTTTGCTGTGTGCAAATTTCCTACATTAGAGCAGTGATTATATTTCAAAATTACGCCATTGGCTACAATGCACTTTGTGACATCTGCTTTTCATGAAAAGCGCAGTATCAATGCCAGTCTACCTTTTCCCTTTCACCTTGTTGCTTTAGCTACATCAGCTAAAGTGGGTATATGGTCTTAGAGGTCTGACCTGTTGCAATTTGAGAGATTTTCACAATGGCCTGAATCTTCAGCTCGGCGAGTGGGGGCAGGGCACGCTCGCCGAGGCATAAAATGACGGGTGGTGATGTTGGGCGTGCGTCCCGCCCTCACTGCGCGTCATTTAGATTTTCAGTTTGGCGGGTGCGCAGCCAAGTTGGCTGCATGCCCGCCAAACTATCAAAGGCCTATTAAGGCCATTTAAATGTCAGTTAAACTAATAAACGTGAGCTACCTGTCCAACTTAAGGTTGGTGGGGGGCAGGCGAAGAGCCCAGGCGGCCTTCGCATTTATCATTGAACCTCATCCACGGGCGGGATGAGGTTTCATGAAGTGTTTATAAATTAAATAAAATTTTTCATTAATGTTCATTGACATGTCCCAGCTCATGTAACATTGTGACAGTGTCACAGGAGGGGACATGTCTTAAAATTTTTTCTTTTCTTTATTAAAATTTTGGGAACTTATACTAATCTCCCTGAGGCAGCTCCGTGCCTCAGGGAGATTTCTGCACTCTTTTGCACACATGCGCGCGAAAGAGCACAGGTCCCAACTCAGGGAGCCCCCACCCCGCTCGCACAGGGAGTGTTCAGCGCTTCCGAGCGCCTTAATTGACCCGCCCACATAAGGTGGCGGCGCAGACCCGATCGGGGGTGCCGATCGGGCCCGAGCCCACCCCCGCTTGCCCCAGCACAACACCCCTGACGGAGGGAAAATTCTCCCTAATGTTTTGTCACAACTAAAGTCTTTCAAAATGTTCTTTGCCTGCAGGCAAATTGATCTTTGCGAAAAGCTCAATAGTATAAAAGCAGAACGCACAAATCTATACGAATACCTACAATAACATTTTTCACAGAATGCTTTAATAATTCATGCCCCTACAAAATTAAATTCAGGAAGCTTGTTGCTCTCCCTTAGTTCACAGGTTTACTTCAGTACAAGCTGGGTCACCTGTCCTATGTCAGAGAAATAAAGGGGTGAAAGTTAAAAATAAGATTTAAAAAAATATAAAGACAATGTTTTTATGGATTACTAAATTGAGTAATGGGTTTATGGGCTGAATGAGATAGATATTAAAGCAGTAAGTCAGAACGTGAAAATATTTCTATGAAGTAATTTATTTGAAGCATTCATATACCTGACAGATTTCATTCAATAATTCACTTAATTATTTTCTTTTACGCAAATATTTTAATTAACAATTTTGTTCCCATGGGAAGAATAAGAAAAATGGAAAGTCTGTGATGGAGTGGAGGGTAGGACATTTAATCAGCCATTTAATCTCTCCTGCCCTCCACTCCATCACAGACCTTGCCTTTTGTTCTTCATACCACCCTTCCTCCTTCCCCTTCCTCAAAACCTATTACGTTTCTAACTTTTCTCAGTTCTAATGAAAGGTCACAGACCTGAAACATAGGGTGGAATCGTCCCAGATTGGCACCAAGTGCAGTAGTGGGCATGGAAATCCCAGACTGGCACTAAGTGCAGTAGCGGGCGTGAAATCGTCCCAGATTGGCACCAAGTGCAGTAGCGGGCGTGAAATCGTCCCAGATTGGCACCAAGTGCAGTAGCTAGCCACAATGGTGGGTTTTCAAGCCCTATCGTCCCCTTCCAGCCTCATAAGTTATGCAGTCATGGGAAACACGCTGGATCGCTGGCTGGCGGCCTCCAATTTGCCTGCCACATCATTACCTCACTGCTTCCTCACACAGGGCGCCATATTTAAATTGCAGCCGCACTCACAGTTTTCACTACTTGCAGCCCAGGACTGCTCCAGTGAAGATATGGCCCCAAAAGCCAAGAAGAGTGCAGCCCCCTGATTCAGTGACACATCCATGGGATGCCTTCCAGATGCCATGGAGGGCCCACTGTGATATCCTCTAACCCTGCTCTGGCCGCAGGAGGCCCATCAGCCTCACCACCCTGGCTCGGGAGGCGGTGGCAGGGGTGGTCAGTGCCAACACTGACATAAGAGTTCGGGGTGGCTGCACTCTTCTTGGCTTTCAGGGCCATGTCTTCACTGGAGCAGCCCTGGGCTGCAAGCATTGAGAACTGTATGCGTGGCTGCAGTCTAAACATGGCGCCTGGTGTGAGGGAGCGACGAGGTAACGGTGTGGCAGGCAAATTGGGGGCCGCCCTACAGTGATCATGTGTCTTTCCAGTGACTGCATAATTTATGAGGTGGGGAGGGAACGATATGGTTTGAAAATGGCCAGCGGCTAAAACGTCTTTTTTCATGCTCACTACTGCATTTCGTGCAAATGGAGGACGATTACGCCCAATGTTTCAGGTCTGCGGCCTTTCATCATTACTGAGAAAAGTTAGAAATGTAGTTTGTTTTGAGCAATAGAAAGGACGAAAGGTGGTATGAAGAAGAAAAGGGAAGGTCTGTGATAGAGTGCTGCCAGGGTAAGTCAACTATCTCATCAATCTCAACTCACCCACTCACAAGCCCATCACACATTCACTGGCATCTCACTCACTGCCAACTCAAGGGACATCACCACTCACTCCCTCACACACACCCTCACATCTCCATCTGGCCTCATCTCCTCTGGAGACTGCCTCTTCAGCCCTCAGCATCTTGAGGCTACCCGCACAGATCAACATGTGCCCCCACATACACCCTGGGATACCCCCCTTCACCAGTACAGCTCTCGCCCTGCAGCCTCTTCCCTTGCCTGAGGCCACTTCTCCCCCTCCCCTAAGCAAGCCCTAGCCCTGCAACCGTTGAAAATCCACCCCCGCCTTATGGCTGGTCTGGGAGGTAGAGACCTGCCCATGAGCCCCCCCTAAAAGTGATGTGGTGCTGTCTGTGAAGCCTGGCGCTAATGACTGTGAGTGCTGCCTGAAACAAGGTTGGCAAACAAACCTCGAAGTCCTGAGTGAAGTGCAGCTCGCCAGGTGCACATCGCTTATGTACAGTTGTGAAATACATCAATCACGCTGACGTGCCTGGATGATCCAGCATAGGGGGGATGATTCCGGAAAACAGGGTTTATAATGAGATGCTAAAGCATTGAAATTAGGTTCCTGATGTGTGGTGGGAAAAGTGGCCCGCCATTGATGGGTGGAGTGGGTGATCGCAAAACCGGTTTCACAATGGCATAAAACCGATTATTGGCTGCTCACGCCCGCCATGACACCTGCTGCCAACAGGACCGATGATTCCGCCCATTAACTCCGTTTTTCTCTTCACGGATACTGCCTGACCTGCCGAGTATGTTCAGCCTTTTCTGTTCCTATTTCAGATTTCTGGCATCTGCAGTGTTTTGGTCTTGGGGGCTATTTTAAACAGTCTGATTTTTGATTCCTGTAGCGCATGAGAACAACTGGCAGTTGGGGGTCATTTTATTGATGTTATGAATCGAAGAAAATAATGGGCTTGATTTTCTTCCCCTTCTGTAACAGCATTACTAACCTGATGTAATGCATTTCTGCAACCTGTTTGTTCCACGTCCAACATTCACCCTCCTTCGTTTGCCATCCAGTTGTTTGGCTGTATATTCAGCAAGCCACATGCAAAGAAATAAACCTGCTGCTTCGACTGGGAATGAGTGCTGCATTGCTGACAGCTTCAATACTAGCCAAATATGATCAGTAGAGGGCAAAAACATTCAACATTGAATTAAAAGATCTTAGTGTCAATGATATTTTGACACACCCTAAAGGGAAACCTTTCCTGGGTCACTTTTCCCCTAGTTAACAATTTGTTGTACTTCTTAATCAAACAAAGAGATCACAACAGATTAACTTTTCCATGAACTGTAATCAAGCTCATTCAAGCGTGTACTTGGAGGTGTTTGTAGTATTAGTAAAATGCATCTCAGTGGCAGATGCATAAGAATTAGATAGAAATATCATTAAAGATGGCATGAAAGTGAACTATGCTGCCAATGCTTGAGGGAAGATGCACAGCAGTGGCAGACAGAAGTCTAACACAAAGTGACAGGCAACAAAAATACAGTTTTATGGATCACTGTGAGGCTACTTAAGATTAATAAACCCAAGATCCGCGAGAAATTACTATTTGGAACTAGTTATTATCTCCTGTGGGTGTAAAGTGAGCCGTATTGGAGACATTGAACAAAGTCAAAGCTCTCTTCCAGGTCAAATAGGATGAGGAAGAGTGTACAACATACATTAATAACCATTATCAGTAGACCAAAGACAAGATGATCACTGCCAAGCATTCAGTGAATGCCACTGGTGGGACCCCTGATACCTTTGAGGGAATCTCCTGTTAAAATGGTAGGTGTCTCTGAGGTAAAATGAGGCTGTCCTGAAGCTAGTTAGGGGAGTTAAAGGACAAGCAAAGGATTACCTACCTTCCATTTCATTTATTTGACCTCTTTTATGGAGGGTTTATGATTGGGCACATCACATTAACTATAGGGAGTGACCTGTCACAGGGAGTGTCCATTAACTACAGGGAGTGACCAGTCACGGGGCGAGTCCATTGTCTACATTTTAAAATCTGAAGGAACAAGACTCTATCCTTATTAGAATTAATCTTCAGTTTCAGAGAGGTATCTTGGCAGTAAATAAAACTTATCATGCTGTTAGCAAGGCATTTACACTGGAATGGACAAGTCCTAACTTTTTCTGCTGAATCTACGATGTAGATATCAGATAAATACAGCAATATGATGCTGTTCCATACATTTTAATGATGAATCTCTCAGTAAGACATCATCACCATGCATCTTTTGAAGGAACAACTTCCTGATTTTGCCTTTCATCTGTAGTTCTTTGAAGTTGCTGTCTGGTTGTCACTTTAATAACGAGGAGTGTCTTAGCCCCACCATTACCTCTATCACAAAATATCCCTCATCGCTTGCTAACGTATATTGGGTACAATGCCTTAATTTTAGAATCCTTATCATTGTTTTTAAATCCCTCCATGGCTTCCCTCCTTCTCTTTGTAACCCCTTCCAGTCCTATAACTTGCTCGATCTCTGTGCTCCTCCAATTCTGGTATCTTGCATATCCCCAATTTTAATCCCTCCCCCATTGGTGGCTGTGCTTTCAGCTCCTGGGCCCTGATCTCTTGAATTCCCTCCTTACATCTCTTTATCTCTCTTTCCTCCTTTAAGATGCACCTTAAAGCCTACCTCTTTGACCAAGCTTTTGGTCATCCGTCCTGGTGCCTCTTTCTGTTGCTCAGTGCCAAAACTTTTATTGATAACACACTTGTTGAGTCTTGGGATGCTTTGCTATGTTAAAGGCGCTATATAAATGCAAGTTGTTGTTAATTTGTTTTGTCATCACCAAAGCCTTACCAGAGTCTCAGTCATGCCTAACTGCTATACCATGACACATCAAGTGGTGGATGGAAAAGCTGGTGCACAGTTCACCTGGCTGGACAATCCATCACAGAGTAGTAACACAAAAGATTGTTTGCTGTGCATCTAAAGTTACACTGAGAAGGACTGGGATGGGAGACAGAGGCCAGAATTTTCCCGCCCCGTCAGCATCAGGCATCATGGCGGGAAGGCCAAAAATCGGTTTCACGCTGTCGTGCAACCAGTTTGCGATTGTCGGCTCCACTTGTCAGTGGCAGGCTGTGTTTTCCATCGGCGCATGTCAGGAACATCATTTTAATGCATTAGCATCTAATTATAAGCCCTGTTCACTGGAATCGTTTCCCCCACCACCATGCTGGATCATCTGTTTCACAACTGGACATAAGCGACATGCACCTGGCGAGCTGCACTTTACTCTGGACCTTGAGGTTTCTTTGCCTATCTTGCTTCGGGCAGCGCTTATGGTCATCAGTGCCAGGCTTCGCAGGCAGCACCATGTCATATTTAGGGGGGTTCATGGGCACGTCTCTATCTGCCAGACCGGTTGTAAGGCGGGGGTGGCTTTTGAATGGCTGCAGGGCTTGGGCTTGCTTAGGGAAGGGAGAAAAGTGGCCTCAGGCAAGAGAAGAGACTGTAGGGCGAAGGCTGTACTGGGGAGTGGGGGTATCCAGGGCGTGTGTGGGGGCACACTGTGCAAGTGGCCTGAAGATGGTAAGGGTTGAGAAGGCAGTCTCCAGAGGAGATGAGGCCAGACGGTGATGTGAGGGTTCATGTCAGAGAATGAGTGGTGATGTCCCTTGAGCTGGCAGTGAGTAAGATGCCAGTGAATGTGTGATGGCCTGGTGAGTGTGTGAGTGCTGAGATGGTGGACCTACCCTGGTGGCACAGATGAGATCATTCAACTGTTTTCTGCACTGGATGGTCGACCTCTTGTGTGCAGCGTTGGCGCTGACCACCTCCACACCACCTCCCAAGCCAGCGTGGTAAGGTTGATGGGCCTCCTGCGGCCGGATCGGTGGTAAGGTTGATGGGCCTCCTGCGGCCGGATCGGTGGTAGAGGACATCATGGTGGGCCTAGAAGGCATCCCAGGGATAAGCCACTGAATCGGGGTGCTTCACTCTTCTTGGCTTTTGGGGCCGTGTCTTCACTGAAGCAGTCCTGGGCTGCAAGTATTGAGAAGTGTGCGCGTGGCTGCAGTTTAAAAATGCGCCCTACACGAGCAAGTGGTGAGGGCAAATCGGAGGCCACCCGCCAGCGCCATGGTGTGTTTCCTGTGGCTGCATAATTAATGAGGCGGGAATGGGATGATACGGCGCGAAAACCCACCATTGCAGCTGACAGGTAAAGTGACATTTTTCCCACCTGCTAATGCACTTTGTGCAAATCTGGGGCAATTCCGCCCAGAGAGTGAAATGAGGCAAAGAAGCTTTCCTGCGCAGTAGTTACACAGACTATCGGGGACAGGAGTCTGAGGCACTGACAACAATGTATTGGCACCTTTATTGAATGCAGTCCTATTTTAGATTTAGGAATAGTGAAGCACTCTTTAAAACATTTTATCTGACTTGTGTGGGAATTCTAGGGAATCAGGCAAGAAGGTGATCTTATGGCAAATCCAACATTGCTCGCCACTGATTTCAATGGGAGTAAAATTGGATGATAAAATTTGGTGATAAAATAGTATTTTATCCAATCACGTCAAGTACCTGACAGGTGGGTTAAGTTACAATTTCGCCAATTTTCTTCCTTCGGATTTGCGCATGGAAGAACCATAGATCCCAGGTTAGATACAGATGAGGAAGGCCATTCATGCCACCCTATTTCATCCATTTACAAAGGAGCTATAATCTCCTCACTGCTGTGTTATTCCAGTTTATTGTATATTTTATATGCTTGATTTACTTCAGAGCAGCATGGAGAAAACACTGAAGTGTGCAACAGGTTTATTTATAGTGCTTTTAAGTGTCATTACAGTCACAAAATGTTTTGCACTCATGCTTATCCCAGCTCAGCTTTAGGTCTTTCTGATTACTTTAGCTCTGAGTCAACACCCAGGCTTAACCAATCAAGCACAGTGAGCATAGATCAGTTACCTGACAAACATAATCAAACTCAGAACAATTAAACCATTGAACACGATACTCACCACGGCATCCCCTGTTTCTTTCAAGTGATTAAGCTACTTACCAACCAGAATCCCATGCCATTCCGTGATAACTCTGTGTGAAGAACCTTCTGATAGCAGTCCTAAACATTTCTTGTACTAGTTTGAACCTGGGCTCCATCATCTAGATCATGGTTTAACTTGAAATATTGTCTTGACCTTTTCGCACTATTTACTATTTCATAAACCTTTACTGAGTGTTCTTGTTAAGGCTGAAAAGCACAAGTTTCTCAAGTTTTTCATCAAATTTTGGTGACTAGGATCAGTCTTGCAGTTTTTGTTTCTCTCCGAACTACATCCAGAGCTTGAATCTTAGTGAGCAGAAACAGTGTTCAAATTGTTGTCTGATCAGAGCACTATATAAATTGTATGTGAACTTTCCCAACTGTGGAGAGCATTCCACTAAGTCTACATCCACACACACACTTCCCATTGGCACCGTGCTGTTGTCCCTTTCGATGCCTCTGAGTGCTTAAATCAATTATCAGATGACCCAAAGACTGAGTTCAGCAAAGACCAGAATTGAACTTTCTGATCTGGACAGCTTAATATATTGTGCAATCTCTTCAGAAACTTGGATGAGCTTATAGTGAACTCATACATGATTTTTAATTCCAGGGTACAAACTTGTTACTTATTGGGCCTTGATTTATTTACTACCCAAATTTATTCTGTATATATTTTGTATTTCTTGAGCTCCCTACCTGACAGATACTTTGTCCTTTGCGGTAAATAATATTACGGGAAAAACTGTGGTAAACTCAATATGATATCATTAATGGTTATATAAAAGCTCTTGGAAATTTTGGCACAGTTTCTTTGTTTATGCTAAAACAATTAGCTGGGATTCGATCAGATGTTTGCCATCCTTTAATGGTACAGGACCACGGGATCTAATTGAATGCTTGAGGGGCTGAATGGCCTACTCCTGGCTCTACATTTCTATCTTGAACTCCAAATCTGATGAGTGTTTGAATGGTCATTTTGCATGTGGAGACATGAAAACTGCACCGTCAATAACAGGAAGAATAATTCTACCAATCAACAAAAAGCACACAGGAAGACCTTTGAAAGAATAACGTTATTTGAGCATTGTGTTTGTTTCATTTTACACAATGAGCAATTTAGGAGCCCAAATACTGAAATCACGAAAAGCTATTGGATAGTTACGACAAAACACAATGAAAAAGGCTAATGGGCTGTTGGCCCTGATCATGATAGGGTTGGAATACAAAGAGGTTGAAGTTATGCTACAGTGACATAAAGCTCTAGTCAGACTCCATTTCGAGCTCTGCTTTCAGTTCTGTGTTCTGCAACTCAGGAAGGATATATTTGCCTTGGAGCGGGTGCACAGATTCATAAGAAAGATATTGGGATAAAATGGGTTAAAAGTTTGCATAGAATAAGCTTGTATTCACTGAGTATAGAAGATTAAAGGATGATGTTGTTGAAGTGATTAAGATGGTTAAAGGGGTTGATAGGGTGGATGGAAAGAAGCTATTTCCTCTGGTGAGACCAGAAGTGAGGCATAACCTTATGATTAGACTTAGGCTATTTACAGGTGATCTCCGGAAGCACTTCTTCACACAAAGGGTAGTGAGAATCTGCAACTGTCTTTCCCAAAAAGTTGTTCTGGCCGGGGTGCGGGGGTCGGGGGTGCGGGAGTGGGTGGGGGAGTTTGGGGGGGTGGTGGTTAACTGAAAATTTCAATGTTGAGATTGACAGATTTTTGTTAAGTGATGGATATTAAGTACAGATGGAATTAGCATACTGATCAGCCGTTATCTAATTGAATGGCGGAACAGGTCATGGAGACTGAATGGCCTCTTCCTGTTCCTATTGGGAACGACAAAGTTGATGATGGCTTGATTGGTTAACTTGCTGGAAGCAATGCTTTAAACTTAAAAGGGAGTTTAAAAGAATGACGTGGTCATTGAATTGTAGAAACTGCGGCATAAAAAGCAGGCTTCTGCCCCATGACAGGTATGACAGTGTTAAATCTTCAACTGGCGCTATTTGCTATAATACCAATTGTCTGCTTTTTCCCCGTATCCTTCTATATTCTTACTTTTTAAATATATGAAAACAGGATGTAACCAAGTTTCACACCTTCAATCTTTGAAGTTAGGACAAGTTTAGTTAATAATCCAGAAATAACATGAAGATCATACTTAGTTTTAACTGTAGATGCTTTTTTATTGAAGAGGGAATAATATATGTCTCTTGTGAAGCATCATTTGCTCTAATGGGAGAACTTGTTTTGCAAATTGGAATATTGAAATCTCCTATTTCCTTTCAAGCCAACAGTGCAATTGGCAGTCTGGGTTTTGAGATCGGTTTCCATTCTACACCAGAGAGCGGAGATACGCTTCTGCACAGTTTAAAGGGGACTGAGAAACCAATAAATGTAAAAATGTATGGTGAAAATTTGAACACAATAATTACAACTCAGTTAGGTCGATTTTGAGAGTCAAAATGAATAATAATGGCTCAATTAGCTTCCGACATGGTCTAAAAGATGCTCATGGGGATCTCTCAGAGTTGATGTCAAAGATAATGATAAAGACTAGACTTAAAGAGAACAGAACAGGGAAGGCCACCAGATAGATGTCCTTGAAAAGAAGCCTGTAATTTTTCAAACCATGCTGCAGACTGTTTAACAGATATTAGTCGATTTCCCGTGGTGTTGCACGCTATAAGTCAGAGACTCTAGTTGCAGTCTGTCAGTGTTGGCTCAGTGGATAAAACTTACAGTTTTCAGGCCAGAGGACACATAGGCTCAAGCCGCCCTTCAGAGATTTGAGCCTATAGTCTAGGCTGACGCTCCATTGCTGTGCTGGGGAGTGATGCACTACCAGAGGTGTCTTTCGGAAGAGTCCTTAAAATCTCTGCATGCCCTCTGAAGTGGTTGTAAAAGATCCCAGAGGATGGGTAGTTCTTCAAGTTAATAGTTATCCCTCAACCATTGTCACTGAGAAAGAGATATCACATCACTGTTTGTGGAAGCTTGCTGTGCACAAATTGGCTGTCATGTTTCCCACATTACAATGGGAGCTACAATTGGAAAGTAATTCATTGTGTGCGAAATGCTTTGAGATGTCCCGTAGTTGTGAAAGACTGTATATAAATGCAACTTCTTACTCTTACTTCTCTTTCACCTCAGTGGAGTGCTATTCCTCTTCATCTCTCCTCTACTGCTTCACTCTCAAGCATAGTTTCTCACTGAGAAAGTGAGATTAGTAACTTATCTCGATCATTCATTGAGAGAAATTGCTCTGGTCACTATAGAGTCAAAACACCATGGGCGACAGTGCTAAAAGGAGCACAGGTTCGAAAATCAGTGCTATCTGTAGCAGTTTCAACATGGCTTCTCGGTCATAGCATGGGATCACCCTTATCTTCTGTGACATCACAAATCAGAGTCACTGGTCAGGATTTTCCAGCCCTGTCATTGTGGGACCCACTGCAGGAGATGCGGTGGTCCAGCCTAAAGTCCGTTGACTTTCGTCGGGACCAGACAATCGCGGTGGTGGATGGGGCTGGAAAATCACGCCCACCGTTTCCCTTTTGTTGCCCTGCTTCGCCATTGCAGCCAAAATTGGAAACTGTGGGAATGAAATTAAACTAAATTAGGTGTGTCAGCCATTGCTCAATTGGCGGCACTCTTGCCTCTGAGTCTCCAGGTTCGAGTCCCACTGTAGGGCTTGTGTACAAAATATCAAGGCTGACACTTTAGTGAAGTGGGGAGGGAATGCTGCACTGTCGGAGGTGCCGAATTTTGGATGAGACATTAAACTGACACCCCATCGGCCTCCTTGGGTGGATGTAAAAGATTCCGTGGCACTATTTTGAAGAAGAGCAGGGGAGGTATCCTCGGTGTCCTAACCACTGTTTTCCCCTGAATCAACATTATGAAAACGGGTAATCTGGTCATTGTCACATTGCTGTTTGGAAAGAGTTTACTGTGTGCATTTTGGCTGCTGCATTTCCTACTTCATTGGCTGTAAAGTCTTTTGGGTTAGCTGGTGGTTTAGAAAAGCACTACATCAAATCTTTCTTTTTTATCAATGAAATGATCCTTAATGTAAGGATAGACATTTGTATTTTCAGCTGTTTCGAAAGTGATGCTAATGTTGAGCTGTGGTAAGAAGGGTACGATTGTAGAATCTTTATTATATACATTGTTTTTTTTTTCTCTTTTTCTTCACATTTCAGGTATTTCGTTTTATTTGGAGAAATTCGCCAATCCCATATTCGGCACGGAGTTGTGTTCAAGGGAAGTGCCAGTTGGAGGCATGTGGGCTACAACATTGTAACTGTAGTTCTCCGAACCGCACTCTTTCTAAGCGCTGCTCCCCACAGGGAGAACAGGATTAGTGAGTTTATCCCATCAATTTGCCTTAAAAATGGTAAAAATTGATGGATCTAGCTCCTGCTTCTCAACACTAAAGAAATATGCCTCTAGTTGCAACTCAGAAACCATCGTTCTGCTGAAAACAAAAATGAGTTAAGTTTGTGCATAACAGGCTATGGGGTATTGTTACATCGTACTACTTCTAATAGCCTTCAGTCATACCATCCAACCTTTCTGATTAGTCCATACTGACATTGCTGATCTTAAGGTATTTGGCAAAAAGGCCATGCGAGGAGATGAGGGCACTGAGAGCTGTTGTGATCTGCACTGCAATACCTGAAAGGGTGGTGGAAGCAGATTCAACGGTGACCTACAAAGGGAATTTGATAGATATTTGAAGGGGAAAAAATGGCAGGATTATAAGCACAGTAGAGGGAGAGAGACTAATTGGATAGCCTTTCAAAGGCAAAGGCACGATGGACTGAATGGTCTCCTCTGCTGTACGGCTCTATTCCATTGAGAAAGAAGAGCGGATTTTTCTTGTAACACGCTGAAAGGCTGATACATGTGTCAAAACACCGAGGGGAGTTTAAAAAGCTTGTGGCTGGTACATATGAGCTAGATATCTCTAAGTGACAGGATGATCACTATTGAAAAGCCCTGGGGCACTTGGATTTGTGATGGTGCTTGCAGCAGGTGCAGTGCATGACATGACATGTTGTGAAGTGCTCCGCTCCTGCCTGCTGCCGGCTGGTTGTGTCTCATCTCGGGTCTGCACCATTCAGTGTTTCCAGGGCTCCCCCATGGTGTGCTCAGTCAATCACACTAGACTCAGACGCAATCTGTTTGTTACAGAAAGAATAGTCCCCAAAGCGCCCTCAATGTTAAGCTGCCAAGTCCGATTTTCATTGAGCAGCTATCTTCCTCGGCTCCAACTTCCCCTTGCCCCATCTGGCCTGCAGGTGTTATGTCATGGCATCTGGTACTTCATTACACTGGGCATTTCTCCTGTGCCAGCCTGACAGTGGGTTTTGGCAGATTATTGGACTGTTTCCTTACTCACCATCCGCCCACATAAGCTTCCAGCTGAGTCGCTGGAGATATGAAGGGCAGGAATCCGAGTTGACTTCACTTCTTTCCCAGCTTCGAGGTGCCAGGTGTAGTTGCGGTTCATTTTCGGTAGCTAGCTACCTCAGCACAAAGAAGGCATTAAAGTCGACAGCTTCCTGCCCTGCTTAGCTCAGGACCAAAACTCATATGGGGCTGTGAATTCTGTGGAGTGGTAAACACAGTCAGATTGCCACTTTGTGCCTAGTTACTTACCCAGAAAACCTTTCCAGCACCAAACTTCTGACTCGGGCCTGGTGAGAAAGGCGCAGAGCAGCAAGTTCCTGGGGCCTTGTAGTCAAGGGCAGCTGAGTCGAAGGTACGGAAGACACCCCCATTTTTATGGCAGTAGCTGCCATAAAACAGGTAGGTTTAAAGGTCCAGCCACTTTGAGAAGCCAGAGAGAAGATAAATGAATAGGATTGGGGGAGGGGTAGGGTGGGTTCGTGGGGTGTTGGGGGGCTAAGGTGTGTTGGGTGGTCAGGAGGGTAGGTGGTCAGTGGGGGGACGGGTAGTCAGCAGGGGCAGTGGTCAGTAGGGGGAAGTCAGGTGGTCATGGTAGGGTGGTCAGTGGGGGGGTTTGGATGGCCAGTAGGGGTGGGGTTGAGTGGTCAGTGGGAGGCTTGGGTGAACAGTGGGGGGGAGTCAGGTGGTCAATGGGGGGGGTCACATGGTTATTGGGCGGTGGGGAGGATAATCGAGGGTTGGAATTGTAGTCGGGGGGCGGTTGGGAGGGTAGTTAGGTGTTTGGGGGCATAGCTGGGGGTGGAGAGGTTGGTCGGTGGGGTGGGAATGTAGTCAAGGGCTGGGGAGGGCAGTTGGTGGGGCAGGGCAGGGAGGGAGGTCGGGGGGTGTGGTGGGTAGTGGAGGGGGCCTGTGGGGGGTAAGGGGGTAGTGGATGGGGGGTGTGGGGTATTCAGGGGATCCTTTGTGGTGGCGGGGGGTTGGATTGCGGTTAGTACTATAGGGCAGAATTTTATGCCTAGCGGGTGGGCATGCGCCCGACCCGATTGGATGTAAAACCCCACATGTGAACAATCTTCAGGTCGGAGTTTTTGCGCGGGTGTCAGAGCTGCACCCGCCATCAATTAAAGTGCCATTTAAGGCCATTATAAAAGTAATTGTTCATGATTTTACATTCCCCGCACGATTTTGCACTCATCGTGTGGGCAAAACAGGCAGGTAGGCAGCCCACTTTTTGCATAACCTCACCCAAGGGCGGGAAAAAAAGGGTCAGCAGCATTGCGATTGTGATTAGGGAGGAGTTTAGGAGATAGTTTGCTGCTGGCTGCTTCTTTGAACTTGACAGCTTCATCTCTGTTCTGAGCTTCATTCTTAGCATTTCTAGGCTTCATTTCAGAAGTCATTAGTGTATCCAAGGCCCCCGGAGGGTTTTGACTGTATGGACACTTCCAAGTATCAAAGAGCCTTCAGTTACCCTGGTAATGGGGATTGTGGCCTCCGCTGGTGGCACCTCCTCTGAGGAGGAAGAGAGGGGCAGAAGGGAGAGGAGGCCAGGTGTCCCAATGCAGCTTCCAGGGTAGCGACCTGTGGGAGGAGAGGCGCAGGCACAAGGGGCACAGGGCCAGCAGGTAGTCCAAAGCCTAAGGGGCCGCAGAAGACGCCACTATCCTGCTGTCAGGGTTTACAGGCGGCGATGCAGCTTCCTCAATATGTCCGAGGTGCAATGCTGAAGGGGGCTCCGCCTCTCAAGGGAGACAGTGACCTCCATCTGTCATATGATCAGGCCTGAGATCAGCTCCGGCTGTGTGGGTGCACACCCCATGTCTGTATCTCTGAAGGTTACAGTGGCCCTCAACTTCTATGCCTCTGGCTCTTTCCAAGGGTCAGTGGGGGATCTGTGTGGAGTGTCCCAATCAGCTGTCCACAGTTGCGTCAAGCTGGTGACAGAAGCTCTGTTCAGGCGGGTAATGACATTTATTCATGTCCAAATAGATGAGGCCAGCCAGGCTGAGCGAGCCAGAGGCTTTGCAGTGATTGCTGGGTTGCCCCATGTCCAGGGTGCAATAGGCTGCACACATGTGGCCATCAAGGTACCAGCGGGTGAGCCCGGTGCCTTCGTCAACAGAAAGGGCTTCCACTCCATGAACGTGCAGATAGTGTGTGACCACAGGATGCAGATTCTGCAAGTCTGTGCAAGGTACCCAGGCAGCTCCCACGATGCCTACATCCTGAGACACTCCCAGGTGTGGAGGCTCTTCAGTGCTCAAGCCCGACTGGATGGATGGCTGCTGGGTGACAAGGAGTATCCATTGAAAAGGTGCCTTATGATGCCTCTCCACCTCCCAAGAACAGAGGCAAAGCAGCGTTATAATAGGGGTCATGCCTCCACAAGAGCGGTAACAGAGGGGACCATAGATCTTCTGAAGGTGCACTTCCGATGGCTGGACGGTTCAAGAGGAGCATTACAATACCCCACAGAGTGGGTGTCGCTGATAGTGTTTGCGTGCTGCGCTCTCCACAATCTGGCACTGGCAAGGGGAGACCCAATGGAGGAAGAGGATCTTGAGGCAGCTCCACAGGTCATAGAGAATGAATCTAGCAGTGAGTCAGAAGAGGAGCACGGTGAGAAGAACGCTGAGGGTGTGGAGGCAGACCTCCACAATCTCCAGGGAGTCAGGGGCACCAGGTACGCCTTGGTCCAACGCTCCTTCAGCTAGGCTACCAAAGATCTGCTTCCACCTCATGCCAGGGCTGCCACCTCTACCCCGGATGTCTGAAATGACCCTTTCACATGAACCCAAAGTCCACTCAGTGCCTGTGCAATGAAGTTTAGAGCCATTCACCTCCAGCATTAAATACTTGCGTGCCCTGCACCTACAAAACAAGTGAAGCATACTCAGGCCATTAAGACAATTACATTCCCCGCACGATTTTGCACTCATCGTGTGGGCAAAACAGGCAGGTAGGCAGCCCACTTTTTGCATAACGTCACCCAAGGGCGGGGAAAAAAGGGTCAGCAGCCTTATATATAATTTTGACACTCAAAACAAATGAACATTACCATTTATGTTGTTAATGCCCACACACAAGGCGTTGATGACCTTGGCGGTCGTCCTCTGTCCCATGGAGCCTTTGCTGGCCCCGCCAGGGAAGGAGTGGCCAGTGCCACGGCTGGCATCTCCCCAGACATTGCAGCCTCATCTGATGCCATAGTCACTGGCAGAGGGGCGGAGGAGCTGCTGCCATCATCCAGAGCACCCTGAGAGGAGCCCGCAGAGACGACAAGCAGCTCGTGTGCCAACGTGAGGTCATTCTGGACCTCCCTGCTCACCATTGATGGGTGGGCACCTAGCTGGGATGCTGGGTGCCCAATTCATCTCCCACACTGACACTGCCCACCTAAGGTCATTGCCTGTGTGAGGATTTGCAGGTCTGAGCACAACCCCACGAAGCCCTGATTCTGTCCCTGGAGTTGTCTCTCCATGAGGGTCGCCACTCTTTCAATGGAGGAGGCATTGCGCTCGGTGATGAGGATCAACTCAGTGCTCATGCTCCGCATGGACTCCTCAACAGCAGAGTCCATGGGCAGGATTTTTCAGTAGGCAACAGGGGGCGGGCCCGACACGCTGATGTGTAAAATGACACATGATGATGTCGGAGGTGTGTCCCGACCTCATCGCGCTGTGTTGCGATATTTTATTCAGCGGGCGTGCACTGGAGTCGGCTGTGCGCCTGCTGATATGTAAACGGCCTATTAAGGCCATTAAGAATGTAATTGAAGTAATTGTTAATGCTGCCCATCCAACCTTAAGCTAGGCGGGCAGGCGAAAAGGCCAAGCAGCCTTTACGTTTTTCAGGGAACCTCATCCACGAGGGGATGAGGTTTCCTAAAGCTTTTATTAAATAAATCAAAATTTTTTCGTAAATATCAAAATATTTCCCACCTCATGCGATACAGTAAGAGAATGGACTTTCTGTCCTTTCAGGAGGAGAGGAGCCATAACAACATCGAGAGTTTAAGGACAGGTGGAGGCTTCCCAAACCTCCTAATATTGACAAGGTTTGACATAGATGCTTTAGAGCTGGAGAGCCGCAACCCACCTCAGTCAGCCGGTTGTGGAGAAGCAGGGGTCTCTGATGAAGGTAAGAGGGCAGTGCACAGAGAGTGAGAGAGTCAGATTGTGCAAACATTCTAATGTAGTCTCATCATTGATGGGGAGCCTCAAAACTGGAGCCCCCATTGATCATTGAAAGACAATGGCACCATGATGCAGGTCTCCATTGTCTCCCCAGAGCGCCTGCACAAGCGCAAAAGAGCGCTGGCCCCGACTCTCCCTCCTCCTCCCGCCCACACAGGTAGCGCTGAGCGCTATGGCTCGCGTATTATGCTGGGCAGGCCTTAATTGGCCCGCCCGTGTAAAATGGAGGTGCGGAGCCGATCGTTGGTGATGATCGGCTCGACTGCCCCTGCCCACTCCCGCCGAGCCTGCCCTCCACCTGTAAAATTCAGGCCTGTGGCACGCATGCCCTCATGGATTCTCCTGCACATACCTCTGGACATCCAGCATCTGCTGCCTAATGGACGACTCCAGAGGCTCATCATCTGCCTTCGACTCAGCATTGTCCTGGTCTCCAGCAGTCTTCTGTGTGAAGTGCCCTCACTGCTGTGCACCAACATACCAGCCGACGATCTAACGAGGTGCTGATATCTGCGCTTGTGTTTGATTCAGAGAGAGAGTGTGACGCAGGTGCATCTGAATCCCACTGGTCCTCTGGTGTCAAGGGTGGTTCTTCAGAGTCCTGCATACGTGTCTGTGCTGGCGAAGCTAAGGGGGGGAACAATGACATGTCATTAGTTTAAGCCATCATACGGTCACTGTGCATGCCAGATGCCCTGGTGAGACAATTGAGATCTGCATCACGGTGCCCTCGTCTTTCAATGATTTGAGGTTTGAGGCTCCTATTAACGATGAGACTACACAAGAATGTTTACACAATCTGACACTCTCACTCTCTGTGCACTGCCCTCTTACCTTCATCAGAGACCCCTGCCTCTCCACGACTGGCTGACTGAGGTGGGTTGCGGCTCTCCAGCTCCAAGGCATCCATTTCAAACCTTGTCAATATTAGGAGGTTTGGGAAGCCTCCGTGTGTTCTTGACCTCTCGATGTTGTTATGGCTGCTCTCCTCCTGAAAGGACAGAGGAGCATTGATTAGTCCACTCTCTACCTGCAGCGCCAGTGCAGCCTGGCCAACCCCAGCTGAGGAGCAGCACACAGGGCACACCCGAGTCGTGGCCCTCGAGCCGCAAGGCACTCAGTCCGAGCAGCCAGGGCTCACTCCCTTGGCCAAATCCAGCATCATTGACAGTTGGCACTCAGACTCTAACACCCCTGAGCTCCACGGGGGGAGGCCAGCCTTTAACATTTCACCACACTGATCCATGCCAACGCGGTACTCACCCTCGCCGAGCGCAGCAGGTCGTTGAACCTTTTATGGCGCTGCACCCATGCGCGCCTCACGACGTTGTGGCCCCTGGCCTCGGCTGCCGCCTCCTCCCACCCCTGGGAACGAGGGTGTCCCGCTTGACACCCACCTCCTCTATGAGGACTGCAAGGCACCCGTCCAAAAAACCCGGGGTGAGGGGGGGTCTGCCCTCCCATCTCACGTCTTTGGCCCTTGCTCCAGTCTCCAGGTCGCAGAAAGATTCTCCCCTGGAAGCCTCTGGAGAGCTGCCTCTGCCGGGTTTAAAGCGCCCGGTTGGGTCGCCATTGGACCCAGCGCCCTCCCGGCCCTTCCCGGCCATTGGGAAGATATGGCCTTAATTGGCCAGCCATCATGGAGTCGCGGATGTGGGCCGATCATGGTTGGTGGCCTGTTTCCCGGCCAATCACCAGCGCCTGAACAAGGGGAACTTTCAGACCATAGTTACCCAGGAGTTACAAGTGGTTTTATTTCCGACTTTTTCTGGGTAGCTATTGCTGTAGGGCAGTTGGAACCATCCAAAGCTTCCGGCTTATATCGGAGTTTCGGGTGCTTCCCATTGCAGGGCAATTTCCCACGGAAGTTTGAACTTCCTGGGCAATTCTTATGTGGGACTTCTGGGGTGGGAGGGTGGCGTGTGGGGTTCCCCAGTGCATCTTTGGGGTACCCCCCCCCACCCCCTCCCCACAGTTACGACACCCTGGAGATCGGAAGTACGACGTTTTACCCGTCGGCCGTGATGGTGGGTTTTCAAGTTGTATCGTCCCAAACTCATTAATTATATATTCCCGGGAAACACGCTGTTTCCATGGCGGGCGGGCTCTCATTCGCCTGCTACGCCATCACCTCACCGCTTCATCACGCCAGGCACCACATTTAAAGTACAGCCGCGCTCAGTCCTTCCAGCCCAGGGCTGCAGCAAAGAAGACATGGCCCCAAAGGGCAAGAAGACTGCAGTCCTCGATCACCCTTTGGAAGCCACGGAGGCCTACTATGCCTCTACCCCCACTGTGGCTTCATTGGCGATGGCAGTGGTGATCAGTGCCAATGCTGCACAGAAGAGGTTGGCCATCCAATGTCGATAGAGAATGAATAATCTCATCCGCGCAGCCAGAGTAAGGCAACCATCTCATCACTCTAAACTCACACACTCAAGCCTATCACACATTCACTGGCATCTCACTCACTGCCAGCTCAAGGGACATCACCACCCATTCTCACATACCCTCACATGTCCATTTGACCTCATCTCCTCTGGAGGCTGCCTCCTCAGCCCTCACCATCTTGAGGCCACTTGCACAGATCCACATGTGCCCCACACACACCCTGGGATACCCTCCTTCCCAAGCACAGCCATTGTCCTGCAGCCTTTTCCCTTGCCTGAAGCCACTTTTCCCCCTTTCCCCAAGCAAGACCTCACCCTGCAGCCATTGAAAAGCCACCTAGATATGGCTGATTTGATCAGTCGAGACCTACCCATGAGCCTCCCTAAAAGTGAAGTGGTGCTGTCTGTGAAGCCTGGCACTGATGACTGCGAGTACTGCCCAAAGCAAGGTCGGCAAACAAACCTTGAAGTCCCGAGTGAAGTGCAGCCCGCCAGGTGCATGTCGCTTATGTGCTGTTGTGAAACACGCTGGTGTGCTTTCCCACCGACATGGGCAGACAATCAAGCCGGTGGGGGGGATTATTCCGGCGGGCTGGCCTAATAATGATATGCTGATGTATTACAATGAGGTTCCTGACGTCCGATGGCGGAGAATGTGGCCCGCCATCGACAGGCTGTACGGACGATTGCGAACTGGTTGCACACCGTCATATTGTCCGCTCACGCCACTGAACACGCCTGCCGCTGGTAGTCTTGGAGAATCCCGGCCCATATGTCACTGCATCTTAGACAGAAATACACAACAGGTCACATAACGTGACACCACTTCTGCTGACCAGAAGAGAGATGATGGGGTAACTTCCCTCATCATTCATGTCTCTGACTGCACTGCTGTATGTGACTAGGATTAATGTTACGTAATTTGTGTTATGTAACTATCCTCCACTGACTGCATTTGTTAGAGGAATAACCCTGCTTTAATTGGGGGTCTTTGCCATAGTTTCAGTCATGTGCTCTGTTTGCTGTAGTTCATAGAGACTACTTTACTAGAATAAAAGCAAAATACTGCGGATGCTGGAAATCTAGAACAAAAACAAAAACACCTGGAAAAACTCATATATTTCATCTCATTTCTATATGTCTCAGTTCTGATGAAGGGTCATTCGGACTCGAAATGTCAACTGCATCCCTCTCCGCAGATGCTGTCAGACCTGCTGAGTTTTACCAAGTATTTTTGTTTTTGTTCTACTTTACTAGACTCTGTTTGCTGAGTAAATATACAGGGTGCAAATCTGGACTCGATCCTGCCCATTCTTTGGCTGCTATGGGTTGCTGTTCGGGGACAAAGATAGCATCTGATGTATGCATGCATGCTTCTGCTATACATCATACCAGAAGCCATGTTGGTGCGTATGTTAGCATGTATGCAGCTAATGTCTGCCAGAATGATGCTGAGCAGGCAGATCAATCAGCAGACAATGCTGATAGGTACTAACATGGCCATTTTGAGCTCAACTCTCCAGCTCACTCTCTTAACCTCACATGCTACCAGGTCAGTTGCTGGTTGATTTCTTCTGGTTGCTGCTATGACTGCACAAATGTTGCCGCTTTTCGTAGTTGTTTCAAGTTACAAAACTCTCCAGAAAGTGGTGTGGCTTGTGCTGAAGGACTTTGCCCTGACTTGAAGGAGTTTGTGCCAATTGATTTCTCCCAGAGTGCAGTAGTATGCATCCCTGTTGAACACAAAAGGACTTGGAGAATGAATAGATGTTACGCAGAGCAGGACAAACTACTAGAAGAGGAAGGAGGAGGAAGGGAAGAAAGGCCTTCAGCAGAAGACCATATCTACTCAGGTGTTCGGAAACAATTCTCCTCTCTGAACCTTAGTGATGAACAATATGTGAAATGTCAGTGCTTTACTAAGGAGGTTCTCGCTGAAATCTGCCACCTGCTACAACCATAGTACACCTCCCCTTTAAGAGGTGCAGGATAGTTTAAGCAGTGCAGGCTAGTCTTAATTGGTCCTAGATTTTAGGGTCAGCTAATATGTATGGTCAATGAACAGCGATATTAACACTGCTGTCCAATTTAGCAGCCTTTTTTTGCTCAGGTGCACAGATGTATTTAAATAGACACTGTTTGTTGCTTTCTAAGTAAATAAACTGCTTTGTTGTAGTGCATAGACTCTGTTTAAATAGATTATGTTCTTTGCAGAAAAATAGACTTTGCTGTTTACATCAAAGTTGTCTTTTGCAAAAGTACTTGTTCTCAATCCTGCCATAAGTCCCATCCCCACTCCAACTCATTGGCTGACGCGATTGTGTCAATACATACTGAGCGTACAATATGTTGATTTGATCACCATGGCTGTGAATTTTCATCAGGTTCTCCTGATCTCCTACTATGGCCGGGATTTTCTACTCACGTTCGCAGCAGGCGTCATGGTGGGCGGGAGCAGAGAATATTGCGAGAAGGCAAAAAAATCAGTTTTACACATCGTAAAACCAGTTTGTGATTGTGTGCTGCAGCCTTCAATGCCAGGCTGCGTTTCCCACCGCGGCACATCAGGAACATAATTTCAATATATTTGTATCACGATAAATTCGCTGGAATCATACTCCCCACATTGGATGATCAGGGCACATCAGCATACAATTAGCACAATGTGTTTCACAGTGGTATATAAGTGACCTGCACCTGGCTCGTGACTTCGAGGTTCATTCATCTACCTTGCACCGTGCAGGGCTCGTGGTCATCAGCGCCAGGCTTTGCAGGCAGCACCACGTTCAGGGGGGGGAGTATCAGAGGCAAGTCTCTATCTGCCAGACTAGTGGTAAGGCGGGGGTGTCTTTTAATGGGCTGCAGGGCTAGGGCTGCACTGGGGAGTACGAGTGGGGAAGGTTGCACTCAGACACATGACAGCGGGGAGGGCGCATAGTGTTAGCGTCCTCAGTTCCAGGACAGGGAGAGAGCATGTTACCGATTGACATAAACCACTTGGGGCCAGAATGGGAGGAGCACTGAGTGAAGGGCAATAAATGCTGGCCCAGCCAGTGAAGCCCACATCCCATGAATGAATAAAAAAAAAAGAAGCGCTTCAGTTTTTTGTTGAGCTTGCTAACACGGTCCTTGTCCCTGTGCAAGGAGGAGTGGGGGGGGAGGGGTGGGGGGTGTCAGTCCAATCTCAGTTGTGCCCAAAATGTTGTGTGCAGGGCGTTTTTGTAACATCATGTGCCTCAGTCTGTGGGGTTTCTGGCATCATACTGGGCAACAGATGGCACACTTAGTGCAGCCTACAGATGGGGAAAAGGCATTGTGCGGGTATCCTAGGGTGTGTTGGGGAGGTATATATTTAACTGTGCAAGTGGCCTCCAGATGAGGAAGGGTGAGGTCCACAGGGGGGCATAGGTACATCCATCTCAAAATGTTCAGGGGCTAACAAATGGATATCCACCACAATCACGATGGGATCAAGGAATACAGGAGGAATTGAGATATCTTGGAGGGTGGGAAACCTGAAAAATTAAGCTCCACCGGGATGATGGGACGGGTTTCCATACTGATACAGAACTGGTCCAAGCGAGTCTGGCAGCGAGAGCTCAGCACCACCATCTTCCAAACTCTAGCAATGCCTCAGGGCAATGCCTTGACATATCAGGGTAAAGCTGCCTGGTTTAAATTTTAAACAATGCTTGGCAGCTAACAGTCAGTCACCATCAGTGGTGCATTTTCCATGGGAATGCTATTTGCCAACCAATCAGCACTCTCTTCACATGCAGTATAAATTGTTGTTGTCCTCTTATATTGGTATGCTTGCGAGATGTCCTGATGAGACAAAAAGCTTAGACATGTCTCTTTTTTCAGCAACACTCAAGTTCTGTAGTACCAAACTTGGAATTATGGTTTACTTTATGCCGATTGTTCCTGCAGCCCAATGCTACTCACCATTTACAGTTTGAAGATGATGTATTTGCACAGTAAATAAGAATTCAACTTGCCATGGAAACCTAAGTCTTGTCGAGGCTTGTGCAGTTAAGTGTGAAGTGATAGATTTTGTTAGGAAGAATGAGAAGAGACACCCAGAAATAAAGGGTACGATTCTAAAAGAGGGTATAGGAGCAGAGGGACCTTGGGTTGTTGGGGGGAGCTACATGTGCACAAATTATTGAAGATGGCAGGGTAGGTTGAGACAGTAGTTAATAAGGGATACAGGAACCTGGGCTTTATAAATAGAGGTATAAGGTAAAAAAAAGCAGGGAGGTTACGCTGGACATTCATAAAACACTGGTTCGACCTCAACTGGAATGTTGTCTCCAATTTTAGGCATCACATTTCAGGAAGGATGTGAAGGTATTAGAGGATGGTACAGAAAAGATTGCTGAGAGTTGTTCTGGGGATGAGGGACTTTAGTTGCATGGATAAATTGGAAAAGCTGAGGATGTTCTACTCAGAGAATAGAAGGTTGAGGGGAGATTTGTTCAAAATTGTGAAGGGGTGTGGACAGAGGAGAAAGATGAAACTGCCTCAATTGCCGGCAGGGTCGAGGACCTGAGGGCACCGATTTAAGGTGATTAGCAAAAGAGCTAAAGGAGACATGAGGAAAAGCTTTTTTATGCAGCGAGTGGTTAGGATTTGTCATGCCCTGCCTGAGAGTGTGGTGGAGATAGATTCAAGTGTGGCTTTCAAAAGAGAAAGAAAAAAATGCAGGGCCACAGAGTAAGAGTGGTGCTGCGGGACTAGGTGATCTGTTCATGTAGACAGGTAACACAGATACAAAGGGATGAATGTCCTCCTCCTGAGCTACATCCATTCAATGATTCCATGATTCTTTTTAGAAGTATCCTAGCAATAATGTGACGTGTTAATTACTGGCGATAAACCCCTCTTGTGTTGAAAATTAACTATTGTGACTGTGGAGTCTCATTCATTTAAGGATTAATTGTTTATGGAGATGTGAAAAAACGTGACAATTTTTTCTTTTGCTTTCCCTTTTGGTCTCTTTGCTCGCTCTGCTTAATCCAATCTTTTTTTCCCCTCTCTTTATTTCTTGTGTCAGTAATTCGCAATCTTTTAATCTAATCGTGAAGGAGATAGGTTTTTTTCATTCAAGGGATGTGGGCATGGCTAACAATGCAAGCATCTTTTGCCCATCCCTAACTACCTTTGAGAAGATGGTGGTGAGTATAATTAAATGAAGAGGACTATGGGGAAAGGACATCTTGAAGCCGCTGCAGTCCATGTGGTGCCGCTGTTAGGGAGGGAGTTCCAGGATTTTGACCCAGTGACAGTGAAGGAACAGCGATATATATCCAAGTCAGGATGGTGTGACTTGGAGAAGAGCTTGTAGTTGGCAATGTTTCCGTACATCTGCTATCCTTGTCCTTATAGATCAGTGATGGGCAACCTAGGCTAGTGAGTGGCCCACAGGAGTGGCCCTCCTTAATCTCTGTGAGCCACAAGGCTGAAATCGGGCATGTACACTAACTATGACCCCATGAGTAAGAAGATCGAACCTGTAGGAGCACTTTGATTGGACAGAGAGGGAACGCACGGCTCTCACAGTCAATGTTGTGTGCAACCAGCACGCATCTCACTTCATGTGCCCTTGCTTTGTGTACATATCACTTTAGTAATAACAGCTGAGAAAACTACGCAGATGGAAACCAGCAGAATCAGGCAGCCACGCGCATGGGCAATGGTCAACAAAATGCCTCACGGGCTACACTCCGATCCCTGATGGTCTGCATGCGGCCCATGGGCTGGAGGTTGATCACCCCTGTTCTAGATGGTAAAGATTTCAGGTTTGTGAGGTGCTGTCGAATGAACCTTGGCGGGCTTGCAATGAATCTTGTACATGGTACAAACTGGAGACACATTGCGCCCATGATGAAGGGAGTGAATATTTAAAGGGGGGGATGGCCAATTAAACTTTATTTTGGATGGTGTTGAGTTTCTCGTGTGTTGTTGGAGCTGCACGACTCCGGGCCAGTGGAGAGTGTTCCATCACACCCTTGACTTGTGCCTTGTAGAAGGGGGACAGGCTTTGGGGAGTCAGGAGGAATTGCACGCCACCGAATTCCCAGCCTCTGATCCGCTCTTGTAGCCACAGTCTGTATGTGGCTGATCAAGTTAAGTTTCTGGCCAATAGTATGTTGATACTCTTTCGAGTTATCAACAGTCACAGATTGCAACTCTTTTCGAGTACAATCACAGTTCTTGGTTTCCGGGAGTGGGACATGAACCCACAACCCTCTGATTCAAAGGTGAGGGTGCTATGAACTGAGTGATGGTAATGCCGTTGAATGTCAAGTGGAGGTGATTAGGTTGTCTCTTGCTAGATGTTTGCTCAGGTGTTTGACTTTTCATTCATGTTTCCAGGCCCAGGTTCCCTCACTGCCCTGTTATCAACTCACAATTGCCCAGCAAAGAAAAATGCAAGAAGTGAAACGTGCAAAGGCAAGTCTGACAAATGTTAGATGCATTACCACAGCAAATTAAGGCCCATTTATTGTTTTTCAGCGCCTTGGCATTCAGCTTTGGTGCTCTATCAATTCTTCTGCTGCCTGACCGTGATGGACAACTGGGCTACTCCTACCAAGCCCTGATTTCTGCCTCCTGGGAGATTCTGCATGGGGCCCGCTTTCACTCCAATTGTTTCTCCATCAATAATAATTTAATTTTTTCACTGTCCATTTAATTTTCAACTTTTTAATGCATCAATGTTCATTGAATAAATTGAAATAAATATACATATTTTCAATTATCCGTTCTTAAATATGCATCGAATTTTGCATCACAATTAATCTTTAAAGTGACAATTTTACTGTATTGCTGAGTTAAATTACAAGATTGATCATTTCTCGACTTCCCGGGCAACATTTCATAAATCATCATTTCCAAATTTTTCTCAACGAACACAGTTAATTATTAGTTTAATATTTTACCGAGTTAGGTTCAGTAAATCATCATGTCAATTTTGATATTTCTTCATCACTGCAGATCATATTTTTCATTATTTATATCATTTTGGAACATTTCTAATTATGGCTAGAGTGACACTTGGGAATGTAAGGCAACACAGGAGTATTATGTGCGAACATTGCCAGAGAGTGTATATGTGCATGTGAGAGTCTTTCTGTATTTAATGTGGCTTCAATTTTCAAAGGAAAAGCACCAATTGACTTTTGAAGTCAACTAATTATCTCCACTTGCTTTTTGTTGACGGTTAGAAAAGGTTGATTGCTCACATCCACGAGAAAGCGGGTCCAATTTCTAATACCAACATGATAAAGAGCCAGAGAGGATAACAAAAATAGATAGAGAGAGAGAGAGAGAGATAGACACTTCAGCATTTTCTTTACTCTATCTAATTTGATTCCTTTTGAAAAAAAATCATGCTGAATGTCGAAAGCGAACAAAACCTCTTTGAGGCAAATTAAAGTTTCAGTTAGGAATAAGAGGTGAGGATGAAATTGAGGTCTTGAATCATAGAATGGTTACAGTGCTGAGGTAGTGTGCCAACTCAGTTAGTCCCACTCCCCTGTCTTTTACCCATAGCCCTTTAATATTTTTCTCTTCAGATAATTATCCAATTCCCTTTTGAAAACCATGATTGAATCTGCCTCCGTCGCATTCTCAGGCTGTGCATTCCAGCTCCTAACCACTCGCTGCATAAAAAAAAACAAATCCCCACGCCACCTCTGGCTCTTCTGTCAATCACCTTAACTTGGTTGAAGGTGAGGAAACTTTGGTTTCTGGCCACAGGTTGTTGGCTTGGCTTGGGGTGGCTGGGGGATGCTGGAATACAGGGTGATAGACAAAGGGTTATGGCTGAGGTGGGTGACAGCAGAGCAAGGAGTCGGGGGAAATCGCATGGACTGACTGGGCCATTCAAAGAGGAAGAGGTGGAAGCACAGGGAGGAGTGAGAGGATGGTCAAAAGCGGAATGGGTTAGTGGAAAGGTGATGAGATAAGCAATCGGTCCTTCATCTTATTATCATAATTCTAACAAGGCGTGCGTGCCGATTGGGCAACATAATGCGTATTCAAACGTGGCCATCTTGGATAGCAGGCTGGTGAATCCTGGAGAGGGATAGAGGGGTTTGGTGGGTGTGTATCAGTGTGGGAGGGTGGTATCTGGTGTGTGGAGCAATCAGGAGGGGTCACAAGCAATGCCACTCTTCCTGACTCCACATTATGATATGATAAAAAAAAACGTCCCCTGGACCTCCGGCATCCCCTTTAAAAAGTGCTTGTTAGGCCACGAGAGAGTCTGAAAATGCATGCTGAGCTTGCAGCAAGGCAAGCTCCAATGACCAATGCAAGGTTTTGCGACAAGAGCCGGAATTTTCCGGCCCTACCCGCCAGCGGGATCTTCCGGTCCCGCTGAAGTCAATGGGCTTCTGAATGGCTCGCTGAATTTTCTGGCCCTGTCCCCACTTTGATGGGGCCGGAAAATTTTGCCCAAGGTTCCAGGAATAGGCACAAGAGGCTCATTTCATTACTGAAAAGAAGCTTGTGCTCCTTTCAGGCAGCTGCCTTTGCCGCCTAAAAAATGGATCCTGCTGAATTTAGCTATGGCCAAGGCACTCACGCAATTTGGGCATGGGCCTAGCCATTAGGTGAACGAGTATAATTACATAATTGTTAACCTCTGATGCTTTTCCTGTCCTCAAAACCGTACTCCTTGTTATCACAGTTCTGTTGTACATTTGTGTCAATGTTTGGTGTCTTAAATTCCTAGGTCAGCGTTTGTAATGAGAAATGCCGATGTAAACTTGTCGCACTGGCAATCCACCCTGTTCAATGATGGCGTAGCAGTGTTTCTGCATCGCGTTTCTCAAATTTCTCAGCATATGCCAGAACATAGGAACAGGAGTGGGTCATTCAGCCTGACGGCTCTGTTCCATGATTCAGTTTGATCATGGCTCATCTTCATTTTAATTCCCACATTGGTTCCATAGTGCTTAACATCCTAGCCCAACAAAAAAACTATTAATCTCACTTTCGACATTTTCAGTTTGACCCCAAGCTTCAACAACATTTTGTGGAGAGAGAGAGCTCCAGCTTTCTGCTAATCCTTCCTGTGAAGAAGAGCTTCCTGACATCACACTTACAGGGCCTGGCTCTAATATAATGGTTATGCCCCCTTGTTCTAATATCCCCAGTGTGTTTCCCATATTCTGATCAATAAATATATGCATTCTATACTTTTTTGTATCTTATAGTTCCTCCTCTTCCCTTTGTTAGTCTTACATAATATTTACAGCATAGAAACAGGCCATTTGGTGTCAATGGGCCACACAAACCTCCTCCCACACTTCTTTATCTAATCCCACCAACATCTAAGTTAACATCGCTTTTTTTCCCCCCCTTTATCTCAGTCTTTTTCTTGCTTATAAATTGTCAACTTGAATCTGCTACACAACTCTCTTTATTCCTAGAGGAAACAAAACCCTCAGGGAATTCCCTCTCTGACCTTTGCAGGCAGCTCACCACCACTTCTTGAGCGCAATTAGTGGTGGGCAATAAATGCTGGCCTAGCCAGCGACGCCCACACCCCATGAATGAATAAAAAAAAAACCAAGCCAGTTAAATGAGATCGCTACCTTGTCAATCCTTACAAAGAGTGTACAGCACAGAGACAGCCCATTCAGCCCATCAGTTCAATGCTGGCGTTTGCGTTCCACATAAGCCTCCTCACACTTTGCTTCCTCAAGTATAACTTTCCTTTTTCCCTCATGTGCTTCTCAAGATTTTCCTTAAATGCGTCCATCTTGCCTCAACTACTCTTTGTGTTAGCGAGTCCCACTTTCTGGGTAAAGATGTTTCTCCTGCATTCCTGACTGGATTAATTGATGACTAGATTATATCTATGGTCCCTTGTTCAGTCTGCTCCACAAGTGGAACCGTCATCTCTAACGTCAACTGCATCAAACCCTTTCATAATAGTCTTAAAGAGCTCTATCTGCTCAGCCTTAGCTTCCTTTCTCTCTAGAGGAAAGAGCCCCAGCCTGTTCAATCTTCCTTGCTAGTTATAATCACTGTCATTTCTGAAAATCTTTTTATTTCCCCTTTTTCAATGCCTCAACATCAATGTTACTTCTAAGCTACACAGCCTTGCAGCATCATGAAAGTTTCTACACAGGCTGAGCACAAGTCTGTCGCTTTGTTACCACGTGTGCATGGCTGCGCTAAAAAAAGTAAAATAAAAGGCCCGCACACTTAAATGATTAGGTTGCAAAATGCGAAAAAAAATTTAGGGAATTCTGCTGTACACCCTTTTTCTAATATGGAAACCAGAGCTGTGCACAGTACTCCGAGCGTGGTCTCATCAAGGTTCTGTACAAGTTTATCATAACTTTGCTGCTTTTCAATTTTATCCCTCTGGAAATGAATCTATTACTGGAGATGTCTTCCACTCATGGTAGCAATCTAAATGTGTGCAGTGAAGCTACACCTACCACCCACACTGTCAACTAGCTCCGCAGGTGAATGACACTCGCCAGAGAAAAATAAATTACAAAGAATAATGCTATGGGTAATTCAGCTGTGCTTTAGAATAAAAAAAAGTGTATAGCCTAAATAATTTAATGGTAATATTTTATTAAGCATGTTATGTCTTTTTATGTGCCAGATACATAATATATATCCAATTATACTTTGTTTGAAGGAAGTGTACAAATTGATCAATTGTTCTGTTGTGTCATAGAAATGATAAAAAGCAGTGATTCAAGTGAACAATGGATGGTTGTACCAAATGTGATAGAGATTGTAATAATTCCAAAAGCATAATTTCCCGTTGTGTGAATATAGCCGTAATAACTTGGAGAAATCTGAAATGATATATTTTATTGGTTGCTCTATCTTCTCTATTGGCCTCATCTTATGGCATGAATCAATGAGATACTTTTAAGAGTTTGAATGTGGCCCAGAGCTGGAAGACTGTGCGACAGTGAAACAGGCATGTTAATTTCTGCATCTGATATCTCAATGCACGCATCCTGCCGTAATCAGCCAGCATTTATTGCCTATCCCTAATTGCCCTTGATAAGGTGGTGGTGAGCTGCTGCAGTCTGTGGCAGACCTATGGTACTATTAGAAAAGAAATTCCAAGAATGGTGATGTATTTCCAAGTAAGGATGGTGTGTAATTAGGACGGTGATCCTGGAGGTGATTCATGTGAACTTGTTGCCTTTGCCCTCCCAAGTGGTAGGAGTTGTGGGTTTAGGAGGTGCTGAAGAAGGAGCTTTGGTGAGTTGCTGTCAGTGCATCTTTGTAGATGTTATATACTTTAGCCACATTTCACTGGTGACGGATGGAGTGACTGTTCAAGGTGGCGGATGGGATCAAGTGGATTTCTTTGTCCAAGATGATGCCAAGGACTTTGTGTGTTGTCAGAGCTGCTGGCAATTTTCCATCACGCCCCCCCACCCCTCCTCCCGGTACCATGACCTAAGAGGGTGTTGGCGACCATAGACTTCCACTGGATTGGTCCCAATTATGCCTGGCAAAGTAGTGCAGTGGTTTTCCAATGCCTTCTGCAGTATGGCTGACCAGGAAACTTTCCTGCTCTTTACTGCCTGCCATCAAGTATATTGGAAGGATTTAAAGGCTGATAATCAACCTATTTTGTCACATTATGAATGCACCTTCCATAGACATCAAGTCCTGAAGTGGGACTTGAACTCAGATTTTCTGGCCCACAGGTAGGGATGCTATCATTGCACCACAAGACTTCCCATTCCCTCACACTCGTTTCCTTTGATGCAGATCAATGGCCTGAATTTTTGCACTGTCCTCCGGTGACTCTGCTCCTTCCTGTTATAAGGTACCTTGTCCTAAAAGCACAAAGTGTTCTTAAAATGTTGGAAACCTCAAGAGCATGTATAGTGGCACTAAACTGCTTGTCCCCCTGTCTAACATTTATTGAAAAAATTAACATGCTCACTTTTATTTGATGGATTTTGGATGTGAAGGCAATGGGAAATTACAACTGAAATGTGGATCTTGTTGGATTATGGCTATGGATGGTAAGCTTTTAATGAACTGTAAGGTTATCTGAATGCTTAGTATGGGCAGCAGTAAATGAGTAACACTTTCTGCCAAATATCCTTGGAGCATGTACCTGCTGCAAGGAACTATTTTGCGACTGTGCATTGGCAACCGCGCTCAATTTTCCCTTTCGTCTCACGTTTGTGTTCAATTCCTCTGGCTGCTGGCAGCAGCACTAACTCTATCAATGACCTCCTGCCAGATCCTCTGAACTGTTGTCACTGAGGAAGGTGCCCTGGAGTGTTGAACAAGACAGCCCTCTCCCCATTAACTTCATGCAGCAGCAGTATCTCCACCACTGTGTCAGTGAGTTCCACATGCATCGCTCTAAATGGCTGGTGCAGCTAGTTAAATAAAGGTGCCAGTCTTATGATAGTCCTCTCTGTGGGCTGCAAGCTCTTGTCAACATGCCTGGGCCTGCAGCATGGGAAGCCTGCCCAGCACCCTTAATTGGATGGTGAACACAGAGGCGGTCAAATAGGAGGAGCCCCATGCGGGTGGGGGGAATCTTACGGAGGTCAGGGGGTGATGGGGAATACCATGGGGTGGTGGCTAATGGCAGGGGGGAGGTGGTGGAGTAAGTCCCCTGTGGGTGGTAGGATTCCAGTGGCGGGGGTCGGGAGTGGGGGTTGGTCTGGTCTGTACAATAGTTAGAAGAGGTTTTAATTCTTCTAATGTTTTCTGGGTAACTATTGGTGTAACACAGTTGGAACCATGCAAAGTTTGGATTTAAATCGCATTTTTGGGTGGTTCCCAGTGCAGGGAAATTGCCCAAAGGAGGTTTGCGATTCTGGGCAATGGCCATGCAAACCCTTACCTGGGAACTTCCGAAGGGGATTCCCCAGCGCATCTTTGGGGTAAGCCCTCAAAAACAACGCTGGAGAGCTTGGAAGTTATGGCCCATTATCTTTTGTGTAAAGGTCTGATTTTTCAAATCACTCCTGAACATCTTGGGCAGAATTTTTCACTGAGCGGGCGGGTGTGTGCCCGACCTGCTCAAGCGTAAAATATTGCGTGATGACATCGGGCGAGCGTCCCGATGTCATCGTCACTCGAGCGATATTTCATCGGCGGGCGTGCGCAGAAGTCGAAGCCGCGCCCGCCATCAATTAGGAGGCCCTTAAGGCCATTAAAAAGGCAATTGTTCGCGATTTTACATTGCCCGCCCGATTTTGCGCTCGTTGAACGGGCGAAACAGGCAGTGAAGGAGCCAACAATTTGCTAAACCTCATCCAAGGGCAGGATCAAAAGGGTCAGCAGCAATGCAAGTGTGAGTCGTGAAGAATTTGGGAGATAGTTTGCTGCTGGTTGCTTATTGGTACTTGGCAGCTTCACCTCTGTTCAGGGCTTCATTCTTAGCATTTCCAAGCTTCATTTCAGGACTTATTGGTGTCTCCGAGGCCCCTGGGGGATTTTGACCGTGTGGACCCTTCCAGGTATCAGACAGCCTTCTGTTACCCTGGTAATGGGGATTGTGCTCTCCACTAGAGGCACCTCCTCTGAGGAGGAAGAGAGGGGCAGAAGGGAGAGGAGGCCAGGTGTCCCAATGCAGCTTCCAGGGGAGGGACCTGTGGGAGGAGAGGCTCAGGCACAAGGGGCACAGGGCCAGCAGGTAGTCCAAGGTGGAAGGGGCTGCAAAAGACATCACTATCCTGCTGCCAGGGTTTACAGGCAGCAATGCAGCTACCTCAATATGTCTGAGATGCAATGCCGAAGGAGGCTGCACCTCTCCAGGGAGACAGTGACCTTCATTTATCAGATGATTGGGCCTGAGATCAGCTCCGACTACGTGGGTAGTTTGCCCATGTCAGTGGCTCTGAAGGTCACAGTGGCCCTCAACTTCTATGCCTCTGGCTCTTTCCAAGGGTCAGTGAATGGTTTTTGTGTAGTGTCCCAATCAGCTGTCCACAGTTGCATCAAGCTGGTGACAGAAGCTCTGTTCAGGCGGGTAATGACATTTATTCTTTACCATATGGACGAGGCCAGCCAGGCTGAGCGAGCCAGAGGCTTTGCAGTGATTGCTCGGTCCCCCTGTATCCAGGGTGCCGTCCACTGCACACTTGTGGCCATCAAGGTGCCTTTGTCAACAGGAAGTGATTCCACTCCATGAATGTGCAGATAGTGTGTGACCACAGGATGCAGATTCTGCAAGTCTGTGCAAGGTATCCTGGCAGCTCTCATGACGCCTACATCCTGAGACACTCCCAGATGCTGAGGCTCGTCACTGCTCCAGCCCGACTGGATGGATGGCTGCTGGGTGACAAGGGCTATCCCCTCAAAAGGTGGCTTGTGATGCCTCTCCACCATCCAAGAACAGAGGCTGAGCAGCGGCACAATTGGAGCCACGCCTTCACAAGGGCGGTGATAGGACCATAGGTCTTCTGAAGATGCACTTCTGATGCCTGGACCGTTCAGGGGGAGCACTACAATACTCGCCAGAGCGGGTGTCACTGATAGTGGTCACATGCTGCGCTCTCCACAATCTGGCACTGATAAGGGGGGGACCCACTGGAGGAAGAGGATGTTGACGCAGCTGCACAGGCCACAGAGGATGAATCCAGTAGTGAGTCAGAAGAGGGGCATGGTGAGGAGAATGCTGAGGGCGTGGAGGCAGACCTCAGCAACCTCCAGGGAGGCAGGGACACCAGGGATGCCTTGATCCAACGCTCCTTCAGCTCGGCTGCCAAAGATCTGCTTCCACCTCATGCCAGGGCTGCCGCCTCCACCCCGGATGTCTGCAATGATCCCGTCATTTGAACACAAAGTCCACTCAGTGCCTGTACAATAAAGTATCGAGTCACTCACGTCCAGCGTTACATACTGGCGTACTCTACACCAGGAGAAAGGTGAAGCATGCTCAGGCCATCAGAACAAAAGCAAATTTAATGCTGTTATCACATTGAATGCATAATGACATTACCATTACTGGTGTTGATGTCCACACCTGTAGACATATGAGCAAAACATAAATGAACAGAAAATCACCCGTGAACTGTCCTTCTTGCATTCATGGTGTCTTTAACTTACATTTGCGAGTGCCACATCTTGGTGCCCCCTCCTTGCTGGCACCAGCATTGGAGACAGCTTGCTTACTCTGCTGTCCTGTTGGCTTTGATGACCTTGGCAGTTGTCCTCTGGCTAGTGGAGCCTATTCTGGCCCTGCCTGGGAGGGAGCAGCCAGTGCCATGGCTGGCATCTCCCCAGTCATCGCAACCTCATCAGATGCAATGGTCACTGGTGGAGGGGCAGAGGAGCTGCTGCTGTCATCCAGAGGGCCCTGAGTGGAGCCCACAGAGATGACAAGCAGCTCGTGCGCCAGCATGAGGTCGCTCTGGACCTCCCTGCTCGCCATTGATGGATGGGCACCTAGCTGGGATACTGGGTGCCTCATTCATCTCCCACACTGGCACTGACCACCTGAGGTCATTGCCTGTGTGAGGGCTTGCAGGTCCGAGTGCAACCCCAGGAACCCCTGATTCTGTCCCAGGAGCTGCCTCTCCATGAGAGTCACCACTCTCTCCATGGAGGAGGCAGTGTGCTCGGCCATGAGGATCAATGCAGTACTCATGCTCTGCATGGACTCCTCCACAATGGAGACCACGGCACGCAGACTCTTATGGATCTATGCCAGATCCTCCCTCACATCCCGCTGGACATCAGCACCTGTCGCCTAATGGACGACTCCAGAGGCTCGTCATCTGCCTTCAACTCAGCATCGTCCTGGTCCCCAGCAATCCTCTGACTGCGGCCCCCTTGGGCACTCTCCGCCTGCACCTCAAGCGGGTGTGAAGTGCCCTCACCGACGTGCATTGACATCTAGTCACCAATCTAATGCCCACCGAGGTGCGGGTATCTGTTCTGGTGCCTGGGTCGGAGAGCGGGTGTGATACAGGTGCAAATGAAGACCGGCGGTCCCCTGGCATCAGGGGTGGCTGTTCAGGGTCCAGAGACCAAGTGCGCACTGGCGAATCTAAGGGAGAACAAGGGCGTCATTAGTTTAAGCCATCACACTGTCACTGTGCATGCCAGGTACCCTGGTGAGACCATGGAGATCTGCATCATGATTAATGGGGACTCCAGGTTTGAGGCTCACATTAATGAAGAGACTACACTAGAATGGTCGCACAATCCTAAAGTCTCACCTCTGTGTACTGCACTCTTACCATCGTCTGGCACCCCCACCCCTCCACGCCCGGTTGCATGTGGAGTGTGCCACCTCTCTAGCTCTAGGGCATCTTGCTTAAACCTGGTGAGCAGCAGCAGGTTGGGCGTGTCTCTACCTGTCCATGGCCTCTTTGATTGGTTATGGCCCATCTTCTCCTGAAAGGACAGAGGATCACTGGTTAGCCCACTCTGCCTGCAGCGCCATTGCAGCTTGGCCAACTCCAACTGAGGAACCCCTTACATGGCACATCCGAGTCGTGGCCCTTGAACCACAAGACACTCAGTCCAAGCAGCCAGGGCTCACCCCCTTGGCCAGCTCCGGTCTCATTGACAGTTGGCACTCAGACTCCAGCACCCTTGAGCTCCACGGGGGGTGGGGGGGGATGTCTACACCTTAACACTTCTGCACACTGACCCATGCCAACACGGTACTCACCCTTCCTGAGCGCAGCTGGTCATTGAGCTGCTTCCGGCACTGAACCCAGGTGCGCCACACCACGTCATGGCTGCTCAACAGTGCTGGCAACTCCCCCCCACGCCCTCTTGGTGAGGTGCGGTGGCCTCCTCCTCCCATCTCTGGGGTCAAGGGTGTCCCTCCTGGCTGCCACCTCCTCCAGGAGGGCAGCGTGGCACTCATCCGAAAAGTGGGGGAGGGGCCGAGTGCCTACTCCACCTGCCCTCCTGCCTGGCCTCTCCAGCCCCCATTCGACTCCATCATGTTAGGTAACGAGAGACAAAAGGGACGTTCTTCCCTGGCAGCCTTCAAGGGGCTGCTTGAACTGTTTGAAAACCGGTTGCCGGGTCCAATGGCGACCCAGTGGCTGACAGGCCCCCACCTCCGCCCTGCCGTTCCGACCAATGGGGAGCCGCGTTTCATGCTGGGCGAGCCTTAATTGGCCCATTCGTGTGAAATCACGATTGGGGGCTGATTGCAGGTGACGGCCTGTTTCCCGGCCAATCCTGGGCCCCCTGACAGTGCCAGCCCACTGAACTGAAAATTCTGCCCCTTAGCTCTAATTTTAACATTATTCCCCTTTGTTCTGATCTCTGTCAACAGATGAAATAGTTTCTCTCTATCCATTCTATCACATCATCTAATCACCGTAAATGCCATTCGTTCACCACTTCATCTTCTACATACAAGGCAACACAAACTTGGGGCAGAATTTTGCCGTCGGTGAGCAGGGGACGGGGCCCGCTCGCCGACGCGTAAAATAATACGGGATGATGTCAGGCGGAACCTCCGATGTCACCGCGACCCATTTAAATTTTCAGGAAGGTGGGGGCGCAGCAAAATCAGCTGCGGGCCCGCCGACCTGTTAATGGCCAATTGAGGCCATTGACAGGATCAATTAAGCAATTAAAGGGCCTGCCCGTCCAACCTTAAGGTTAGCGGGCAGGCCAGGAGCCCCGGCGGCAAATAGAGAAAACATGAAACCTCATCCACCGGCGGGATGAGGTTTCATGCAGGGTTTTAAAAAGTTTTTATGATATTTATGAACATGTCCCATCTCGTGTGACATTGTCACATGAGGGGGACAAGCTAAGGATTTTTTTTTTCTACTTTTAACATTTTTAAAAGTGTAAGCGATCTCCCTGAGGCAGCACTTAGCCTCAGGGAGATGTGCACTCTGTCGTACGCCTGCGTGAAAGAGCACACTCTCACATTTAGGGAATCCCGCCCCCCCCCCGCCCGCACAGGAAGCTCATAGCGCTTCCCGCCGGACGTCACACTGGGCGGGTCTTAATTGGCCCGCCCACGTAAAATGGCGGCGGGGCCCGCTTCTCCGGTGGGGATCGGCTCCCTGCCCGCCGGAGATTGGTTCGGGCCCGCCCGCCTGATAGGCAGAAAATTCTGCCCTTGGTCTTTGAGACCTGTGCTCATAATTTAACCCTTTTAGCCCCAGGATCATTCTAGTGAATCCGTGCTGCACCCACTCCATGGCCAGTATATTCTTCCTGAATGTGATACCCAGGACTGGAGGGGGTCTGATCAGAGTTTTGTATAATTGTAACAATTGTAACTTTCACCCCTTTTTATTCCAGCCCTCTTAAGATAAAGGCAAATATTCCATTATTTTTTGCACCTATCCACAGCCCCTATTTTCGCATCATTTATAAAATACGCTAATCTATCTTTCTTTGGTTCAAAATGGGTGACCACATACTTTTCCACATTGAATTCCATCAGCCAGAGTTTTGCCAATCCAATTAATCCAGTAATATTCCTTTGCAACCTTTTGCTCCTGTCCTGCCCTTATCTTGGTGTCATCAGCATTCTAAGATATATGGCTCCCTAGTCCTTCATTTGTAAATGTAGTGAAAAGCTGTGGCCCCAGTATAGGTCATTGGGAGGGGCACTGCCAAATAATTCCTGCCAATGTAAGTACATACCAATTATCCCTGCTCTCTCTCTGCTTCGTCCTAACTAATTCCTGATTCAAGCTAATAGTTTGACTCCAATTCCATGTGCTATCATTTTTGTAATCGTTTCTTAATTAGAAGCTTGCCAGATGCCTTTTGTGAATTCATATAAACAACATGCATAGAAACTCCCTTAATTACTGTGTTTGTTATCTCCTCAAAACATACAACTAGGTTCCTTGGATAGGACTTACCCTGTATAAATCCATGCTGGATTGGTAAAGCAATTGAGAAATGTGAAGCAATTGGGAGCGCTGCATCGAGGGATGTGGTGATATCACTTGTTAAAGGAAGGAAAGGGTTTTAGAATTTGCATGCAAGTTATTGTTAAGGGAAATAGGCAGTTATACAATAAGATTTAAAATTAAATTCCCTCTTAACCATAGTGTACTGCAATAAGTTCTATAGCTGTTATTTTTAAATGATGAAGGGCATTTGGTTGTCCAAAGGAGAGTGGATGATGTGTTACCTTGTCTGCTCTGGTCACATCATTGAACTTTCCAAAGCATTGCTCTGCAGTCCTTGGGATGAAAAAATTGGCAGTCAGTGCCAGTGCCAGCCCCATTACATGGCATGAGTAACAGTTTTTGTTACAATTCCTGCCATAGACACCCAGCATTCTGTCTCTCCTGTGTACTATTTCGTTGAAGATGTCTCGTAGGTCAGACTCAGCGATATTGTGGCATTTTCTTTTCAGTATCAATGTCACATTCTCGCACACTGTTTAGCTGGCTCTGCCATGTTCTTCCATGTAAAACACTCATGAGACATCCAGTCAAGCTAGCTGGCAAAAACCTTGCCAAGCTCGTTTCCTTATTTACTTGCTGCTTCCTGAACTTCATTCTTCAACCAGGAAGAGTTTGTGGGGCCAGTGGAAGGCCACTTTATTTTATACCTGGCTCTAATTTCCATACTGTTCAGCAGATTATTCCCATCTCGACATGGGTTTAACACCTATCACTGCTCTAATGGGTGCATAAAATGAAATGGCACAGCCCCTTTGGCCTCTGCATCAGCAGATAGTGGGTTCAATCCCCACTCCAGGGATCTTAGCATAAGTTCTAAGCTGGCATTTCAGGGCAGTACTGAGGGAGTGTGTTACTCCGTCAGAGGTGTCATCGTTCAGGAGAGACATTAAATCTAGGCCATGGCTGCCCTTGTGTGTGGACAGAGAAGATCTCATGGCACTATTTAAAGAAGCACATGGGAGTTCGCCACGATGTCCTGGTCGACATTTCTCCCTCAACCAACACCTAGCAACAGATAATTTGGCCATTAGCCCAATGCTGCTTGTGCAACCTGGCTGTGCGCAAATCGGCGGGATCATTTCAGTCACAGTCACAACACTTCAAAAGTATTTCAATGGCTGCAAAGCACTTTGGGACAGCATGAGGACATGAAAGGCACTTCAGAAATGCAAGTTCTTTCCTTCTTTCTGTGAGGTTAGATTCCTTAACTCTGCTAGCCTGAACCTGAATGACAGAGAAAATTTACCAAAAAAATGCCGAGAGAAAATTGATTTTTAGTCAGTAATTAATTGTTCAGAAAGTGAAAAGATCAATCAATTTATAAACAAATAAGACCATTCAAACTTGTCACTAGGAAAATGTATGTCTGTTGTCTTTGCACGATTGCTTCTGCAATACAAAATTGGTACTTTGGAGCAAATTGTTCAGAAATTACCCGAAAACAACTTACAAATAAGTGCATAACTTAAATGTAAAAAATATTTTTGGAGAATCTGGCACAAAACTGAATTACTACAATAAGGGCACGCATTTATCACCAATCTGCAGCAATGCAGCACTAATACCGGTTTAAGTGCTTTTCAGAAACTTAACTTGACCACCAATTCCTGAGCTGAGTGTTGAGGTGATTATCTTTCGAATAAATATAAGAGAATGTCCATTTGAAGTTGAATGACTGAACTTTGAAGACGAGGTAAAGGCCATCACAAGGTGTAAGCATGCCTTGGGTAAAGCTGTGTTTAGCTACGAATCTGTGGATTTCTGAGAATTTACATATGCAGTGGTATTAATTTGTGATGAACATCTGCTATGGTCATTCGTTTACTAAAATGCAACAGCTTCGGCAGAGGGGAGGAAGCAAACATTACGATTTCAAGAAGTGGAGGATTTCAAACTTGAGGGGTAGTTCAGGCTTAAACCCCTGAGAAATGAAAGTGTACAGTTTTCCTGGCAGCATTTTTGCAGCTCATAACCCAGCTACCAATCAAGAAATGCCAGTGAATAATGTATTAAATAGAGCATGCAAACAAAAACAGTCCACACCAGGGATAAGAAGCCAATTAGGGATCCATTGTTGCTGATTGTTTGTGTGGAACTGGATTTTGAATAGAATTGTAGATAAAAACCTCCTATTTTACAAAGTCACCATCTCTATCTTAATTCCAACAGCACATTTTCTAACTTGCTGATTATGTAGGCCAGAGTCAAGACCTTACTAAACAAATGATAAAATTGCTGCAATTTAAAAAAAAAAATTGCACTTGAGTTATGGTGAGGCTGGAAAGGGCACAGTTATTGTCAATTTTTAATTGCTTTGGGAAGTTGATGATGGCCTACTGTAAGAAACGTGTTAATCGGACTGACTTGAACAGCACTAATGCATGCTATTAATTTTTATTTATACGTAGTAATGGTTTGTTAAGAAGGGAGGTATGATTCAATTCTAAAGAGGTGGCCACTGATGTTTTGAAGTGGAGCTGGTTCCAATGGCGCTGTGGGCTTTAATAAGACATAGCCGTCTGTTTAATGAGAGGAGTTGGCCATTGCACTCTGGTTCCAAAGTTTTAGGGAGCTGTAATCGAGCATATGGGTGCAAGGACAAAAATTAGTCTCGCAATCAAAAAATATCTGTGTAAATATTACGAGGTAGCAATTAATATGGATCTACTTTCAACCCTCAAGTTGGCGCTCTAGAGGCAGCGCAGGCCTGAATCAAAAGGCCTTTGGAGCGATGGAAATTGATTCTTGAGCTTCACCTGTATAACTGGGGCAACCTACCCCTGGAGCTGGTCACGTCTCCATATGGATAAATTTGTCAGTGGGGCCGCTTAACAGGCATTAGGCCTCTAGGTTACATCCTTAAGAGGCCTAACACCTAGGGAAGAATTTTTCTCCCGTTGGTCGGGCACGAGCCCGACCCGAACGAGCGTAAAATGACGCGCAATGACGTCGGGCGGGTGTCCTGACGCCATTGCGCACTCGTGCGATATTTTGGTCGACGGGCGTGCATGAAAGTCGGCAGCACACTCCTCCGACAATTAAACGGCCTGCCAATCGGCAGGCGGGCGAAAAGGCCAAGCGGCCTTTGCATTTTTGGCGAAACCTCATCCTTGGGTGGGATGAGGTGTTGACCAGTGATTAAAAAAAGAAATGACTTTTTAAACGTTCCTTATTTAACATGTCCCTGCTCATGTGACAGAGTCATGTTCTCATGATTTTAAATGTCTTTATTTTTATGGTTAAAAGCCTTCAGCTTCCCGGGGCAGCCCTGTGCCTCGGGGAGCTTTGACTGCGTGCATCTGTGCTGATGCGCAAACTTCAGCTCTGGCGCTCCTCCCACCCCCCCACCCCGGCAGCGCTGCGGTGCACGTTTCACGCTGGCTCGCTGTTAATTGGCCAGCCAGCGTGTAATCGTTGTCGGGGCCCGCCCGCCACACCTGCTCGACGAAGGCAAGATTTAGGTGCCTGCTGATGCTAAAAAAATGGGCCCCACAACTTTTCAATTGGACTAATGCCATCACAGATTGGCAGCAGGCCATTTTACTGCTAGGTTGGTATGTGTTGTGCCCATTTTCCAAAAAACGGATGCAGTGCATGCTCAATTCTGCCACTTTTTTTCTTGATTGGGGCTTCTGTCGAATAGGGGAGTCAAGCTGGTGCTGAATGCTACAGGGCTAAAGACAGGCTTATAATTAATAATGTCACGTGGTGGGATGGCAATTTTATGTAACAAGGGAGAGAATTGTAAGGTGACGAATTTCGAAAGTTACACTGATCTGGTTAGCCCAATGGAAGAAGAGCTAATTTGTAGGGAAATTAGCTTATTAGGATACAGAATTTACCTTATAGCCCAAAATAGGCCTAATTAGATTCTCTTCATAGATAGTTGTATTCATGAGAAAGTGGAAAGTGAGGTGTTTACTGTTTTATCCATGGTTAATAGAAGCATTGTAAAATTACCCACTATTTAGAGATATAAAACTATACACATGAGCGAAATGTGAGCAGCTCTGTGCAGCTGGCTATATTTGAACATTTCGATAAGGGACTGGTAGCGCAGAAAGGTAGGTAGCATTTAGTTGCATAGCTTTGAACTGCCTCCTCAAGCATCAGGTGGGTTTGGATACTACTTTTTAAATGCATATTCTAAGATCTATTGAATATATTGTATTGTTAATAAAACGAGTGATTGACCTCAGCTGGTGGAGAGCGGGTAAATCAAGAGACAGGTAGAAAATGGACAGAATGAGTGTTGAATTGGATAGAGAAGTGATGACAAAGTTGATCCACTGGCTATTTTCTCAGAATTGCAGGAGAAACCCTCACAACCTTCTGACTCAGAGATGAGAACACTACCTGAGACCTTGACAATGCACAGCTTTATATTAATTCTGTAAGTTGGAATAAGTTTTTAATACCATTTTTAAAAAAAAAAATTGCCTTTAATTTTCTCTCCCATTTTCCTGGAGGGCTGACTTTTGTGCCAGGGTATCACTTGTGTGCTGATTTCCCCCTGGTACCAAGACAACAGGGCCTTCTTCATCTCAGTCCAAACAATGAAAGTCAATGGGCCAATGAACTGTGGGGATGCCTTTTGCTTTTCAACCACTGGTTACTTTCCAGCAGCAATCCCTGGGCAGCAATTAGGAGTGGGAGCTCTGGATAATGTCACTCCACCTCCTTATCCCAGGAACATTGAGGAGAGTTGTATCATTGCAGCTCCTGTCCCTGGGCGGCTGGGGAACTAACTCGACGCAGCCTAGGGTTCAAACTTGGGAGTGCCTGGTCTTTGTGACTCAGAACCAGCAGTTCATTAGCCACTCAGCCATCAGAGCAAGTGCTTAGAATGTATTACATTCAATCTCAAATTTGTGTTCACCAGATCACAATATTACTAAGTTAAATTGATGTCGCTTACATCTAATCGCTTTTGTGTTCAATCTGTCTCAGTTGCTCAAACGCACACGTACACACACACGTACACACACAAACGCACACACATACACACACACACACGTACACACACACACGTACACACACACAAATGCACACACACACACGTACACACAAACACACACACATGTACACACGCACACACACACATGCATGCAAGCACGCACACACACACACGCACACACAGATGTACACATGCACGCATGCACGCACACACACACATGCACACACACTTACACACACGCGCACACACACACACACACACTCACACTCACACACACAGACACACACACACTCACAGACACACACACACAGACACACACACACACACACACACACACACACACGTACACACACACACACACATGTACACACACACACGTACATACACACACACGTACACACACACACACGTACACACACACACACATGCGCACACACACATACAGACACATACACACACACACACACACTCTCGCACACACCCATACAGACACACACACACACACATACACACACACACAGACAGACACACACACACACACACATTCACACACACACACACACATTCACACACACGCACACACACATACAGACACACACACACACACAGACAGACACACACACACACCCACTCACACAGACACACTCACATACACACACACAGACACACTCACACACACACGTACACACACACACACGTACACACACACACACGTACACACACACACTCACACACACACACACTCTCATGCACACACACACTCTCACCAACTCACACACACACACATACGCACGCACGCACGCACGCACGCACGCGCACACACATGACCAGATGCACACAGACATATAACCCACACAGCTTCATGCATATGCACACATACATGAACATGCAGACACACAGGTGCACAAATAGGGCTGGATTTTATGGATGCCATGGTCCCCACTCCCCCACCCTGTCCCCGGTTAAAAAGTCGATGGCGAGGTCATCTATATACAGACGGCTGCCCTTTAGCAATTTAACACTGGGAGCAGCATTAATTACTTTTAGGCGAGACTTCCGCCCCTATCTCAGGAGGAAGTCTTGCCTTCGAGAGCTGCTGACCAAGTGGATGGCCAGCAGCTGTGTAGTCTAGCGATGCCAGACGGGAGTGGTGACCTTTGCTGGGATTATAGGCAGTCCTGATGAAGAGAAGCCCAGACTTGAGGTAAGTCTGGGGTATCGCCGAGGCCAGGCTGGCAGGTGTGGTAAAGGGGTTTGGTGGGAGGGGGCGGGTTGGGGTCTGGGATTCAGAGGCATGGGGGCAAAGGAAAAGGGGGAAGTTTAATCTAGGGGAAAGTGTACTTCTGATGGGCACAAGGGACCCACAAAGTAGGAACATTCCCCCTCACCAACTGCCTTGCCCGACACCAGCTTGTGCAGTTAAACCTACAAGGCTTCTCACATGGTGTAGGCCTCCCTCTGCTGTGGATAAAACAGCAGCAGAGATGAGATGAGGCCCTTCAGTGGCCACTAAGTTGCCGCTTCAGGGCCTCAATAGGTCAAAGGGTGGGTGGGCCGTCTGACGTCTTCACCGCCCCACGTAAAATTTCAGACATTTCGGGGGAGGCGAGCGGTTAGGCAGTGTGCAGGCCACCCGCTGGATTTTACAAGCCCCCCCATCTTCAAACCTGCCAATGGGGGAGCATAAAATCCAGCCCATACATAAATACAGATGCACAAAGGCAAGCACAGGGTCAGGCACAAACATACACAAACATACACAAACAGACACAGACACAAGCATACACAAACATACACAAACATACACAAGCATACACAAACATACACAAGCATACACAAACAGATACAAACAGACACAAACAGACACAAGCAGACACAAACATACACAAACATACACAGACACAAGCATACACAAACAGATACAAACAGACACAAACATACACAAACATACACAAACAGATACAAACATACACAAACAGACACAAACATACACAAACAGACACAAACAGACACAAACGTACACAAACATACACAAACAGACATAAACATACACAAACAAACACAAACATACACAAACATACACAAACAGACACAAACATACACAAGCATACACAAACATACACAAACATACACAAGCATACACAAACATACACAAGCATACACAAACAGATACAAACAGACACAAACAGACACAAGCAGACACAAACATACACAAACATACACAGACACAAGCATACACAAACAGATACAAACAGACACAAACATACACAAACATACACAAACAGATACAAACATACACAAACAGACACAAACATACACAAACAGACACAAACAGACACAAACGTACACAAACATACACAAACAGACATAAACATACACAAACAAACACAAACATACACAAACATACACAAACAGACACAAACATACACAAGCATACACAAACAGACACAAACAGACACAAGCATACAGAAACAGACACAAACATACATAGACACAAACAGACATAAACATACACAAGCATACACAGACACAAACATACACAAACAGACACAAACAGACATACATGCGCATACATGGCTTGCTCCGGAGGTCACAGATGCCAGCCTTCAGCCAATTCGACTCATTCCACGTGATATCAAGAAACGGCTGAAGGCACTGGATACTGCAAAAGCTATGGGCCCTGACAATATTCCGGCAATAGTACTGAAGACTTGTGCTCCAGAACTTGCCGCACCCATAGCCAAGCTGTTCCAGTACAGCTACAACACTGATATCTACCCGGCTATGTGGAAAATTGCCCAGGTATGTCCTATACACAAAAAGCAGGACAAATCCAACCCAGCCAATTACCGCCCCATCAGTTTACTCTCGATCATTGGTAAAGTAATGGAAGGGGTCATCAACAATGCTATCAAGCGGCACTTGCTTAACAATAACCTGCTCACTGATGCCCCGTTTGGGTTCTGTCAGGGCCACTCAGCCCCTGACCTCATTACAGCCTTGGTCCAAACATGGACAAAAGAGCTGAACTCCCGAGGTGTGGTGAGAGTGACTGCCCTTGACATCAAGGCAGCATTTGACCGAGTGTGTCATCAAGGAGCCCTAGCAAAACTGGAGTCAATGGGAATCAGGGGGAAAACTCTCCATTAGTTGGAGTCATAGCTAGTGCAAAGGAAGATGGTTGTGGTTGTTGGAGGTCAGTCATCTCAGTTCCAGGACATCACTGCAGGAGTTCCTCAGGGTAATGTCCTCGGCCCAACCATCTTCAGTTACATCATCAATGACCTTCCGTCCATCATAAGGTCAGAAGTGGGGATGTTCGCTGATGATTGCACAATGTTCAGCACCATTCGTGACTCCTCAGATACTGAAACAGTCCATGTCCAAATGCAGCAAGACTTGGAAAATATCCAGGCTTGGGCTGACAAGTGACAAGTAACATTCATGCCACACAAGTGTCAGGCAATGACCATCAACAAGAGAGAATCCAACCATCGCCCCTTGATGTTCAATGGCATTACCATCACTAAATCCCCCACTATCAACATTCTGGGGTTACCATTGACCAGAAACTGAACTGGACAAGCCATATAAATACTGTGGCTACAAGAGCAGGTCAGAGGCTAGGAATCATGTGATGAGTAACTTACCTCCTGACTCCCCAAAGCCTGTCCACCATCTACAAGGCACAAGTCAGGAGTGTAATGGAATACTGCCCACTTGCCTGGATGAGTGCAGCTCCTACAACACTCAAGAAGCTGGACACTGTTCAGGACAAAGTAGTCCGCTTGATTGGCACCACATCCACAAACATTCACTCCCTCCACCACCGATGCACAATGGTAGCAGTGTGTACCATCTATAAGATGCGCTGCAGGAATTCACCAAGGCTCCTTAGACAGCACCTTCTAAAACACACAACCACTACCATCTAGAAGGACAAGGGCAGCAGATAGATGGGAACACCACCACCTGGAAGTTCTCCTCCAAGTCACTCACCATCTTGACTTGGAAATATATCGCTGTTCCTTCACTGTCGCTGGATCAAAATCCTGGAACTCCCTCCCTAACAGTGCTGTGGGTGTACCTACACCACATGGACTGCAGCAGTTCAAGGAGGAAGCTCACCACCACCTTCTCAAGGGCAAGTAGGGATGGGCAATAAATGCTGGTCCAGCCCACATCCTGTGAATGAATAAAAAGATATGAATGTGCACACATTCACGCACACATAAGGCAGGATTTTCGGGCCGTCGGGTAGGCGTAGTGGGCGGGCCCCGGGGGCCTCTGGGAAATGACCCACTGCCTGCAATTGGCTGCCAATCGTGATTTCACACTGGCTGGCCAATTAACAGCCAGCCAGCGTGAAAGGTGCGCTGCGAAGCTCAACGTTGCTGGAGTGGGGGCACGAGGAGGGTGAGCGCAGAAGTCTGCACATGCGCAAGGGAGTGCGCACTGAAAGCTCCCTGAAGGCAGAGAGCTGCCTCAGGGAGTTGAAGTATTTTAAACCAATGAATTTAAAGTGTTTAAAAACCTGGAAAAAAAACTGTCCACACAGCGGACTCACTCAACTTAACATGTAGATTTGAAAAATTCTGACAAAATTTTTAAAAAAAATTAACGTCGGAAACCTCATCCTGCCCGTGGATGAGGTTTCCTAAAAATTCCAAAGGCCGCCTGACCTGCTTGCCCGCCTGCCAACCTTAACATTGGGCAGGATTTTTAGCTTGGCGGGTGGGCGCACGCCCGACCTGACCGAGCATGAAAGGACGCGTGAAGACGTCGGCCGAGCGTGCCGATGTCAATGAGCAGTCACCAGCTAGCTCGGTCGGTGGGTGCAGGCCGGAGCCAGCTGCGCCCCCGCTGACAATTAAAAGGCCTTTTGAGGCCATTAAGTCATCAATTGTGCTCAGTCTGAGTTTTTCGCTGCCCATTCAACCTAACGGTTGGCGGGCAGGTGAAAAGGCCAAGCGGCCTTTGCATTTTTTTGGAAAACCCATCCTCAAGAAGGCAGCTCATCACCAGGCAGGATGAGGTTTACGAAATCAAATACAAATGAAATAAAAACTTTTAATTTTTAATTAATAACATGTCCCTGCTCACGTGACAAAATCACCTGAGGGGACATGTTTCATTAATTTTTATTGTGCTGTTTAATAATATTTTCAATACATCCTTTATCTCCCTGAGGCAGCTCTGTGCCTCGGGGAGATTATTCAGTGCTCTTTCGCGCGCATGTGTGAATTGTGCGCTAGTTCTGCTCGCCCTCCTCCCCCCGCTCACATAGGTGGCACTCAGCGCTGCCGCTCGCTGGGCGGATCCTTAAATGTCCCACCCGCGTAAAATCCCGGAGTCCTGTCGGCTGCGGATGGCAGTCATCTTCCTGACCATCCCTGTCCACCGCCGCCAATGCCGCACGCTGAGGGCAAAATTCTGCCCATTGGACGGGCTGCGAGAAATACAGGTTGATCATTTGATTAATGGCCTTAATAGGCCTCTTCTTTGTCAGCAGGTGCACTGCCGACTCTCGGGCCCGCTCGCCGTCCGAATTCTCCAGCGGGCGCGCGATGGCGTTGGGATGCTCGCCCTACATCATCGCGCGCTATTTCACGCTTGGGCATGTTGGGCGCGCACCCGCATGCCGAGTGGAAATCCCTGCCAACAAAGTCAAACGATCACCTACCCGATAAGCTTTGCTAAATTACTTCCGCTTCTTCATTTGTGGAAACCAAGGAGAAATGCCAAACGGTAGCTGCCAGCAAGATGCATGAAGCAAGGTTATCTGTTGAGAAAGATGGTCCATGTCAAGTGCAAGCCACTTGGTTATCATTTGTGCTCCTTGAGCTACAATGGGAATTGAGTTTTTTTTAAAAAATGCAGAAACCATTCATGCTGGTATGTGTAAAAGTTCAGCAACAGAGAAATTGATGGTGAAAGACACAACAAGAATGAGAAGTAAATTGATTCAGACAGCACCATCGGATCCAAAGCCTTTTGGGAATTTTATAATTTCAGTTTCGAAGGACAGCCTGAAATTTTATTCCACTAGTATCTTTACCCAGTGCCATCCCAACAGTTATGCACTGCATTATGCAAGCAGCTGTAATGAACAGTGTTTCTCATGTGCAACATTCCCAATTGTATTATTAGAAAGCAATGTGTTGTAAAAATGCATATTGAATTTATTGATCCATCATTTGCAGAGATTTTGACAGTGAACTGGCAGTGTTCGCCATCACTGCCCCCCTGAATCCGATGCAACTTCAGGATTTAGTGAAGGTGCAGATTAACTGGAAAATCCTGAAGTTAGCGTCTGTTATTCACTGCTTAGCTACCGGCTATGCTATGGGCCCCTCCCCCGGAGGCAGCATCAGCACAATCAATTAATCTGGCAATAGCTTCCCCTTTTCTGCTCTCGTAACACTGCTAGAAACCCTATGGTTAAGTTTTATTCAGTGACCTTATCTGGATTTTTAATGTGATCTGAGTAATAACTACTGATGAACAACCCATCTGGCTCTGAAAATATAGTGGAATGTTGCTATTTGTCTTCATTGTGATTAATTACTAATTTCTTAAACTAGCTTATTCAAATAATTATACAGTGAAATCGCGATGAATCAAACTCAGGTGACACAAAATTCCAGTCATGTCGATGTCGTCAACAATTTCCACAGGCAGAATTGCAAGTCTCATAGAACGATACTCATGATAAGCTGAAATTCTACATTGGCAACTCCAGATTAGTTGAACTTGTCTAAGCTTGTTATATGACTGATTGGAGTGGAGTTAGACCACACAAGATTGCAAAATCATGGAGCGCTGGGCAAGCCACCATTTGACATCAAGATCCCCTTGTGAAAGGACAGGTAAAACCCGCGAGTATGGCTAAACCTGTGAGGAAGTTAAAAGTGTTGTTGATCGAGGAGAAGGTGAAGTTGATACAGCGAGTGGAGAACTGTGGCGTGAAATGGAAAGCGGAATTGTGAAGGAGTGGGAGACTCCGCCATTGAGTTTGCCCACCATTATGAAACACAAGGTGAACATCTTGGAACAGTTCGACAAACAGGTGTTCTCTCTGGGAAGGAACAGGATGAAAATGTCTGCCTATCCTGACATTGAAGAAGCTGTGCTAATGTGGTTCAAGCAGAGAAGGTTCCCAACTCTGGTCCAATCCTGCAGGAAAGGAGAGTTGCCATGGTAAAGAAGCTGGGTCACATGGAGTTCACCTGTAGCGACGGATGGCTGGTCCGATTCAAGACAAGACATGGCATCGTCTTCAGCGCGGTAAGCAGTGAGGGTTCAGCGGTTATGGTAGCAATGACAGATAATTGTCTCCAAAATGGTCTTGCCCACTTATTGAACGTGTATGCACCATGAGACATTTTTAATGCAGATGAAACCAAATTGCTTTACCATCTTTTGCAGACCGCTCTTTGACATTTAAAGGTGAAACATGTAATGGTGGGAAGCAAAGCTAGGACCGCCTCAGAATGCTGTGGTCTTTGCCAACATGGATGGCACCGAAAAGCTGCTGCTTCCTGTGATAGGAATGTCCAGGAATCTGCGTTGCTTCAGGAATGGCAAGACACTACCCGCGCATAACAAGGCTAACAAAACCGCCTGAGTGACCGCTGGTGTTTTTGAGGCATGGGTCAGGAAAGTGGACAAAAATTGGCAACGAAAGAAAAGGAAGATGGCCAACATTACAGACAATTGCCTCATGCACCCTGACATTACTAGCCTGAGGAGTGTGAAACCTGCCTCCCAACACCACGAACAAGTTCCAACCAATGGATCAGGAGCAGATTAGGAACCTGAAAACCCACTACTGATAGCAGCTGATCTCTCAGGTTATCAAGCCATCAATAAGAGGCCGGAGTTCAATCCAACTGTTCTAGAGGCCATGTTCATGATGAAAAGAGCGTGGAAGGTGGGTGACAGAATCCACAATTGCCAACTGTATCTACCATGCTGGGTTCAAACAAGTTATGACTGCACAAGACAATGAGAACAAGGAGGATCAGGGTGAGGCTAACCAACCTCACGACGAGGTACTTTTCGCTCGCCCGCAGGAGGCCAGCACGGAAATTCCAGCAGAGACAACTATGGAAAATTACGTGGAGGAGGGCAGTGCCATACACTGCACCATGGAACGACAGACTATGCAATTATAGGTGCAGCACATTCTTCATCCGAAGAGCCTGAAGAGACCGATGACCCTGTCAATCACTGAGTGACTCACTGGGACTTTACTGTAAATTGCAAAGAATAAATAAAGTTTAGAAAATGCTGACTTTAAAAAGTGAGCCCCAATGTAGTTTCTATCTAGTTGTTCAATGCTGGCACCATTTTGGTAGTAGCCATAGCTTTACTTTAGCATAAGAAAGAATTAATGGGCTGGATTTTGTGGTCAGTGATGAAGCAAGGGGGTCTCCAGGCATCCTGTCATCAAGTAAGGCAAACAGCCAATCATATTGAAGCATTGTCACAAACCAGGAAGTATAACTGCTGAATCTCTTCGCTGTTAATTTTAAAGATTACAGGTAAAATAAAAGATTGGGACCTATATATGGGATTAAGGTAGATGATAACAAACTTTCAAGAGTTTATTTTAAAAATGTAGGGAATTTCTTATTGTTATGGAGAAATCTGACATCCAATAAATTTAAAATTACTTTTTCAGGACTAATGTGGCTGTTTAACAGTAACTATGAACTTAGGATACTGTTAAAAATCCAGTTATGCCTCATTCAACAAGGTGTAATTTATTAAAGGTTTTATACAGCAAAACTAATAGTGTATGTAGAAGGACAAGTTCCTGTCCGTTCAGTGATTTCTATTTAATTGCAAACCGGGGAGTCTTCAACATCCTCTGGAGAAGCATAGAATCATCGACAGCAACTTCTGAATTTCCACATTTAACTGTGCATGTGTGAACTCCAGATGTTTCTATCAGTTTCAGAGGAGTAATGACAGTGAACACTGACAATTTTGCGATCATTGCTACTGCAAAATCCGAGCCTACATATTACAATCTTTAAGCACTAGTTTACAAAAAACAAGTGGGAATTGGGAATTATATTACCCTGTTGTCCTTTGGGGGGGAGATATAACTTTGTTCCATGTACCCTCTACAATTTAATCCTCATTCACCTGCCTGTTGCCTTCTGTTGACTCTGCTCCCCCGAAGGAGGTTCAAATTCCCTAGACAATGTCTCTAAAGGCAGCATTGGGACAAAATTCATCCAGTCATGTTTTCTCTGACTCAGCCACGGCTCTACCCAATCCTAGGGTCAGTGCAAACATGTCTAGATCCAGATCCAGACCAACTCTATTTTCAGTCTCAGTTTGCCGTTGAGGTTATTAGCTCCTGTAGACTTTGGAAGAAATGAAAATTCTAAATGCAAAGAAATCCTAACGCAAACATCAATCTCTTTACTAATTCTGGTAAAGGAATAAATGTAAATCCGGTCCGAAAAAGTTTAATATATATTGCATTCCAGCAAGGCCCAATACTAGAAACTAATTAAAAGGAATTATGATTTGACAAGTGAGAAGAGTTCTTTAGTGTACATCGCCTTAGCTGGAGGTAGCAATTTTTGTATCTTAGGGCAGAATTTTGCCCTCGTCGGGCGGGCTCGGTGGGGGCGAATGGGAATGGTCGGGAAGTTAGCCGCCACCTGCGATCAAGCCATGACCCCAATTTCACGCCGGCAAGCCAATTAAGGCCTGCCCAGCATGAAACGCATGCTGCAGTGGGTGGGTGGGTGAGGAGGAGGAGGGCGAGCGGGGGAACTTCACACATGCGAGTAGGTGGGCACAGGAAAAGCTCCCCGAGGCACTGAGCTGCCTCAGGGAGATGAAGGCATAAAAAAAATAAAAGATTAAAAATAAAGATTTTAAAAAATGTTACAGAACATGCCCCCTCATGAATAGGGACATGTTATGAATGAAAAGTTAAAATTTTTACTTTATTTTTAATTGCTGTTGGTAACCTCATCGCACCCGTGGATGAGGTTTCATAAAAATAGTGCAAAGGCTGCTTGGCCTTTTCACCTGCCCGCCAACCGTAAGGTTGGATGGGCAGCAAAAAATTACATTTAATTGGTACTTTAATGGCCTCAATAGGCCTGTTGGTTGTCGGTGGGCGGGCTGCCAACTCCCACGCGCACCTGCCGATCAAAATATCGCGCGGGTGCCCGATGACGTCAGGACGCTCGCCCGATGTCATCGCGCATCATTTTACGCTCGTTTGGGTTGGGCGCGCGCCCGCCCGACAAGGTAAAAATTCTGGCCTTAGTGTTCGTTCCAGTTTGTGACAACAGGAAACTCTTGACAGTTTAAACAGTTTAATTTCATGGAACATCTGTTCTCGCCAAAGCTACAGTCCCTTAATCCTTTTGAGCTGAGTTGCCTCAAATACTTCCAAATCCATATTTCTTTGCAGTCTGCCACTTGGGATTGTGGCATTACCAGTGCCAGTCTTTCAGAATTATTATCTCCTGATTAGCTTATCCAATTCATAATGCTGTTGTCTATCAGCCAATCTCTAAAAAGCACATTGAAAATTGCATACTATTACCATTAGGATGATAATGATTCGAAAACCACATGAGGCCAATCTTAAAAAGGGATCTCTTGCCATGTGACTTTCATCAGATCTCTTATTTTCTCATTGTCGTCTTCCATTTAATGCAGGTTTTGACAGATATCTCAGCGTTCTGGTTGCATTTAAAGGATTGTAGAGGCTCCATAGCTTCATTAACTGGATGGTGCCATTATCATTTCCCTGGGACTATACTTCCTAATCTTCAGTGCTCACAATGATGATCCTGCCCACTACTAAAATGGCCACTTTTACAACTGGTCTTTTGTCATACATTCCAGAATACTCCCACTTTCTAGATCAGCCAAGTGTTTGTGGACTTGTGATTACATAAAGGTTCTGTACATAAAAGCAAAAAAACTGCGGATGCTGGAAATCCAAAACAAAAACAAAAATACCTGGAAAAACTCAGCAGGTCTGACAGCATCTGCAGAGAGGAACACAGTTAACGTTTCGAGTCATTCGGACTCGACACATTAACTGTGTTCCTCTCCGCAGATGCTGTCAGACCTGCTGAGTTTTTCCAGATATTTTTGTTTTTGTTAAGGTTCTGTACATACAGCACACACCCTGTATGACACTTCCAAAGAAGCACTGGCATTCTTGGGAAATATTTACTTAATGTTTTCCTTATCCTCAATATAACTTTCTGCCAATTCTTCAATTGTTCCCCTGTCCATTCGCGATCTCTTAATTTTTTCTGGGGCCACTCACCTGCCTCATTGGGCATCAGCGTTCTAGGTATATCTTACAGTTCACACCTTGGGAGTGAAGACATCTGATTTCTGATCCCTGACTATATCATCTGTAATTAATTTAACAAGCTCTACATGATTTGCTTTTTGAATTAAACATTTCAGTATAACATTGCAGCCAAGTTTTGCAACCACCTGAAAGGCTTCTGTTGGGATGGTAATGTTTATTTGTGAAACCTGACAGACTTATCCCTAATTTAGTCATTTCGGTTGGCGTGAGGCTAAAATGTTAGCTGCCAAGTTGACAATATGATGCCACCTTGCAGGTCATAATTTTATTTGTTGTAACACAAGACTCTGTATGAACAAGGTCTCATTCAAATCCAATAGTACAAAAAAGGATTCTTCATTCAAGGTGAAACCATGAGCTAACAATGGACTCTGCAACACATGCAGCCACATAGTGAGAAACTACTTTCCCTGCAATTCTGCTTGAAGTGTCTGATGTAACTCGCAACCCTTCTTTATTCCCTGACTAACATCTTCAGAAAATTCACGAATTCCTTGTGCATAGCTCTCTCCAACAAGCAGACTGATTCCACTCCATCAGTTTACCTTTGGCAGCAGGTAGCAGTGGTGATGTCGATATCACTGGAACCTGTTGTGAAACGATGCCACTTCACTTGCAATGCTTTCCAGCATAGCACACCAATCTGAATCTTCACACCATGCACCAAAACATAGTTTCACCTGATTTCCAGATTTTCATTTGCTTGTCTAATAAATCTAAAATGTTGAATCAAATTGGATCAATTTAGACCAATATGATATCAATTAACCACTTTTTTTAAAATCTGATTTAGGTTGAAACCTTTTTTTGGTATCTGTTGCTCTGCTAAATCTTTTTTCTTCTAAATGATTGCCTTCATCCCTGACATGATTTTATCTTTCTACTTTTTCTTTTATTAAAACCAGGGACTCTCCTTCTTCTGAAATAACGCCCTTCCTCTGTCTATCCATTCCTTTAAGTTGTCCCTGTAATTGCTTTGTGTTATCATGTCCCTATTATCTCTAAGTGAATTCACTAAAATCCTCTTAGAATTGTACTCAGTAAAAGTGTAGAACACTGTCTTAAGTGCTGCATGATTGTGATGAATTCAGAGGAACATAAGACTTAGGAGCAGGAGTAGGCCATTCGGCCCTTTGGACCTGCTCTACCATTCAATAAGGCCATGGCTGATCTGGCTTTGGTCTCAGCTCCACTTTCCTGACTGTGCCGCCCCATAACTCTTGACATTCTGTTTAACAAAAATCTATCTAACTCAGCCTTGAATAAATTAAAAGGCCCAGCCTCCACTACGTTTTGGGGATGGGAATTCCACACGCTAATGGCCCTCTGAGAGAAAAAAAAAATTCTTCTCATCTCTGTCTTAAAAGAGAGACCTCTTATTCTTAGACTATGTCCCTGAGTTCTAGTTTCCTCCATAAGAGGAATCATCCTCCAGGTATCCACCCTATCAAGGCCCCTCAGGATCTTAAATGTTTCAATAAGATCGCCTCTCATTCTTCTAAACTCCAATGGGTAGAGGCCTAACCTGTTTAACCTTTCTTCCCAAGATAAGCCCTTCATTCCCAAGAATATGGGGATTCATATGAGGATGTCCAGTGGATGATGATATCATTGGACATAAAATGTAGCCATCCTTTGTGCCTGTTTCTCTTTACAAGTTCCTCCCAATACATTACAGATTTGAGCAAAGAAATAGGATTAAAGTGCAAAACCTTTTGCAGCGAACGGTTGTAGCAGCCATGGTGAATGAAATAATCTAGCTTCCAGTGACATACCTGTTAGAAGGGTAAAGATTTTGGCTAAATTGTGTTGAGTCTGGAAAAGCATGGCTGCACTCAGTTGAGTTGCTGCAGAGTTTGAGTATCCATCTGATTCAGCTCCTGACTGATTGGCTTTGGTGAGTTTGTTCTGATTAGGCTGACTTAGCTTCTTTATCACTGTTACAGACAGCCATGGTAAAGTGCTCACTGGGTCACTGTTACATTTGAAAATGGGACAAATGGTTGCGCGCATGGGGCACATCATAAAGCTAGGAATGTGCGAGAGAGCTCGAGAACCATTCAGTTTTATACATTGAAGCAATGGACATGTTCTTCAGAGCTAATAATATATTAACACTCAAAGGTGAAAGGGAAGAGGTCCAGACTCAGAATAAGGCAATTGTTGAGATCTAAAAAGGAAGTTTTGCTAATAGAGGTTGGCCCAGGAGTGTATGACAAGTTAACAAACCCTCTGGCACCCAAAAAGGCAGAAGGTGTGCCATTCAAAATAATTATCACCATGTTAAAGGAACATTTCAATCCTAAGCCATACGAGATAGCAGAAAGCTACACATTAGGGACAGGATTTTTAGGTCGGTGTGTGGGCGCCATTGGCGGGTCCGGGAGTGGACGGGGAACGGACCGCTGCCCGCGATTGGCCCCCGACCGCGATTTCATGCTGGGTCGGGCAGCCTGAGTAAAGCGTGCGCTAAAATGCTCAGCGCTGCTGGGGTGGGGGGGGAGGGAGGATGGCGGGTGCTGACACAAGCGTGGGCGCGGGGGAATGTGGAACGAAAGCCCCCAGAAGGCAGAGAGCTGGCTCGGGGAGCCGCAGAACTTAAAACCAATAAATGAAGATTTTGAAATCTGGAAAAAAATGTCCACGCATCAGAACCAGTCACCTGAACATATACGTGATGAAAATTCTGTTTTATATTTTTTAATGTAACAACAGAATCATCCGGCCCCTGGATGAGACTTCATCAAAAATGCAAAGTCCACCTGGCAGATTCGCCCGTCCGCCAGCTGTGCAGTTGGATGGACCATGGAAAATCGGGGATGATAGGATCTTTGATGGGCTTGATTGCCCTCTCAATTGTCGGCGGGCGTGCTCCCGAATTTTGTACGCACCCACCGACTGAAATATCGCGTGAACGCGGGACGACGTCAGGACGCTCGCCTGATGTCATCCCGCGCTATTTTACGCTCGAGCGGGTCGGGCGCGCTGCCGCACGCCAACCTGAAAATTCTGCCCTCGGAATCAGAAACCAGGAAAGTAGTGAAAGAGTTGGCGAGTACATTGTGGCTCTGAAGAATTTATCATTACATTGCAACCTCGGAATATTTTTAGACCGTGCGTTATGAGGCAGATTCGTGTGGGGATTGGTGGATGAAAGAGTCCTGTCAAAGTTATTACACGCACAAAATCTTACCTTTGAGCTAACCTGTCTTTTACCATGGATGTGGCAGCAAAGAATGTTCGGGAATTTCGTCCTAATTAAGCAAGTGACTAGTATAGCTTCTGTCCACTGTCAGAAGGCTTCAGCCAAGACCAAAGTGGAGAGACTTGATCAGAAGAGTGCAGTTATTAAGAGGTTTAGTAACTTGTTATCGTTGCAATGGCAACCACATGATACAAACATGTTCATACAGAAATGTCAAATACTTTAACTGCCAAAAGATGCGCCATATTGAAACTGCTTGCAGACCGAAGATCAAAGCAGGAAAGAGAACGCTTATAGTCACCAACCGCAACCACCCCCCTCCACCGCACCCCCCACACCACACCCACCCTGATCCCGGTCCTTCAGTCAAAGAGTCTTTTATTTGATTTCATGATAGTTGGTCACCCTGCAAATGGAGTGCAATGTCCAATATAAGGGCAAGTCACTCAAGTCATACCTTGCTGTGTTGAGAAATGTTAACAAACCGATGGTAATGGGTGGAGACTTACTTCACAAGCTGAAGTTCGACTGGGAGCATCTTTTTCAAGTTGAGACAACCAAGGAGCTTGATCAGCTATTGAATAGCTACAGCAACATTTTCGGAGACTGTTATGTAGATATAATTGGTGTGAAGACGCACACCTGAATCAGGCCTGATGCAAAAACCTGTATATTGCAAGTTCCTTAAACTCTCAAAACCAAGGTTGAAGGGGAGCTAAAGAGGATGGAGAGAAATGGTATGCCAGCGAAAACTGATGGCACTGATTCTAATTGTAGTAGTCCCACCAGTTTCTGCTTGGTAGAAACGTTGTGTTAGCAACAGATCATGTACCTCTCATAGCCAGTCTCGGACTATAGACTGCAATGGCGACAATGGCCATGTCAAGAATGCAGCGATTGATTGTCCTTCTCTCCCAGTATGATTACAACATTGAATAACGAAGTTCAAAGGAGAATGTCACAGCTGATGCACTGTCACATTTACTGCCTGAAGACTCAGACGTACAAGGTGCAATCTTCATAATAGGAGTTGTGGATGAGAACTATCCAATCACTGCCACTGAAAATGCAGCTGAAACTCAGAGATACCTAGTTTTAAAAAGAGCCTACAAACAGACTTTGAATGGTTGGACAGAGTTTGACTGGTTTACAGATAAGGAACTGTAATCTTTCCCCATTTGACATAATGAGCTGTCATGTGAACATTGCTGCATTAAGTGGGGTCATAGAGTCATCATAACTAATCCATAAGCTTCTGGCAGAACTCCATACTGAACACACGAGTATAGTTCATAATCAAGTCTATAACCAGAAGGCTTGAAGAAGAGTCATACTGACTCAAAACATTAACTCTGTTTTTCTCTCCACCGATGCTGTTAGACCTGTTGAGTTTTTCCAGCATTTTCTGTTTTTGTTTCAGATTTTCAGCATCCGCAGTATTTTGCTTTTAACTTAGGTTTTGTTTATTTGTCTGGTCGAGATGGTGATCAAGAATCATTGGTTTGCCAAATCGCAGGAATAAGCTGCTAAAAACACCTTTAGGATCAACTTGAACATTTCAAAAAGTGCATGTAGGCTTTTCCAAAAAGGACAATGACAATTCTTTGGTGCTTATGAGCAGTCACTCGAAGTGGCTCAAAGTAAAGCTTATGGGCTTAAAGAGCAATGCTGAATGAAAAATAGACCATAAAGGTCCATTTTCGCTTGTCGTGGGTTACCGGAGGAGCTTGTCTCAGATAATGGCCCTCTATTTTCTTTTACTCCATTCCAGAATTTCATGAAGTAAAATGGTACCAAACATACTCTCACTCCACCGTATCACCCAACATCAAATGAAGCAGAAGAAAGATCTGTGAGCAAAGTGAAAGAGCCACTCAAGGGCCAAACGCTGCATGGATATTCAAGTTTCAGCCTGAAACAGAGAAAAGCTAGTTTTCTGCTGGAGTGTAGAACAACTCTGCACCCCAGTACAGTCTACACATCTGCTGAGCTTTTAATGAAGCAAAGATTAAGGACGCACTTGAATTAAGTTCTACTAAATGCAACTGCTAAAATTGTGAAAAAAAAGAACTATTCAGAAATGTCAGGGGGATACAAAGACAGGGGAATGCTGTATCAGAAGTGAACGTGTATGGGAACGTGTGTGTGTTGTGAGATCCCCTCAGAAGCCACACCAGTGGGACATGGGAAATGCCGTAGAAGCTTGTGGCACTAAGAGATACTTCGTTGAAATTGGTGAAAAAGTGAGATATGTCCACGTGGATCACATGATGCCTGTGAGGGATGACCTGAGATTAGAGCATGAGCTACTTATGCCAGAGTGTGAACCAATTCCGACTTCGAATTGAAGTACCAATTTCTGAAAAGTCAAATCCGACGATGTTGGTTCATATGAGGGGTGATCAACCAATGCCTGGTCACCCCATTTAAGATGGGAAAAGATGCCAGAGATGGGAAGGACAATGGAACTGTTTGGACAGCGACTCCCTTTCACTCAGGAAGCTGTGCATCAGCAGTCAGACATTCTGAAAACGTAAGAAGTCTGAGGTCATCTCCTTTACAAAAACTAGCGTTACATTCAGAAACGTAGGTCTGTGGAGTAAGTTTTATTGTCAGCCCTTTCGGTGCAGTGCTTCACACAGTGGGAGCACACGGCAAGAATTTGGGCAGGTGGCGGGGGTGGGGGGGTTGGTGAAGGGGTTGAGTGGGGGCGGCGGTCAGTGGTTTTACTGTCCATTCATTTTAATAGCTAGAAGATTAGACAGAATGCACCGGCAATTGAATTTATGCTGTGTGTTCCTGTTGCGCAGAACACTGCAACAGGAGAGTCAACTTATAAAATAAACACGCGCATGTGTCCTTTTCACTGATCCCCATGCTGAGGTCAAGACCCATTAAAGTTTAAACAGGGCAGGCTAACTGCAAGGCTTGACTCCTGTCCATTAGAAAAATATGTTAAGCACCTAACTAATTAATTTTCATAGACACCAAGGGTGGAATCGTCCCAGGGGGCAGCAATAGCAGCTTCTTATGCCATATCGTCCCAATCCCGCTGCAGTAATTATGCATTCCCGGGAAACACACCGTTTCCATGGCGAGCAGGCTCCAATTCGCCTGCCATGCCATCACCTTGCTGCTTTATTGCGCCGGACGCCACATTTAAAGTACAGCTGCGCGCCCACCAGTGCTTCCAGCCAAGGGCTGCTGCAAATAAGACATGGCCTCAAAAGGCAAGGAGACTGCAGCCCCCAGGTTTAGAGACATATCCCTCAAGTACCTTTTGGACACTGTGGAGGCCCGCTGTGATGTCCTCCATCCACGCTCTGGTCTCAGGAGGGGCAGCTACATTACCACTCTGACTTGGTAGGCGACGGCAGTGGTGATCAGTGCCAATGTTGCACAGAAGAGGTAGGCTATCCAAAGCAGGTAGAGGATGAATCATCTCACCGTGCCACCAGGGTACGGCAATAATCTCATCACTCTAAACTCACACACTCACAAAGCCATCACACATTCACTGGCGTCTCACTCACTGCCAGCTTAAGAGGCATCACCACTCATTCTTTCACACACACCCTCACATGTCCAAAACAAAAACAAAAATACCTGGAAAAACTCAGCAGGTCTGACAGCATCTGCAGAGAGGAATATAGTTAACGTTTCGAGTCTGAATGACTCTTAATCAGAACTAAGGAAAAATAGAAAAGAGGTGAAATATAAGCTGGTTTAAGGGGGGTGGTGGGACAGGTAGAGCTGGATAGAGGGCCAGTGATAGGTGGAGATTGCCAAAAGATGTCATAGACAAAAGGACAAAGAGGTGTTGACGGTGGTGATAGTAGCTAAGAGATGTGTTAATGGTGACATTAAGTGTAGAAAGCAGGATGAGCAAGGTACAGATAGCCCTAGTGGGGCTGGGGTGGGGGGAAGGGATCAAAATAGGCTAAAAGGTAGAGATAAAACAATGGATGGAAATACATTTAAAAATAATGGAAATAGGTGAGAAAAGAAAAATCTATATAAATTATTGGAAAAAGGGGGATCGGAAAGGGGGTGGGGATGGAGGAGAGAGTTCATGATCTAAAATTGTTGAACTCAATAATGTAAAGTGCCTAGTCGGAAGATGAGGTGCTGTTCCTCCAGTTTGCATTGAGCTTCACTGGAACAATGCAGCAGGCCAAGGACGGACATGTGGACATGAGAGCAGGGTGGAGTGTTGAAATGCCTCATCTCCCCTGGAGACTGCCTCTTCAGCCCTCACCATCTTGAGGCCACTTGCACAGATCAGCTTATGCCCCCACACACATCCTGGGATGCCCCCTTTCCCCAGTACAGCCCTCACCCTGCAGCCTCCTCCATTGCCTGAGGCCACTTCTCCCCCTTCCCCAAGCTAGCCCTAGCCCTGCAGCCGTACAAAACCACCCCCGCCTTATGGCTGATCTGATAGGTAGAGACTTGCCCGTGAGCCCCCTAAAAGTGATGTGGTGCTGCCTGTGAAGTCTGGCACTGATGACCACGAATGCTGCCCGAAGCAAGGTAGGCAAACAAACCTTGAAGTCCCGAATGAGGTGCAGCTCGCCAGGTGCACGTCGCTTATGTTCAGTTGTGAAACACATCGCTGTAATGGACGTGTGGTCCAACTGGTGGGCTGGCCTTATAATGATATGCAGATGTATTACAATAAGGTTCCCGACATCCGATGCTGGGAAGTGCGGCCCGCCATTGACAGGCTGAGCGGACGATCACAAGCTGGTTTCACGACGCCGTGAAACCGATTTTTGGCCTTCTCACCATATTGTCCGCTCACGCCACCGTACAGTCCCATCGCCAGCGGGCACGGACGATTCTGCCCTAAATCTAGGTTTTTTTTTTGCAAGAGGTAAAAAGAAAAACTGTCAATGCTGGAAATATGAAATTGGAAGACGGTCAATGCCAGAATTATCCAGAAGGCCAGCCAACATCTGAAAATGAAATGTTTCAGACATGCCCTTCATTAGAGACATCTCTATCTTCAGTTCTCATGAAAGATCCCACTGAGACACTAGCTTATGTTACTTCAATGAAGAAAACGCTGGATGAATAAGGGAGGTGGATTGTGAACTCTTACTCTAATGGGGTTGAATGGATTTCTTGATCTCCCAGGTACTGATTGACCTGCTGTGCATTTCTAGCACTTTGTCCAGTGATCTCTTGGAATATGGGAATTCTGATAGAAGTACAAATTCTGTTACAACAGCTGAGGCAAGAGAATACGTTTCCTGTTATTATTAATTTTCCATTTAATCCAGAATAACATATTTTGGACCAGTGCCTTACAATACTCACAGATATCTATGACAGACATATAAGCAAAAAAGGAAGGAGTCACAGGATGCGACGCTTCAACATTGTATAGAATTTACTTAGATCAGAGTTCTGCAAAGTCTGAGCAGATTTGAAAATTCTCTTGGCTTCAGTGTATGCAAATCACAGAATGCTAATCACAGAATGTTCCAGCCATTATCTTGAACCCTCAGGCACAATAATTCAAAATGTCAAATTGGACAAGAACTCATCAGTGCTCGCATTGTGTAAAAGCATTCATTGATTGACGGTTAAAGGTGTTTATCTTTTCCTTAATGGGCTGACTTTAAGGTGTTTGCTTGAAGTTCATAATTGCATGACTGTCCTCTTGTTCTCCATTTCAGTTTGCAGTCTCTGCTATAAATGGGATTTTTCAGATGCCATTTGTTGGTTTTGCTTTGATTTTTTTTTATATTCTTGTGATGCTCATCAGTGTCTCTGAGCTCCCAGTGTTATAGAATTGCTAATACAGTTGATAAATTATAATATCTAGGTCCTCTGTTTGTAGGGAACTTAATTTGTCTCTTTTTCACCGAATGTTTCAGCATTGTTCACCTGCCATATTCCTGTGACACATACATGTAGAATAATGAAAATGTCAAAGTGAGTTGGCTTTAAGCTGACTCTATCTTATGCAGTGTGACTATTTATATCAGGAATGTAGCAATCAAGTGATTTATAAGTATTACTCATGCACTCAAGAAAACATGCAAAAAATAATCCTTTACTAATCTGTGTGTAAAGAGCTCTTGGACTGACACTTTTCCAAGCTCATTGCCCACATTATCGAGCACTTTGATATATTCCCACATCAACTAGGGCAGGATGCTGAAAAATTCTGTTTCTGGAGTATTGATAACAACAACTTGTATTTAAATAAAAAAATTTTCATAGTCAGTCATACCAAGGAGTTATCAGACATTATTTGAAATCAAGCTGCACAAAGTGATATTAGGAGAGATGAGGTCAGAAGTAAGTTTTAAGGAGCATCTTAAAGGATGAGAAAGTGAGAGGTAGAACGGGAGAGTGTGTTAGGGAAGCAATTCTAGAGCTAACAGCCGAGGTAGCAGAAATCATTGCCCCCAGTAGTAGAGCAATTAAAATCTGGAATGCATAACAATCGGGAAAACTCTGTGGGCTTTTTATGCAGTTGGTTGTTCCGAATCTATAGTGTGATAAAACAGGCAGGTGCTCATGAAGCATTAACATTTTGCACAATTACAGCTGAAGTTTGTACATTTTGTAGCATGAGAAAGGAAGACTTTAATTTTTTTGCATCTGTTACAGCCTTAGGGTGTCCCAAATCACATTAGAACCAATGAAGTAGTCACGGTTGCAATAAAGGAAAAAGAGGGACTTTGTATTTGCATTTGTATAGCACCCTTCACAACCATCCCAAAGCAATTTATAACCAATGAAGTACTTTGAACGGTAGTCACTGTTGTACTGTAAGTAATGTGGTCGCCATTTGTGCTCAGCAAGAACCCACAAACAGCAATGTGACAATGACCAGGTAATCTGTTTTGTGATGTTGATTCATGGATAAATATAGGCCAGAACACTAGGGATAACTCCTCCATCATTCTTCAAAACAGTGCCATGGAAACTTTTACACCCACCTGCCAGGGAAAGGGGTTGGGGTGGAGCTCGGTTTAACATCTCATCTGAAAGATGGCACCTCCGACAGCGCAACCCTCAGTACTGGGATGGATTGTCAGCATTGATTATTATGCTCAAGACCGGGAGTGAGACTTGAATCCACAATCTCAGAAGTCAGAGTGCTACCAACCGAGTCATGGCTGACAATGTTATAGATGTTGATTGAGTGATAAATAGTGATCAAAATACATTTAGTAAAGTCGGAAAGGTAAAAGTAAGACTCGATACTAGTCTTAATTGGCACATCTACGATAACGAATGTATTTTTAAAATTCATTCTTGGGATGTGAACATCACTGGCAAGACATAATACATATATATATATATCTATTTATATGGATAAAATTCTATGACTATTGTAGTACCATGTCTTGCAATGTTATAAAATATTTTGGACCAGCGCCTTACAGTCACATAGGCCAGAATTTTCTCATTGGCGTAAGCCCCACGCGCCGACATGTAAAATGTGTGTGATGTCGGGCGAGGATCCCGATGTCACCGCGCGCCATTGCGATATTTAGGTGGGCGCGCGCGTGATGTTCTCCAATGTGCGCCCGCCATTAATTAATCACCCAGTTAAGACCCTTGAAGCAGCAATTGTCTGCTATTTTTCAGCGCCCGTGCGATCTTCAGGACATTGCACGGGCGCAACAGGCAGGCTGGTAGGAGACATTTATATAAACCTCATCCACGGGCGGGATAAGAGGGATGAGTGGGGTCGCAAGTGGTATCTGTTAAATATTTAATTGTGAAAGTTACTGACACTCGACTGTGTGAGCAGGAATACGTCAAAACTCTTCACAGCTGCTTGGACAGGAGTAACAGCCTTCAGGTCAGGACTCTACAGTAAAGATCATTTTTGGGGCCTGCAGCTTTTAGGAAGCCTTCCCTTAGCCTGGGAATGGGAGTTGTGCACTCCACTGGAGGGACCTCCCCTGAGGAGGAAGGGAGGGCCAGAAGGGGGAGGAGGCCAGGAGTCCACATTCGTGGGGGGCGCTTTGGAGGGAAAGGCTGACAGCTGCATTAAGTGACCTCAGCCAACATGGTACTCACCCTCCCCGAGCGCTGGAGGTCATTGAATTTCTTGTGGCACTGGATCCACGTGCATCACACCACGTCATGGGAGCTCACACTCTCAACCACCTCCTCCCAGGCACGTTTGGTCAGGTGGGGGTCCTCTGCCTCCCGCCCCTCGGAAACAGGACGTCCGTCCGTGCTGACACCCCCTCCAGGAGGGCAGCTAGGCACTCACCCGAAAATCGAGGGGCACACTGCCCCGCTGCCCTACCCTCCGGCCTGGAAGCCCTCTGGTGAGCCCTTCTACTCGCCATTGTGAGCAGCCTTGCCAAGGTTGCCAGTACTTCATTTAAACAGGCCGTTGGGTCGCCATTGGACCTGGCGGAAAGTGCACTCCCGCCGCTGCCCGCCCACTCCCGCTATCCTCGGGAGTTGCACATTACGCTGGGCGGGCCTTAATTGGCCCGCCCACGTAAAATGGCAGTGCAGACCTGATCGCAGGCGGCGATCAGGTCCGCGCTCACCCACGCCCACTCCCACTCGGCCCGCCCGACATAGGGAAAATCCCCCCGCCATGTAGACATACATGACAGACGTAGAAGCAAAATGGAAGACTTCACAAGATGCAACACTGACATTGTTTAGTGTTTACCTAGAACAGAGTTGTGCATAGTGTGCGTGGATTCAAAAATTCTCTTGGCTTCAACATATGTAAAGCATGATTATCACTGAATGTTCCAGCTACTATCTTGGACACTCAGGCACAATAATTCAAAATGTCAAGGTGGATGGGACCTCATAAATGCTCCCATTGTGTAAAAGCATTCATGATTGGCAGTTGAAGCTGTTTATCTCTTCCTTAATAGTTTGGCTTTATGGCGCTTGATTGAAGTTCATAACTGCATAATTATCTTTTTGTTCTCTATTTCGAATTGCAGCTCCTGTCCTGAATGGGATTTTTCAGATGCCATTTGTTGGTTTTACTTTGATTTTTTTTTACGGTTGTGATGTTAATCTGCGTCTCTGCGCTCCCAATTGCTAATACTGTTGATAAATTGTATTATCCAAGACCTGCGTTTGTGGGGAACTTAATTTGTTTCTTTTTCACTAATGCTTCAGCATTTTTCACCTGCTACCTTTCTTGGTGACGGATACATGTACAGTAATGAAAATGTTAAAGTGAGTTGGCATTAAGTAGACTGTGTCTTAAGCAATGAATTCAGGTGACTATTAATATCAGGAATGTGGAAATCAAGTGATTTAGAAATTTTATTTGTACCTTTAAGAGAACACACAAAAATCTTAAATCCTTTGTGGCTGACAACTTTCTAAGTTTCTTTCCTAGCAGTTGCTGTCACATATTTCCAGCTGTCACATCAGCTAGAACTTAATGCTGAAAACATTCCCGTTTTGGAATATTAATAAGAAAAGCTCGGACCTGCATTTATATAGTGCCTTTAACATAGCAAAACATTCCAAGACATTTCATAGGAGCATAATCAAACAAAATTGGATGCCAGATGGTTGCCAACTGTGATTAACTGTTGTCACGGCAGCCGGTACAACGTCAGGGTGGTGATCTCTTTGAAACGTACAGGATTCTGAAGGGGCTTGACAGGACAGACATCTTGGCTGGGGATCTAGAAAATCAGGATAAGAGATGGATCATTTAGAACTGAGATGAGGAGAAGTTTCATCTCTCAGAGAGTTCTGAGTCTTTGGAATTAACCCCAGAGGGTTATGGATGCACCATTATTGAGTATGGCTGGGATGGATAGATTTTTGATCTCTCAGGGAATCAAGGGATGGGAAGTGGGTGGGAAAGTGATGATAGATAGATAGATAGATTGATAGACAAACAGACGGACAGACAGACAGACAGACAGACAGACAGACGGATAGATGGATAGATAGACAGATAGATAGATGGATAGATGGATAGATGGATCGATAGATGGATAGATAGACAGACAGAAAGATGGATGGATGGACGGACAGATGGATATGTGCTATGACTCTTTTGGTATATGTCTTACAATATATATTAATAATATGCCACAGCAAAGATTTTAATCAGATCGCATCACTAGATTCTGTCAGGCATAGTTCAGACATTGAAGATTAGTCAAGAAAAAATATATAGTCACAGTAATAAAAAAATGCTCACCTATGATACAGTTTAACTGACCACAGAGGTCATAATGTTTTGCTGTGTTAATACGTGTTGTGGATCCAACCAAATATTACAGAGTTATGCCACTCAAGTGCAATTTGGTATTAAGGTTTGGAAGTGAATCTGCGGGGATACATGTCCACAACATGGTAGCGGAATTGACCTCTGAAATGTGATCATGCTTTTTCATTTTTCTATGGCTTGACCTGCAAATTATGATTTCAGGGAAATTGTGTTGCACTATACCTAGAAATGGAAGACTCTGATTTGTATAAAGAAGGACATTTTCATATTTGTTGTACATGGTTCATTTTTGGATTGTAATTTTAACTAAGATTGTGTCATCCATGGCTGAGTAGGTAGCGTTCCTGCTTTTGAGTCAGAAGGTCGTGTCTTCACATCCCACGCTACATACTTGAGTGCAAAAATTTAGGCTGACACTCCAGTGCAGTATTGAGACAGTGCTGTATGGTCAAAGGTGTCTCCTTTCAGCTGCAATGTTAAACTGCTTTCCCAAGCAGATGTAAAATCCTGTCATACTATTTCAAAGAAGAGCAGGGGAGTTCTACCTGATGCCCTGATCAATATTATCCCTTAATCAACATCACAAGTAATCTGTATAAACATTTTCCAGGTGTTGTTGGTATTTATGGCTCATTAGAATAGGAAAAGGAATGATTGAGAAAAGGCAATTTATCCCATCCAATTTCCCCCATCCTCATTGCACAGGTCTTTGTTCAGGAACTCTACAAAACATTCTCATTTCTTGCATTCTTTGGTATCAATATCCTTTCCTTCTTGTGTCCATAAAACCAGGAATCTGCCCACTGTTATTATATGCCTTTAAGGGATTGCAGCATGACATCACTAGAAAGGAAGTGTGTCATGCAATCCAGTTTCATTTTCGTTTTTGCTTTCAGCAGAACATACACACCCAGCTCTGCAGCTCTGACACCTTTAAGCTTCCTATCCGTGTGTATTTGTTCCCATGTGCCTCATCTAAATAAATGAACCCACCAGATGTTTACCAAATCCCTTATGAGTGATATGTGCCTTTATATCATCATAAATACAAGATACACAGGGTATTCCGATATTTTCCACTGAAAAAAATCACAGAAAACTTAGAAAATGTTAGCTTGTGGAATAATGCTAAGGGTGAAAAGTAGTCCATGAAGGACCACAGGCATCTCTCACTATTAGAGAGAGACAAATTGGCTATATAGCTTGAGGGACACCACTCCACATGTAACACAAGAAGGCAGGCCTCCATGAATTACTACAGCCAGGACATGCATTTAACCCATGTTGCTGGCATCATTCTACACCACACTCTAACCAGCTAACCTAACCGAACCCCCAGTGTCTGTTGCTTGACATTAAAGGCTTCCTTTCTTCATCTATGACTCATAGATGTTGGTAGCATTCTTGCCTCTGAGCTACACAGCTGTGGGTTTGAATTACACTACAGAGACTTAAGCACACAAATCTAGGCTGGCACTCCAGTGTAGGACTGAGGTAGTGCTGCAATGTTGGAAATGCCATCTTTCAGATGAGACATTGGCTGTGATTTTCCCTGAAATGTGCAAAGTCCGATGGCTGATGGGAAAAACAGCATTCCACCCGCCGGCTGCAAAGGAGGCTTTTTGCAGTAAATCACCCACATCGCAGCTGATTATTATTCATCCACCAGGATCGTGCCATTCCTCTGGTGGACAGCAACTGATTTACCCACCCAGTCGTGACCTTAGCGCTCCCTAACTCCAGGCACCATATTTAAATGGCACCCCTGCACAGTGTTCACAATCTCTGCAAAGCTCCAGTGAAGACATGGCTCCCAAAGGCAGAAAGCATGCTGCGCACAAGTTCAGTGACACCTCACTGGGATAGCCTGTTGAACACAGTCAAGCCCCACCGTGATGTCCTCTACCCCCGCTCTGGCTGCAGGCCTTGCACCAAGGTGACCAATCCAGCTTGGGAGGCGGTCCCAATGGAGGTCAGTGCAAACGCCCTGTGGAAGAGGTCAGCCACTGAGCGTAGGAAGGGCATGAACGTTCACATCTGTTCTGCCAGGGTAAATCAACCATCTTATCACTCTCATACACTCTCAAGCCCATCACACATTCACAAGGATCTCACTCACTGCCACCTCAAGGGACATCACCGCTCACTCTCACACACCCCCACATCTGCATCCAACCTCACCTCCTCTGGAGTTTGTGTCCTAATCATGGCCACTCACCGCCCACACATGCCAGGCACCCCTTATCATCTGCCCTCAGCTGCTCATATTCTCTCCATCTGTCTTCATGTAGGACAAGCTGGCTCACAATAAGAAGGAGATGTCCCATACTGTGGGTGGAGTGCCCTAGATCAAGGTTCTCACGGACTTTGGGAACAGAGCTGGGGAGTTGGCTGCAGAGGAGGTAGAGGACAGTGAAGTCGGCAGCGCCAACCCAAGAGAGGATCCTGCACTAGAATATCCATCAGACGACCAAACTGTGAGTGATTTCTGCTGTTTCAGAGTCACCTGCCAGGCACTAATTGTCTCTTCTTTCTTTCATAGGCACCTCTGGGAAGCTACTGAGGGCATCCACCAGCCAGGCCCTCAATGCCAGCCCCATCAACACCTCAGAGGAGGAACCTGAGGACAGCACCTTTGAAGATCTATCACAGCGCTCACCTACACCCTCCACCAGTTCAGAGACACACGCCTCAGTGGGACCTAGTTCTAGAGTAGCCTCAGTGTTACAATCTGGTGAGCGCAGCACACCATCTGTTCCACAGCAGGCAGAGGCAGAGGCAGAGGCATCGGAGATCGCTGGTACTTGGAGATCCGGTGGAGGCCACGATTCTGCTGAGTCCGAGTCCGATGACGAGCCTCCAGACTCGGTCCTAGATCAGTTGCTGGAACTGCAAAGACAAGCTCGGGAACATCAGGAAGGAATGTCAGCTGCACTCCTCAGATTGCAAGGCACGATCGAGGAGTCTGTTTGACTTCAGTCTGAGGTGACAGTGCCGGCATGCCAATGCACTGAGGTCAATGCTGCAGGCTGGTGGCCGTTGTAGAGACCTTGGTCCAGGACATCGGTTGTGCACTGCTGCAAGAGCTGCACTCCATCGCTGTAGCCATTGGTGGCATCAAAGGGGCAAGAGGGGTGGGGGGCAGATCGATCTCACTCCAGCTGCCCCTTCTCTTCATGGAGTCAACCAGGGATCCTCAGCCACCCAGAGGGAGGAGGACCAGCAGCTCGACACCCCGGGGCCATCCATCCAGGTGACTCTGGGAATGTCCGGCTGATTCAAATCCTCCCTTCTTGAGACCCCATCACCTCCAGCTCCACAGGCCAAGGAGGGTGCACCTGCCCCACAGCAGAACATTCAAAGCAGGCTGGGGCTCACCAGGTCTTGGCCCTCCAGAGGATGCCCTCCAAAGTCATCACAGACAACAACAATCAGCAGGCTTTCTCCACCTCCGCTGTTTGATGTCGGTGGAGCACCAAGATATAGCGGCAGAGTAAGGAAAGTGAAGAAGCTGTAGTTGCACAACATTGGTGTTAACCACATGTATATAATGTTCACAAATGTAAATAGACTCACGATGATTTGATATCTTCTCTTGTCTATGCCTCTTTATTACGATGAGCTGTGTTACTGTCTATCATGTCTGATACTTTGGTTCCTGCACCCACTTATGGCAATGGTCTCTCTCCTGGGACTCTCTTCTGTGCAGTGCGCTACCATCTCACCACAGTGAGTGTCCCATTTCAACATAATGCTCCATATCAGTAATGCCTGCACCTTCAAGTGAAGCGTGCTTGTGGATTGAACCTCGTTCCCATTCCTCATAGGGTCCTGTCATGTGTATTATTGGCTCTGAATGACTGAGGCAGGGGTGTGCTCCTATCCCATCTGTATTAATGACAGGTAAAGGTGCGGTGTTTAAGGAGAGATGTGCTAACACATGGGGAAGGCTCATGTAACGCCCAACTCCATCTGCCCACTGTCTCTCTGCAGGGTTTTGATGATATGAGCCTAAACTCAAAGCTTATGAGCGCTGCCCTCAGCCAAACAGGTTTCCAACATTCCCAGTGTCAATCAGCTGAGCTCAGCAGAAACTGGGACAGCTTATGCTACTGACATTTGCGATGTTCGGTGGTGGGAAACGTGGCCATTGACGGCTGAAGCGCACAATTGCGTTTTCATTTTACATCATTGTAAAACTGGCTTTGGGCCTTCTCGTGAGATTTAGCCCTTGCACCCACCATGATGCCTGCCATGATGGGGAGCGGAAAATCCCGACCATTAACTTGAGCTCCTATCTACACTCTCAGAGATGTAAAGGATCCCATAACAGTGTTCAAAAAAGAACAGAGGTTCTCCCTAGTGTCCCAGCCAATGTTTTCACTCAACCAACATAACCAAAAAGAAGTATGATCTGATAATTACCACCTTGCTGTTTGTGGGAGTTTGTTGTGAACAGATTAGCTGCTTTGTTTCCTACTTCACAACATTAACTACATTTCAAAAAGTACTAATATCACCACCATCAACACCTCTTTGTCCTTTTGTCTATGACATCTTTTGGCAATCTCCACCCATTGCTGGCCCTCTATCCAGCTCTACTTGTCCCACCCCCCCTTAAACCAGTTTATATTTCACCTCTCTTCTATTTTTCCTTAGTTCTGTTGAAGAGTCATACGGACTCGAAACGTTAACTGTTCCTCTCCACAGATGCTGTCAGACCTGCTGAGTTTTTCCAGGTATTTTTATTTTTGTTTTGTATTTCCAGCATCTGCAGTTTTTGGCTTTTATCAAAAAGTACTTCATTGACTATGATGTGCTTTGGGACGTTCTGAGGTTGTGAAAGGTACTCTATAAATGTATGCCTTTATTCTTCATGGTAATGTTGCTGTCTCCACAGAAAATAGATTCAGCACATAGATTGTATCAAATTTGTTTGAATTTTGAATTTTGTTTTAGCTCATCTTTATTCCTTAATTTTTGGTTTACAATCAAAATGGAATGAACATCTTGCATAATTCAATTGCCAGCAGGAACACAATAACTAACATACAGAAACAGAACATTTATAATGCTAAAATGTCCCAAAAGGATAAAATGTAGATGCTGAGTGTTGTATATTTTATATCTCGATATGTGTATAACAGGTTTTATTCACAGTGCTTTAAGATGTCTACTCCATGCTTCAGCTCTGGCTTCCAGATCTTTCTACAGTTTGTTTACTTTTCTCTGAGTCCACACCCAGGTTTAACTAATCAAGCACAGTGAGCAGCAATTGTAAGCAGACTCACATAATCAAACACAGAACAATTGAACATTACCCTGATTGATTGTGACTGTTAGAATCATAGCTCTCAGGACTGAAGTTTTCTTTTACAAAATGGAAGGATTTGGCATGATACTTACCCTGGGATTTTCTACAAAAAGAAGGTCCTAAGTTCACCTTGTTTTGAAAGCAGTCTTGTTGGAGAACAAGCTGAGGAAAGAAGGCTACCTTGACTGGCTCCCTCTCTCTATCTTGCTTAAAACTGTGTGGCTATCAACCTGTAGCCAAAGAACCTTCATCTGAGTGTAACTAGTCTACATTTGTACCTGCAAAGCTGGTGATGAGAACTTCCAGAGGTCCACCAGGACCAGCAGCCCATGAGGGAACTCCAGGTTGACAGCGTCGAGGCCCTGCGGACTTTATCCTTTATTTTATAGCCCCCATCCTTCAAAGCCCATCTCTACAGTGAGACTCTATCTGCTTGTCCTTTGTTTGCCTGTGTGTGTGTCTGTGTGTGTGCTGGGGGCATTCTTTAGGAAGAGATAAATAGCTATACTTCCCAATTTCAATTGTGTGTTGACCAGTACTTGCAACTTGTTAAAAGGAGTTTTGATTTAAAATAAAATAATCATTCTGAGCTTTTGCAAGAAGCCTGGCCCGAGTCTTTTTTCTTCTGGGTACGAGAAGTATAGGTACACAATTGGCCATTTTGGTGAGAAAATTGAACATTTAAATTAATGGTACAGACTGCGGAGAATTCACGCACTCCTCCCATCCCGGTCGTAGCATGACAGATAAATTAGGGAAGATAATCTGAGGCATGATCAAGGAGATTTGTTTTGACAAGGTTTTTATGGGAAGATTGGGCGCTAGCAAAGTAGACAGGGTTTCAGGATAATGTCCCAGTGAGTGTGAAGCGAGGTGGGGTAAGGAATGTTGTACGAACAGGTAGAGAGGTAGAGGGAGGGATGCAAAAAAGGTCAAAGTAGAAGAGCCAAGCCTTATTCCCACTGAATCCTTTCCACTCTATTCTCTCGTTTTCAGAAGCCTGTAATACAACAGAAGACACAAAATTCTACTGGGGTGAAATTATGCTGTCATACTGGCAGGTTAAAATGACATTAAATTGTCACACTATTCACTTTCACTCCTTATCTTTTCCATTTTTTAATAATATCAGTATAATCTCTAAAGATTGAGACTCTGGGGATCTATTTACATGCATCAATATTCTTATTAATAACGAAATGATAAGATTTTCAACAGTTGCCCAAAGCTCACACTCAAAACCTTCCCTTGATCAAACACACATAACAATGCATCCTTCCGTCGACGGTCTTATTTGAAATTTTTAGTAGTGATGTTGAATACCCAGAATCTTTCAGTATTTCTTGTATGTGCAAACTCAATTAAGTGTCTGTGGAAGCCTTTTCAGCTGAAGCACCCTCTGCAAATTACATTCTTCCTCGTACAGCATGACATCAATTGCAACCTTAAGCTACAGGTGTCAAAACTTTTCCATGTGGCAGGCAATTTGCAAACATTACCCCACTCCTGTACACGTCCTGTTCTAGTTTTTGACAAACAATGCCAGCTGCACAAAAGAAAGTCACATCGTCATTGCAGAAAATATTTTTCATCATTGTAAAGCAACAAAAAGTGCAATTCTAGTAAACTGTCTCCAAGTTGGCGCAGTTGAAAACCCTCTTGTGTTGAAGTTAGAAGATTATTGGTTCAAGCCCCATATTTCTCACATTGTAACTGTGACGACACCTCAAAAGTAGTTCATTGGCTGTAAAGCGCTTTGGGATGTCCTGAGGACATGTGAGCTGTGAGAGAATTGTATGCTTTTTTATTTCTTTCTTCTTCATTGTTACTGAGCTGCATTCCTTCAGTACATTTGCTGGGATTTTCTGGTTGACTTGGATTGGACATATCTCCAGACAGCGGCCAACATCGAAATACATCTAGTAATATGCCTTTAAGGGATGGCAGCATGCCATCTCTAGAATGGAAATGTGTCATGTGATCCAGTCTCAGTTTCACTTTGGTCTGTGAGCAGAACACAGCACACACAGCCCTGCTGTTGATGTCTTTAAGCTTTTGGTCCATGTATATACATTCTCATGTGCCTAGTTTAAAAAATTAACTCACAATGTATTTACCTAACCCCTTATGAGTGATTGGTGCTTTTATATCATTATAAAAACAGGACAAGACCCTGTCGAATTTCAGGGCCAGGAGTCAATTATACAGGAATTGTGCACCTCAGCCTTTGTGGAGAGTCCTGCTGAAAATAGGGATGCAAAGCTGCAGGAGGAGGCCTGGGAAGGATGTCAGCAGCCCCTGAGCTACCGGTGTACCAGTGTGAGGCTATTCACTAACCACTTCCTTGCACACCTACCAACGCTGAACACTTGGCATGAACTGATGGCCCTCTGTGCCCAGTATTCACATGACTCAAGTAGAGGGAGATGTAAACTAACCTCATTCTCATAGAGTTAGCATTCTGCACAGCCTCTGAGAAATGAAGGAGTGATGTTGTAGAGTGTGACCCTGATAGCCATTGCAGAGACATGGCTACAGGGTGATATAGATTGGGCCCTGAAAGCTGAAGGGTATATGACATTCAGGAAGGTCAAGAAGCTGGGTAAAGATGGAGGGGTGGCTCTGTTAATTAATGTTGGTTTTGGTGCATTAGAGAGGATGACCCAAGGTCAGGAAACCAGAATGTAGAGACAGTTTAGGTTGAGATGAAAAGTTATAAAGGTGAAAAGCCACTTGTGGGAGTGGTGTAGAGGCCCCCTAATTGTAACTACACAGTAGGACAGAGTATAAATAAAGAGATGGGAGCTTGTCAGAAAGGTACTGCGATAATCTTGGAGATTTACATCTACATATAGACTGGAAAAATCAGATCGGGAAAGGTAGTCTAGGTGAGGAGCTCATAGAATCTTTTTGGGATAGTTTCTTGGAACAGCATGTTCCGGAACCAACCAGAGAACAGACTATATTAGACCTGGTACTGTGCAACAAGATAGGATTAATGAATGACCTCATAGTGAAGGCACCCCAAGGTAGCAGTGATCATAATATGATTAAACTTTACATTTAGTTGAGGGAGAGAAAAGTGGGTCCAAGACTAGTATTTTAAACTTAAATAAGGGCAATTGTGACGAACGAAAGCAGAGCTAGATAGAGTGAACTGGCAAATGAGAATAAGGGACACATACATAGAGATGCAGTGGCAGACATTTAAAGGGATATTTCAGAATACACAGAATAGATGCATTCTAATGAGAAAGAAAACTTCCAAGGGGAGAACACACCATTCATGGTTAGCTAAAAAAGTTAAAGGCAGTATCAAACTTAAAGAGAAAGCATATAACTACGCAAAGACGGGTGGCAGGTCAGAAGATTGGACAGAATGTAAAGAGCAGCAAAGAATGACAAAAAGATTAATAAGGAGGGAAAAGTTAGAGTACAAGAGAAAGCTAGCTAGAAATATAAAGACAGATAGTAAGAGTTTCTATAGATATTTACTTAAGAAAAGTTAACAAAGTGAGCACTGGTCCTATAGTCTGGGGAATTGATAATGGAAAGTAAGGAGATGGCAAATGAATTGAACAGATATTTTGCATCAGTTTTCAGTATAGAGCATACATGTAACCTCCCAGAGATAGCTGTAAATCAGGAAATGGAAGGAAGGGAGGAAATCAGGAAAATTACAATCACCAGAGAAGTGGCATTGAGCAAATTGTTGAAGCTGTGGTCTGACAAATCCCAGGGTCCTAGTGGACTTTATCCTAGGGTCTTGAAAGAAGTGGCTAGTGAGATAGTTGATGTGGTATTTTTAATTTTCCAAACTCCCTGGATTCGGGGAAGTTTCCATTAGATTGGAATATAGCAAATGTAACGCCTTTATTCAAAAAGGGCAGGGTGAGACAGAAAGCAGGAAATTAGAGGCCAGTTAGCTTAACGTTTGTCATAGGGAAAACAGTAGAAGCTATTATTAAAGATGTTATGGCAGGGCACTTAGAAAAGTTTAAGGCAATCAGGCAGAGTCAACATGCTTTTGTGAAAGGGAAATCATGTTTAACCAATTTATTGGATTTATTTGACGGAGTCACATGTGCTGTGGATAAAGGGTAACTGGTGGATGTACTGTACTTAGATTTCCAGAAGGCATTTTATAAGGTGCCACATCAAAGGTTATTGCAGAAAATAAAAGCTCATTGTGTAGGGGGTAACATATTGGCATGGATAGAAGATTGGCTGGCTAACAGGAAACAGATGGTAGCCATAAATGGGTCCTTTTCTGTTTGGCAGGATGTAATGAGTAGTGTGCTACAGAAATCAGTGCTGGGGCCTCAACTTTTTATAATTTATATATAAATGACGTGGATGAAGGGACAGATGGTATAGTTGCTAAATTTGCTGACAACACAAAGACAGATTGGAAAGTAAGTTGTGAGGAGGGCATAAAGAGGCTACAAAGGGATATAGATAGGTAATATGAGTGAGCAAAGACCTGGCAAATGAAGTTTAATGTGGGCAAATGTGAAATTGTCCATTTTGGTAGAAAGAATAAAAAGGAAGCATATCAAAATGGTGAGAGGTTGCAGAGCTCTGAGATTCAGAGGGATCTGGGTGTCCTAGTGCATGAATCACAAAAGGTTAGTATGCAGGTACAGCAAGTAATTAGGAAAGCTAATAGAATGTTATGGTTTATTGCGAGGGGAATTGAATACAAAAGTAGGGAGGTTGTGCTTCAGTTAATATGGGGCATTGGTGAGACCACATCTAGAGTACTGTGTACAGTACTTGTCTCCTTATTTAAGGAAAGATGTAAACGTGTTAGGAGCAGTTCAGAGAAGGTTTATTAGACTAATAGGAATTAGATTATTTTTTATTAGAATGGGAAGGTTGTCTTATGAGGAGAGGTTGGACAGGTTAGGCTTGTATCCACCAGAGTTTAGAAGAGTAAGAGGTGACTTGATTGAAACCTTTAAGATCCTGAGGGATCTTGACAGAGTGGATGTGGAGAAGATGTTTCCTCTTGAGGGAGAATCTAGAACTAGGGGTCATGGTTTAAAAATAAGGGGTTGCTCAGTTAAGACAGAGATGAGGAGAAATTTTTTCTCTCAGAGGGGTGTGAGTCTTTGGAACGCTCTTCCTTAAAAGGCGATGGAAGCAGAGTCTTTGAATATTTTAAGGCAGAGCTAGATAGATTCGATTAACAAGGGGGTGAAAGGTTATCGGGGGTAGGTGGGAGGTTACAATCAGATCAGCCATGATCTTATTGAACGGTGGAGCAGGCTTGAAGGGCCGAGTGGCCTACTCCTGCCCCTAGTTCGTATGTTCGTACGTATGACCCTGCCTACCCAAGACACCATCACACTCCGGTCCCTCAGGATAACTGGCAAGAGAAGGGACATAAAATCTAGGCCAATATTTTGTTTGACATATTAGGACTTCTTTAATTTTATACATATACAACTTAACAGGTAGAAGAAGAACCCCTACACATTGTAATTGTATTCCTGTGAAATGAAGTGAATTAATCCACTCATTAATTGTTGGTGATATCGATTAATCTTTTGATGACTTGTCGTTATTTAGGTCCTCTGGCTAATTGCAAACCTGTTAGTGGTGTGAATTTCCTATATGTATCGGTACTTCCTCTTTTAAGGCACTGAAAAGCTTATTTCTGTTTTCAGTTCTTTTTAATGACAACCGCTCTCCTGTATTCTTATCTTGTTCATGCTTTGGCTGACATCTCGCCCATTAATTTGTGTGAAATAATGAATTACAGTAGGAGGCAGTGTTATTGGAGCAGAAGAACATAGGAAGAGTTGGTTCCTCAAGAAGGTCCTGCTCGCCACCCAGTAAGATCATGGCTAATCAGTATTCTAGCACTATTCAGCCCCTTGGTTCCATATCCCTTAATGCCCTTGACAAAAGAATCTATCAAGCTCAGATTTAAAATTATTAATTGAGCTAACATTGACTTTTTTTTTAACAGGTGAGAGTTTCCCCCCTCTACCAGTCTTTGCCTGAAGAAGTGTTTCCCAACTTCTCTCCCGAATGGCCTGGCTTGAGTTTAATCTATTGTCCTAGATTCCCCCCAGAAAACTTCAATGAAATCACCATTTAATTTTATATATAAAACAGGGAATACAAGCTTGGTTTATGTCATCTCTCCTCATAATTTAACCCTTGAAGTGACAAGTGATTGGACTTATTACAGTTTGAACCCAGCTTCCTCCATTTGTACTGCTGCATTGCACTCTGCTTCTTTGCTGTGACTCACACAGTGGTGACTAACACCCCATTAGTGCATTCCAGGAAACTTCAGGCTCGTTGTCCCTGATTTTCCTTGCATTCAGGGCTCTGATGCTATTGTGATACATTAAATGGTCATTGCGCCTTGTTCCTTGCTGGCAGGCTATTTAATGGGAGTGGGCTAAGCTAGGTGTAGAGGTAATGTTACTTTAGTCAACCAAAAGAGCCAGGCTAATGTTCTGGGAACACAAATTCAAATCCCACAGTGTCAGCTGGTTAAATTTGATGAATAGAACACCTGAAATCAAAACAAAAACAAAAACTCAGCAGGTCTGACAGCACCTGTGGAGGGAAAGACAGAGTTAACGTTTCGAGTCCGTATGATTCTTCTTCACTTTGAGCACTTTTTGTTTTTGTTTCAGATTTCCAGCATCTGCAGTGTTTCGCCTTTATCTCTGAAATCAAAAGCTAGGCTCAGTAATGGTGACCATCAAACTATCAGGCTGTTGTAAAAACCAATCTGGTTCATTACTGTCCTTTAAGAAAGGATATCTGCTGTTTTTACCCAGTCTGGCATACATGTAACTCCAGACTCACAGCAATGTGGTTGACTCTTAACTGCCCTCTAAAACAGCCCAGCAAGCCACTCAGTTGTACCAAAGAGCTATAGAAAAGTCAAAATTGAATAAAAACAGATGGACAACTTGGCATTGACCTAGGAACTGGAAATGATAATGACACATCGTGTCCAGTACCAGGCAAAGTCCTCTGTACTAACATCTGGGGGCTTGGGCCAAAATTGGAAGAGCTGTCTCTGACAAGCAACAGCCTGACATAGTCATGGTCACCAAATTATATCATACTGCAACGTCCTAAACTCCTCCGAATGGCAAGACAGACCCATCAGAGGTGGTGGCACAGTGGTATACATTTGGGAGGCAGTTGCCCTGGGAGTCCACATCGTTGACACTGGACCCATGGCATCAGGTAAAATATGGTCAAGGGAATGTCCTGATGATTACTCTGTATCGCATACCCGACACCCTCCCAGCTGATGAATTAGTACTCCTCCACCTTGAACAGCACTTTGAAGAAGCACTGAAGGTATCAAGGGATCAGGATGTACTCGGTGTGGAGGACTTCAATGCCCATCACCAAGAGTGGCTCAGTAGCACCACTACTGACCAAGTTGGCTGAGTCTTGAATGACATAGCTGCCGGACTGGGCCAGTGACAGTTGGTGAGGGAGCCAACAAGAGAGAGAAGCTACCTGAACTCACCTTCACCAATCTACCTGTCACAGATGCATTTGTCTATAACAGTATTAGTAGCAGTGACCACTGCACAGTCCTTGTGGAGACAAAGTCCTGCCTTCACATTCAGGATTCCACCCATCATGTTGCGTGGCACTGCTATAATGCTAAATGGGATGGATTCAAAACAGGTCCAGCAACTCAAAGCAGGGCATCTGTGAAGTGCTGTGGGCCATCAGCAACAACAGGATTGTACTCAGCACAAGCTGCAACCTCATGGCCTGACACAGCCCTCGCTCTACCATTTAAGAGACAATGGGCAGAATTTTTAGCTGAGCGGGCGGGTCTGCGCCTGACCCGCTCGAGCGTAAAATGACGTGCGATGACGTTGGGTGAGCGCCCTGATGTCATTGTGCGCTTGCATGATATTGTGGTCGACGGGTGCACGCGGGAGTCGGCAGCACACTCACTGACAATTAACAGGCCTATTAAGGCCATTAAAGTCATAATTAAATGGAAATTTTCACTGACCTTTGGATTTTTTATGAAACCTTATCTACGGGTGGGATGAGTTTTCCAACAGGAATTAAAAATACAATAAAAATGTTGAAATCTTATTTATAACATGTCCCTGCTCATGTGACAGAGCCACATGAGGGAACGTGTTTTTAACATTTTTAAATTCTTTCATCTGTGTTTTTAAAAATCTTCAGCTCCCTGAGGCAGATCTGTGCCTTCAGGGAGCTTTCAGCGCGCGCTCCCACGTGCACGCGCAAATCTCCGTGCTCACCCTCCTCCTGCTCCCACTCAGGCGGCGCTCAGTGTTGCAGCGCCTGATTCATGCTTGTTAATTGGCCAGCCAGTGTGAGATCGAGCTCAGGGCCCGATCGCGGGCGGCTGTCAGCTTCGCAACTGCTCTCAGGCCTGCCCGCCACGCCTGCCTGACGAGGTAAAAATCCTGTCCGATATAAAATAAGGAGTAAAACTCTAAAGGTTGTCCATGAGCAGAGGGACCTGGGTGTAAACGCGCATAAGTCATTGACGGTGGCAGACAAGTGGAGAGAGCAGTTAGTAAGGCATATAGTATCCTAGGCTTTATTAATAGGGGCATAGAGTACAAGAGCAGGGAGGTTGCACTGAACTTGTACAGGTCACCATTTAGAGTTCAGCTGGAGAAGTATTGTGTACAGTTCTGGGCTCCACACTTCAGGAAGGATGTGAACACATTGGAGAGAGCGCAGAAGAGGTTTACAAAAATGGTTCCAGGGATGAGAAACTTAAGTTATGAAGATAGATTGGAGAAGTTGGGACTGATCTCCTTGGAGAAGAGAAGGCTCAGAGGAGATTTGATAGAAGTGTTCAAAATCATGAGGGGGTTAGATTGGGAGAAACTGTTCCCGCTCGTAAAAGGATCAAGAATGAGAAGGCAAAGATTTAAAGTGATTTGCAAAAGAAGCAAATGCGATGTGAGAAAAACTGTTCCACACAATGAGTGGTTCGGGCCTGGAACGCACTTCCTGGAAGTGTGGTGGAGCAGTTCAATCGAAGCATTCGAGAGGACATTAGATGATTATTTAATTAGAAACAATGTGTAAGGTTAAGGGAAAAAGGCAGGAGAATGGCACTGAGTCATAATGCTCATTCGGGGAGCCAGTGCAGACACGATGGGCTGAGTGGCCTCCTTCTGCGCTGTAACAATTCTGTAATTATGAATTCTGCGCGATTACCATCAAACCATGGGATCAACCCTGGTTCAATGAGAAGTGTGGGATTCCACATCAGGAGCAGCACCAGGCATGCATGTCAACCTGGGAAAGCTACACACGGGACTATTTGCATGCTAAACAGCAGAAGCAGCATGCGATAGACAAAGCTAAACATTCCCATATCCAATAGATCAGACTTAAGCTGCAGTCCTGCCACATCCATTGTGAATGGTAGCGGACAATTAAACAACTAACACCTGAAGGGGACTATACAAATACCCCATCCTCAATGATGGGGGGTGTCCAGTGCATCAGTGCAAAGGACAAGGCTGAAGCATTTTCAACTATCTTCAGCCAGAAGTGCTGGGCGGATGATCCATTTTAGCCTCCTCCTGAAGTCCCCAGCATCAGAGATGTTAGTTTTCAGCCAATTCGATTCACTCCAGGTGATATCAAGTAATGGCTGAAGGCACTGATACAGCAAAGGCTATGGGCCCTAGCAACATCTCAGCAGCAGTATCCCAGCAGAGGACTTGTGCTCCAGGCCTAGCCACCTCCCTAGCCAAGCCACAGCACAGTTACAACACTGGCATCAACCCATCAAAGTGGAAAATTGCCAAGCTATGTCATGTTGCAAAAAAAAGGACAAGACCGATCTGGCCAGTTACGATGCCAATCCTCCTCCCCATCATCAGCAAAGTGTTGGAAAGTGTTGTTGACAGTGTGATCAGCAGCATTTACACAGCAGTAAGGGTTCATTGATGCTCAGTTCAGGCTCAACCAAGGCCTGACCTCATTATAGCCTTGGCCCAAACATGGACAAAAGAGCTGAACTCAAGAGGTGTGATGAGTGACTGATCTTGACATCTTGACATTAATCTAGTGTGGCATCAAGAAGCCTTAGCAAAATTGAAGTCAATGGGAATCAGGGGGAAAACTCTCTCATGGTGAAGTCATACCGAGCACAATGGGAGATGGTTGTCGTTATTGGAGGCCAATCATCCCAACCCCAGGACATCACTGCAGGAGTTAAGTGTAGCTCTAGTCTCAGGCTCAGCTGCATTATCAAAAACCTTCCCTTCATCATAAGGTCAGAAGTGGCGATGTTTGTTTTTTATATCGGTCCACCTTATCTTCAGTAACTTTTGTCTGACTCAGGTAGTTACTTCAATCTGCTTTATTTGCACTATATACACTAAAAACATGATGAGCTAACAGGTAGGCACACCTCTCTTGAGTACAGACTATTTCATCTTCTCACAGAGTCTCTAACACAGGACTACTGTTACTGTTACATCATAATATACATCACTAACTCATCGCCATAGCTATTAACCCATTGCACTACAATGTTCACAGATGATATACAATGTTCAGTACCACTTGTCACTCTTCAGGTAACAAAGTACTCCATGTCCATATGCAGCAAGACCTAGACAACACACAGACTGATGAATGGCAAGTAACATTTGCCAAGAAAGAACCAGCCCTCCAACAGTGGAGAATCTAACCACCTCCTCTTGCCATTCAATGACATGACCATCACTGAATCCCCCACTATCTATATCCAGAACTGGACTAGCCACATAAATACTGTGGCTGCAACAGCAGGTTATGGGGAATCCTGCAGTGTGTAACCTCTTAACTCCCCAAAGTCTGTCCACCATCTATAAGTCACAAGTCAGGACTGTGATGGAACTCTCTCCACTTGCCTGGATGAGTGCAGCTCCAACCAGCTCAACAACATCTAGGACAAAGCAGCCTGCTTGATCAGCATGCCATGCATCACCTTAAACATGAATTCCCTCCACCATGAGTGCACAGTAGCAACAGTATATACCATCTAAAAGATGCAGTGCAGCAACTCAGCAAACCTTCTTTGAAAGCACCTACCAAATCCTTGACCTCTACCACCTAGAAGGACAAGGGCAGCAGATACACGGGAACACCACCGCCTGCAAGTTCCCCTCCAAGCCACACAGCATCCTGGCACGGAACTATATTCCTTCACTGTCGCTGGTCCAAAATTCTGGAATGCCCTCCTTAACAGCACTGTGGGTGTACCTACACCACATGGACTGCAGCATTTTAAGAAGGCAGCTCACCATCACCTTCTCAAGCGCAATTAGGGATGGGCAACAAATGCTGGCCCAGCCAGTGACACCAACATCCCATGATAGAATTTTTAAAAATGTGATTTCGTCTCGAATCCAGGATCTTGGCCAAATATAATGGCCCTGAAATTTCTTGCGGCTGTCACCAGTGTGCTGTTGTGACTCCATCATAACTCAACTGGAACATTGGCAGATCCCCACAGAAATGATTTGGATCGGTTTAGACACCTGGGTATATTAATAATCAAGAGCAATAAAACAATAATATTGATATTCATACTTAATAATTGCGATCATTAATAACAACACTAAGAACAGTCATAATGAAACTCAAAACCCTATCAATCAATCCCAAAACTATCATCTTTCAAACTATCATATACGTTGATTGAGAAGCAACCACATTCAGCAGTCAATGTAAAAAGAGTCCTCTCTCTCATCTCTTGCAGCCCCACTGAACCACATAAAATAAAAGCTGATGACTTAAATTCATCATTAAGTACCTATTATTTGTAGCACTCACATGGCCCGTGCTCACAAATTCAATGTGTCACAGTGCTCTCCTCCAAGAACCACATAAACAAAATGCTTCAGAAGATGATAAATCTGAAAATCAATGAAAATAAAGCGAGAACAAAAAGGCTGTCAGTTCCCGATTGGAATAACAAGAGTTGATGCTGAGAGCCTCCAAGCACCATCTGGGAGTATGCGGTGGTTACAAGCTTAACATGTCTATTGTAGATGTTCTTTCTGTATTGGTGCCACTGGTCATTCCTGGAGGTGGACTTCAATCTCTGATAATATGGAGAAAAGTTTTAGCATCCAGTATCTGGCTAAACTATAGCATGACCTGGGGATCGTAACAATAGACCTTTTGTTGCTTGTAAGTACTGTTACATGCATTATATCTTTTTGGAAGGCAGTCTCAAAAGTGTTCTCCTCAAACAAGGCCAATTGTGAACTGACAACCTGTTTTATATTACACAAAATATCTGAGTAACAAAACACAATGTTCACAGGAAGATTTAACAATTTCCTATCATTTCCTGGGCCATTAAAATGTTGCAGTTTTGAGGGAAGGGATAAGGAGAGGCATTATAAATTCAGTGGTACAACTTTAGTAAATAGGGTCCAGGAACACATGGGGATTCGCATGCACAATCCTGTGAAGGTAGCAGGCCAATTTTAAAAGGAGGTTAAAGAAGCATATGGGATCGATGGCTTTTTAAATAGAGAAATGGAGTACAATATCAAGTTATGGTAAACGATTATAAACATAAGATCATAAGAACTAGGAGCAGGAGTAGGCAACTCAGTCCCTCGAGCCTGCCCCGCCATTCCATACGATCATGGCTGATCTCATTTAAGCCTCAACTCCAATTTCCCGCCCTCTCCCCATAACCTTTCAACCCATCACTAATTAAAAATCTGTCTATCTCCTCCTTAAATTTATTCAGCGTCCCGTCATCCACTGCACTCTGAGGTAATGAATTCCACAGATTCATGACCCTTTGAGAAAAGTAATTCCTCCTCATCGCTGATTTAAATCTATCACCCCTTAGCCTAAAACTATGGCCTCTCGTTCTAGAATGCCCCACAAGGGGAAACATAAAACCGCTGTTTAAGCCTCAGCTGGACTTTTGGGCTCATTGATGGGTGCCACACTTTAGGAAGGATGTCAGGTCCTTGGAAAGGACATAGAGAATACTTACAAGAATGGTGCCAGGGTTGAGGGACTTCATTTATGTGGAGAAACTGGAGAAGTCAGGGTTGTTCTCCTTAGGGCAGAGAAGATTAAGACGCGATTTGATAGAGTTGTTGAAAACCGTGAATGTCTGAGATGGAGCAAATAAGGAGAAATTGTTTTCAGTGGCAGAAGGGTCAGTGACCAGAGGACACAGATTTAAGGTGATTGGCAAAAAGAGGCAGAGGTGACAGGAGGAAACATTTTTGGTGTTGTGATCTGGAATGTACTGCCTGAAAGAGTGATCAAAGCAGATTCAATAATACATTTCAAAAGATAATTTGATAAATACACTAAGGAAAAAGCATTGTACAAGGATATGGAGAAAGAGCAGGGGAGTGGGATTAATTGGTTAGCTCTACCAAAGAGACAGCACAGGCATGATGGGCCGAATGGTCTCCTTATCTTCTGGGTCATTCTATGATTCTATATTGACCTTGCAATTCATTTTGTCACAGCTTAAGTAGCTAATTTTCTTATCCTCAGCTATCTGAGTCGGGTTCGGCTGTACTGATCTAGAAATCCCTGTTTGCACAATGGAATAACATAATACATCTGACTACCCACTCATGCAACTGACCAACAATCGCTCTTCTAAGTGGACTTCATACCCTCTATGGCCTGGAGAATACCTTGCCTGCCTAATATCCAATTAAATGATCGTCTAACTCAGGGACCATTTCCATAAGACCCCTTGTGGTGTATAGTTAATTAATGCAAATGATTTTGCACATGCCGCACTTGTATTTGCTTATCTTTTCTGAAGACAGACTAAAAAATGGTCTCTACTGTGATGAGGTTTATTTGTGAACCGCCAAATTGGCCCATTTTACACAAAATGTATGAATGCACAGAATACACAGTTTGCACGTTGTCTCTCAGTTATAGGCTAAACTCACACATTAACAGTCCTGGAATCAACCTTTTCACTTAAAAGGCAGTGCCTGTTCACAGCTCACCGTATAGTCTATCAACCTCCCTGTTGTTGACCAGTAACATAGCTGACATTTCCAGATAGAGAACAAAAGTTTATATCTGATCTTTCCCTCAATTTTGTGTGTTGGAGTTTAACTTGTAAAGTCACCGAATAAAGTTACCAATTTGAATGAGAAGCAATCAACTGAGAGCTCCAGAGCTCTGCTGTCTGTGCCTTAGCTTGCAGGAAGTCCCATTCCTCTAGCACTCCTGTGATTGTTGACTTACATTGGCTCCCAGTCAAGCAACAGCTTGATTTTAAAATTTTCATCCTTGTTTTTAAATCCCTCCATGGCCTTGCCCCTCCCTGTCTCTGAAATCTTCTCCAACCCCACAACCCTCTGAATGTAAGAACATAAGAAATAGGAGCAGGAGTAGGCCATTTGGCCCCTCAAGCCTTCCCCGCCATTCAGGAAGATCATGGCTGATCTGTCCCAGGCCTCAACTCTTCTTTTGTGCCAACTCCTCATAGTCCTCAACTCCCCAATATTTCAAAAATCTATCCACCTCCTCTTTAAATACTTCCAGTGATCTAACCTCCACAACTTTCTATGATAGAGAATTCCAGACTCACTAACCTCTGAGAAAATAAATTCCTTCGCATCTCAGTTTTAAATGGGTGTCCCCTTATTCTGTAACAATGTGCCCTAGTTCAAGATTCCCCCTCTAGTGGAAACATCATCTCAACATCTACCCGGTCAAGCCCTCCTCACAACCTTGCACATTTCAATAAGGTCACCCCTCATTCTTCTAAAGTCTAATGAATAAAGGCCTAACCTTTGTTTAGCCATTCTTGATAAGTCATCCCAGGAATCAGCCTAGTGAACCTCTTTTGAACTGCCTCCAATGCCAATATGTCCTTTCTTAAATATGGGGACCAAAGCTGTACATAGTACTGAGTGGCTGTGTTCATCAGACCTGGCATTCCCAATTATAATTGCTCCACCATTGATGGCTGTGCCTTCAGCTGCCTAAGCCCCATGCTCTGGAATTCCCTTGCTACACCCCTCTGCCTCTGTAGCTCACTTTCTTCCTTTAAGACACTCCTTAAAACCGACCTCTTTGACCAAGCTTTTCATCATCTGACCTAATGTCTCCTTATGTGGCTCAGTGTCATACTTCATTTTATAATGCTCCTGTGAAGAGCCTTGGGACATTTCATTACGTTAAAGATGTTATATAAATATAAATTGTTGTTAGATGAGAATTCACTCGCCATCTTAGCACTGAACCTCACAGCCATTACATTATCGGTTAAGTTTAGGCCCCTGCTGGTGCATTGAATGAAAAGTCAATCTAACCATAGGACGCCAGCTACTCTGCAATATTCTCAATGGCTCTCCATTATCTCGAATCTAATGTGTAGTGGAATAGCAGATTAACATTCCTAACCACCCATTGTTCAGTGCCAATAGGCTTTTAATGTAAAACAAAACTTGCATTTAAATGGCACCTATCATGACCATAGGACGTCCAAAAGCGCTTTACAGCCAATGATATACTTTTGAAGTGTCATCACTGCTTTAATGTGGGAAACAGCCAATTTCCCCATCGTAAACTCCCTTACTCAGCAATATGACAATAACCAGTTGTGACATTGTTTGAGGGGTAAGTATTAGTTTCTGCTCAAGAAACGTTTTGATTTATGTTCAAATCTCTCCATGGCCTCACCCCTCTCTATTTCTTTAATCGCCTTCAGCCTCAAGCCCTCCAAGATATTTCCACCATTGGTAGCCATCCCAGAAGGAACATTGTGTCCCATTTTAAGGTATGCAAGACCAGTTCAGACCAGTATTCTTATTTCCCGGTTTGTACTGTTTTTTCCTTCATTTGCCCATGCATCTCTTCTTTACACCTCTCCCCTCTCTATCCCTCCTTCCTTCTTAAACCTACCTCTATGGCCAAGGCAATTAGATAATATTTGAAGGGTTGTGGGGAAAGGGCACAATGAGGAATGGGACTAATTGGATAGTTCTTTCAAAGAGCCAGTATAAGAAGAATGGGCTGAATCCCTTCTGTACTGTAATAGATTAATAGGAAAGGGTTGGCTGTTCTATTAATGAATATGCCTTTCAATTTTTTAGAATTATGTCAGTGACATAGCAACTAACAGATATTCATTTTGTGAATGACATTTGCATTATGAGTGACTTGTTATGCATAATATTATGAATAGATTTCCCATGTTGAAATTAGATTACATACATAAAGCTGGCAATGTTTATAGAAATATTTTGAAATTAGCTATTAGTGTGGCTGACAGGTTTTTCCACCCTCCAGAGGTAAGGAACTATTAGCAGGTAAAGTCATTAGGAAAAAAAATGTTTTAGCAGCTGCATCAGTTTAACTCAATATTGAAGATGTCCCTTTAGAGTTAATCCTGAAACTGACACCAGGTGTGAGGGAAATTTCTGTCGCTCAAAGCTGGCTGGCTTGTTTGCTCTCAGTTGATGATTTTTGATGACCGTTACTGCAATAAGCTAAAAGCTACTGCGGATGCTGGAAATCCAAAACAAAAACAGAATTACCTGGAAAAACTCAGCAGGTCTGGCAGCATCGGTGGAGAAGAAATCAGTTAACGTTTCGAGCCTTCACGACCCTTCGGCAGAACTGAAGCATAGTTAGGAGAAAGGAGAAATATAAGCTGGTTTAAGGTGGGGGGGTGGCGGGAGGAGAGAGAAGTTGAGGGTGTGGTGATTGTGGAGATAAGCAAGCAGTGATAGGAGCAGATAATCAAAAGATGTCACAGACAAAAGGATCAAAGAGGTGTTGAAGGTGGTGATATTTGTCTAAGAAAAGTGCTAATTAAGAATGGAAGACAGGACACTCAAAGTACAGCTCTAGTGGGGGTGGGGTGGAAAGACTAACAAGGTTTTAGTTTTAGATTTAAAAATAATGGAAATAGGTGGGGAAAGAAAAATTTATATAAATTATTGTAAACAAGGAATGTTCCACATACCCCATAAAGAGACAGGCATAGCTGGGACCCATGCGGGTACCCATAGCCACACCTTTTATTTGGAGGAAGTGAGAGGAGTTAAAGGAGAAATTGTTCAGTGTGAGAACAAGTTCAGCCAGATGGAGGAGAGTAGTGGTGGATGGGGATTGTTGGGGCCTCTGTTCAAGGAAGAAGCTAAGGGACCTCAGACCATCCTGGTGGGGGATGGAGGTGTAGAGGGATTGGACATCCATGGTGAAGAGGAAGCGGTTGGGGTCAGGGAACTGGAAATTGTTGATGTGACGTAAGGTGTCAGAGGAATCACGGATGTAGGTGGGAAGGGACTGGACAAGGGGAGAGAGAAGGGAGTCAAGATAACGAGAAATGAGTTCCGTGGGGCAGGAACAGGCTGACACGATCGGTCTGCCAGGACAGTTCTGTTTGTGGATTTTGGGTAGGAGGTAGAAGCGGGCCGTCCGAGGTTGGGCGACTATCAAGTTGGAAGCTGTGGGAGGAAGATCTCCAGAGGAGATGAGGTCAGTGACAGTCCTGGAAACAATGGCTTTATGTTCTGTGGTGGGGTCATGGTCCAGGGAGAGGTAGGAGGAAATGTCTGCGAGTTGACGCTCAGCCTCCGCGAGGTAGAGGTCAATGCGCCAGACAACAACAGTACCACCCTTGTCAGCGGGTTTGATGACAATGTTGGGGTTGGACCTGAGAGAACGGAGTGCAGTGAGTTCAGAGAGAGACAGATTAGAATGGGTGAGAGGAGCAGAGAAATTGAGACGGCATTACAAGCCTACCGACTCCCACCGCTACCTCAACTACAGCTCCTCACACCCCGCTTCCTGTAAAGACTCCATCCCATTCTCTCAGTTCCTTCGCCTCCGTCGCATCTGTTCTGATGACGCTACCTTCAAAAACAGCTCCTCTGACATGTCCTCCTTCTTCCTTAACCGAGGTTTTCCATCCACTGTCGTTGACAGGGCACTCAACCGTGTCCGGCCCATATCCCGCGCATCCTCCCTCACGCCTTCTCCTCCTTCCCAGAAACATGATAGGGCCCCCCTTGTCCTCACTTATCACCCCACCAGCCTCCGCATTCAAAGGATCATCCTCCGCCATTTCCGCCAATTCCAGCATGATGTCACCACCAAACACATCTTCCCTTCACCCCCCCTGACGGCATTCCGTAGGGATCGTTCCCTCCGGGACACCCTGGTCTACTCCTCCATCACCCCCTAGTCCTCAACCCCCACCTATGGCACCTCCCCATGCCCACACAGAAAATGCAACACCTGCCCCTTCACTTCCTCTCTCCTCACCGTCCAAGGGCCCAAACACTCCTTTCAAGTGAAGCAGCATTTCACTTGCATTTCCCCTAACTTAGTCTACTGCATTCGTTGCTCCCAATGCGGTCTCCTCTACATTGGAGAGACCAAACGCAAACTGGGCAACCGCTTTGCAGAACACCTGCGGTCTGTCCGCAAGAAAGACCCAAACCTCCCTATCGCTTGCCATTTTAACACTCCACCCTGTTCTCTTGCCCACATGTCTGTCCTTGGCTTGCTGCATTGTTCCAGTGAAGCCCAACGCAAACTGGAGGAACAGCACCTCATCTTCCGACTAGGCACCTTACAGCCTTCCGGGCTGAATATTGAATTCAACAACTTTAGATCTTAAACTCCCCCTCCCCCCATCCCCACCCCGTTTCTCCCCCCTCCCCTTTTTTTTCAATAATTTATATAGATTCTTCTTTCCCCACCTATTTCTATTATTTTTAAATCTAAAACTAAAACCTTGTTAGTCTTTCCACCCCACCCCCACTAGAGCTGTACTTTGAGTGTCCTGTCTTCCATTCTTAATTAGCACTTTTCTTAGACAAATATCACCACCTTCAACACCTCTTTGATCCTTTTGTCTGTGACATCTTTTGATTATCTGCTCCTATCACTGCTTGCTTATCTCCACAATCACCACACCCTCAACTTCTCTCTCCCCCCCGCCCCCCCACCTTAAACCAGCTTATATTTCTCCTTTCTCCTAACTATGCTTCAGTTCTGCCGAAGGGTCGTGAAGGCTCGAAACGTTAACTGATATCTTCTCCACCGATGCTGCCAGACCTGCTGAGTTTTTCCAGGTAATTCTGTTTTTGTTACTGCAATAAAGTTGATCAAATACCACTATTACCTTTTTGTTTTAGGATACCACCTCTGAAGAACTAATATAAGGAATAGTCGTTTGGGAGTACAGAATTTGAGTATTGCTGAAAAAAGAGACATGTCATAGCTTTTCATCTTGCACTCATTGGGACTCTTGCCAAGCATTGTTAACTTGGCAGTTAACTGCCAGTCACCATCACTGATGCATTCTCCATGACAATGTCTCTACCAATCAGAGTCCACTTGCCAATTAATCAGCACTGTCTTCACATACAGAGTCCACTTGCCAATTAATCAGCACTGTCTTCACATACATATATATTGTTGTTGTCCTCTTATATAGGTTAAAAAGATGTCTCTTTTTACAGCAATAGCATGAATAAATTATTTTTTGGTGAATCTATGGAATAATCTGCTGTGCAGGGATAGAATTTGCTTTTATATAGCATTCAGATGGGTTGGAAAAGATCCTGTGGCACTAATTAAAGAAACATAGTGAGGTTTTCTGTGGAGAATGTTTCACGTCTGTTCTGAGTTCTGCCAATGATCATCAACCTGAAATCTTAACTCAGTTTCTCTCTCCCCGGTTGGTGCCAGACTAGTGCCATATTGTTACAAAGATATAAAGGCACCAATTACTCATAAGGAATTGTGTAATTACGTTGTGGGTTAATTTATTTAGACTAGCATGTGAGAACAAATATAGAAGGATAGAAAGCTTGAAGGCATCAGCAGCAGAGCTGTGTGTGTGTGTGAGTGTATGTGTGTGTGTACCACTCAAAAGCAATAGTGAAACTAAGACTGGATTGCATGACACACTTCCCTTCTAATGATATCATGCTGTTATTCCTTAAAGGCATATTACAACAACCAGCTGAATACTTCTGGTGTTTTCTGCTTTGATTACAGATTTTCAACATCCTCAGTGCTTTGCCCTTATATGGAAGTTATTCTGGTGCCATGGTCAGCATTTATCTCTCAGATGCAATGATGCAAAAAACTATTATCTGGTCAGTTATTTCAATGGTGTTGGAGGAACCTTGCTGTGTGTAAACTGATTTGTCTATATTAAAAAAGCAGCCACATTTCAAAAGTACTTTGCTATCTTTGAAGCAATTTTACAGGTTCTATATGAAGTTGTCTCTTGCACAAATTTTTGGTGACTAGTCAGTGGCCCCTGCTAGATTATAAATGCTTAGGGAATGCCAGGTAAGAACAAGGACGATTTCTCATGGTGGAATATGCTAAACGGTGCTTTATGGACACAAGAAGAATGGCCATTTTGATGAGGAGTTGCTATTGACCCTCATAAAGCCATATCCCAATATGTCCCAGTACCTCCAGGGAATGAGGAAAAATATTGGAAGAAAATGGCAGGAGGAAGAAAATACACAGCTCAATCCAAAAGACTTGATGGTGGTGTGTTGCAGTTCACTCAGGAAGTCTGAATTGCTGTGGCAACATGTACCTTTACGTGCATGTTGTAGTGTGGAGCTATGGATAGTGATGGTAGAAGCTCCAACATTCTTTCCATCACATGTCTGACCAGGAATCTCTCCCACTCTTATCATCTGAATTTGGTGTGTGTTGGAAGGATTTCCAGGTTGATACACTGTTTGGCCACATTATGAAGGCATCCCCTTGGCCATCAAGTCCTGGACTTGAACCCAGAGCTTCTAACTCAAAGGCAGTGACACTACCTACTGCACTACAAGACCTCCCCGATAGGTTTATCTTTGCTCAAATATAGAGAACATTATGCAGTCAGTAAACTGCTCTGATAAATATCTTTATAAGTGAGGCTGACTAGAGCAGGGGATATTTATTATATTTTTACTTGTGTTTATGACATTGATAACATTGATAGCATGCCTAGAACTGAAATAAATATAATTTTACATTTGTGATTTTGTGTAGTTCAGGAAAATCATTCAAAACTGTTTTGTAGTTATCTGTGAAGCAGGATTTTTATTTTCTCTGCCACCTATACATGACAGAGATTTTATCAATTTTTAACAATAATGTTGGTCTCATATCCTACTGACACAACAGCACAGATTGTGTTCAATAGAAATGTTTTTTTATCTCCTCACTGGGTCAGAGATAGGGAAGCAGCAGGGATGGTCGTGAAATTTGCTTCTCTACTTTCTCAGTCTATTGTCGCTCACACTATGTTAGCGAAGTATATCACGGAACCTTCATATCTCTCCAGTTGAGAGTGAACTGTGCTTCTTGGCAACATAATCTATTCTCATCTTCTTCTAGATCTGCTCAAAGAACAAAGAACAAAGAACAAAGAAAAGTACAGCACAGGAACGGGCCCTTCGGCCCTCCAAGCCTGCGCCGATCATATTGCCTGTCAACTAAAACATTTTGCACTTCTGGGGTCCGTATCCCTCTATTCCCATCCTATTCATGTATTTGTCAAGCTGCCTCTTAAACACCACTATCGTACCTGCTTCCATCACCTCCTCTGGCAGCGAATTCCAGACACTCTCTACCCTCTGCGTAAAAAACTTGCCCCGCACATCTCCTCTATAGTTTTCTCCTCTCACCTTAAATCTATGTCCCCGAGTAATTGACTCTTTCACCCTGGGAAAAAGAAGATGAGTAAATTCTAACACTGGAACACGGCCATTTTTTCTCAACTACAGGCACAGCCCAGGCACATCATTCCCCTATCAGTGAGGCAGGAATGTGCCTTGCAGCTAGTAAAGAGCTGCCCTTACCTCCAAAAAAAATGTTAGTTCATAAAAGAGCTTACGGCCTTTTGGCTTTGAAAATGGTTGGAGTGCCAGATTAAGGTTAGACTGTCTTTTGTGATGATTTCTTTCCATTTCAACCCTCTCTCTGTGATGTGAATGACATCTTGATTATAAATTCTATGCAATCACATTTATTTCTGCATTATCAGATGTCGTTATTTCTTAACAGCTGCCATATAATTCTTAAACTTTGAGAGCTTATCTCATTGAAGCAGTCGGTCACAGTGCTGCTGGATACTTCTTTATCCTGAACTGAGTTCTTTGATTTTCTCCATCATCTGTAAAACTGGATCCTTTTATATCTCAACATCAAAATGATGCAACAAAATGTGGTTCATCTCACATTCTTGTTTTATAATTCAGGCTCTGCTTCTAGCCATTAATATTTTAGATAGATATTACAGTACTGAAGGTCTGGACCTCTGTTAATATGGATAGTCATTTTAAGGGCTCCCTAAACCTATCTTTACCATTAAGCTAGAGAGCCAACCCTTGTTCAATGAGCAGTGTGGAAGAGTATACGCCAGGAGCAGCACCCAGCGTATCTAAAAATAAGGTGCCAACATGGTGAACACAGGACTATATACATGCTAAACAGCATAAGCAGCATGATATAAACAGAGCTAAGTGATCCCACAACCAGTTGTGAATGGTGGTTAACAATGAAACAACTGACTGAAGGAGGAAGCTCCACAAATATCCCCATCCTCAATGACGGGGGAGATCGCACATCAATGCAAACGACGAGACTGAAGCATTTGCCACTACCTTCAGCCAGAAGTGCTGAGTGGCTGATCCATCTTGGCCTTCTCTTGTCACCCCCAGCATCACAGATGCCAGTCTTCAGCCAATTTGATTTACCCTGCCTGATATAAAGAAAGGGCTAAAGGTCCTGGATACTGCAAAGGCTATGGACCCTGACAACATCCCGGCTGTAATATTGAAGCTTAGCCAAACTGTTCCAGTACAACTACAACACTGGCATCTACCTGACAAAATGGAAAATTGCCCAGGTATGTCCAATCCACAAAAAGCAGGGCAAATCCAACCTGGCCAAATTATTGCCCCATCTGTCTAATCTCAATCATCAGCAAATTGATGAAAGGGGTCATTGTTATTAAATGGCACTTACTCAGCAATAAACTACCCATGAACCCTCAATTTGGTTACCACCAGGGCCACTCAACTCATTACAGCCTTGGGCCAAACAAGGACAGAAGAACTGAATTCCAGAAGTGAGGTGAGACACCAAAGCAGCATTTGACTGAGTGTGGCATCAGCGAGCCCTTGCAAGACTGGGGTCAGTGAGAATCAGGAGAACTCTCCATTGGTTGGAGTCATACCTAGCACAAAGGAAGATGGTTGTGGTTGTTGGAGGTCAATCATCTCAGTCCCAGGACATCGCTGCAAGAGTCCTTCAGGATAGTGTCCTAGGCCCAACCATCATCAACTGCTTCATCAGTGACCCTCCCTTCAGCACAAGGCCTGAAGTGAGGACAATTGCCAATGATTACATAGTGTTCAGTAACACTTACAGCTCCTCAGATACTGAAGCAGTCTGTACCCACATGCAGAAGGAACCTGGACAACATTCAGGCTTGGGCTGATATTGGCAAGTAACAATTTCACCACGCAAGTTCCAGTCAATGACGACCTCCAACAAGAGAGAATCTGACCACCATCTCTTGACATTCAATGTCATTACTATTGCTGAATCCCTCACCATTAGCATCCTAGGGGCGTTACCATTGTCCAGAAACTGAACTGGACTAGCCATGAAAATGCTATGGTTACAAGACCAGGTCAGAGGCTGGACGTTCTGTGGCGAGTAACTCACCTCCTGACTCCCCAAAGCCTGTCCACCTTCTAAAAGACCCAAGTCAGGGGTGAGATGGAATACTCTCCACTTGCCTGGATGAGTGCAGCTCCCACAACACTCAAGAAGCTCAACACCATCCAGGACAAAGCAGCCTGTTTGACCAGCACCTTATCCATCACCTTAGCATTCATTTCCCCCATGACCGACTCATGGTGGTTGTAGTGTGTGCCATATACAAGATGCATTGCAGAAACTCACAAAGATTGCTTCAACAACAGCTTCCAAACTTGTAACCTCTAGTAGCTGGAAGAACAAGGGGAATGAATGCATGGGAACACCACCAAGCCATGCACCATCCTTACTTGGAAATATATCGCCGTTCCTTCACTGTCACTCTGTCAAGATTCTGGAACTCCCTTCCTAACAGCACTGTGGATGTACCTACACCACATGGACTGCGGCGGTTCAAGAAGGCAGCTCACCACCACCTTCTCAAGAGTAATTAGGGATAGGCAACAAATGCTGGCCTTACCAGCAATGCTCACATCCCAGGAATGATTTAAAAAAGTCTAACAAAAATCTCTATTGACCTCTGAGGCCATTGTTAAGATGCTTTGTTCAGTAAAGAGCTTCCTTGGGATCTGTTTTGGATAACTAATGAAAAGCACAGAATGACAAAGACATATTGCTTCCTTTTCTGATCCTGATCACTCAACTTTCAGCCGCCTGTTTTCTTTTCCCCCAAGTATTTTCATTTGTCTATTTAACAAAACTCAAATTTCCAAAATAATTGAATTTTACTTCTTATTTTGTTAGATTTGTTTCTAGTTTTCCTACATATCAATATAAGTATGATGTTATGACCAATGCAGTTGGTAAAGCTGAGTTATTTAAAAATCCCAGAGAGGAACTTTAAATAACTGTCATAACCAATAATTTAAAGTGTTATGTTTGAGATGAGACCCTAAATTCAGGAATCAGACCACCAGCTCGAGAGACTTTACATCAAACTAAATTAAACATGTCTCCAAACGTAAACTGGGCGACCGCTTTGCAGAACACCTGCGGTCTGTCCGCAAGAAAGATTCAAACCTCCCTGTCGCTTGCCATTTTAACACTCCACCCTGCTCTCTTGCCCACATATCCGTCCTTGGCCTGCTGCATTGTTCCAGTGAAGCTCAACGCAAACTGGAAGAACAGCACCTCATCTTCCGACTAGGCACTTTACAGCCTTCCGGACTGAATATTGAATTCAACAACTTTCAATCTTGAACTCCCTCCCCCATCCCCACCCCCTTTCCGTTTCTTCCCCCTCTCTTTTGTTTTTTCCAATAATTTATATAGATTTTTCTTTTCCCACCTATTTCCATTATTTTTAAATCTATACCTGTATTGCCCTGTCAGTCTTCCCACCCCACCTCTACTAGAGCTGTATCTTGAGTGTTCTGCCATCCATTCTTAATTAGCACATTCTCTTAGATAATATCACCACCTTTAACACCTCTCTGTTCCTTTGTGACATTTTTTGATTATCTGTTCCTATCACTGCTTGCTTGTCCCTACAACCACCTCCCCCCTCCTCAACTTCTCTCTCGCCCCCCACCCCCCCCCCACCTTAAACCAGCTTATATTTCACCCATCTCCTAACTATACTCAGTTCTGTTGAAGGGTCGTGAGGACTTGAAACGTCAACTCTTTTCTTCTCCGCCGTTGGTGTTTGTCGCATTTGAGTAGTCTGGGTGCAACCTGCAGGGGAGGCAGCTAGACACATACTCAGAACTCTAACACATGTCGTATTGATAGTGATGAGATGGTGGAAGGGGAGCCTCAAGGTGTCGTGGCCAAGAGCCATCTGCTGGCCTCGACGTCACACCTAGTTGCGCCTCCTTGCCATGGGCGCTAAGACCCGTGTGTTATTCAAAGTGATGGACGCCGAATGTGTCCAAGGTAGCCGTTGGGAGAGGGGGTTGGGAGCAGCAGTACTATCTTCTGGGGACTAATCACCAGTAGTGTGGACAGGAGCTGCTGGAGGCCTCAGATGGGCCACTGTGGTTGGGGTGCGGTGTGCGCGTGCAGAGTATATGAGCGATCAGCCCCAATAAATGCTCTTCTCTGTTCTGCAGGCAAAAACAGAGCACAATAGCCGGGAGTATCTGCGGACTGGTGGTGGGCACGCTGTGCTGTAGCACCTCACCACTCATGAGGAGCAGGCCATGGAGCTGGGGAGGAGGCAGGCGGCCAGGTTGGCAGGTGTCGGTGAGGCCTGGGGCGTAGCGGCCAGATATTTGAGGCCCACAGTCCCATCCACTCTGTCTCCCTACCATCCAAAGCACTGATGATTTTGCAATCGTTAATGCAGCAAAACTGCTCATTCACATACTGAGACACTCTGACGTGTGGGTCATGCAAAGGTCCCTCGGCCCCTTGAGGATGCGCGTCTCTAGCCCCTTCCAAAGTCGTCTTATCCCATTTGTGACCACTATCCTCATGGCCTAACATGCCATGTCATCGCTGCTGCACATCCAAAGACTTATTGTATCTTAGGAGCGTTTGTACCTCCACCACCCTTTCAGCCAGTGCATCCCACATTACTCTGTCCAAAATGTCCTCAGCTTCTCACCCGTCAACCTCATGGCACTCAACTTAATTAAATGCCACCACATTAGTGATCCCTGCACCAAGGGGAAATGTTGCCCTGTGTCCACCCGTTCTATACCCCTCATAACGGTATGAAGGTCAACAATGTGACCTGTCAATCTCCTGTGCTCCACGGCAAATGTCGCAAGTGTTTGCAATGTTTCCTCATAACTCCAACTCTCCAGGCCAACATACATCCTGGTCAGGAACCTCTGCACTCTCTCCACTCCAATGCCATCCCTCCCATGAAGCGCAGGTCACAAGTGAACGCAGAAGTGTAGATGTGGCCTCGACAGCGTTTTCTGCACTTGCAACATGATTTCCTACATTCTATTCCTTGGCTATAAAGGCAAGTTTGACTTTGACCTTGTTAAACGCCTTATGTTCCTGTTCTGCTACCTTAACGGGTCTGCCCAGCAAGGTCCCTGTAATCTTTCCATGGTCGTACCATTACTCATGTATTCCCGTACCTTGTTTGTCTTGCCCAAGTGCTTAACCACACACTTATCCACATAACATTCCATGTGGCATTCCTTAGGCCATCTGCCCAGCCTGTCTGTATGCGCGTGTAATGTTTGGGCCTCCTCTTGACTATTTACCACCCCACCAACGTTCATCTCCTTAGGTTCTTGAAGGTTGAGCGCATTATGAGGCTGGGGGGGTAAAGGGATGAATGGTGTTACTGACTGAACGCTAACTGATGCACTGTCCTTGTTGTTAATTTCAGCATCACCACCGCATGGCCGCCAGAAACAAGTCCAGAGCCCCCCCCTCCACACCTGAGGGCCAATACTTGCAACTTGCGTCACATCATTTCAGCCAGCCAGGCACCAGCGCAGTGACAACCACATCGGTGGGGATTATAACGTCGGCTAGTGTCCCGGGGCACAGTGGAGAGGGCACTTCACAATCGCTGGAGGAGATGGCACGAACAGAGAGTGCTGATGGCGCCAGCAGCCGGAGGACTGCAGGGGACCAGGCACATGCTGAGTCAGGCAGTGATGATGTGCCTCTGGAGATGTCACCAATGCAGCAGCTGCAGGACAAGCGGCAGGATGCGCGGGAGCATCTGGCAGGGTTGCATGAGGGTGTGCTTCACTTGGTCTATGTAGTGGAGGAATCCAGGCAAAGTGTCAGTGATGGCATGAACCTCAGAGCTTCAGGCTTCCTCCATTGAGAGATTGGCGACTCTCATGGAGAGGGTCTTCCAGCAGATTGAGAATGATCTGATTGGGTTACACTATGACCTGCAAGCCCTCACAGCGCTAATGGCCACAGGTGGTCATTGGCAATGTGGGAGATGTTCTGGGCACCAAGTGTCCCAGCTCGGTGCCCATCCATCTGCGGTGAGCAGGGAGGTCCAATGTGACCTCACGTCGGCGCAGCAGCTGCCTGTCGTCTCTGCGAGCTCCTCTCAGGGCACTCTGGATGAGGGCAGCAGCTCCTCCGCCCCTCTGCTAGTGACCGTTGCATCCATTGAGGCTGCGACAACTGGCCACTCCCTCCCAGGTGGAGCCAGCACAGGCTCCACAGGCCAGAGGATGCCCGCCAAGGTCATCGAGGCCATCAGGACAGCGGAGTCAGCAGGCTGTCTCACAAGCCACTCCGAGCGATGGGGCGGCACCTAGACGAAGCACCCGCAAACGTAAGCATAAGGCATCTTAGGCACTTCACGGGTATGTCACTGGTGATTTTGTGTTGACCCTAGATTAGGGGATGTTTCATTATCTGCGTCAGAGCGACGTGTGTTGTTTATTTTGGTGGCAATAAAGTCCACATTTCTAACAGTGGCTGAGGGGGTTTCCTTTGTGCTGCATTTGTATGTTGCACAGACATCTCATGAGTGTTTGAGTGGACATTGATGTTTCTCTACTAAGCCCTTAGTTGCAGCTGATAAGGTGGAATATGTAGCACCTAAGTGCCACATGTGGAAGCGCCAGGCAATGCTGGTCCTGCAGATCCATGTGTGTGGAGCTAGCTGAAGGTTTGTTGGATTAAATTGGCCCAGGTGTCCCTGCCTCCTTGGTGTAGTAGCGGGTTGGCGTGCTGCCCCTCATCATTGCCCTGTGCTTCCTCATCCTCTGAGCCACTGCTGGATTCATCATGTGCAGCTTCATCGTCAACTGCATCCCCCCTTTCCAGCATAAGGTTGTGCAGAATGCAGCATGCTACCACTATCACAGAGACGCGATCTGTGGGGTACTGGAGTACGCCCCCTGAGCGGTCCAGACAACGGAAGCGCATCTTGAGAAGACCAATGGCTCTCTCCACCACAGCCTTTGTGTTGCCGTGGCTCCTATTGTAGCGCTCCTCAGCTTCTGTTCTTGGATGGCAGAGAGGCGTCATGAGCCACCTTCTGAGGGGATAGCCCTTGTCACCCACCAGCCAACCATCCAGCCGAGCCGGAGCACTGAAGAGCCCCGGTACCTGCGAGTGTCTGAGGATGTAGGTGTCATGGGAGCTGCCTGGGTGCCTTGCACAGACTTGTAGAATCAGCATCCTGTGATCACACACTATCTGCACGTTCATGGAGTGGAAGCCTTTCCTGTTGACGAAGGCACCGGGCTCACCTGCTGGCGCCTTGATGGCCACACATGTACAGTCTATTGCACCCTGGACGCGGGGGAAGCCAGCAATGGCTGTGAAGCCTCTGGCTCGCTGTGCCTGACTTGACTCGTCACAGCGGAAGTGGATGAAGGTCAATGCCTGTCTGAACAGAGCGTCTGTAACCTGCTTGACACAAGTATTGACAGCTGATTGGGAAACACCACAAAGATCACCCACTGAGCCCTGGAAGGAGCCAGAGGCATAGATGTGGAGGGCAACTGTGAGCTTCAGAGTCGCTGGCATGGGGTGTCCACCCACAGAGTTAGTGGAGATCTCAGGGCCAATCTGACAGATATAGTTCACTGTCCCCCTTGACAGTCGGAGCCTCCTTCGGGATTGCACCTCAGTCATATTGAGGTAGCTGCTTCGCCGCCTGTATACCCTGGCAGCAGGATAGAGGCATCTTCTGCGGCCCCTTCCACCTTGGACAACCTCTTGGCTCTGCGTCCCTTGTGCCTGTGCCTGACCTCCCAAAGGTGGCTCCCCTGGAGGCTGATTGTCTACTCCTGGCCTTATCCTTATTCTATCCCTCCCTTCCTCCTCAAAGGAGCTGCCTCCAGTGGAGATGTCAGAACCCATACCCCCAGGCTAAATGGAGGCCTCCAGAAAGCTGCAGGCCCGATAAAGATTACTGTCTGCAGACTGGTGAGCTGAAGCTTCAAAGTACCGAGAAAGCTATTGGAAATCGATCTGAACTGCCAACAATCAAACAGGCAAGTTTAAAACACTTTCTGCAATAAATACTTCAGATAAAACATTAACAACTCCTCTGAGGCCACATATCCCGCCCGTGGGTGAGGTTTGTTAAAAAATGAGTTACCCACCTGCCCGTTGGGCCCGTGTGCCGAGGCGAAGATTGCACGGACGCCTCAAAATCGGCGTCGATTGCTGAGTTAAGGGCTCTAATAAGGCCTTTAATTAATGGCGGGTGCGCGTCGCGCTTCATTGCGGGCCCGCCCAGCTAAATCTCGCGATGGAGTACGCTGACATCGGCACGCTCGCCCGACGTCAGCGCGCGACATTTTAAGCGCTCAGTGTGGGGTCCACCACCCACACGTCATACCTAAAATTCTGCCCATAGACTTAACCAAACACCAGGCAAAGCATTTTCACTTTTCAAATTCAAAATGGGTTCTTTCACTTGGTTCCTGGAGTGCCAGTTGGAGGCTTACAGCTGCCTTTTGATCTCACATTGCCTCTGCTCTGCACACCCGAAAACTGCTGAAGTTATACCTACCGGCCCCATTGAATGTTAATTCTCATTGTATCAACAACCTCTGAACTAAACATCTCTAACAATAAAAGCCCTTTCATAGTACCAATTTTATTAGTCATATAAACATGTTGCTTGGTAGCTGCTAGGAAGGCATCAGTTTTCACCCCACTTCTTGAATGCTCTATTCAAAAAATGCAAATATACGCTATCTCTCTTACATATCAATTCTAGTACCCACCAAAGCACTCAGACTAGCTGGCTTTAATCCAGTTAAGACACAACCGCAGACTAAACCTCTATTTTGATAGAAAAGTATTTTCCAAAATATTACATACATTAATAGCTTCATAGCAATGATGATACATGGATTGTATTTTCTGATGTAGCACATCAACATGAAAAGAAATGTTATGAAGTATAATGTTATATAAGTGTATACCATTGTGTACTCACATTTTTGGATAAATTCCCAACATAGTCTTGTCATGAAATACAATATTCACTGTTGCCATGGAGAATTCCTGAAGTTCCTTGTGGCCCATTGTGATTATGTCTTGTCATACTGCACCAGCCACAAAGGAATTTTCATTGTATAAATGAAAGTTACTTGTCACAATATCCAGTTTCCAGTCTTCATGAATGTTTGACCACAGGTTAGAAAGGAGCCTATTTTGATTGGATTCCTTGAAAAGTATACCTAATTGTCAATCGACTAATTTGGAGATGTGACTTGGTGATGTTCATTGCTCTGTCAGATTCCTGGTGATTCAAACTAGATGGGTGACATTGCAGTTGTGATAGCACAACTAAGAATCATGTAAAATATCAGGCTATGATTTAACTTCAGCAACGCCAGATTTCTCATCTGATTTGAAGAATATCAAATTGTTGTTCTCAGTAGTTAGCCTGTTAATTTAATTGCATTACTTCTTATCATTTAGCCTGTAATGTGCTTCATATGGTCTGCTCAAATGCAACCTGGCTGAATCTGTGCATAGACCTTTATTTTCTCTTGTTTGTGAGTTATAGCTCTCGTGCATTTTTAAAGATTCCTGAATTGTAATCACACTCTATGGTGACTAAGTATTTTTACATAGAGGACTATGTACATATAAAGTGCCAAAGAAATGAAAGTACAGGGAATATGACCTGAAGTTTCCTCTGCATTTGTGTCCAATGATGCAAATGTCACGTGGTGCAGTGGAACCTTGCCTCTTACCCAGAAGCTCCAGGCTTGAGTTCCACCCCAGGACTTGATGGCTAAGGAAGTTACATTCATAACGCAGCCAAATAGGTTGATTACCAGCCTGCAAATCCTTCCAATACATGCCAATGGCAGGTGGTAAGAGCAGGAGAAATTCCTGGTCAGCCATGTGATGGAAAAAAAAATATTGGGACCTCTACCATCGCATTCCATGGCTCCAGACCGCAACATGCATGTTACCAAATCTGCTCAGAGTGAACTGTAGCACATCACCACCATACTTGTTATGCCCCTCATAGCATTTTGGGCATAATTGAGTTTCCTACTTTATAACAGCTGCTACAAAAGGACTTCACTGGTTGCAAAGCAACTTGGAATGTCCTGAGGTTGTGGAAAAGGAGTTTTCCCTGACTTTGACAGAAAACCGATGGGAATAATGTCACCATTGCTGGGTAGAAGTCAATATTGGTGAGAGGGCAAGTGGGCGGGGTGGGAGGGGGTGTGCGCGGTTGGGCGGTGTTGTTCAGGTTGCTAACCAGGACCCATAGAAAAAGTCCCAGGCAAAGTAAGTACCGACTGGGGGATTTGGTCAGCATAGCCATAACTGGTGGGGATGTTGGGTGGGGTTGGAGTGGGGAAGGGAGTGTTGTTGGTGCAGAGAGGCCCTGAGCCGGGAGGCCCAAGTTTTCCTTGTGGGGTCAGAAGGACCATTCCTGCTTCATGACATCAAGAACATTTATATTTTTTTTTCTAGAAAGGGACTATTCTGAAGCAGGTCCATTGGTAAAATTGGGATCTGCACCAGGATTAAACCTGAGCTAGAAACCTCCTCTGGAGCTGCACATCCTGAATTCCCTTCTGATCAGCTATTTTTCCAAGGTCAAGTACATCTTGAATGGTTCTCAGAGGCCATTTTGTTTACCATTTTGTTAAGGATGAATGTGGATGTTTCCCGTTGGTTGCTTTACTGGAGAAGCCTAGAAGGGATAGAGACCAAGCATGAAGACCACCAGGTGAGTGTAAAAATGTCAATTGCATTTTCTTCCATGAGTGAGAGACTTCCTTGAGTGCTACACAGTAAATTTTTGATCGAGTTGCTAATAATGCTTCTGTGTCAAGCCTTTTTCTATGTGAAAGGCACAAAATAAATGCAGGTTGTTGAATTGCTTTGAGACAATTCAACAATGTGTTGAGGCGATAAATTGATGAAAGTTTCCCTTCTCTCCTTTTTCAAATCATGGGAGAACCTAACCAGTCACATGCCCTGGAGAAAGCCATAGCTAATAGTAGTCACAAAACATTCCACTTAACAATCAAAAAAGATTGTACAACTGCCATCACAGGTCTCACAGTGTTGTGTTAGAGATGGTTCAGAATTTGTTCATAAATGTCAAAGTGCTTCTAACTATTGACAGTATGAATTATAATTTCAAAGGTAGGAGGAATGTTGGTGCTAAGAAACAGATACAACAATAACTTGTATTACTATAGCACCTTTAACATAATAAAACATCCCAAGGTCCTTTACAGGAGGGTCATTAAGAAAAAAAATAGACACTGAGCTGCATTAGATGATATTGAGACAGGTGACTGAAGGCTTGGTCAAAGAAATAGGTTTTAAGGAGCTTTTTCAAGGAAGAAAGAGAAGTTAGAGAGGTGGAGGGGTTTATGGGTGGAATTCCAGAGCTTATGGCCTAGTCAGCTGAAGACAATTAACATCAGGGATGCTCAAGAGAATATAATTAGATAGGGGTTATGGGGTTGGAGGGGATTACAGAGATAGGGAAGGGGTGAGGCTATAGTGAGATTAGAAAACAAGAATGAGAATTTTAAAATTGATGCATTGCTTAACCTGGAACCAATGTAGGATGATAAGTAAATGGGACTTGGTGCAATTAAGAACCTGGGCAGCAGAGTTTTGGATGAGCTGAAGCTGAGGGATGGTATAATGTTGGAGGCCAGCCAGGGGTGTGTTAGAATAGTCAAGTGTAGAGGTGACACAGACATAGATGAGCTGAAGAAGGGACAATGTTAGATGATGTCACAGAGGTGGAAATAGGCTCAGTAATCGTGTGGATATCTGGTGAGGAGTTCATCTCAGGATCAAAAATGACACCAAGGTTGCAAACAGTCTGGTTTAGGCTCAGACTGTTGCCAGGGAGAGGGCTGGAGATGGTAACTAGGGAATGAAGTTTGGAGTGGGGACTGGGGTTAATGGCTAATTCAGTTTATCCAATATTTAACTGGAAGAAATTTCTGCTCATTCAGTACTAGATGTCAGATTAGCAGACTGATAATTTAACAACAGTGGAAGAACCGAGAGAGATTGTGGTGAGGTGCAGCGGGGTATCGCCATTGAACTTGTGAAAACTAATGCCTTGCTTTTGGACAGTGTCACCAAGAAGCAACATGTAGATTTGATATAGGAGCGGACAAGAGATAGATCCTTGGTGGATACCAAAGGTAACGGTGCAGGAATAGGAACAGAAGCCATTGCAAGTGATAATCTGGCTACGATTAGATAGATAAGATTGGAACCAGATGAAAGCACTCCTACCCAGTTGGACGACAGAGGAGGCATATTGGAGGGAGATAGTGTGGTCACCCACGTTAAAGGCTGAAGGCAGGTTGAGAAGGGATAGTTCACCTTTGTCACAGTCACATTACATGTTATTTGTGCCATAATGGATAAAAGCCACAGGGCCTTCCTGATCCCACTCAGAGCTCCAGTCGCATGGAAATCAATCTTTGCACTTATGCCAGGATTGATAACCCACGATACTTGAGATAGACTACTTTATTTCAGACATTCTCTACTTTGCCAGCAAAGGGAATACCTGAGCTTCAGCTACTCTTCAATATTAACATACAAATCATAAACGCATTCATATGAAATTGCATTGTCCACTATTTAACATGATTCATAAATTTTAAATTGGCCAAAATATGTAGTTAATATCATTGACAAAGAAGAAAATTGTACAAGTTGTGTGAGAGTTTGCCTGCTAACATCAGGCGGTGTGATTTTAAACCAATTATTGAATCCAATGAACCTGCTTGAGACTGATTCATTCTGTGCTGTACGCTTGTGCTGTCAGTCAAATGAACTATCCCCATGTACATTATTCTTACCTTTCAGCGTTTACATACCCTGTTCAACCTTGATTACAATGAAAACCAGTTGATTCCCATGTATCACTTATCACTTCTGTCAGCAATATATAATAATTTCCATAATGTTATCGGAATTTATTGTAAAATGGAGTAATAGTTGGATGTGTCTATGTGTGTATGTGTGTGTGTGAGAGAGATTTAATTGAATTAGAGGCAGCTAGTCTGGGTACTTTGATGTAGGAAGAGAAGTTAGGTTTGAAATGTTAATTAAGGCCAGCATCTTCTGGTCGGCGAGCAGGGGCGGGACCCACTTACCGACGCATAGAATGACGCGAGGTTGGCGGGCAGGCCAGGATCCCAGGCGGGCTTGTGAAAAAACATGAAACCTCATCCACGGGTGGGAATAAAGTGATTTAAAAAATGCAGAATGTTTTACAATAAAAGTTATGGACATGTCCCAACACATGTGACAGTTTCACATGAGGGGACATGTCCTTAAAACTATTTTTTAACCTTTATTCAATGTTTATAAGTGAAAGTAATCTCCCCGAGGCACCTCTATGCCACAGGGAGATCTTGCATTCTTTCACATGCATGCGGGAAAATAGCGGTGTCCAGCCGATGGGGGGCACTGATCGGCTGCGTGCCCACTCACCCCTACATAACCCCCCCCCGATGGGGAGAAAGCTCTCTCCTATGTGCCTTACTATTGCCTTAACGAAAGTGTAACTGGGAGTTAAATTAATTAGGGAATTTAGAAGTTATTATAGTAGTAATTTGTAGACATGCACATGTGCTTACAATCTTTCCTCTTATTCATAAATGCTTAATTTAGTTTTATATAAACCTCTTAAGGCTCGGTGGTCTTAAGGCTGAATTCAAAGCCCACATCTCAAAACATACAAATTGAAAGTTAGTTGTGACAGTTGTTTCAAGATTCCATCTGGGGTTTGAACAGGTCAGTATTTACCATCTACTGTGTCATAACACTTCTCAAACATTAACACTCCAGCAGACAGAATCATTGTTGTTGCAACTCTCTGTCCTTAGTAACAATTCTCTTTTGAAGTTGGATGTCCAAAGGTATGCATATTGTTCCAAATACGTCTTAAGATGATTACAGATTGATAGTGTTAATCATTGCACGATACATTGAAAAGTTTCTTTGAGAATTGAATGCTTCCGTGTAACGTTCACAAAAAAGTACAGCACAGAAGGAGGCCATTTGGCCCATCAAACCTGTGCTGGCTCTTTCGAGATCAGTCACATTGCCAACAATTCTGAGAACATCGCTAACATTTAAATAATGAAATCGGCTTTTATGACGTGACCAATTGCATTAATTTGGCCATGTGAGTCAGGGCCACCTTCTCATGCAAATACTTTTATTATGATCACAGCCGGTGTTAATTGCTGCGGAAACCAAACCCCAGAGGGAAACTTGGCTTTCAGGCCATGCCCTTTTTTTTGTATTCTGAAAATGAGAAGAAGATGCACCGATCTCAGCAGTAGGAGGTCCAGTAACACTTTTGGGATTTTAAAAATTAAAAGTAAAAGTTTTATAACAAGAATAAAAGAAAATTTAAGCACACAAGATTACAGTTACACAATTAAGGTTAGTCTTAACAAAACATTCCCCCCAAAAACTCTCTACTTGGTCAGACCCACAAGTAAACACTTCCAGGCAACACTCCCTTATAGATGTTAACTATAAGAGAAATCCAGTAATATTACACAAGGCAAACTGCTGTAGTTTTAATAAAGGCATACCACATGACCTCTACCCTCTTCCACTCTGCAGTGGAATCCATTTCAGAATAAAACTGCTTGTTGCAGCCCAAGACTTTCCTGGCTCAACTGGATGGCTGGTTCAAATGCTATCCCCTCCCAGCCCAGAGCTCCAGCTATAGCTCAACAACTCAAACAGCTCCAGCTATCTCTAGCTAAGCTCTTCACAGTAACTCTAAAATACCTTTTCCCCCCTTTTATCTCTGGTTCCATTGTTCTTGCACCTCTTTGAAACTAAAACCCTTCCAAAGACAAAATATTTTATGTTTCTTTCTTGTCTTTGCTTTCGGGGTCAATAAACTATAATACCCCCACTTACTATTTACCTATGGAAATCCTGCAAGGTGCAAACATGTTTCTCACTACCTCTGACTCCCCTTTGATATTCAAACAAAATCTCCACTTATCTAAAAATGCAAATATTAGATATAACCTATTTACTTGTACCTCAAACTTAACACTTCTTTCCTTTTCATGTTTTAAACCCACCCCAGATAACCTGACTCCTATAAATCTCTGCCCAACTTAATTAAATCACAGACACACACAGACACCCAGCCTTCTTCACACAATAACACAATATTCCCACAAAATATTTAAAAAAAAATATCCATTCTCACACTTTACAGAATCACAGAATTTTTATGGTGCAGAAGGGTTGGCCCATCGTGTCTGCACTGGTTCTTTGAATGAGCAATTTACTTGTCGTCATTCCCCCGCCTTCTCCCCATAACCCTGCACGTTGTTCCTTTTCAACTAACAGTCTAATTCCCTTTTGAAAGCCTTGATTGAACCTGCCTCTACCACACCCTCAGGCAATGCATTCCAGACCTTAACCACTCGCTGCGTGAAGAGGGTTTTCTCATATCGCTTTTGCTTCTTTTGCAAATTACTTTAAACCTGTGCCCTTTCATTCCCGATCCTTTCACTGGTGGGAACAGTTTCTCCCTACTACAAAACCCTAAATGCACACATTTAAATGCTGAATTTGCATTTGTTCCTTTTTAAGAATCCTATAGTATTAAATCAACCTAATGGCCATTATTCATATAACTTAAAAATCTAAACACACTTTTCTCTTAAATCATAAATTCATGCTCTGGACTCTGTAGTTGGTAATTTGTTGGTTAATTCTTTCAAGTTTAGAGTAAATGTTCTTAGTCATTTTAATTATATCTTTGAAAATGCAGCTAAAGCTATTGAAAATGAATTTGTCTCCAGGTTCCATGGCAGTAAAGTGAATAGGTTAGGCCTGGTTCCTCACTTCCTCATGTGGTGAGGTAATTTTCCAAACTTCTTTGCTTTGTAACTTATATGGAAATCATAAGTAGAATTTGTAGGACAAGTTTACAATTTCATGCCACATAACCTTGATTGTATATTTAAAAAAAAATAATTCCTACATGAGGTGCGTACGTTGCTATATGGCCAGCATTTCTTTCATGAGATGTAGGCATCGCTGGCAAAGCCAGCATTTGTTGTTCATCTCTAACTGCCCTTGAGCTGAATGGCTTGCTAGGCCATTTTAGAGGGCAGTTAAGAGTCGACTACATTACTGTGCATCGGGAGTCACATGTAGGCCTGACTGGGCAAGCATGGCAGACTTCTTTCCCTAAAGGACGTTAGTGAACCATTCACTGCCCATCGTTAGTTGCCCTTGAGAAGGTGATGGTGAGCTGCCTTTTTGAACCGCTGCAGTCCTTGTGGTGAAGATATTTCCACAGCGCTGTTCGGGAGGGAGTTCCAAGTTATTGACCCAGCCACGTAGAAGGAACAGCAATATATTTCCAAGTCAGGGTGGTATGTGACTTGGAGAGGAGCTTGCAAGCGCTGGTGGTGTTCCAATGCAACTGTTACCCCTGTCCTTCTAGGTGGCAGAGGTCACGAGTTTGGAAGGTGCTTTTGAAATAACCTTGGTGAGTTGCTGCAGCGCATTTTGTAAGATGGTACACACTGCAGCCATGTTATCCCAGTACTGAACGCATCGAATTTTTAAGGTGGTGGATGAGTCATCAATGTTTTGTTTTCCCATTGTGGGAGGCTAAGAGCAGAGTACTAGTGCTACCCCTCTCAAGAAGAGAGAAAGCACTGGAGGGTAAGTCAAATTAGCCACACTCAAGTGTCTTCAAGTTGAGTAATAATAGCAGCTGCCTGGTAGCAATTCAGTGGATAATCCTATCACATGAACTGAAGTGCAGGGAAATATGAAAATGATAAAGGGAGACAGTATAAAATAATTTGTTTTGGCACTATGCATGCTGTGATTTTTAAAAACATTCCATTTTAATGAATATGAACATGTATGATGCGATTAGGTTATTAACCCGTGATTTGGTGACAGTTTTCATTTTTATTTTAAGTGATTGCCTCAATTGTAACACATGCTGTTGTCAATATAACTTTAATTTAAAAGCAAAATACTGCTGATGCTGGAAATCTGAAACAAAAACACAAAAGGCTGGAAAAACTCAGCAGGCCTAACAGCATCTCTGGAGAGAAAAACAGTTGACCTTCCGAGTCCGTATGACTCTAATTTGTGAAGCTTGTCACTGCAGACTTTAATATTAGCATTTTCTACTTCATCTGCATGTCGTCTTTATTCTGGTGAGGTGTTACCATGAGAAAATTGTTCAAAAAGAATGCATAATTTATTTATCACAATTAAACATCTTCTTGTTTCAGTAATACCAGTCCGAGACCAAAAGCTGCAGTATGCTTTCCAGCCAAGATGTATCCAGTTATACCTCTGGCCTGGACCTGCTCATGGCCAGGGAGAAAGAGAAAAAAATTGCATTTTGCAGCACCTGCCAGGATTTCAGGACATTTCAAAGCACTTTACAGACAATGTACTTTTGAAGTGTGGTCCTGGCTGTAAGGTAACGAATGGGGCAGCTGATGTGAGCACGGCGAGCTCCCATAAAATCAATGTGATAGGTAACAAGACAATCCATGCTTAGGTGTTGGTTGAGGGATGAACATTGGGCAGAACCCCCTGCTCTTCTTCAAAATGATGCCATGGAATCTTTTATGTCAACCTGTCATTTGAAAGACAAATGAACTCAGCACACATATGGTTACACACTAATGCAGAAATCCCAGGAGCATAGGAAACAGGAGCAGATGTAGGCCATATGACTTCCTGAGCCTATTCTGCTATTCAGTAAGGCCATGACTGCTCTTCTACCTCAACTTCACTTTCCCACCCAATCGCCATATCCCTCGTTTCGCCTGGAGTCCAAAAATCTTTCCATCTTAGCCATGAATATACTCAATGATGGAGCTTCCACAGTCCTTTGGGGTAGAGAATTCCAAAGATTCACAACCCTCTGGGTGGAGAAATTCCTCCTCATTCCACTCGTAAATAATCGATCCCATATCCTGAGACCATGATCCCTAGTTCTAGATTTTCCAGCCAGGAGAAGCAACATTTTAACATGAAACGTCCCCGCAGAAGTTTATAGGTTTCATTGAGGTCACCTCCCATTCTTCTAAACTCCAGAGAACATAGGCCACACATCATAGGACAACCCCCTCTTTCCAGGAATCAATTTAGCAATATTTGCAATGCCTCCAATGCAAATATATCCTTCCATAGATAAGGGGATTAAAACTACACAGTACTCCAGGTGAGGGCTCACCAAAGCCCCATACAATTGTAACTATACTTACATCCCCTTATTCTTGTACTCCAGCCCCCTTACAATAAGGACCAACATGTTATTTGCTTTCCTAATTCCTTGCTGCACTTTGTCATTAGAATATAATAATTTTCACAATGTTATTGTGATTTATTGTGAAGGTAGGTTAATAGTGGGGTTTAGATTAGTTTCTCTGTGTGGATGCGTGTGTGTTGCATTTAATTGAATAAGAGACAGCTACTCTGGAACTTTTGAGTGATCAAAAAAAGAAGCTAGGTTTGAAATGCTAAAATGTAAACATGGTTGAAGTTTTAGAATGTGAGGTGTGAGGAACATTTGCATTTTTAGATAAACCAGAGTAGTGAATTTCAAAGAGATGGTAAGATGTTATACCTAGCCATAAGAAGTTAAGCCAAACACTGTGTTTATTTTTCCCAACTGTTACTGACAATATGAGTACTGTGGAAGATTTATATTATGAGAAGAGTAAGTTGCAAAGACACAGTGGGACAATGGAATTTTCCTTAAATAGGGAGAAACATGTACAAAGGAGATGAGTTATGTGTAAGAAGGAAGGCATTCTAAGATTTAACAAGTGCGAAAAGCCTCCAGCCTATATGCATCAAGTTGCTGTCAATAGGAACCAAAGTTAAGAAAACACACTTTGAATCTCCCTGTCCAGGGTATTGTGTGCTTTGCCTAGGTCTGTTGAAATCCATGGGCTGAATTTTCCCCCCGTCGGGGTGGTTGTGCAGGGACGGGTGCAAACCCGATTGGCACCGCCACCATTTTACGTGGGTGGGCCAATTAAGGCCCCGCCCAGCGTGATGCTCGCCCGGAAGTGCTGAGCACTCTCTGTGCAGGCAGGGGGGATTCCCTGAGTCATTCCCTGTGCTCTTTTGTGCATGCGTGTGAAAGAGCGCAGAGATCTCGCTGAGGCACAGAGGTGCCTCAGGAACTTTGGTTTGACATGTGTAAATTTAAATAAAGGGAACAAAAACTTTTAAAACATGTCCCCTCATGTGACACTGTCACATGAGCTGGGACATGTGAAAGAATTATTTAAAAATTTTTTATTGACATTTAAAACACTTCATGAAACCTCATCCCGTCCGTGGATGAGGTTCCTTAAAAAATGCGCAGGCTGCCTGGTCTCTTTGCCTGCCCGCCAACCTTAAGGTTGGACAGGCAGCTCAGCTAATTGAATTAATTACTATTTAAGTGGCCTTAATAGGCCTTTTACAGGTCAGCGGCAGCGCAGCCGACTCGGCTGCACGCCCACCGAACTGAAAACCTAAATGGCGTGCAGTGATGTCGGGACGCCCGCCTGACATCACTGCGCATCATTTTACGTGTTGGTGAGCGGCCCCCCCACCCCGTTCGCCGACCGGAGAATTCTGCCCTGGCCAGGATTTTCTGGCCCCGTCGCTGGTGAGGGACGCCTCAGCCAGAAGCCCATTGACTTGCGGTGGGACTGGAAGATGGTGGTGGCGGGCGGGTGCAGGACATCCCGCCCATTACTACTGAATTCGAGGCACACATCTCGAAATAAAATGCAAATTGCAAAAACAGTTGTGGCAGCTGTTTCAAGTTTCTCTCTGGGATTTGAGCAACTCAACATTTACCATCCGCTGTGCCATAACGTCTTGCATGTGAACTTTCTGTGTTTCTTGTACAGGGACACACAAATCTCTTCAAACATCAACATTTAAAAAGTTGCACACCATTTTCAGAAAAGTTCTGATTTTCTATTTTTCCCATCAAAGTGAATAACCTCACATTTTCCCACATCACACTCCATCTGCCACCTTCTTGCCCACTCAGTTAACTGGTCTGTATGCCCTTGTAGCTTTTTTTAATGTCCTCCTCACAGCTTACAGTCTCAGCGATCTTTGTATTGTCCGCAAACTTGGAAGTAAGAACATAAGATGGATAAAAGAGGAGCTAACATGGGCATAATTTTCTGCCCTCTCTCGTGGCAAGTTTGGAAGTGGAGGGGGGGGGGCATTTAATGAGCTGGGAGGGTAGCAGGTGAGCACCCTGCTGCCTTCCCACCTCTACCATGATTAAGTATGGGGTAGGAAGATATATGGTCAGCCTTCCTGTCCCATCACCAATTGAGGCCCTTAAGTGGACAATTAATGACCACTTAAGGGCCTCAGCCTGCTGCTACTGGCATTGACCTAGCTGAGGCCTGTCACCACATGAGCAGCACAATCAAACCTGTGCGAGGTGCTTGTTGTCTCCCGGGGGGTGGTCCCTCCTTCCAAAGCGTCTGATTGAGGGACCTGACATCGAGAGAGGTGGTCCTGCTGTGAGTTATCCCCCTGCCCTTACTCCCAACCCTTCTGCACCTTCCTACTCTGTGAAACCCCTTCTGCCATCACTGTTGGCTGTGTTTCATGTTTAAGGACAGCTGTGCTTCTCAGTACTTTCTCATTGTAGGTCTTTATTGAACCGATCTCAAGATGGCAGCCTCCTGAGAGACTGCCTCATGGTGTAGTCACATTATCATGCCAAGCCAGATGGGACATGTAGTACGGCTGCGTTTCAAAACCCAAACAGCCTGGGTTGCTCCACGATCCTCGGCCTCCAGTAGCTGTCATTCCGGCAACAGCCACCCCCTCCCTGGTGATGCTGTTGAGCAAAACAGCTGCCAGCCTCTGATGGGCCAGTAGGTCTCAGTGGGTGGGACTGCTGCCCCCGGGGTCCTGACCCTGGGGAAAGTCCTGCCTCTCAACTGCCTGATTGACTTGTGATTCATCGGGGCTTCTCCAAAGCAGGCGACCTGGGTCTCTCGATCCCCAACTTTCCAGCGGTAGGTGAAGCCCCTATTACTTCTGCAAGATTTTGCTCCTTGCCTCTGTTTCGGGAGTGCAGGTAGTTGTGTCTGTATTGGCTAAATAGTTACATTAACTCCAGGTTTGCAAATTGTCCAGAAATTCCAATAGATTGTGCTATTGCTTGAAACCAATGTAGAGGAGACACTGAAAGTGTGCAATGAGCAGTGTGATATGGATAGCATTTTTAACAACTATCTCTTATGCTTAATTCTTTTGCAGTTACGTTTAATGAATGGCAATTCACTTACATAGAGAACTGTATTTCCCCAGGGGTCACCAGCAGCCAGCAAGAAGTATTTCTTTTTTTCCTTCAGTGAGTGAGCTGTGATAAAGACTCCATTGTAGTACAAGCTTCTTAAACTTGAGAACACATTGATTCTTGCCAGTGAAGAACAAATTATTTTCCTTCATTTCACGTTCCACCATTGAGAACAGCTGGTGAGAACAGATAAATTCTTGATGGTTTACATGGAAAAAAATTAGTGCAGCAACAGACAAAAGTTATTACTGTTTAATCACTGTTAGTTGTGCAACTAAAGGGTAATATTTTAAATTTAACAAATGGTACCACTGTTATTCCATTTATGTTCTAATAGCACTTTAAGGACATGGTACTCAACTCCAAGCATCCAAGCAGCAGTCCATCTGATTAACCCACAGTCATTAGCCTAAGTGATGCAGATTTGCAAGGTTACAGAACAGAGTTTCAGATTTCTCTACCAGACTGGTCAGATAGAACCACAAGATTTCCTGCTAGGGCTATATGACCCTATCACCCAGCCCAGTTTTGCACCCGAATTCCCAGACCTGATGCAATGTATTAGGGGATTCCAACGGGCAGCGAAATACACATTAACATGACTTTCCATTGAAGTTAACTGAACTGATCTGGCTACAACCCTGGCCAAGTTGAATGTTATATCTATTTTTCCATGCCAATGTTGTGGGTATGTGGAATTCCCTTCTTCAGTCTATTCTAGGCTCTGTTTCTGATGTCAGTTCCCTCTAAATGGAACAGGAAACCCTCAACAAAAAGCAACACTCTTAGTTCAAATTTTTTACTTTGTCACTTCAATGCATAAATGGTTAAACAAAAAATGAAAGGGCTGGATGTTCACAGCTCCTCCAGTACAATAGTATTGAAACTCCAGTGGGAATGGGGTAGATGTGTTGCAAACTGCACAGCTCAGGTCCCCACTTTCCCCAAGTGTTTAGTGTAGCCTATCTTTGGGATAGAGATTATGTCCACTCCATCCATGCAATGGCCATTGACCGTGTCCCAAGCCTGAGAATTCCTGCTACTCCTCTATTCCCTGAAGGAAGAGGATGTATTGGGCTTGGGTATGGCTGCATTTAGCATCCTCCTGTATAAAGTCGATACCCCAGATGGGCTGCCAGTGGCATGGATACCTGATAACCCAGAGCAAATGCAGTGGAATCACTTTTGTCAATAGCTGGCAGCAGTAGTAGGATACAACACTGGACAAAAGATTGGTTAATTTTTCCAGAGCCCAAAAACTCATTGGTTGCACTTGTTATTTGGGCTTGTGTGCACATGGGGTACACATATACACTGAAAAGGATTCTGTTTCCTCAGTGTCAAGCTACAACACATTCATCAGCACAGAATCATGCTGATCAATAACTGTCCTCCAGGGCCCTTCATAATGTCTCCATTTTAAAGCAATCATTTGTAGAAGTATAGCTCCCTGGAGACCAAGTCTATTTTTGCAAGCGTAGCTCACAACACCCTTGTGCCGACCACAAACAAAAAGAGCAACAAGGCGTGTGCTACGAGAAGAACGGTGATCAAACCTACCATCAGGTGCTTGAAGCAGCATTTCCGATTCTGCTACAAATTTGAGGGGGTGTCTCACAAAATCACCCTGCGTTTCACCAACAGTTGTTTTTCTGCCTCATGGTACATAATCTCACTCTGAAAAAAGTGAAGTTCAAAGGGCATGATGGTGACATCACTGTAGAGCGAGAGCGTGATAGTCGCCGTGAGGAACTAGATGCCAAACCAGCAGCACGGTAAGAAAGGCTGGTGGGGCAATTGCTCACTTAGGATGTCTTCCAATGAATGTCAGAAACCCCAGCTTCATATCCTCACAATCCACACCAGCATGTTAACTTTATCAGTACCTTCTACTTGCCTGTGCAGTTCCTTAAATACCCTTTCCTCCTCTGTTCAAAGTTTCACTTCATTGCAGCAAATGTTATAATTTCCCAGCAATTAATCAAATCGAGTGCAGTCCATTTATTTTCCATTCATTATGAGAAGTGTGATTGTGATTAGTGAGGTATATTAGTGAGGTCTTTGGGTTGCTTGCGGTATCTAACCTACTCTAAGTTTAAAAAAAAAACACAAAAGCAAACTACCGCAGATGCCAGGAATCTGAATTAAAAGCAGAAAAATGCTGAAAATACTCAACAGATCAGGCAGCACCTGTGGAGAGAGGAAGAGAGTTAATGGCCGGGATTTTCTGCTCTCATTTGCAGTGAGCCTCATTGCGGGCAGGAGTGGAAAATATCAGGAGATTGCAAAAATCAGCTTCATATCTTCGTAAAACCAGTTTGCAATCATCCGCTCCAACTGTAAATTGTGGGCCGGGTTTCCCACTGCCACATGTTGGGAAGCTAATTTCAATAATTTAGCATCTCATTATAAGCTCTGCTTTCCAGAATCATCCCCCCATGCTGGATCATGAGCTCATGTCGGTGTGGTTCCAAGCCAACGTGTTTCACAATTGTACATAAGTGATGTGCACCTGGTGACCTGCACTTCGCTCGGGACTTCGAGGTTTGTTTGCCTACCTTGCTTTGGGCAGCACTCGCAGTCATCAGTGCCAGGCTTCACAGACAGCACCACATCACTTTTAGGGGCGCTCACGGATAGGTCTCTACCTACCTGACCAGCCGTAAGGCGGGGGTGGCTTTGTACAGCTGCAGGGCTAGGGCTTGCTTAGGGAAGGGGGGTGTCCCAGGGTATGTTGGGGGCCACATGTTGATCTGTGCAAGTGGTCTCAAGATAATGAGGGCTGAGGAGGCAGTCTCCAGAGGAGATGAGGCCAGATGGGAATGTGTGTGTGGAGTCTGTGTGTGAGAGAATGAGTGGTGATCTCCCTTCAGCTGGCAGACAGTGAGATACCAGTGAATGTGTGATGGGCTGGTGAGTGTGTGAGTTTAGAGTGATGAGATGGTTGCCTTACTCTGGCAGCACGGATGAGATCATTCATCCTCTTTCTGCACTGGATGGCCAACCACTTCTGTGCAGCGTTGGCACTGACCACCACTGCTACCGCCAGCAAGCCAGAGTGGTGAGATTGCTGGACGTCCTGCACCGTAGCGGGGTGGAGGAAATCATGGCGGGGTCTTCAAAGGCATTGCAGTGACGGGTCACAGAACTCTTCCTGGCTTTCAGGGCCATGTCTTCACTGGAGCAGTCCAGGGCTGCGAGCATTAAGAACTGTGGGCGCGGCTGCAGTTTAGATGTGGCACCCGGAGTGAGGAAACGGTGAGGTAATGGCGTGGCGGGCGATTCAGAGGCTGCCCGCCAGCGATACAGCGTGTTTCCAGTGGCTGCATAATTAATAAGGTGGGAAGCGGACGACACGGGGCAAAAACCTGCCCTTGCGGATGGCGGGAAAAACATCTTTTTTCACGGCCGCCACCGCACTTAGTGCAATTCAGGGAAAATTCCACCTGACATTTCAGGCCTGTGACCTTCATCGGAACTGGAAAATGTTAGCGCATAAGTGGTTTTCAGTGAGTGAATGGGGTTTTGTCGGGGGTGGGGTGTTGAGAAAGATGAAAATGCAAGGTCTATGATAGATTGGAAGGCAGGAGAGATTAAAGGACGTAAGCCCAAAGGGAATGGTAATGGGAGAAGTAAAGAAACAAAATATCTGACCCGAGGAGGTGCGAATGGCAAAATTAAGAACAGCTGCTGTCCAAAAGCAAGAGAAGGGAATAACAGGGGAGAGAAACCAAAACCAGTAAAGAGAAAGGAAATAACACGGAGGCAGAAGTAAGGATATGAAATTGTTTAGCTCAATGTATTTTTTTTGTTTATAATTTCATGCGATCTAGGCATCGTTGGCTGGGTTAGCATCTGTTGCCATTGTCCTTGAGAAGGCAGTGGTGAGCTGCCTTCTTGAGCCAGTGCAGTATCTGTGGTGTAGGTACACCCACAGTGCTATTATGAAGTGAGTTCCAGGAATTTGACCCAGCGACAGTGAAGAAACAATGATATATTTCCAAGTCAGGTTGGTGTGTGACTTGGAGGGGAGGCGGTGGTGTTCCTATGCAACTGTTGCCCTTGTCCTCCTAAATGTTGCAGGTTGTGGGTTTGGACAGTACTGCCGAGGGAGCCTTGGTGAGTTGCTCCAGTGCATCTTGGATATGGTACACACTGTTGCTACTGTGTGTTGGTGGTGGAGGAAGTAAATGTTTAAGCTGGGTGGGGTATGGAGCAGGCTGTTTTGTCCTGGATGATGTCAAGCTTCTTGTGTGTTGTTGGAGCTGCGTTCATCCAGGCAAGTGGAAAGTATTCCATCACACTCCTGGCTTGGCTTGTAGATGGTGGACAGGCTTTAGGGAGTCAGGAGGTAAGTTACTTGCCACAGAATTCCCAGCTTCTGACCTGCTCTTGTAGCCACAGTATTTATATGGCTGATTCAGTTGGCTTCCTAGTCAATGATAACTCCCAGAATATTGATAGTGGGGAATTCAGCGATGGCAATGCCAATGGTTGTCAAGAGGAGATGGTTAGATTCTCTGTTGTTGGAGATGGTCTTTGCCTGGCACTTGTGTGGTGTGAATATTACTTGAGTCTGGAAGGCAGTAAAGAGCCTAATTGAAAGATGAGGGCTGTTCCTTGAGCGTCTGTTGAATTTTATTTGAACACTGCAGGAGCCTGAAGACAGAGGGGCTAGAGTGGGAGCAAGGTGGGGAATTAAAATGATAGGTAATCAAAGCTCAGAGTCACACTTGCAGATTGAATGGAGGTGTTCTGCAAAGCGATCAGCCAACCTAAGTTTTGTCTCCCAGCGCAGAGGAGACTAAATTGGAAGAGGTAGAAATGAATCATTGTTTCACCTGGAAGGATGTTTGGGGCCTTGGATGCTGGGAAGGAAGGAGGTATAAGGGCAGGTGTCGCAAGTCCTGTTTGCAATGGAAAAGTGCTGTGGGAAGGGGAGAGGGTGCCAGGAGTGATGGTGTTGACCAAGACATCGCGGAGGGAGTGGTCCCTTCTGAACGCTGAAAGGGGAAGAGAGGGGAAGATATGTTTGGTGACGGTATCATGCTGGGGGTGGCATAAAAGGTGGAGGATGATTCATTGAATATGGAGGTGGGTGGTTTGGTATGTGAGGACAAGGGGAACCCAATCATAGTTCTGGGAGGGAGGGGAAGGGGTGAGAGTGGAACTGCATGAAAGGGAACAGATATGATTGAGCGTCCCATAAGCCACTGTTAGGGGGAGTCCTCAGTTGTGGAAAAAGGAAGACGTATTGAAAGGGCTAGTATGGAAGCTTGCATTGTCAGAATAGATGTGACTGAAACAGAGAAACTGGGCAGAAATTTGCCCTTGGCAGGCGGGCGTGGCGGACAGGCCCGGGAGCAGTTGTGAAGCTGCCCGCCGCCCGCAATCGGGCCCCGACTGAGATTTCATGCTGGCTGACCAATTAACGGCAAGCCAGCATGAAACACGTGCTGCAGTGCTCAGCGCTGCCGGGGTGAGGGCGGGAGGAGCGCGAGCGCTGAAGTTCGTGACTGCGCGCAGGTACACACAGTAAAAGCTTCCCGAGGCACAGAGATGCCTCAGGGAGCTGAAGATTTTTAACAATAAAAATAAAGATATATAAAATAATGAAAACACGTCCTCGAGCAGGGACATGTTAAATAGGAGTGTGAACAGTTTTCGTTTTTTTAAAATCACTGGTTGAAACCTCTGCCTGCCCGTGGTGAGATTTCATCAAAAATGCAAAGGCTACTTGGCCTTTTCACCTGCCTGCCAACCGAATGGTTGGATGGGCAGCGAAAAGTTCTACTCAATTAATTGATTAAGGGCCTTAAAAGGCCACTTAACTGTCAGCGGGTGTGCTGCCGACTCCCGCATGCACCCGCTGACCGAAATATCGCGCATCATTTTACGCTTGTTCGGGTCAGGCACGTGCTCACCCAATGGGAGAGAACTTTTGGCTACTGAGAATGGGTCACTCTAAACAATTCCCTCTTGAAGATATACGTGTATGTATGAAAAGAGAGACATCATGCTGAAACTTTTCACCTTGCACTCATCAGGACAAACACAAGAATGCCAAATTTCAATCGATTACAACAATTTATACTACAGGGGAAAAGGATGTGGATTGGTTGTCAAGTCTATTCTGATTGACTGAGTCACTGCCATGGAGAAAGCAATGGGGAAGTATAGGCTCTCCAAGCCCCCAGTTAGTTCAAGGCTTGAGCATATTCCTTTTGTTTGCGGAGAATGGGTCCCTGCATATGAGTGTATATCATAAATGAGCCATGTTAGGAGCTCAACTTGGGGGGGCCAAGTCCTGATGAGTGCAAAATGAAAAGCTTCAGCAACATGTCTCTCTCTTCGGCAATATTCAAGTTCTGCCCAAACAAGCATAGAGTATTTCTGGTGGCACCTGAACCTCCTTGTGTTGTGCATTGTGATAGCCTTGAGCCATTTAATTAGATCATGGATAATCATCTACCTCAATCTTATTCTCCACCTTCCTGCCCATTCCCGATGTTCCCTGATTCCCTTAGAGTCCAAAAATCTATCAATCTCAGCCTGAGCATCCACACCTCCCTGGTATACAGATTTCCAAAGACTCTCAACCATCTGAGTGAAGACATTTCCCCTTACCTCACTCCAAAATGGCTGACCCCCTATCCTTAGACTAGGACACCTGATCCTGGACTCTCCAGCCATGGAAAACAGCCTCTCAGCATCAACCTTGTTGAGCCTCATAGGGCTGAATTTTACGCCCTGCAGGCGGGTGCACGCCTGACCCGATTGGGTATAAAATCGTGCGAGAAGACGTTGGGCGAGTGCCCCGGCGTCATCGCGCACTCACACGATATTTCACTCGGCAGGCGCGTGCAAAAGTCGGAAGCGCGCCTGCCAACAATTAAGACGGTAATTAAGACCATTAACGGCGCAATTGTCTCTGATTTTTCATGGCCCGTCCAACATTACGGTTGGCGGATGGGCGAATCAGTCAGGCGGCCTTTACATTTTTCATCAAACCTCATCCTAGGGCGGGATGAAATCTCCGTTATGAAATAAAATAAAAATAAATATCTGTGGGTGGCATTTTTATCAGTTATATTTTCAGGTGTCTCATTGCGATGCATAGACAATTTTTTTGCAGCTTTTTAAAGCTTTGATGATTTTCAGGTCTGCAGCTCCTCGAGGCAGCTGTTTGCCTTCAGGGAACTTTCTTGCAGCGCTCACCCACACCCGTGGAAATGTCATCGCCCGCCCCCTTCCCACCCCCACCCCAGCAGCGCTGAGCTTTTCAGCACACATTTCACGCTGGCTGGCCGTTAATTGTTAAATCGCGGTCGGTGGCCCGTTTCCCGACTGCTCCCAGGCCCGCTGATCGCGTGCGCCATGCCAAAGGTAAAATTCATGTCCATATGTTTCAATGAGATGGGGCCATTAAAGGCTCCTTGTCTTTCAAGGAGAAGAAGAGTACATAAATACTGAACATACAAAAAGTACACACAATGGAGGTAAATATATTTTTTGATATCAGATAGGATGGAAAGGAAAATTGGGCAGAATGGATGATCTGACGTTGCTCATTCTACACAAGGGCCAACAGTTAAAATGACTCCCAAAACCATACGTGCAGACAGCATCATGGGTCGACTGCATGTTATAAATTGAAAGCGTATTTTTTTAATTAATGATGCAACCACTTATGGACAATTGGAAAGACTTATTACCCAGGCTTGAGGAAAAGTCCTTTGTACAGGCTCTTCAGAGAACTTGTGGCCAGGTTACGTTGTACAGACGAATATAAGAATTTGGAGCAGGAGTAGGCCACTCGGCCCCCTTGAGCCTGCTCTGCCGTTCAATAAGATCATGGCTGATCTGAATGTAACCTCCACTCCATATTCCTGCCTACCCCCAATAACCTTTCATCCCTTGCTTATCAAGAACCTATCTAGCTTTGCCTTAAAAAATTCAAAGATTCTGCTTCCACTGCCTTTTGAGGAAGAGATTTCCAAAGACTCACGACCCTCTGAGAGAAAATATTTCCCCTCATCTCTGTCTTAAATGAGCGACCCCTTATATTTAAACTGTAACCCTTATTTCTAGATTCTCCCACAAGAAGAAACATCCTCTCCATATCAACTCTGTCAATGGTTTCAATCAAGTCGCCTCTTACTCTTCTAAACTCCATTGGATACAAGCCTAACCTGTCCAACCTTTCCCCATAAAACAACTCACTTATTCCAGGTATTAGTCTAGTAAAACTCTGAACTGCTTCAAACGCATTTACATCCTTCCGTAAAAGGAGACCAATACTGTACACAGTATTGCAGATGTGGTCTCACCAGTGCTCCTGTATAACTGCTCCCTACATTTATATTCAATTCCCCTCACAATAAATAATAACATTCTATTAACTTTCCGAATTACCTGCTGTACCTGCTTACTAGCCTTTTGTGATTCATGCACCAGGACACTCAGATCCCTCTGAATCTCAGGGCTCTATAAAATCTCACCTTTTAGATAATATGCTTTTTTATTCTTCCTTCCAAAATGGACAATTTCACATTTATCCACATTATACTCCATTTGCCAGATCTTTTCTCACTTATTTAACCTTCCTTTGTAGCCTCCTTACATCCTATTCACAACTTGCTTTCCTATCTTTGTGTTGTCAGCAAATTAAGCAACCATACCATCTGTCCCTTCATCCAAGTCCTTTATATATACAGTAATGTATATTGTACAATATACATTATTGGCTCCAGGATTGATCCCTGTGGCACACATACTACTTGTTACATCCCACCAACCAGGAGACCCATCTATGGTTATCCTGTTTCCTGTTGGCTGGCCAATCTTCTATCCATACCAATATATTGCCTGCTAAACCATGAGCTTTTAATTTCCTCAATAGCCTTTGATGTGGCACCTTATCAAATGCCTTCCTGAAATCTGGGTACCATACATCCATTGGTTCCCCTTTATCTGCAGCACGTGTGGCTCCTTAAAAGAACTCCAATAAATAGGTTAAACATGATTTCCCTTTCACAAAACCATGTTGATTCTGCCTGGTTACCTTGATTTTTTCTAAGTGCCCTGCCATAACATCTTTAATTATAGCTTCTACCATTTTCCCTATGACAGATGTTAAGCTAACTGGCCTCTAGTTTCCTGCTTTCTATCTCCCCCTGTCCTTTTTGAATAAAGGAAAATTAAACCAACGCATCAACTATCTCACTAGCCACTTCTTTCAAGATCCTATGATGAAGTCCATTGGGACCCGGAATTTGTCAGCCCACAGCTCCAACAATTTGCACAATACCACCTTTCTGGTGATTGTAATTTTCCTGAGTTCCTCCGTCCCTTCCATTTCCTGATTTACAGCTATTTCTGGGATGTTACTTGCATCCTCTATAGTGAAGACTGATGCAAAATACCAGTTCAATTCATCTGCTATCTCTTTACTTTCCTTTATTAATTCCCAGACTCACTTCTATAGGACCTATGCTCACTTTTTAAACCCTGTTGTTATTTAAATACCTATAGCAACTCTTACTATCCATCTTTATATTGTTAGCTAGCTTCCCCTCATACTCTAATTTCCTCTCCTCATTCATCTTGTTGTCATTCTTTGTTCTTCTTTATAATCTGTCCAACCCTCTGACCTGCCACCTGCCTTTGTGCAATTATATGCTTTATCTTTAAGTTTGATACTGTCTTTAACTTTTTTAGCTAAACACAGATGGTGGGTGCTCCCCTTGGACGTTTTCTTTCTCATTAGAATGTATTTATTCTGTGTATTCTGAAATATCGCTTTAAAAGTCTGCCACTTCTTCTCTATTGACCTATCCCTTAACTTCAATTGCCAGCTCACTTTAGTTAGCTCTGCTTTCCTGCCCTCATAATTGACCTTATTTAAGTTTAAAATACTAGTCTCAGACTCATTCGTCTTTCCCTCAAACTGAATGTAAAATTCAATCATATTACGATTGCTGCTACCCAGGGGTGCCTTCACTGAGGTTATCAATTAACCCACTTTACAACTTTCCAGTCTCAGCATTGAGTTCAACATTTTCAGGTCATAACCATTGCTTCTACTTTTTAGGAGACCATGTGCTGGTAATGACCCTGCTGTTGCCATTTACACCTCCCCTACACCCATTTTTGTTTCTTTATTCACCCCATTACCAACCCCTCTTGCCTTGCACCATCATTGCTTTCGTCTTTTCACCACTCCTGCCTTCCACCCTATCACAGACCTTCTCTATATTTCTTTTTTGCCCTTTCCTCCCCCTACATTCATCCATCATCCTGCCTCTCTCCCTGCTTAAAACCCATTACCTCTCTAATGCCTTCCAGCTCTTATGAGAGATCATCAACCTGTAACATTAACTGTTTTACTCTCCACAGATGCTGCCTGGCCTGTTGAATATTTCCAGCATTGCCTTTTTTAAATCACAGATTTCCAGCACCTGCAGCATTTTGCTTTTGTTATGTCACTCTGCGACCAATGAGAATGCTGTTTGCCACATTTGCATGACTGGGACTGTCCCTGCCCCCACTTACCTGAAAACTGGGATCTACGAATTGGCCTTGAGCCATTCTACACTAATGCAACGCATTCCGCCGTTGCATTAACAAATGCTTCCACATTTATACTGGTTAGGTGGCTCACTAACTGCCTGCAAAGCGTGAAAGGATCATTAATCCAGGTACATTATAAGTGATTGATAATTTTCATCCACATGGAGAATTTTCTTTCTCATGTTTTGAAACCACAATCATATAATTTGTTACAAGGTCAAATGACATAGAAACAGCCATTTTCCTCTTTATTCTTGAACAGAGGGTGCAAAAACACACACTGTGATTAAATGTCACTAATAACTTTCAGTGTGTCCCATGTGTTCCGTTCCTTCTCACATCTTGGGTGTACATTTGTGAATTAATGAATTGATTTCTGGATACCATGAAAGGGGTTGACTAAAATTAAAGCAGCTATTTTGAGAAATACTGAACATTGTGGGCAGAATTTTCCCAGATTTGCACCAAGCGCAGTAGCGGGCAGGAAAAAGGACGTTTTACGCAGTATCATCGGCTTCCCACCTCATTAATTATGCAGCCACTGGAAACATGCCGTATCACTGGCGGGCAGCCTCTGAATCGCTCGCCATGCTGTTAGCTCACTGTTTCCTCACTCTGGGTACCATACCTAAAATGCAGCCACCCACACAGTTCTCAATGCTTGCAGCCCAGGACTGCTCCCGTGAAGCCATGGCCCTGAAAGCCAAGAAGAGTTCAGTGACCCGTCACTGGAATGCCTTTTGGAGGTCCCCCATGGTGCCTTCCACCCCTGCTCTGGCTGCAGGAGGTCCAGCAATCTCTCCACTCCGGCTTGGGAGGCAGTAGCAGTGGTGGTCAGTGCCAACACTGCACAGAAGAGGTTGGCTATCCAGTGCAGAAAGAGGATGAATGATCTCATCTGTACCGCGGGGGTAAGGCAACCATCTCATCACTCTAAACTCACAAGGCCATAACATACTCATTGGCATCTCACTCACTGCCAGCTCAAGGGATCCCAGGAGGGAAAAACAGTAAAAACTGGGAAATAAGAGTACTGGTCCAAACTGTTTTTCCTCCTAGGACATCACTCACTCTCTCTCACACACCCCATCTGGCCTTAACTCCTCTGGAGATTGCCTCCTCAGCCCGCACCATCATGAGGCCACTTACACAGATCAACATGTGTTCCAACACACCCTGAGATACCCCCACTTCCCCAATACAGCTCTCGCCCTGCAGCCTCTTCCCTTGCCTGAGGCCCCTCCTCCCCCTTCCCTAAGCAAGCCCTAGCCCTGAAAAACCACCCCCGCCTTATGGCTGGTTTGGTAGTAAGAGACCTGCCCATGAGTCCTCCGAAAGGGTTGTGGTGCTGCCTGCCGTAGCCTGGTGCTGATGAGAGCGAGTGCTGCCCGAAGCAAGGTAGGCAAACAAACCTCAATGTCCCGAGCAAAATGCAGCTCGCCAGGTGCATGTCACTTATGTACAGTTGTGAAACACCTTGGCGTGGTACCCGGATGATCCAGCGTGGGGGGATGGTTCTGGCAGACAGGGATTATAATTATTTGCAGATGTGTTAAAATGACGTTCCCGGTGGCGGGAAACGTGGCTCTCACCATTGACAGGTGGGGTGGACAATCACAAACTTCTTTCATGACATCATGAAACCGACTTTTGGCCTTCCCGCCATATTGTCCGCTCACGCCCGCCATGATGCCCGACGCCAATAGGGACGGAAAATTCTGGACTATATTTCTTCTTATTCATTCAGGGGATGTGGTCGTCCGCCGCCGGCAAAGCCAGAATTTATTGCCCATCCCTAATTGCCCATGAGGAGGTGGCGATGAGACGCCATCTTGAACTGCAGCAGCCCATTTGGATTGTCGCTTTTCAGCTGAGTGTATAGCTGGGCTATTTCAGAGGACAGTTAGGGATCAACCACATTGCTGTGGGTCTGGAGTCACATACAGTCCAGACCAAATAGGGACGGCAGATTTCCTTTCTGAAGGTCATCAGTGAACCGGTTGTTTTTTTTTTGGTGAAAATCCAATAGGTTCATGGCCACAATTTCTGATCCAAGTGTTTTTATTCCAGGTTTATTTAACGAACCAAATTTATATTCAACAGCTGCCCTGGTGGGTTTTGAACTTTAGTCTCCAGGTCATTGGCCTGGGCCTCGGAATTACCAGTCCAGTAGCGTAACTGCTCTGCTAACCTACCCATATGCAAGGCATTTATACTTGTGAAAAATTTGAAGCGTGGGAAACCAGCCTGGATATGGGATGTTTTCAGATGGATTATGCTGGTTTTGAAGTGTAAGTTGGAACTCTTGCTCGAGGCTATTCACGGTCGGGCTGAGACAAGCTCTGAATTGATGTCTTCAGGTTGAACTTTATGTTCATCTCGATTAACAATGCAATAAGTCGGTCCTAATGAATGGTACGTGGGAGAAGGTTTATCTCTCGCGTGGTGTGATTTTGGGTGAGGCGCTGTCATTCCGAGGATTTTATAACTAGAAATCACCACAGTCCGCAGCGTGAGGCTGGGTGGGCGTATTAAGATGAGGTGTAAATAATTGATTTATAAAACTGTAAAAAGAAAAGCTAATAGAATTCTTGGTTTTATCTCAAGAGGTATAGAATTTAAAAGTCAAGAGCAATTGATGAGCCTCAGTAAAACTCTAATGAGAACTCAGTTGGAGCAGTGTGCAATATTGACATCAAAGTCACAGGAGGGAAATGAAGGCTTTAGGGAGGTTACAACACATTTGTTCAGAGACTGCCTGACAATAAGGAAATATAAACCTGAAGAAAGGCTGAAATGCTGGGTTGTCTCTCGTTAGAGCACCACAGGTTATGGGGTGATGTAATGCAGGTGTTTAAAATGACGATGGACCCAGACTGGGTAGGTAGAAGCAGGCTGTTTCCAATAGCGAATGGGTCAAGAATGAGGGGCCAGAGATACGAGGCTAAATGCAAGAGAAGGCAAGGGGAAAGTTCTTCAGGCAGAGATTTGTGAGGCTGCGGAAACCACCTGGCGGGATCGTGGTTAAGTCAGAGATTTCGTCAATGTTCAGGATTTGGTTGAATAGGTGGGTGATGATAAAGGGGTTGAAGGGAGGTGAAACCGGGCTGGGAAACGTGATGAGAACTGTTTCCTCACACAGAGAGGAAATGCCAATTTGGACTGGTTGGGCCGAATGGCCTGTTTCTGTGTTGTAATTTCAGTGAATTTCTGTGTTGTGCCTTGCACTTTGACGTTTCTGATGAGGCGGGTCTGCATGGAGTAGTGTGTCATAATGAACCATACTCAGGAGGCTCCCTCAGTGACTGCTGCAGTGGGCATCAGGCCATATCTCAACTTGAAAGCCTTATTTTATGTATTACACAGTCTACCTTTGAACGGGGTTCCGCCTCCTAAAGGCAGTTCCAGAAGCTTCCCTACAAGCACAGTCCATGTTTAATGTTATGAATATGACCTGCCTTTTACTGGGCATGACACTATCTTACCCCTGGCTGCTGGAGACTGAGATTTTGACCTTCTCAACAATAACGACAACTTGTATTTGTATGGCATCTTTAATACAGAATATAGAATGCCCAAGACTCTTCACAGGGCTGTATTGTAGAGCGAACACTAACCCTAACATCCAGAAAATGTCAGCTAAATTGACAAAGGTAAAAATTCTGCACATGCACAGTATTTTACGTTATTCCTGAATATATATACTGCAATATAAACTGGAGAATTCAGCCACAAAGGAACTAATTGATCAGTTTTGATTAGAACTATGTGCTAACATAGTGGGTAAACACCAACACAGAATAGCTGGGCTAAATGGCCTGTCTCCATGTTAACTATGGGAATATGTCATACAAACTAATTTCTGTGAGCCAAAGCAAGCCTGGAGGCCAAGCATGGGAAGGAGGTGTTTAAAATGTCAGGGCCTCAAGACAGTACAATGGGATTATGGGGTGGTTCATTGTACTCCCTCCTCCTCCCAATTTTAGAAAACTTTGCGAAAAGGTAAACAGTTCTTCAGCTGTCCATTGGCCACTGCCAAGTCACTGCAAATTCCTCATGGCTGTGGCAGCGATTCCCATAAGACCATAAGACATAAGAGCAGAAATTAGACCAATCAGCCCATCAAGTCTGCTCCGCCATTCAATCGTGGCTGATAAGTTTCTCAACCCCATTCTCCTGCCTTCGCCCCGTAACCTTTGACCCCCTTACCAATCAAGAACCTATCTATCTCGGTCTTAAATACACTCAATGACCTGGCCTCCACAGCCTTCTGTGATAATGAATTCCATAGATTCACCACTCTCTGGCTAAAGAAGTTTCCCCTTCTGTCTCTGCCATGTGTCAGTTGGTAGCACTCTCACCACTGACTCAGAAATCTGTAGAGACTAGATCATAAAATCTAGGCTGACACTCCAGTGGAGTACTGAACAATGCAGCACCGAGATAACATCTTTTGAATGAAATGTTAAACCAAGGCTCCAGCTGCCCTCTCCAATTGATGGAAATTATCCCATGGCACTACTTCAAAAAGAGCAGTCGAGTTCTCCCTGATTTCTTGGCCAATATTAATCCCTCAACTAACATCACTTAAACAGATTATGTGGTCATTATCACATTGCTGTTTCTGAGAGTTTCCTGTGCGCAAATTGGTTGTTGCAGTTTCATACAGCATTGGCTACATTTCAAAAAGTATTTCACTGGCTATAAAGTGCTTTAGGAAGTCCTGAGGTTGTGAAAGGTACTACACAAACACAAGATTTTCTTTCTTGGTTTCTTTCCCTTTACCGGTATTGTTTCCCCACCATCAGTGGGATTCCCATGCAGAGTCCACCCAAAATATTAAAATGACTCTTGATCCTGGGGAATTGGGTAAATCTGAGAATGCAAGCTTGGGTGATCAGGGGTCTTGGCCTGCTGACATTGTGCCTTTGTTGGCACTTGGAGGACAACTAACCCCTATACCTCTACTTTTCTCACCCTTCACCAGCATCAAGCATTCCCAGAATTTTTTGTTTATTCATTCATGGGTGTGAGCATAACTGGCTAGGCCAGCACTTATTGCCCATCTGTCATGAAGGTATAATAATTTTCATAATATTCTTCTGGTTTATTGTAAAGTAGGTTTATCGGGGTAATTAAAGTTAGGTCTGACTGTGTGTGATGTAATTACATTTGGAATCAAATAGACTGCAGGCTTTGACTTATCAAAGAAGCTAGGTGCTTGATGTGCTAATAGGTAGACATGGAATTGGCTTAGCAAGGTGTGATGGGAATTGCATTATTAGATAGATGAAGAGAGATTCAGATTTCAAAGGGATCTCAGTCTATTTACAAATAGCCATATAAGCTAAGTTAAGGAATGTGTTTATTTTTTCTCAAAGGTTACTGACAATATATAGTAGCAACATGAAAGTTTTTATGTTGTGGGGAGGATACAGTTTCAATGACATATAAAACAATAAAATTTAGGTATTAGAAGAGAGAAATATATATAAAGGAGAATGAGGCTATGTGTCAGAAGAAGGCCCTGTGAGATCTAACAGAAGTGTGTGGAATAGCCTTAATGAAGCCTTCAGGACAAGCCTGTTGTCTACCAAAACTGAAGCTGGGAAAAAGTCATTTGAAATTCCACTGTCCAGGGCATTGTGTTAATTTGCTGGATCTGTTTAAAATGTTTTCTTTTGTTAATATTTTAATTTAGTTTTTAAAAAAGTTTCTAAAAGTCTTGGTGGACTTATTACTTCTGAATTCAGTGCATGCATCTCAAAATAAAAACAAATTGCAAAACCGTTGTGATAGCGCGATCAAATTTCCCTCGTAGATTTGATCTGCCTGGCACACATCATCTTGCCATGTCATAACACCACCCCTAATTGCCATTGAAAAGGTGGTGGTGAGCTGCCTTCTTGAACCGCTGCAGTCCACGTGATGTAGGTACACCCACAGTGCTGTCAGGGAGGGAGTTCCAGGCTTTTGACCCAACAACAGTGAAGAGATGGTGATATATTTCCAAGTTTGGTTGGTGAGTGGCTTGGAGGGGAATTTCCAGGTGGTAGCGTTCCCAGGTGTCTGCTGCCCTTGTCCTTCTAGATGGTAGAGGTCATGGGTTTAGAAGGTGCTGCCTATGGAGCCTTGGTGAGTTCCTGCACTGCATCTTGTAGATGGTACACACTGCTACCACAGTTTTTGCCCAGATCTGCTTTCTCTTCAACTTACATCATGTCCACAATCTGGGATATAACTCACAGGAGATGGTTTCTACTGAGATAATAATCAGCCTTCATTATCTCTGCAACCACAGTTCATTGGTGCTGGAGGGAGTGAATGCTTGCGGATTGATACGACCAGTCCCCAGGCAAGGTCGTCCCAATTTGTTTTGATCCTGGATGATGTACCCCAAATTATTATGCCCCTGGGTGAGAAGGAATGAACTGGCTCCTCTTCTTTATTCAACCCCCTTTGTTGGTTGCAACAAGTTTAATTTAAAAAGGATCCCTCCCCCCATGGATACCTTTTCCTATCCAAATGTATTTATGTTTTAAAAGAAGCCAATTTAACCAGGCTTCGTTGAGTTATAGAAAGACTGAGTTTATTAGTTACTAAAACGCAAGAAAAAAATAATAAAAATGCCACTCATGTACACACAGATTAGAAATGAGAAGTGAGTATAGAAACGAAAGTTAAAAAGATATACAAACCAGTCTTTGGCTGGTCCATGAGGAATAGATCTTGAAACTTTGCGGCTGTTAAGTTGGATGATTCCGGTAGAGCTGACTTTGACAGTGTTGAGCAATTGGTTTGGAGATTCTTGCTTCTGCAGGTTAGCCAAAAGGAGCTGTCCTATTTCCTTTTTGACTGTGGCTTTGCAATTTGTGACTTGCTTCCAGCAATCAGAGAGAGAGGACATTTTTAACTTGCTAGCATAGGGATGTCTAGTTGATGTTCTTCAGCTGTGACCTTCACAGCACACCCTCGCACACTAGGCCTGGAACACCAAAACTAGCACAGGGCTGCAGTTGACATTTTATCCCCTTTTCTTGTGTATTGCTGGAAGGGAAAAAAAACAAGCATGGCTTTTGCCCAGATCTGCTTTCTTTTCAACTTACATCATGTCCACAATCTGGGATATTACTCAAAGGAGAAGGTTTCTACTGAGATGATAATCAGCCTTCATTACCTCTACAGCCACAGGACATTACAGTTCGGTGTTTGCATTGCATCTTTTCCTTTGACGTGTTTCTGATTGAAGTAGGCCTTGACACATTTTAGGTGAGATATTCCGTTCTCTGGACTAGATAGTCAAGTGTAATCCAGAAAGGAATTTTCCAGCAAGTGGTTACTTTACAGCCTCAGCTAACTTTTTCTTGTATGTTCTATTTTTCTAAAAATGCACATCTTACTTATAAGTTCAATATGTCTGTAAGTAATTCGGGCTATGGTCCACTGTCATGACAGGCTGGGGTGGCAATCAAGCGGGCTGCTTTGTCCTAGCCGGTGTCAAGTTTCTTGAGTGCTGTTGGAGTTACACTAATCCAGACAAGTGGAGATGTTAATTGGGAATATAGAGTAAGAATCTCTCCGAAGAACGCTCTGACTGTTCTAATGCAAAATATTTGCATTCCTTGAATTTTCTGAAAGAGATTAAAAATTTGGTGCCAATTTGTGTCTGGTTATGGGGAGTTTCTTTGCTATGGGATTGTAGCCAAGTGCCTTTCACATATCTTACAAGCCAGAGGTGAATTCTTCTATCCCTTTAGTCAGGATTGTTTTAGAACTCAAATATCAGAGATGAACAGGCATTGAGCTCAGCTGATAGATTGTTTTACATGCTGAGGCATTCATATTCAGTTCTGAATAAATAACTACTAGTCAGAAAACAAGGGTTTTGACAGCTATGTCTGAATAATGACATTACCATTACTTTGTTAATTCCATTATTTACCAACCTTAAAATAAATCATTACTGATTTCTTCCTAGGAGAGATAGCCATGAGTGTGTTATGACAGTAAAGTATCTTTAAGTGTAGGAGGGTGGTCGTACTGCATTTGAATTCAATAGGCTTGCATCCTTGCAACTTGAGGGTGCATTAGGGACGTCCAGCAATGCTTGGAAGTTGCTTCGACAGATTGTAAGAACTCTTCCCTATGAAACCGGCGGCTAGTGAAGACATTACTATATCTTTATCAAAAAACAACTGTACACATGCCTTCCAGACAATTACAGTGAGACATTGCTAGTGGCATATTGACATTTGTTTCTAAATTGTTTTACAGCTTGTTGCTTGCATTTTTTTTCCATGTGTCATGAGGAATTCAAAGTTAATGGCAACATTAATTAAGTTACCGCTGTTGCAATGTCAGCAAGAAACTGGGTGTTTGTTTGGACGATAGCTTCAATGCTAAAGGAAGGAATATTTTTTTCAACTCTGCATCCAGAGCTTGAGGGTACATTGGTTTGATGTCTAAGGCACAATATATCATGGGGCACTGTGTATTTCCCAAGCTGCTGATGTCTGCAGGCTCCGTCATTCTTTCTCTCTGTGTGACTCCAGTTGATTCTGTAGATTCAAATATTGTTGATGAAACAGTGAAATACTTGGCACTCTTGGAAGCACATGAAGTTTGAATATGTTTTGAATAATGATAAACTGGGAAACTTTGCAAACAGAGGGGCCTGTGTGTCTTTGTACACGAATCAACAAAAGTTAACTTGCAGGTACAACTAACAATTCAGAAGGTAAATGGAATGTTTGTTACAAAGAGATTGGAATATAAGAGTAAAAAACTCTTACCACAATTATACAGGACATTGAGGCCACACCTGGAGTACTGTGTGCAGTTTTGGTCTCCTTACCTAAGGAGGGACATACTTGACTTAGAGTGAGTGCAACAAATGTTCACTAGACTGGGTCCTGTGATGAAGGTGTTGTCCTAAGAGGAGAGATTGAGTAGACAAGACTTATATTCCCTACAGTTTAGAAGAATGAGAGGTAGTCTAATTGAAACATTTCCCCTGCCCAGGGAATGTAGAACACGGAGTCACGGTCTCAGAATAAAAAATTTAGGACTGAGATGAGGAGAAATTTCTTCACTCAAAAGCTTGTGAGTCCTTGGAATTCTCCAGGGAACTGTAGATTGTGGATATTTAAGGAAGAGGCCAATAGAGTTTTGGTCATTAAAGGAATTAAGGGATATGGGATAGTACGGGAAGGTAGGTTTTGGTAGAAGATCAGCCATGATCTTGTTGAATGGTGGAGGAAGCTGGAAGGGCCAAATGGCTGACTTCAGCTCTTATTTCTTGTGTTCTCATTCATTCTAAGATTTGTACAGGAAGACAGCCAAAATAAAATGAGTGCTATATCATTATGAATTACATGTTGACATTTGATCAGATTAAAAAAGGAAAAGGTAGTGATGTATTAGCAACAAGCCTCACTGCAGGCTCTAGGAGACTAATTTATTTTGTGCAAAGCTGAAGCGGACATTGTACCGCACACTGGGGGAATGAGCTCATGCTGGTTGGCGGGAGGATGCATTGCAGTCTGCTCACTCTTAACATCTATGCTGTTGCAGACTTTTTCAGCATAGTGGCTAAGTGCTAGTCCAGATGGAATTAATATTGTTTTGAAGTATTTATGTTTTCAAATGGACACATTCTTAATTGGCCGGTTGTTAGTTGTAGAATGACATGGGCCTGGTATCTCTTGGACTGTCATGAACGGCGATGTACACCATTAATTGTGTCATTTTGTACTTCAGGATTTCCACTGTGAACTTACAAAGAATCTACAGAGAAACAGGCCATTTGGCCCAACTGGTCCATACCAGTATTTTTGCTCCCCATGAACCACAACCTCTCCCTTCTTCATCTTGCCCTATCAGAGTATCCCTCTATTCCTTTCTCCTGCATTGTATTTATCCAGCTTCTCCTTAGATTCATCCAAAATTTCCATTGTGGGAAGCAACGTAGCCAATGGGCTTTACCCCCCGCTATCTGACCAATGGGCTAATTAAGCAGATCAATAGCGACAGGATCCAAAGCCATCAAATCCTGAAATTCCGACTGTTTCACTGTGCTAAACCTGATCACTTGCATCAAATTCTAAACGGGCCGGACGGGGTGTGTTCAGATTTCAGAGATATTCTCAGCTAGCGATTTATTCTGTTCACATTTATTTAGAAGATGACATTAGGAGGCTGATCCCTATAACCATCTCATATGGAACAAACGTTCACTTTCAACAATGACAGTCACAGATACTTTAGTACAGCTGCTTCCCTTTGTATCAAAGAGAAGTTGACATTGAGTCACAAGGAAATATTCGTTGTCTGACATATTCAAGATTGCGAGCGATAGACGTTTGAACTCTAAGGGTATCAAGGAACATGGGGATAGGGTGGAAAGTGGGGTTGAGGCACAAGATTAGCCATGATCTTGTTGAATGGTGCAGCAGGCTCGAAGGACTGAATGGCCTACGTCTGTTCCTATTTAATATGTTCTAACATTCTTTTAGGACAGGTGACTGATGACGTGGTCAAAGAGATAGGTTTTAAAGAGCGGCTGAACAGAGGAGATTGAGGTAGAGAGGCAGAACAGTTAGGGAAGGAATATTCCAGAGCTGAGGGCCTAGGGAACTGAGGCATCCTTGCTAATGGTGGAGTGAAGGAAATCAGAGATGCACAAAAGGTCAGAATTGGAGGAATGCAGAGATCTCAGAGAGTTGCAGTATTGGACTCTACACAATACACAGTAAACCTACAAGAAGTTAGGTGTTGGTGTGGGCTTTAGCTTAGAATTAAATATTCGAGAGAAAGCAGAGGCCTTTAACTTTCATCAATTAGATTGAACACATGAATTTAAATAGATTCACTAATTAAATACATTGATTTCTTATGTTGCACTTACCTCAAGAACTCTATTTCAAAATGAATCCAACAATAACTTATTTGTACTAGTCAAATGTCAAAGCCTTTCTTTTATTATAGATAGATTATAGTCGTTCACATGATTTCAGTCTGCAGAGATGAAGTTCCACAGGTTTAATGGCCTCGAAGGCTGTGAAAGCCATAAATCACTTCGATACCAGGTGATTCAGGCTTTTCTGCACTATTATTTTTCAGTTTAAGGGGCTGCATCGAGAAAACTAGCATTAAGCGCAGAAAATTCAAAATTGCCATTGACTTGAGTGGGGAAGCAAGGCTACAAAAATAAAATGTTCAAAATTTCAGCAAGTTTTTTTTTTCATTCATGGGATATGGACATCGCAGGCTAGGCCAGCATTTATTCCCCTCTCTAATTGCCCTTGTGAAGGTGGAGGTGAGTTGCATTCTTGAACTGCTGCAGTCCATGCGGTGTACTTATGCCTACAGTGCTGTTAGGGAGGAAATTCCAGGATTTTGACCCAGCGACAGTGAAGGAACAACGATATATTTCCAAGTCAGGATGGTAAGTGGCTTGGAGGGGAGCTTCCAGGTGGCAGTGTTCCCATGTGTCTGCTGCCCTTGTCCTTCTAGATGGTAGCGGTCATGGGTTTGGAAGGTCCTTTCAAAGGAGGTCTTGGTGAGTTCCTTCAGTGCATCTTGTAGATGGTACACACTGCTGCCACTGTGCATGGTGGTGGAGGGAATGAAGGTTTGTGGATGGGGTGCCAACCAAGCGAACTGCTTTGTCCTAGATGGTGTCAAGTTTCTTGAGTGTTGTGGGACCTGCACTCATCCAGGCAAGTGAAGAGTATTCCATCACACTCCTGACTTGTGCTTGTAGATGGTAGACAGGCTTTGGGGAGTCAAGAGGTGAGTTACTCACTACAGTATTCCTAGCATCTGACCTGCCCTTGTAGCCACAATATTTATATGGCTAGTCCAGTTCAGTTTCTGGTCAATGGTAAGTAACCTCCAGGATTTTGATAGTAAGGAATTCAGTGATGGTAATGCCATTGAGTGTCAAGGGGCAATGGTTAGATTCTCTCTTTTTGGGGATGGTCATTGCCTGGCATTTGTGTGGCATGAATATTACTTGCCACTTGTCAGTCCAAGCCTAGATATTGTCCATGTCTTGCTGCATTTGGACATGGACCGCTTCAGTATCTGAGGAGTTGTGAATGGTACTGAACACTGTGCAATCATCAGCGAACATCCCCACTTCTGACCTTATGATGTAAGGAAGGTCATTGATGAAGCAACTGAAGATATTTGGGCCTAGGACAGGGTGATGCAGAATCGTAGGTTGCAGCACAGAATGAGGTCATTCATCCCATTGTGTCTATGATGCATTTCTGCAATAGCAACTGAACTAGTCCCAGTCCCTCCCCTTTCTCTGCAAGCATTTTCTATTCAGGTGTTTATTCCAGTCCATTTTGAAACCCCACATTTGAATTTGTCTCTACTGCACCCTCAAGCAGCATAGTCCAGATTATAACCACTCAATGTGGAAAAAATGTTTTCCTCATATTGCCGTTGGTTTTTTTTTGCCAATCACTTTATATTGGTGTTCTCCGATTCTCGAAGCTTATGCTAATCAGAACAGTTTCTCTTTATCTTGTCTCTCTGGACTCCTCATAATTTTGAACACCTCTTTCAGATCTCCTCTCAACCTCCTCTTCTCTAACAAGAAGTACCAGGAAACGATTCCATGAAGCAAACAATGGCATAACTCCCTTACTCCGCAATTTCCTGTTTTTTTCTAATGCAAATCTAATTCAGTGCAGTGGATGTGCTGATGAAGCTACAAGTATCCAGGTAATCCGAGCCTGGTGCTGTTGCTGAGAGTGCTATTTGTGATTCCACTGTTAATTGTGCAAATTGAGCAATGCTGCTAATACAGATGCTCTTTATTCCCTATGCTAATTATTCTGTTACCTTGCTTTCCTGATGTCATTGACTTTGCCGGATTATGCTTCCCTCGAAGTCACGTGTACACTCACCTCACTGGCCTTTGCTCGTCTGTGAACCTCACAGATTATCCAAGCCTCCTTCTGTCCTCAATGTAGTGCTCGTCCATACACACACATTCCAGCAGGGGGTCATTGCGGGGTGGTGGCAGGGGTCAATCATGAGGGCGAGGGCCTTCTAATGGGGGCATACTTGCCACCGGAGTGGGGGGCCTCCATGGGTCACACGATACCCTATCAGGAGGGCCACACCCCTGAGTCTGCAGGGAGGCTGCCAGGTTTCACTGGGATGCCTTCCACACGTTGTGAGCTTCCCATCTTCTATGGGTACTTTGACCCTTAAATAGCCATTAATTGGCCACGTACAGGCCTCAATTGACCCTAAGAGCAGGCGTGCCACTTATCACCTCTCCTGCCACCGGTAAAATCCCAGTCGCCATGGGAAGGTGACGGGTACTTTTTAAAAATTCATTCACGGGATGTGGGCTTCACTGGCTGGGCCAGCCTTTATTGCCCAATCCCAGTTGCCCTTGAGAAGGTGGTGGTGAGCTGCCTTCTTGAACTGCTGCAGTCCATGTGATGTAGGTACACCCACAGTGCTGTTAGGAAGGGAGTTCCAGGATTTTGGCCCAGCGACAGTGAAGGAACGGCGATATATTTCCAAGTCAGGATGGTGAGTGACTTGGAGGGAAACTTCCAGGTGGTGGTGTTCCCATGTGTCTGCTGCCCTTGTCCTTCTAGTTGGTAGCGGTCGTGGGTTTGGAAGGTGCTGTCTAAGGAGCCTTGGTGAGTTCCTGCAGTGCATTTTGTAGATGGTACACACTGCTGCTACTGTGCGTCAGTTGTGGAGGGATTGAATGTTTGTGGATGTGGTGCCAATCAAGTGGCTGTTTTGTTCTGGATGGTGTCAAGCTTCTTGAGTGTTGTGGGAGCTTCACTCATCCAGGCAAGTGGGGAGTATTCCATCATACTCCTGACTTGTGCCTTGTAGATGGTGGACAGGCTTTGGGGAATCAGGAGGTGGATTACACGTTGCACTATTCCTAGCCTCTGACCTGCTCTTGTAGCCACAGCATTTATATGGCTAGTCCAGGATACGGCACTCACCAGCAGCCCACCCAATTTTAAACAGCCCTTCCCCCAATCCCACAACTCCCAGCCTGCTCTGGTGGGGGAGGTAAAATCATGGCCCATAGCTCAGCTTGCCTTTATAAAACAACACAGACTGGATATGCTGGTCTGTAGATTTGGTCTTCTTAAAGGGGGATTCTGTGCTGGTTGCAAAGCTAACATTTTTGTTACTTGTCATTTGACATTACCTCTATTCTTATTGGTGCATTCTATTTCCTTGCAGTTCACACACAACTTCTTACAGTTCCTTTTGCTTGCACCATTCTTACTTCCAGAGACCCATCCACTTGTGGCAGCCACTACAGACACCATGGGAATTCCTTTGGTTCCAATGAGGCTCCTAGATTTGGAGGAGGAAGAGAAGTTCTTCAGGAGAAAGGATAAACAGATGGGATTGTACTTCATATCCAAAACCCACATTCAAAGACACCATATAAACTCCTGATTGAATTTCCACCCTGCTCAGGGTTGCTTGCTGCTACTGAAATAGTGACTGGACAAGGAACAGTCTTGCAATTCTGTAGTGTCTCTTGTGGCCTTGAGGCATATTAAAGCACTTTAGCACTTGTTGCCAATAAAGTACTTTTAAAGTATTGCAATATAAGCAGCAGTCAGATTATACTCAGCAAAGATCACAATGTGATCATGGCCAGATAATCTGTTTTTCTGATGTTGGCTGAGGGATAAATATCAGCCAGGGAAACCAGGGAGAACTCCAATGCTTGTCTTTCACAGCTATCTGAGAGGGAAGACAGCACCTCCTGTTGCATGACAATCTATGAAGTACTGCACTGGAGTGTCAGTCTGGATTTTATGCTCAAGTCTTGGGAGTGGGACTTAAGCCAACAATTTTCATACTCAGAGGTGAGAGTGCTACCCTCCGAACCATGGCTGAGAAAGGGAAGACAGGTGTGATTATGCTTCCTATTTTGAGTGGCTGCGCTAAGAACCTTATTCGGAGACAACAGTGAAACGCCAATAGAAAATCTTATCCTGAACAATTTGCTTGCTGCTACTGAAATATTATCTATGAGTAAGTCTGCTGTCCTTCCTAATCCTGTTAGAGGAGGCCTGTCTGCGATGTCTTCACTTTGCAAGACAGGCTGTCACACAGCGGTTACCTCAGCTGGTGTTCAGCACGGCAAACAACTTGTACCACAAGCATGGCTTTTCCTATAAGTGTGAAGGTCACTGCTGCATTAAGACTTTACACCACCAGGTGTTTCTAAACCACCCCTGGCAACTTTTGCCAAATCAGTCAGTTGGCTATTTACAGGCGCAGTGAGCAATTAACAGAGGCCTTAACATGTCCATCACTTTCCCTATGGAAATGGGGCTCAAAACCTTACTTGGGTGACAGGCTTGCAAGATTGTGGAGCATTGCACATGGCGCCCATGTGTTGTACAGACTGTTGGCCACCATCTTTTGACAGGCAATAGTACCCTACTGCCATCTATGGGGAGTCCGCTGGAGTGGCAAACAGGGCACATTTCCTTGTGCCACTTTGTGCAAAGGCAAGCAAGAAAGAGTGTATAATGTACTACACCGCTCTGTCACTTGCTCATCCATTATGTTTCATGCCTCCAGATTGGGTTACTTATTCGTACATTGTTAATTGCCACTTCTTTTGAGCTCTCTGCTCACTCTCTGCCACCACCAGCCACACACAGCCTGGCCAAAGGCTGAGAAGTAACAAGCACTGCAATATTGTGCACACAGTAGAATGGCAGAGTGAGGCTGAACTTACAGCTGACCTCTGTTCCTGTCACATCCTGAACCACCATCTTAAGTCTAGCTGGCCAGAATGAACCTGCAGATAGGCATCCAGAGGAATACCCTCACCGCAATGGAGCCTAATGCTGTGAAAGAGGAAATCCTGATAACACTACACTGGGACATGGTTAAGAATTAGCCAATAGCTAGGGAAATCCAAGCTGTAGGACAGAAGCGGGCATAGGTTTAATACTGCTCCTGATTTTCCTCTCCCATGCCCCACTCCCAACAGGGCACTGGAGGAACCCAGTCCTTAAATCCAAATATGAGCCCTGGTGAAAGCTGAAATAATTTTTCCTAAAACGTAGTGAATGGAGTCTGAGGGGTCGATTATAACTCAATCGCAGCAACAGGAATGAGGCAATAGCGCAGTTAAAATCACCTTGAAAGGTATACTACCAGTTCCTGTTCAATGCCGGAAAGCTGTTAGTCTAACTGGGCTCTTTTTTTTAACCAGTCATGACCACCCTGCCCCCACCACGTTACCCGAACATGATCCCCATTGACATTTCAAGATCAGGGTTCCAAGATACCACTGGTATCCCAATATCCTTTTACTCATTGTAGTATAAATGATTAGCAGATGGGATATACTGATGTGTGATGTCGATGATGATATACCACTGACACTAGTCAGTCATGTGTTAGACTCTTGACTGTGAGGTTGGAATCGTGCCTAGGAGCTACTGTAACCTGTTTAGATGTAGTACTGATAAACAAGTGTTAAGCAGATACCAGAGTATGTCTAAGAACTAAGTCCCATGCCTAGGGTCCAAGATAGAAGGACTCAATCACAGAACATGGTGGCAACAGATGAGACATTAATGTAAAAAACATATTGATGGTATTGAAGGAAGCACAGACTGAAGAAACCTTTGAAACTAACTCAAGAAATGTTGGCGGTAGAAGGAGGCACATTGGAGAGAGAGGTAACAATACTTGTACCTAGTGAGCAGACCCTGCCCGTTTGATAGACTGGCAGAGAGGCCAGCAGTGGGAGTTAAGAAAATGCCATTTTCTCCAGTACCGAGCAGTGCCAGGTCTTCATGAAAAAGAGCAAAAGCTTCAAGTTAGACCCTTTCCTTATGCAGTAGGTCCAGTAGCATTATAGAAGATGGCGCTGTTTTGTCTCCATGTCCTCAGCAATTCTTTCCATTGCCCATAATGGAGCAACATAGAGAGAAATGTGGCTCTCTTACCACTGCCTACAGAAAGTAGATGGTCCTCCCGAAATATCATTGGGAAATCTCTAATCTTCTTCTCTTCCTGACAGTCTTGGAGGAAATTGGTCGTTTTCTTCCTTTGTCATCAAAGTTCATTGAAATCTCAGATCTTCAAAACCTTTTCGGTCTTTGATACAGCAATTGATGATGCAACTGCAACATTCCTTTCTGGAGTTGAAGATCATTCCACTTCTGAAGCTTCTTTCCAGAGTCCTTCGCTGAAGAAACAAGCTCCTCAGTGTCCTGAATTCTCCTCTTCAAGCCCCAGCGGTCTCAAAGGTCAATTCTCTTCAGCTTTGTCATTTGGATCGGTCTTTCGTTGAAAAGCCCTTGTTGTCCTTATAGTTCAGTGATCCTGAAACCTGGATTCAGCTCCCCAGTAACGCTGATAAAGTATTGTCCTATTCTGCAGATGAGGATGCCCTACCAGATGCAGAAGAAAGCTCTCTTGTCTCCAAGACATCTTTGGGAAGGGCCAAGAATACTGAGGGCAATTGAATCCCCCAGGACTGTGACTTGGGGAGGGGAAGAGTAGGAGCTGGAGTTAGCCAGAATCTGGAGTTACAAAAAGTGAGTTACAGAAATGCAATGTAATTGGTTAAAGACATAGAGTGGAATCGTCCCAGATTTGCACAAAATGCAGTAGCTGGCGGAAAAAAAGTCATTTTAGCTGCAGGCCACGATGGCAGGTTTTCGTGTCGTATCGCAACAGTCCTGGTGCTTCCTGCCTTATTAATAATTCACAGGAAACACTCCAGTTTGCTGGTGGGCAGGCTCGAATTTGCCTACCACTTCATGACCTCAGTGCTTCCTTGCTCTGGGCGCCATATTTAAAGCACACCAGAGCACAGCCTACTTCATGTCTGCAGACCAGGACTGCTCCAGGTGACAGGTGGCCCCGAAAGCAAAGAAGATGGGAGCCCCCAGATTTAGTGACGCCTCTCGGGGGCACCTGGTGGACACAGTTGAAGGCTGCTGTGATGTCTTCTACCCCCGCTCTGGCCACAGGAGGTCCACCAGAGTCACTAATCCGGCCTGGGAGGCAGTGGTAGCAGTGGTCAGTGCCACCGGAGCACAGAGGAGGTCAGTCTTCCAGTGTAGGAAGAGGATGAACGCTCTCATCCGTTTCACCAGGGTAAGTCAACCACCTCATCACTTTCAACTCTCTCGCTCACAAACCCATCACACATCCATAGGGATCTCACACCTCAAGAGGACAAAACTTCTAACTCTCTCACACATGCTCGCATCTGACTCGGACCTCACAGATGCCTCTTCCCCAGTAGTCCTGCGAGTGCTAGGGAGCTTGGCTGAACCTGCCTCCTCCTGCTGTGGACACGTGTCCATATGGTGACCGCCAGATTGTGAGTGTGGTGGGTTCCCTTTCCATTGTCCATCTGAGCTGACCTGCATCTCTGCCCACCCACTGACCGCACTCCCAAGTAGCACTTGTGCCTGTCCAACATGAGGCTCCGCTCACTTTCAATTTCGACAATGATGGTAGGAGTAAAGTTTTTGATCAGCAACCCTGTCCTTCTCCCTCCCCCGGTCACCCATGTCCTTCTCCCACATCACTGTCGAACCCCCAGCATCACCTTCCACCTCCCCACCGTCACCTACTAATTCAAGGCACTTGTCCTTCCAGGAAGTCCAGGTGACCATGCATGTTCCCTACCTTTCTGAGAATCCCACCCCCATCCACATCGACTACCCTGACCTCCTCCTTCCCACTCCCAGACTCATGTCTGCTTCCGAGTCCGCACCAACCATCCTCAACATCTCCTCTACTGCTACCGACGCCCCCTCACTCTCCCACCCTTCCAACTCATTCTGTCCCTTCTCATACTCACAATTCCTTCCTACCACACTCACCCCCAGTTGGCTTCCCAGGAGGCAGTCACTGACTCCACAGACCCCTCCCTTGTTCACCTGGACATCCCCCACCCCTTACTCCCTCCTCCCCCAGACACCTCCCCCCCTCCAAACTCCCTCCTCCCCAGAAACGTCCAGCCCTCTGAATTCCTTCTCCCCTCCGAATTCCTTCTCCCCTCCGAATTCCTTCTCCCCTCCGAATTCCTTTCCCCTCCGAATTCCTTTCCCCTCCGAATTCCTTTCCCCCTCCGAATTCCTTTCCCCCTCCGAATTCCTTTCCCCCTCCGAATTCCTTTTCCCCTCCGAATTCCTTTTCCCCTCCGAATTCCTTTCCCCCTCCGAATTCCTTTCCCCCTCCGAATTCCTTTCCCCCTCCGAATTCCTTTCCCCCTCCGAATTCCTTTCCCGCTTCCAAATTCCTTTCCCACTTCCAAATTCCTTCCCACCTCTCCGAATACTTCCCCCCCTCCGAATTCTTCCCCCCCACTCCGAAGTCTCCCCTCCTTCTGCACTCCTTCACCCCCTTCCGCACTCCTTCCCCGCTTCCTCACTCCTTCCCCCCTCCGCACTACCTCCCTTACATCTTCATGCCCCCTTGCCACATTCTAGCCTGTCACACCCTCCTCCTCCCAGACTCCATCTTTCTCCCTCCCAAGCTCACCCCCCCAGGATACCTGCTTCCCCAACTCCCAACCTCACATCCACCCCCCATCAACACCTTCGTTCCTCCCCCCTCCCCCCCGCCTTGTACACATTCCTCTCCCACTCACACCTCGTCCTTCCTCTCCCCCACCCTCGCCGATCATCTGTAGCAGCCCGTGGCCAAGACCGCGATGTTCCGAAGCAGACCCGAGACATCAACGGAGACCTCCCACTTTCCGTGAGCTGCTTCATGGCGTGTGAGAGTCCACCCGGCATGCGATGTATGTGTTCCTCCAGGGTCCGGTATCTGTAGAGCTCCATCAGCTTCTGCTCCTTGGATGCTCGGGATCTGAGCAAAGCCCTAATGCCATGTCCCGACTGTTGCACGTCGCGCTTGTCCAGGTGTATTCTGGGCCCACGTGTTTTCCCGCAGGTGTAACAGTAAACCTGGCCTGGGGGCCGATTTCAGTCAGGCCTTACTTTCCATCCCATTACTGGGATGCTAATCGGGATCGTGCTGATCTCCAGAAGGGTTGGTGTTCCGCCATGGCGGACACCAATGGGTGATCCTGCTGAACTTTCATGCCAGTGTGAAACCTATTTTTGGCTTTCCCGTCATATGCCAATGGGGCTGGAAAATTCTGGCCATAGTTTCATGTTGTTAAAAAGTAGGTTAGCATACTTGGGGGAGGTGTAGTATAACATTGGTACATGCTAATATATGACATAGACGATGGTGCATCACTGACACTGGTCAGTGATATGTTAGACTCTCGACAGAGAGGATGGAATCATGCTATGTGCCTACTCTGTAACCTACTTAGATATAGTACTAATACTTAGATGTAGTACTAATAAACAAGGGTGGGCAATAAATGCTGGCCTAGCCAGCAATGCCCGCATCCTATGAACGAATAAAAAATACCTAAGTGTTAAGCAGATGCTAGAGTATGTCCACAGTCTGTTTAAAAACCAAGTCCCATGCCTGGAGTATAAAATTGAAGGACCCAAACTCAGAACACAGTCATGACCACGGATCATAGCACCAAATTATTTATGGACATATTGAACTTTTAAGTAAGACGTGTTTTATTTTAAAAAGGACCTTCCAGCAAAAGCTGGCTGAGACTGTAAAGTAACCACTTGCTGGAAAATTCCTATGTGGATTATATGTGACCAACTAATCCAGAGAATGGAATGTCACACCTAAAAAGGTGTCAAGGGCTCCTTCAGACAGAGACACTTCAAATGAAGGGATGCAATGCAAAGAAACTGATTACCATCTCAGAAGAAACCATCTCCTGTTGAGTTATATCCCAGATTTGGGCATGAACAGAGTTGAAAGAAAGCAGCTTCTGGGCAAAAGACAGGTTTGTTTTTCCCTTCCATGAATACACAAGAAAAGGGGTTAACAGCCAACTGCAACCCTGGTCTCTGTGTGCTAGTTTTGGCATTTTATTCTGGTGCTAGTGTGTGCTGTGAAGGTCACAGCTGAAGAACATGAACTGGGCATCCTTACACTTGTAGATAAAAAAGTCTCTCTCTCTGATTGCTGAAAACATGTCGCAAGTCAGCAGAGCCATAGTCGAAAAGGAAACAGAACACCTCATTTCAGCTAAACTGCAGAACAAAATCTCCAAACCAACTGCTCAACGGCCAAAGGCAGCTCTACCGGAGTCATCCAGGCTGCAACATTTCAACATCTACCCTTCTCAGACAAGCCAAAGACTGATTCGTATACCTTCTTTAACATCTATTTCTGGACTTGCTTTTCATTTCTAATATGTGTGTATGTGTGATTTTTTTTTCTCTCACGTTTTAGTAACTAACAAACTCTGTCTTTCTTTGACTCAAGAAAGCCTGGTTAAATTGGCTCATTTTAAAACATAAATACATTTGGACTGGGAAAAGGTATCCACAAGGGAAGAGGTCCTTTTTAAATTAACCTTGTTGTGACCAACCGAGTGGGTTGAATAAAGAAAGGAAGCCAGTTCATTCCTCCTCACCCGAGAGCATAACAAATTGGGGTACTTCATCTGGGGACCAGTTGTAACAACACTCATCAGCTGAGAATGGCCTCTCCCATGATAGAATTGTTGGTTGAAACCTGGACAGCAGGAGAAGGGATCCAAAAAGATTGAGGTCATCTGTGGCTCTGTTGGTAACACTTTCACCTCTGATTCATAAGGTTTTGAGTTTAAGACCCACTCCAGGTCTTGAGCATAAAAATCAAAGTTGACACCCCAGTGCAATACCGAGGGAGTGCTGTACTGTCTTTCAGTGGGGGAGGTGGTGGCATAGTGGTATGGTCCCTGCATCAGAGACCCAGGGTAATGCTCAGGTGACCTGGGTTCGAATCCCACCAGAGCAGATGGTGGAATTTGAATTTTTTAAAAAAATTCAAAAATATCTGGAATTAAAAGTCTAATGATGACCATGAAACCATTGTTGATTGAACCAGATGGGTTTTTATGATACTAATGTCCTTTAGGGGATGGAAATCTGCCAACCTTACCTGGTCTGGCTTTCAAGTGACCCCAGACCCATAGCAACGTGGCTGACTCTTAAAATGCCCTCAGAAATGGCACTGCTACCTTCTCAAGGGAGATTAGTGATAGGCAAAAAATGCTGGCCTAGCCAGTGACGCCTACATCCCGTGAATGAATATTAAAGAAAAGATGGGACATTAAACCCTACGTGCCTGCTTGAATGTAAAAGATTTCATGACACTATTTCGAAGAAGAGAGGGAGGTTATCCCCCGGTGTCCTGGCCAATATTTATCCCGCAATCAACATCACAAAAGTACAGATTATCTGGTTGTTACCACTTTGCTGCTTTTGGGAGTTTGCTGAGCACAAATTGGCTGTCGCGTTTCCTCTCTTACAACAGTGACTACACTTCAAAAGTACTTAGTTGGCTGTTAATCGTCTTGCGATATCCAGTGGTCATGAAAAGTGCTACATAAATGCAAATTCATTTTTTTTCCTTTTGACACTCTCCTTTTGAAGGGACATAAGAAACAGGAATGCTTCCATAGGCTCTGTGAAGGAAATCTGGGCCTCAGGCACTTTGCTCCCCAATTGAGGGACCCTGACCCGCACCCCTTATCTTCCCTCCAAATGCCAATGGACATTTCCCAGATCGATTGACATCTGTTTTCATTGGGCAGTGGGCCAACTAAATGTAAATAAGGCCCAGGTATCAGAATATCCTGGGCCTTGAACTGATGATGCCTGCTAGTAGGCTGAAGGTGACTGATCACAGAGATCCAGCTGCCACAGTAGTTGTGAAGGTTAGAAGAAGATTAAAGGCTATAAGATGTTGCCTGAATGATAAAGGAGATGCTTCTTTGCACAAAAAATAAGAGCCTCTTTGCAGATTCCCCTCGACAAACAACATCAGAGCAGACGCACATCATAATGAAAAATGGATTGAAGGTTTTGGAATTTAATGAATTCTAAGGCCTGTTTTCCCATTTAGACTTGACTTTTAACAACCACACTGAAAAAAAAAACATTTTGAGAGATAACATCAGTACGTATGCCAATAAATAATACCAGGGAAGAACTCCCATGGATTCAAACAATGGTTAAAACATGAAACCATTTTCAGACAGATGTTTCTCACTTGGTCCAGGTGCACTTACTGACCAACTTGGCAACAGAACAAAGGAATCCAGATAGAAGCTTCATAGGAGAGTTTGCCAACCCTGGTTGGATCTATTCCTGGAAGTTTCATTGCATGTTGCCCCACCGCCTGCTTCCAACCACGCAACCCTTACGCTCTGGCCATTGGTCACCCAACATGTCCATCCTCACCAGGCCCCGCCTTCCCATGGCCATAGATAGCGAACAGACCCTTCGGTTATCAACTGGGTGATTCTTCACTGCCAATCAGCCCTTTTCCTGACACCAAGGGCTGAATTTTTAGGTCTCGAAAGGTGGGGGTGGGCACAGAAACCCCATGCTGGCTGGTGTGCCATTTCTCCGGCTGCATTCGGTCAAGTGGCGGAAAGTCTGTTCAACCAATTAATGGTCACTTTAGCTCTATTTATTGGAAAATCCCAGTCGGCCTGCAGGTCCCCATAGGCAGATGGAAATAGGCCTGGAACGGCCTCCTGACAGCAGAGTGAGGTAGGGTTGCCAGCACTTCAGGTAGATTTAGGGGTTCTCCCTGTCTGTTTGGCTTCATCTATAGCTGCAAGCTGCCCTGTGGAGGGGTTACCTCTCCACAGCAGTGACCTGACTGCTGAGGCCCTTTATTAAATTTAAAGTTTCAAAGTGTTGGCGAGAGGTGGATGCCTCCGTTTTGAATTGCTTTCTCTCTCTCTTACCTGTAAATATATCCTGTTGCCGTTTTAAGGGCCTTTGTAGGATCCTCTACCTGGTCTAAAGGTTCTTGCCTTGGACATCAACAGCACACATCAACTAGGGTGAAGTTTCACCAAAGATGATACACCTTTATTAAACCACTAAGCATTAGTACATTCTCACAATTATACTAGTTGCTTCGCTTCCCTGCAAGCTGGAGTCCATCTCAGTGGTCAATCCGATGACGAATCCTCCGTGCGTGTCTTCTGAGCTACTGTCCAAATCGCTCTAACCCTCTCCTTTCTGAGGATTGTCACCTTGCCGTGGTGGAGAGGCTTGTGTGTCCCACTGAACCCGAGAGCGATGCCGTCCAGAGTGTTCACTCCTGGTAGGGTCTCCTATGGCGGTAAGGTTGAGGAGGAGGTCCCAGACAAAGAATGATCCAAGGAGTCCTCAACGACGGAGCAAGCAGAGGAGGGCTGCAGTCCCAATGGCTGTGAAGGCAGAAGAAGGCTGCAACAGGGAAGTGGCCCCAGTCATCACGGGCCAGCATGCCACTGAACCCGGCCACCAACCGCCAAGGCCCTGTGGAACCCGGCTGCGCACTGGAGTCCCCACGCTAAACCGAGCCATGCGCAGACCTTTGTCAGACCAAAAGCCCTGTGGCTATGGAAGATTGGCTGTGATACCTGGAGGCCCCCAGCCAAGGTTTCGCACACAGGCGGCGGATGTGGTCTCACCAAGCCTCATCCTCAATTCCAAGGGACTGCCGATGATGAAAAACCCACTGCAGCAGAGATGTTTTTGTGGACTCTTTCTTTATGTCTTTTTTTTTTGCTCTGACCCTGTGCCATATAAGGTAAAGCCTGCTTTTAGTCCATTTAATTGGTTTTTAATTATATCTGTGCCTTTTCTCTTGGCTGTATGTCCTGGGCCTCTCACAAGCCCATGCTTGAAGTATTAGAACCAGCCTGATTCTGCTTTGTTATCTCTTACACTGTTATCAATCCCCGGTACAGACAGGCGTCTTTACTGCCTTTAACCAGCACAAAAAGGGTCTATCTTTCTTGCAGTTCAAGGCCAGTTCTCCTGCACAATTTAATTTGTTTTTCAGACCTTGCTAATTCTGGCAAGGCTTGGACTTGACTAATTTGACCATCGTTATTTGCGTTTTGAGCCCACAGCGCAGTTCACCTTCAATCTGGGTTCTTCTTTCACCTCGATGTACCATGTTACCACCATGCGACAGGCCCCACACACAGGGTTACAGCACAACTGGCCTACATTCGTTAATATAAAATAAATAAAGCAGTTACATAGTTAAAAAGTGATTGCACATTAAAAAGGTAAATAATACGTTGGCTGTAGTAATCTGGTGTGTAATATACCTTTAAGACAAGTGTTGTAATGTAAGATCACATGATCTTAATACCCAATAGCAGAATAGCACGGGCTACCTCTGTGTGAGAGAGTCTTGAGTTAGACACTGAAGAGTGAAGACAGAGTTTTGAGTTGTGAACACACAAGTGTAGCTGCTGAGTTTTGTTTGTAAATAAACAACATGGGTTTATTCTAATAACGATCTCCTGATCTTCTCTGTCACTATACTGACTCGGTCACCCTGCAACAAGCATGCAACCCAGATCCTTCAGCCCCAACAAACCAAGGGCGCTGGATCCAACATTGGAATACACCTTTTATTGGCCCCCCAGCATCAAGAGCTCACTTGCCATCCTTAATTGGACGGTGACCCTGTCCCCTGACCATTAATTGGCCAATTCATGGAAAATCACAGGTAAGTGACTGTTCCCAACATGATGAGGATTCTGACCCTTGTTTGAGCCTGAACGTGGAGTCCTGATGCCCACAGGGAAAATCCTGCCCCAATAATTTATTAATAAATGAAAATGTTCAAAGAAATAGAAAAATAAATACCATCTTATTAATATCCCAATTATTTTTCTCTTAGTTTGTTCACGGCTGTGTCCTGGAGATTAACCTTTAATTACCAGAGACTCCAGGACAACTATGGAGGGTTGGCAACCCTACTGCCCAAAGACCCAGTTAGCTGATGCCATTTGTGAAATTTGGTTTTGCTTTACTCATCTAAAAACACTTGAGATAAAGACAGAAATTCACAGATCTTTTAACTTTGCACCTTCCTAACAGCACTGTGGGTGTAACTACACCACATGGACTTGCAGCGGTTCAAGAAGGCAGCTCACCACCACCTTCTCAATGGCAATTAGGGATGGGCAATAAATGCTGGCCTAGCCAGTGACACCCACATCTCATGAATGCATGAAAAAAAAACCCTTAAAATAGTTTTGTAATGGGGCAGGGCATCAATGTTACAATGATGGAATCTGTGAGGCTTGCAAGTTCCAATCTCTGCAATGTGTTTAGTATTTTTACCCTGCGCCAGCCACTTGATATATTGGTCTGGTGACAAAAATTAATGTGTGCATTATTGCCACATTAGTCTGCAGTGGGTCTTGAACTACCTGCAGTGAGCAATTGTAGGGAGGTCTGCTAGCACTAATAAAACATCAGTAAATTTAGCTGAAATATCTTGGCGTAAACCAAAGTTTGCAGGTGCAGCATGAATGTTGTGCAAATATTTTAACCTGGATTGCCAGGGGTACTTAAGGTTGCAGTATGCATGAAATCTGAACCCCTCACTGCATCGTGAGGAGTAACCTGAACAATGTCATAAAGGAATATGTAAATTCTCCTTTAATGTAACAGGAGTTTATCTCAAATTTGCATAATTTATTTATTAACCGCATCCCTGTACAGCTTAAATTAAAACCTCTGCCTCACAAAATATGGATCGAAAATGGCAGCAATCCTATCATCAACCTTTGCCTGCAATGTAGGTCTCAAAAGCTGAAGAGCTTGTTGAATATGCATCAGTGCTTTCCACAAAAGTGTTTAGTGCAGATAATTGTCTTCAGCTATTTAACTGGACAACTGATTCTCCCTTTGTATATCTCCTGCAGTGAGTTGCTAAAATTGTATTTGGAATCATTGTGAGAAGCCGTACACTGTTTTAGCAGCTGTTCTATTAGATTGGTTCACAGTTGGCTTCGTTCCTAAGCAAGATACTCTTAATTTGAAAACTGTCATTTCTCCTGTGACCTCATCTTGGCTCCTCTTGCTATTGAGCTGGACATCATAGCTGCTGCTTCTTGGGATTTTTAAAGGGGCACTCCTTTTCCGATAAGACAAATCCAGCTGGTAAGTACAGTTGGCCAGACTCAAACAATTCTATCAACCATTGTATTAACATTACAGATTCTCATTTTGATGACTTTTTACACTTGTCAACGTGTGGGATGTCAATAATGCAGTTTTATCCATACAGTGTCAGAAAAGAACACCCACAGGTTGTGATGTGAATCCTCCAGGATTACCCTGGAGTCTCCAGGAATATAAGGTTAATCTCTAGAAAACTAATGGGAGCAACACCCAGGAGAAAAGTCACTGGAGCCAAAATAACTTTTTTTTTGTTTATTCTTTCTGAAGATGTTGGACATGGAAATGAAAAGGTGTTTGCCTAACAGCCAACTGGGATAATGAAGGACTGGAATAAAAACAGAAGATGCTGGAAAAACTCAGCAGGTCGGACAGCATCTGTGGAGAGACCGAGACACGGAGTTAACGTTTCGAGTCCATTTTGTCAGGAAAATATAATTATTTTCATAATGTTATTGGAATTTATTGTAAGGACAGGATAGTGTGTGTGTGTGGGGGGCTTAATTGAATTAAAGACAGTTGGTTTGAAGCCTTTGATGTGTCAGAAGAGAAACCCAATGTTTGAAATGTTCAATAGGTAAACATGGCTAAAGTTTTAGAATGTGAGGTGTAAAAGGAAAATTTGCATTTTTAGATAGACCCGAGTAGTGAATTTCAAACAGGTGATAAGGTGTTACACCTAGTCAACAGAGGCTAAGTCAAACAGTGTGTTCATTTTTCGCAAAGCTTACTGGTAAAATCGGTACTATGAAAGATTTTTATTATTCGAAATTATGGTTGAAAAGACATATTGGGACAATGGGATTTACATTGAAAAGGGAGAAATCTGTACAAAGGAGGTGAGGTTGTGTGTAGGAAAGAAGGCATTCTTAGATCTAACAAGTGTGAAAAGCCTCCAGCCTCTGTGCCCAAACTGCTGTCTGCAAGAACTGAAGTTAAGAGAACTCATTTTGAATTCGACTGTTCAGGGTATCATGTTACTTTGCCTGGGGCTTTTAAAACCTGTGTGTTTTTACTGTTGGTTTAATGGAGGTGTAACTGGGGGTTAGATTAATTAGGGGAGTTAGGAGTTATCATAGTAGTAATTTGTACCTCTATGTATGTGCTTAACATTATTTCTTTTATTAATAAATGTTTAATTTAGTTTTGTAAAAACCCTCTAAGCCTCGGTGGCCTTTTTACTGAATTCAAAGCCTGTATCTTGAAATAAATACAAATTGCAAATAGTTGTGGCAGTTACTTCAAGTTTCTCTCTGGGATTTGAGCAGCTTAGCATTTATCACCTGCTGTGCCGTAACAAGTTTGAAGCCTAATGAAGGGCTGGATTTTCTGGCAAGCACTGGGACCCTGAGATTGGGCCCTTTTAGGCATTCTGAGCCTGCCCATGTCAGCAGCACACTCTCCTGATTGGTGGCCTCCACACTTTCCATCCTTCTAAGGAGAGCAGGTGGCCTCCTGAGGCTTCTGGGCTGATCAGAGGGTGATATCAGGCTGGCAGCCCCATCGTTTGAGGCAGACAAGTGCAAGAGTGCCTCAACATGGAGGCACCCACAGTTGCCTGCATGGAATACATAAAATAAAGAGGCCCAAAGCCAATAGGGGCATCAGTAAAATATCAGTGGCATCGCACATTGGACAAGTGGAACCTCAATTGGACTAACTGGCTGCCTGCCTCTGTGGAATGGGCTGCCAACCCTGTTCCTAGCCCAGCCCTGGGGAAAGTGCCGCAGAAAGGGGAACGCATCCTGACCCGGCTCCCCCTCGCCCCAGCATTTTCCCAGTCCCACCCCGCCGTTGTCTCCAACCCCATCTCTGTTGAGCCTGTTCAATTTCCACTTAGTACAGGGAGGTGTTGCCTGTGAGGATTTACATGGTGGATGACCAATAGGCAAAACATGGGGGCGGGACAGTTGGAGGGGGAGGTGATGTGATGGAACGCTCCAGGGTTACATCCAGGCAGAGTTGGCGACCCTACTCTCAGGTCTGCTAGAACCTCATTCAGGGACTGATGCAAGGCACTAGGTACTTGAAGAACATAAGCAGTGTGTGAGATTTAAAAGTACAGCAGGTCACTTCGTGTCCATGAGGAACGTGACATGTTTGAAGACAGGAGCTTTTTCCAAATTGGCCTAGGTAGTGCCGCATCATCTGTTGGAGATACCTCTTGCAAACAAGGGAAAGGGGTGGGGGAAACAGTCAAACAAAAATCTGACAAAAATGCCTATGTTATTTGTTACAACTAATTATTACACATCAGCAACCCTTCTGGCCTCCTTCAGTGAAGTCACATTAATCAGAAGTAGATGCAGCTTCGTGCTGTTTACTTAATTTTGTTAGTTTAATTATTTTCTTCGCTATAATTAGTTTGAGTGGGCCATCACTCCTTCAGATTGTTCGTGGTGCTCACCTTTTTTAATGAGAGGCACTCGATATTATCCTACCATTATAATTAAAATTGCGAGGGAGAAGATGTCAGTCCATGACTGATAATCTCACCTCTTCTCGGGAGGGATCCTGTGCTGCGTGTGGCTTTCCTTTCTTTGATCTGTATTCCAGCACAGGAACCTGCTCTCCACCCACGTCTGGTCTTCATTCGCTAATTCTTTTTAAAGATCACCAGCCTGCATTCTCACTGCCCCACAAACTCTACCTGTGGTCACACATTGCCACTTTCCCCATGTGGATCCGAAGCCAGTGGTTGGCATTCGGCTTGTCTACATTCACAGTCTCTCTTAAAATGCTCGATGAATTTTTTTTCAACCTTCTGTAGAGGAGGTTGACAACCCCAGGGTGAAAACATTGGCCGCAGACTCCAATTTATGCTAATTGGATTCATGGAATTATGCAGCAATAGTCATAATAACCATTTTACCTCAGACCTTGCGGTCATGCCTGCTTCTGAAAATTTGAGCGTTGAGCTTTAGGATGTGGCATGTAAGGAATCATGAGCATTGTATGTCACTGAAAAAAGCCACTTAAGATCGCTTATGCACGAGTATTTGCGCTATGTTTCACAATGAAACAAGGTCACAGTAAATACCAGCTCTTGCATATTACATTGCTCTCAAAGTGGTACTTGGCAGTCTAGCATGCAATGTGCTTTAGCGATGGCCCGTTATGTCTTATAATGCATATGAATCTGTTATCATCATTGTGGGTCTTACTTAAGTTTGTCCTTGGTCGGGATTGATAGAGAAAGCTAGAGGCAAGGCTTTTGATAAACTTTAGCTTTTATTAAACATTATTCTAACTGTATACAGAACAAGGCTTAGCACGAAGCTTCGTACAGAACCATCACTCAGTATGCTCTGTTGTCATGTGATCTTACATCACTGATGACATAGTTACATATTTAACACTAATGCTTTACACCACAGTGAACATTTTTGACATTGATTTTTAGAATTTTTGAACAGAAGTGCTGTGATGTGATGGGAGCACATCTTAAACTGCTGTCCATCACTATCCACCATGAGGCAGGATGTGATGTATAATCCCATGTACCATGTAGACAGAACACAGTGGCAGTCCTATAGACCAGATGTGCCTACATAACCTCATATATAGTCTTCAAATAAAGAAACCACATTATTGCTCTACCAGTCCTTGTTGCATGATTGGTACGTTTGCCCAAAACAGAAGAGTGCAACAATAATCTGATGTGTTTTCAATCTCATTCACTTTAAATATGAATTTGAAAACACTGTGCAATACAGGGGCAGCAGATATTATAACACATCTCAGTAACTTTCCTGCCTCTGCTGTGCATAAATCAGAGTGCAGTTTTGGTGGAGACACATCCACTGTCATGAGAAAGTTGGCTGGCTGACTGTAAGAGTTACAGCATGACTTTGAAAAAAAACTGAAATAGGAAATGTTTTCAGTTATTGAGAGGCAGATAAAATCAAATGGTGTACACATCTTGGGTCAAAATCATCCAATATTGCTACAGATCCCAAGGTAGGATCAAAATATTCCAGTAAAGAAACCACAATATCTGTTTAGAGGACAAAGGTCCATTAGTCCATTAGATCTCATCCTTGCACAATACCAATTCTATTACAGCTTTAACCTCCACTTTAATTTCTCATCCAAAGAAAAAGCATCTCCAACAATCAGAGCACTCGGGGATGTACTGAAATGTTCCAGCGCAGACTCAAAATCACAATCCTCTGATTCACAGGCGAGATTGCTACAAACTGATCCAAGCTGGAATTATATGTGAAATGATTGGGGGGTTGGGATGGGAGCGTGGTGGAGGTTAGATTTAGGGGTCCTGGTGCAGAACTTCATGCAATGGGTGCCCATTTAGGAAGAAGGTAGAACATGTATTTCTGTAGCATCTTGCGTGACCTTAAGGTGCCCCAAAGCAACTTAACAGCCGATTTAGTCAGTGCTGTAATACAGGAAATTTGGCAGTCAATTTTCAGCATAGCAAGCTCCCAAAGACACTAGAAAGATAAATGACCAGATAATTCATTTTGGGGATAAATACTGGCCAGGACCACCAAGGAGAACTCTTCTTCAAATCTTTTCCATCCACCTGAGAGAGAAGACGAGCCAGTTTAATGACTCATCCCAAAAACAGTCCCTCCAACAGTGCAACACGCCTTCATTACTGCATGGGAGTATGAGAAATTTGGATGCCAGGTTTAGAATGCCGTGAATAATTTTCTGGCGGTCGATACAATGAAATTGTATAATGTACCTTACTGAGAAATGCCCGGTTCTTTTCCATGCTATTGTCAGTAAATTCCTCAAAGTTGTTCCGACTCTGCTGGTTTTACTTTGCTAGAATTGTGGCAGAAAATCCCATTTACTCGCAAACTTCCTTCTTTAATTCCGACAGATTTTCTTTAATAGTCAATCATGCAACAGAAGCTTCTGTTTGCTGGACTGTAATATTCAAATTCATACAAGAAGCTGTAATCTTAATGGGGAAAAAAGAAGTACTACTTGTGGATGAATTAATGAAAGCACTGTTGAAACTGCAGTGGTCCCAGAAGACAAACTACTTCAACTAGTACATGCTCCACAATTAGTCCATGCTCCTCCTACCCATCTTCATCTCATCATATCAGCGTAGCCTTCCACTCCTTTCTCCCTCTTGCATTTACCTAGCTTCACCTTAAATGTATCTATACTATTTGCCTCAACTACTCCCTGGGGTAGCGAGTTTCATGTTCTCACCACTGTCTGGGTTAAAAAGTTCGTTCTGAATCCTGATTGGATTTATTAGTGAAGACATAAGGTTTGGTAACACTAATAAAATACAACATTTCTTGACAGAACTAACAATGGGAGTGCTGAAGTAATATTATTCACTCATAATCATGGTGGAGATTTAAGAGGGTATCACACAACAACCTTGAGGTCTTTTATTTAAAAAGGAGCTAGTGTTCATTTTTTTTATTAGATTGTGATTGCTAGACTAAAGGACATGAACTCCAAACCGTCAAGCGTGAAGCACGATAAGAGATTCACAGCACTTATTTTCCCCACAGACTAGTAGATGTGTGAAATAGATTTCTATCAAAAGCAGTTAATGATGATTGTAGTGGTTCTGTCTCTGTTGGGACTATTGGAATGCCATCTGTGGAGTACAGCTGGTCAGGGTTGAATAAGCTTGCCTGATTATTTTTGGAACCTGGGGATGAAATTTCAGAGAGTTGTCAGCTTTTGAAAGTTTTATCTGTGGTGAGATAAAACTTCTCTCCCTTGGGAGACTGAATAAGATGAGAGATAGCCTCTGAAAGCATGAATTGCAAGTAACCTTTTGCAAAGAGGATTCAACGCTGAAACACTACACATTCTAATATTCTTCACCAAAGAGCATTGTGCTTTTTCAAAGAAGAGAGTGGGGAATAAACTTTGAACCTAATCAAAATTTAGATTTGGATAATGAAATTTAACTTTTGGCCAGTATGAATTATTTGGATTTGGATGGCCATTTTTTTTATTTATTGATTCTCAGAATGGGGATATCTTTAGCAAAGCCAGTATTTATTGCTCATCTACAGTTGGCCTTGTAAAGATGGTGGTGAGCCATTTACTTAAACGACAGCAGTCCATGTGGTGAAGGTGCTCTCACAGGACTTTGGAATACCAGTGAGGTAGGAATGGTGATACATGTTCAAGTTAGGTTAATGTGTGACTTAGAGGGAAACTCAGAGGTTCCTATGCACTTGCTGTCTTTGTTCTCATGGGTGGGGATGGGGGGAGAGGTGGTGCTGTTGAAGGGTTCAGAAATTACCAAGGATGTCTTGGCAAGTTGCAGTGGTGCACGCTGTAGATGGTACATACCGCTGACACGGGATGGTGGTAGCGGAGGGGCTGGATGGTTAGGCTCGTGGTTGAGGTGTTGATTAAGGACCCTGCATTGTGAAGCTAACACGGATGGTGTTGAGGTTCTTGAATGTTCTTGACTGAAGTTGCACACAACCAGACCACACATCCAGCCATCACACTCCTAACTTATGCTTGGTATGTGTTAGAAAGGCTTTAGTGAGTCAGAATACCCAGCCTGTTTGAATAGCTAGTTCATTGAGTTTCTGATCAATAATGACCATACCCACCCCCCAAACCATCTCCTGATTGTTGATGGTGGGGGAGCTCAGTGCTGGAAATAAAAATGTCAAGGGAGGGTGGCTAGGCTATCTCTTGTTGGAGATGGTCATTGTCTCAAAGCTGTGCCACTAAGGTTAACAGCCTCAAGCCTGGATATTATGCAGGTCATTTTTTATCTTTTCATGGGATGTAGGCAACACTGGCCAGGAAAGCATTTGTTGCCCATCACTAATTGCCCCTGAGAAGGTGGTGCTAAGCTGCCTTCTTGAACTGCTGCAGTCCATCTGGCGCAGCTATACCCACATTGCTATTAGGAAGGGAGTTCCAGGACTTTGATCCAGTGACAGTGAAGGAATGGCAATTTAGTTCCAAGTATGGATGGTGTGTGGCTTGGAGGGAAACTTGCAGAGGTTCCCATGCGTCATCTGCCCTTGTCTTTCTAGGTGTTAGACGTCATGGGTTTGGAAGGTGCTATTGAAGGGGGCTTGTGAGTTGGTGCAGTGCATTTTGTACATAATGTACAATGTTGCAACAGTTCATTGGGTAATCCCCAAGATATTGATACTTGGGAATTCAGCGATGGTAATGCCATTGAGGTAATAGTTAGATTCTCTCTTGCTGGAGATGGTCACTGCCTGGCACTTGTGTAGCACGAGTATTACTTGCCATTGATCAGCCCAAGCCTCAATGGTGTTTACATCTTGCTGCTTATCAGCACGGACTGCTTCTGCATCTGAGAAGTTGCAAATATAACTGAACATTGTGGAATCACTTCTGACCTTATGATGGAAGGAAGGTCATTATTGAAGCAGCTGAAGGTGATTGGGCCTACGACACTACCCTGAAGGATAACTTTAGTGATGTGCTGGGATTGGGATGATTTACCTTCAAAAACCACAAACATCTTCCTTTTAATAGGTATGACTCCAACCAATGATACCCATTAGCTTCAATTTTGCCAGGGCTCCTTGATGCCACACTTGCTCAAAAACCACCTTGATATCAAGGGCTGTCACTCTCACCTCCCCTGTTGCGTTCAACACTTAGTGCATGTTTGAACCAAGGTTGTAATAAGGTCAGGAGCTGAGTGGCCCTGGGAAAATCCAAACTGAGCGTCAGTGAGCAGGTTATTAGGGAGCAAGTGCTTCTTGACAATGACACCTAGATCCATCACTTAGCTGATAATCGAGAGGAGGCTGTTGGGGTAGTAATTGGCTGGAATGGATTTGTCCTGCTTTTTGTGGACATCTTGGCTATTTTACATGCTGTCAGGTAGCTACCAGTGTTCACAGAATCACAGATCACAGAATTTGAGTATTGCTGAAAACAGAGGCGTTTTTAAGCTTTTCGTCTTGCACTCATCAGGGCTTTCGCATGAATACCAATAGAAGGGGAAGACAATTTATAATGAATGTGAAGAGAGTGCTAATTGGTTTAAAGTGGCCTTGCCATGGAGAATGTACCACTGATGGTGACTGACAGTTAACTGCTGAGCATTGTTTGAAATTTTAACCAGGCAGCTTGACCCTGATTGTCAAGGCATTGCCTTGAGGAATAAGTCAGCAAATTTCTGTCACTTACATTGTTCCTGTTTCAGCTAGACAAAATATGGACATGTTCTTTTTGTCTGCAAAGAACAGGGCCCTGTGTATAGTATGCGAGCAGCAGGAGGTTAGGCGTCATTCCATCAAAGACACGTTTCTCATGGAACCCAACAAAGTTGTTTGCGAGAGCTGGGCCCAGGAGGGGATCCCATGGCAACACCGTCTATTTGGGAACACATGGGGTCATTAAACCTGAACTCCTGAAACCTGAGTTGCTGAGTTCATAAGTTCAATGAATATTGATTCACGCAATGGTGGCGGGTCTAGATTGCCATGATATAGTGGTGCAGCGTAAATATCTATGGCTTCCTTAAGTGGAACATTGGTGAATAGGTTAGCAATGTCAAATGAGCACATGGACACAAATGCATGTCCTGTATGGTCTTTGCAAATAAGAAGGAGTCCTTCACCGTGTTTGTGGAAAACTTGGTCAAAACTGGTTGTAACGTTTCGCCCAGTTATTTGGCCAATTCATGTTGCGCAGAACCTGTCAGATGGGGAGTAGAGGGACATCACTTTTATGTGTCTTGGGCAGCCCGTATATACATGGATGCAGCAAACCATGAGGACAAACCCTGTCATCCCTCTTACTGAGTTTGAACTCCTCTACTCCCAAGATCCTGCCACAAACCAGCATCCACAGGAGATGTTGAATCCTTGAAAGCACGCCTAGCTGATCCAGCGCACGCCTTAAGACCAACCCGTACATACACATCAGTAAGAAAAACAGAAAATACTGGAAAAGTTCAGCAGTCTGACAGATCTGTGGAGGAAAAACAGAGTTGACGTTTCGAGTCCGTATGACCCTTCTTCAGAGCAGAGAAGGAGAAGAAGGCTCTGAAGAAGGGTCATACGAACTTGAAATGTCAACTCTGTTTTTCTCTCCACAGATGCTGTCAGAGCTGCTGAGCTTTTCCAACATTTTCTGTTTTTCTTTCAGATTTCCAGCATCTGCAGTATTTTACTTTTATACACATCAGTAAACCTGACAAAGGGACAGGAATAGTCATCCTTAACAGGCATGACCAAATCAACAAAATGCGCACCATCCTTAATGACAGGCCCAAATTCGTATGCATTGGACCTGCCACTCAACATAGCCTTGCTCAAATATAAGCTAAAAAAACGCTTGCTGGACTGTGTAAGAGCGATGAGCTACCGCATAGTATACATGACAGAGTTCGTCCTCACGGTTCACTGCATCCACGTATGTATGGGCTACCCAAGACACACAAATGTGATGTCCCTTTATACTACAACCTTATCTATGGCAGGTTCTGCACAACATGAATTGGCCAAATGGTTGGACGAATTGCTACAACCAGTTTTGACCAAGTTTTCCACATACATGGTGAAGGATTCCTTCACATTTGCGAAGGACATACGAGGCTTGCACATCAATAGCAATGCTGTGTCCATGTGCTCATTTGACATTGCTAGCCTGTTCACCAATGTTTCACTTAAGCCATAGATATTTGCGCTGCAACACTATATCATAGCGATCTAGACCAGCCACCATTGTGTCAATCAGTACACATTGAACTTATGAACTTGGCAACTCGCACAGTTGAATTCAGTTTTAATGACTCCATGTATGCTGAAATAGGTGGTGTTGCCTTGTGATCCCCTCTAGGCCCAGCTCTCACAAACATCTTTGCTGGGTTCCATGAGAAATGTGTCTTTGATGGAATGACATCTAACCTCCTACGTCTCATGTATTTCTGATATGTGGATGATACGTTTGCTATATTTAAAACTGCGGCTGCAAGTGATAGTTTCTTTACATGTCTTAATGGGCTCCATTCTGTGCTCAAATTCACCCATGAAATGGAGCAGTCAAATGTACTCTCCTTCACTGACGTACTAGTTGAGAAATCTGCCAGGGGATTCGCTATCACGGTCAACCGCAAGCCGAACTTCACTGGTCAATATACACATTGGGATACTTGCAGTTCCACACACTATAAGACTGGTCTTATCGACAACTTGTTAATAAGGCCCGAGCCATTTGCTCACCACACAAGCCTGATGCTGAAATAGGGCATATCAAAGGCATCCTGCAGGATAATGGCTACCTTGATCAGATCATTTCGCACTGTGTATCACGTAAACTCATGAACGCGCTTAAGACTGTCACTTTTGGGCTAAAATGTGCCCAGTCTACCTCAGATTACCCTGGAAGGGCAAGGTATCTCAAAAATTTGTGCAACAGGTGAAGCTAGCTGTTTCACGCTGCTACTATGCAGCAACAACACGAGTGGTATCCGCCATTAACAGGATGCTGCCGTCAAGCCCAAAAGACGTTCTGCCTATCACACAAGTGAGTAATGTGGTATATGAATTTCAGTGCCAGTGTGATGCTAGGTATGTGAGCTGGCAAAGACTGGCAACCGTATCAAACAGCATGTCCCAGCTGCTGTTCGCAATGGGCAAGGTATGGACTGTACCCAACCAGCACATGCTTACAAAACTCAAAACACAGTGTCCAGCATTAGATGCGATTCCGCAATTAGGCAACATTTGCTGAATAATCCTCAATTATGCTGACAACCAATTTAAGATTGTCCGTCAGGCTCACAATGTGGTGCACTTGCGTGTACTGGAAGCTGCATATATTAATACACAGGGCCCTGTTATTTGCAGACAAAAAGAACATGTACACACATTGCACCTATTTCTGCTAAACAGAAGAAGTGACAGCCATCCAGGACAAAGCAGCTCACTTGATTGGAACCACATCCACGAGCATTCACTCCCTTCACCACCACGCATAGTAGCAGCAGTGTGTACCATCTACAAGATGCACTGCAGGAATTCACCAAGGGTCCTTCGGCAGCACCTTCCAAACCCACAACCACTACCATCTAGAAGGCAAGGGCTGCAGATAGATGGGAACAACACCATCTAGAAGTTCCCCTCCGAGTCACTCACCATCCTAACTTAGAGATATATCGCCGTTCCTTCACTATTGCTGGGTCAAAACCCTGGAACTTCCTTCCTAACAGCACTGTGGGTGCACCTACACCACATGGACTGCAGCAGTTCGAGAAGGCAGCTCACCACCACCTTCTCAAGGGCAACTAGGGATGGGCAATAAATGCTGGCCCAGCCAGGGAAGCCCACCTCCCATGAATAAAAAAAAAATTGCTGACTCATTGCTCAAGGCAATGCCTTGACCAATCAGGATCAAGCTGCCTTGTTTAAATTTCAAACAATGTTTGGCAGGTAACTGTCATTCACCATCAGTGGTGCTTTCTCCATTGCAGCGCCACTTGCCAACCAATTAGTACTCTCCTCACATACAGTATAAATTGATGTCCTCCCCCTTTTACTGGTAGTCTTGTGAGTGTCCTATGAGTGCAAAACAAAAAGCTTAAACATGCCTCTTTTTTAGCAATACTCAAGTTCTGTACTACCAAAAGACAACAGCAGAATTGTTACAGTGTAGGAGGAGGCCCTTAGGACCATCATGTTTGCATCTTCTCTCTGAATAAGCATTATGACTCATTGCCATTCTCCTACCTTTTCACCATAACCCTGCACAATGTTTCTATTTAAATAATCACCCAATGCCCTCTTGAATGCCTCGATTGAAACTGCCTCCACCACACTACTAGGCAGTGCATTCCAAACCCACTCGCTGTGTGAAAAAGTTTTTTCTTACATTGCACTTGCTTCTTTTGCAAATAATTTTAAATCTGTGCCCTCTCATTCCTGATCCATTTACGAGCAGGAACAGTTTCTCCCTACCTACGCTGTCCAGCCCCCTTATGATTTTGAACGCTTCTATCAAATCTCCTTTTAGCCTTTTCCTCTCCAAGGAGAACAGCCCCAACTTCTCCAATCTGTCTTTGTAACTGAAGTTTCTCATCCCTGGAACCCTTTTTGTAAACCTCTTCTGCACCCTGCCCAATGAGTTCACATCCTTCCTAAAGTGTGGCATCCAGAACTGTACACAATACTCCAGCTGAGGTCTAACTAGTGTCCTATACAAGTTCAGCATAACCTCCTTGCTCTTGTACTCTATGCCCCTATTAATAAAGCCTATGATGCTGTATGCTTTATTAACTGCCCTCTCCACCTACCCTGCCACCTTTAATGACTTATGCATATGTACACCCAGGTCCCTCTGTTCCTGCAGACCCTTTAGAGTTCTACTCCTTATTTTACATTGTCTCTCCATATTCATCCTACCAAAATGAAACACCTCACAAGTCTCTGCATTGAACTTCATCTGCCACCTATCTGCCCACTCCACCAACTTGTCCATGTCCTTTTGAAGTTCTACACTGTCCTCATCAGAGTTTACAATGCTTCCAAGTTTTGTATCATCTGTAAATCATTGTCTCCTGCACACCAAGGCCTAGTGTTTGGGCTAGGGGCGTGGCTAGTTTGCAGCACAAGTCTTCAGTACTATTGCCAGAATGTTGTCAGGGCCTATAGCTTTTGCGGTATCCAGTGCATTCAGCCATTTCCTGATATTACGTGGACTGAATCAATTGGCTGAAGACTGACATCTGTGATGCTGGGGACCTCAGGAAGAAGCCAAGATGGATTTTCCACTTGGCACTTCTGATTGAAGATGGTAGCAAATGCTTCAGCTTTTTCTTTTGCACTGATGTGCTGGGCTCCTCCATCATTGATGATGGGGATATTTGTGGAGCTTCCTCCTCCTAGTTGTTATTTAATTGTCCACCACCATTCATGACTGGATGTGGCAGGACTGCAGACCTTTCATCTGATTTATTGTCTTGTGGTATCGCTTAAGTCTTTCTATCGCATGCTACTTCTGCTGTTTAGCTTGCAAGTAGTCCTGTGTTGCAGCTTCACCAGGTTGACACCTAATTTTTAGGTATGCCTGGTGCTGCACCTGACATGCCCTCCTGCACTATTCATTGAACCAAGCTTGATCCCTTGACTTGATGTTAATGGTGGAGTGGGGGATATGCCAGGCCATGAGGTTACAGATTGTGGTGAATTAAGTTCTGCTGCTGCTGATGGCTCACAGCACCTCATGGATGTCCTGAGTTGCTAATCTGTTCTGAATCTATCCCATTTAACATGGTGCTAACGCCACACAACATAATGGAGGGATTGCTCAGTATGAAGACGGGACTTCGTCTCCAGTGGTCACTCTTATCACTATGGTGGTGGACAGAAAAATCTGTGACAGGCAGAGGATGAGGTCAAGTAGGTTTTCCCTCTTGTTGGTTCTCTCACCACTTGTCGAAGGCCCAGCCTAGCAGGTACATCCTTCAGGACGCGGCCAGCTCCTTCAGTATTGGTTCTACCAAGCCATTCTTGCTGATGATCACTGAAGCCCCCCATCCAGAGTACATTTTGTGCCTCTACCACCCTCTGCTTCTTCCAAGTGATGTTCAACATGGCGAGGGGGGTCATGGTAGGTGGTAACCACCTGGAAATGTCCTTTCCTGTGTTTGACCTGATACCATCAGACTTCATAGGGTATGGTATCAATGTTGACAACTCCCTCCCAACTGTATACCACACTGCCACCCAGCTCTGGTGGCCCTGTCCTGCCAATTGGAGGAGTTTATGAAATTGGCTGTAAGGTATGAATCTCTCCTCATAATATAATTGCCTCCACTCAGGAATCGGACTGGTGAACTTTTATTACACCTCCACCTCCAAGGCATGTATATCGTTCCTTAGGCGAGGAGACTAGAACTATGCACAGTATTCCAGGTGTGGTCTCACTAAGGCTCTATAGGGGAAGGAAAGTGATGGTGCATTCATTATTACTTTCAACTTAACTTGAAGCAGTTTTCAGCTTCTAAATTTGAACTAGTTGTGAAAGCTTGAACTGGCTCTGGACAGAAATACCTTGAAATTCACCCCCACGCCTGCAGATGACCCTTATTCTGGTGTCTACTTTGGCCCTAACTCCTTAGGGTGCATTTAACTGCAGCTTTGCTGTGAAGTGAAATTGTTTCGTACCAACACAAGAGTCTCAGTGTGTGAATACTAAGTAAGTACCGAGGGAGGATTACCCCGAATGTCAGGAATACAGAGTAAGAGCCAAATTAAATGAATGTATTAGACAGAGACTGATAGGAAGACAGACTGCAATGATTGAAAAAGAAAAGGGAACTGCTGAGCAGATTTTAGAGGAGAACTACAAATAAAGAATTATAGAACTGGAAGAGCTGATAACTACAAAACCTGTGTGAAAATCAGATTAATTTTTGTGTCAAAATGTATTTAAGTGATTTAACTATTAAGCAGCTAATTTAGATGTTAAGGTATGACTTATGATTCTAATTGCTTTCTAAATTGTGTTTTTTCATTTAATAAGAGATAGCAGCCAAAATTGAGATTAAATTTCAATCCTAATGAACACCGTTTAATAGAAACCTATCAGATAATTAATGCCTACTTTCTATTATAGTGCAGTGGCATGTAATAATTATATTCACCTTTTATACTCCTCACCTTCCTAATTGATAAAGGACACGTTTGGCAATCTGTAAGTGGGAAAATAGAGGCAGGTGAAATGTAATAAAGACAAGTGCAAGGTACTGGACATTGGACGGCAGAATGGATGTCATGCAGAGACTGAATGATGTAGAAATTTCTAAAAGTGAGTTTGAAGGGGAGTTGGGGATGTGCTTTCATTTGAAACTTTGATGCATCGGAATAATTTGGAACAGCAATAAACAAAGCACAGAATAACATTGAGACTTCCTCTGGGTCCCTGCAAGAAGTTAACCTTTTGGGCCAGAATCTTCCCCATCTGCTTCAGGAAGTGCGAGTTGGGCAGTTTCTCGACTTTACAATCCCCCAACCTGTAAGCTCCCCCAACCCACACAGAATTTTCACTTCTGTGAAACACAGGTAGGTAAGGTTTGGGTCTGCTGCTTCCCTAAGCAGGCCCGAGGCAGCGACAGAGGAGGGCGGTGCTGAGGTGGGCTGGTTAGAAGGCCTGTCTTGGCTCTCTGGGACATCGACCCTGTCCTCAGCATGGTTTTTAGCTTCCCCCACCCCCAGCCCTCACTCCTCAGCCCCCATCACCCACCCCATCAACCCCATGCACCCCCCTCCATGCCCCCAGTACTATCTCTGCCCCCTCCATGCAACCAAAGAATCAGTTTTTTTCCAGATGGCCTCATTTTGAATATGTGGCCGAGATCAGCCATGATCTTATTAAATGGCAGAGCAGGCTTAAGGGGCTGAATGGCCTACTCCTTGTTCGTATGTTTGTATGAGTAGGCTATTCAGCCACCTGAGCCTGCTCTGCCATTTAATAAGATCATGGCTGATCAGGTAGCAATCTGAAATCTGCATCCAACTAACCCCTGATATTCTATCACCCTCTTGCTTACCAAGAATCTATCCACCTCTGCCTTAAAAATATTCAAAGACTCTGCTTCCATCACCTTTGCAGGAAGAGAGTTCCAAAAATACATGACCCCCTGAGTGAAAAAATTTTGCCTCATCTCTGTTTTAAACGGGTGACCCCTTATTTTTAAGTAGTGACCCCTAGATCTAGATTCTCCCACAAGAGGAAACATCCTCTCCACATCCACTCTGTCAAGACGCCTCAGGATCTTATATGTTTCAATAAAATCACCTATTACTCTTCTAAACTCCAGTGGATACAAGCCTAGCCTGTCTTGCCCTTCCTCATAAGACAACACACCCATTCCAGGTAGTACTCTGGTAAAACTTCTCTGAACTGCTTCCAATGCATTTACATCCTGCCTTAAACAAGGTGGCCAATGCTGTACACAGTACTCCAGATGTGGTTTCGTTAGTGTGCTGTACAACTGAAATATAACCTCACTACTTTTCTTTTCAATTCCCCTCGTAATAAATGATAACATTCTATTAGCTTTCCTAATTACTTGATGTACTTGCACTCTAGCCTTTTGTGATTCATGAAGAAACCCCACCAATACTATCTGAAGAGTTTATCATCCACTCTCAGGTTAGTTACTGATTCATTTCTATTGGCTATTGCTAAATTAGTCGAAGCGTTTGGTCGCTTGTACTATCGTTTAAAGTTGGGGAAGTTTACATTTGTGTGTGGCATTTGGTGAAGACCTTGGTTCTAACCTCAAGGTTTCTGCTAAGCCTACTTGCTCACAGGCATGGGTACTGTAGTTTCCATTTCCCTTGTTCTGTTGCCTGACAGGGAGAACGAACAGAGGCAACATGGAGGAGGACAAGCTGCTCAAAGAGTGGGGAGAAGAAGAGGGAGAAGGTCTCTGAGTAGGAGGTCATATCCACCCAGGGTCCTCAGGGAGCAATTCTCCCACTTCAACCTCCACGAGAAACAGTGCATGAGATGTCTCTGTTTCATTGAAGAGGTATTCACTGAGCTCTGCCACCTATTACAGGCAGACCTGCAGTCTCAAAGCAGGACGACGATGGCATTGCCAGTGGCCGTGAAGGTGATCATGGCCATGAACTTCTTTGTTTCAGACTCCTTCCAGACTGCAGCAGAGTGATCTCCAACACCCCACAGTTTGTTGTCCACTGCTATATAAGGGATGTGACTGACCTACTATATAGGAAGAGAAGGGAATACAATGTTTTTTCTCTTTCCAAAGAAAACCAGGTGGAGTGTGCTTAGCATGAGCCCCGCTGCCACACAGAATTCCATCAAGCAGAACATTGGGTTGCTTATGCAACACATGTACAGTCTGGTCCAATCAGGAGGAGCCTTCAGTCCTCTCCAGAGTGCATGCAATGATTCATCTGTTGCACACTGTGAACCCTCAACATCATGAGAGAGAACTGCAGGCTCATGCCCCATGGAATGACTGTCACTCCCCTGGGGTGGAGCCTCCAAAATCCTAGTAATCTGCTGGAGTAGAGATTGCTGGGCTGCTATGAGAGCCTGCAAGCCACTTTGAGCACTGGTATCGGCAGCCATGGTGGCAGCAGTCTGAGTCTCGCATGACTTCAGTCTAAGCTCCCACTGAGGCATTCAGACATTGTCAGGTTTCTGCATTGGAATCTGTCCACAAATGCTGTCATGGAAATGGCCACCACTTCCACATTGGAAAGGGCTCCAAGCTCTATGCAAAGCCCTGTACAAGATTGTTACCAGAGTTCTCCTGGCTCTTCAACAGTGGTAACAGGTTCTCTGGCAGCCTTGCCAGTGCATCAAGCATTCCAGTGTACATGCGCATTAGCCTTCTCCTGTACACCACACATCAGAGCCCTCATCTGAAACCTTTGGAGGAGAACTCATCTGAAATGTTGATCACCAGCGAGCTGAAACCTGTGCTACCATTTCCCAGTACTGTTCCTTGTGTGTCACCATGTGCAGAACCCACATCTAAGCTACCCTCCAAAGTATGCACAGTGTCAATATGAGTTGGTGACTTTGTGTGTCAGAGCGAGTGAGAGTTTTTTCATTATCACTCACTCACACTTGCTAGAAGCTATATATATTCAGGGACCTATCCTCTGCAGGCAAAAGGAACATGCAATAGGTATTGCAATTTTTTTGACTTAAACAAAGCATGGGGGACAATAGTTCCCTGGTGAGATCTCCATGGAAACGTCTTGACCAATTAGAGTCAACTTGCCAACCAATCATCACCCTTTTCTCATGCAGTATAAATTGTTGCTTCGTTTGAAATGTGTCATTCTTCCATTTGTCCTGATGAGTGTAAGATGTAAAGTTTCAACAGGAATTCTCCTTGTTCAGTGGTACATCATCATTTTGTTCTTCTTTGATTACTTACTGCTCTTGCACCACTGACTGGCAGTTCATGGGTATCTGCAAGGAGAAGAGCTCAAGGGTAGGTTTGTGGTGAGGCAAAAGGGAGGAAAGCAAGAAGTGCATGCTTAAAGGTGATGGGATGATTGGGAAGTTGGATGTGCGATGGAGGATTGGGTAAAACCATCCCATCAATTTCAACAGTTTCAACCCAACCATTGGCCACTGCCTCACTTAAGGCCACTCCAGCACCAGTTTATCATGGGGGTGAGGGAAAATACCTGTGTCTGTCCCTGCTGGTTAGATGCTGCTGCCTCCAGTGATGTGCTATCCTGTCCTGCAAGAAAGAAGGATGCGTGTCAGTGAGAGTGATGCACTGTGTTTGGGTGATGTGGCAGTCATGGTTGAATATCTGACAAGTGCAAGTTGTGAGATATAGTTTTGAGGTGTAATCAGTGTGTGAGGGTAGTGTGAAGTTATGCATGTGAGAAATGAGTCATGATTCATAGAGATAGCTGGTAGGTGAGTGAAGTGGTGGTGTGGTGCCTTTGGTAGGATTTTACACTTGAAATACATTCACTGACCTTGACCACTCAGGCGAGGTCATTATACTTCTTTTGGTGCTGCATCCAAGCCCTCTGGGCTGCACTGCTGGCATTAAATGCCATGGTTATCTGTCCCCGTTGCCTTCTCAGAGTTTGTGTGAAGGATGTCCTGAACCCCTGTGGATTGAAGACTTCTCTCCTCCTGTTGACTCCCTCCATCAAGGTTTCCAGTACTCCATCGGAGAATGGCTGCCATGTTGGCTCTATTCCTGTGGATTCACTTGTAGAACGACTCCCAGTCCCTGCTGCAGGCAAAATGCTGTTCCCCTTTAAGAGGTGCAGACTGACTTTAACTAGCGCAGACTAGTTTGAACTCAGACTAGCGCCTCATGATTTTGTGCCCTCTGCCTAAGGATGCAACCAGTTAGCATTGTGCTTAACGCTAGCTGCCTGCTGCAATCATTTAAAACAGCAGGCAAAAAGACATTTGGGTGCTACCTATGTCAAAAGCAACAGATATGGATTAATCTCAATTCAGGATTCCCACTCCAATTTTTGAGCCTTGATTAATTCTTCCCTTCATTTTCCCATATCTAGTGTGCCGTGCCCTCTCATTTCATCTGGTATTCTCTGACTGAAATTATGATTGCATTGTCTTTCATTTGAGTTTGCAGTCATTGGTTATTTATGAATCCGGTAGAGTACACCACACATCAACTGGACTTTGCAGAGCGATTAAAGTTAGTAGGACCCAATCCCAGTGTTTAGCTGTAACACTATTGTAAACCAACAGCATGTAAGATTTATCATCTCTATCATGCCTTTGTCTGAATTGTAAACTGTTTTAATACCATTCAAATGAACCTTAACACCTAAATTGCTACTTGCTGAAAATTCACAATCTGATTATTTACAACCTCTCTTACTTGATTAAACAGTTCACCATTTACCTGTTTTTCTCAAGCTGCAGGCTATTAGTAGCTGGCAAGTAAGTTGCCTTTATTATTACAAGTTTCTATGCATTTTGCCTCTGCCACATTAAGTTCCAACTGTGATTTCCACTCATTCAGTACTTGTTAAATCACCTTTTAAAATTCTGCCCCTCCAGCTAGGTTTAAAAAAAATCCATCTTTGCAAAGGTATCCTTGGCTCTATCTAGAGCCCGATCTCCACTTGCAGTCATACTTCTGCGATTCCAATTAAAATGCAAGAAAAGATCGTGCTCAAGAAAAGGTCAGGAGGCCTAGCAAGCTCATCATGTTTCACCTTACCAAGCCTGGTATCTTGAACGAATCTAACATCTGATTCCAAATATTAACCGCCCTTTGAGAAAAGACAGTTTTGACAAGGAGCTATTTCAAATTTGCTTTTCACCATTAAAATGCAGAAAGTCATGTTCAACTGGTCTAACTCACTTTCAAATCATAGTCTAGGTTGGTTTATCTAAGCTATTCTATAGTTTCAATTTTACACTTTAGCATTAGTGTTGTGGAGCTCTGCTCAATAACAGCAGGTATCGAGAATTCAGGCAGACAATCCAAGATGTCCCAATTGCCCTTTGCATCATTTTTTTGTCCTTCCAAATGATAAACTTCATATATGTCCCTCTCTAGTTTATTCAGCTGTTATATCTCTAAGTTGGACGCCTGGCTGATCCCCTACTATGCTCAGAATAATTCTTATTGACCTTCGTGCTTTCTTTACAAAGCAGGTGTCTCTCCTTGGTACTGTTTGTAACCAGATATGCAGACTATAAGTTTGTGCGACAGACCTCGAGAGGGTAATTTTAACCCCCTACCAAAGCTGAGAGAGGGAGAGAGGTGATGGGGATGGGTGGGGTCGGCATAGAGGATAGGGAAATCCAGGTAAAAGGGGGTAGGAAGGGCTGAATCCAGGAGGTAAGTGCCTTTACAGCACTGCTTGTGGTTCAGGAAGAACAGAAGTCAAGGTCTCCCCAGCCAACCAAACCCGATTCCCTCCCTATGATTCATCAAAGCATCTCCTCCCTCCACATCTACCACCGCCCCCCCCGCCACCGCCCATTCTTCCATCCGCAAGTTCTCACCCGACCGTCAGACAGCCTCTCAATCTGACTGGTTGCTGAGAATCCCTCCACCTTCCTGGCATCTCCAGGTTTGCCGGCTGTTACGACACCAATTCTGCACTCGCCCATCACCCCCCTGCCCACCCGCCCCCCCCACTCCCCAACCCACCTCCGCTTTCTCCTAACCTCTCCGTGAATTTCAGGGACAGTGTTCTACAACCAGAAGTATTTATTGGGAATACGCGGGTGAAGATCAATGTGTGGAATATGTTACGGTGTGTAAGTATGCATGTATGCACTGTTTTCTGTTCACAATTTCTGATATATGATTTGAGCCTGAGTGGTTTTGCCTGGGGAGCAAGAATTGTTAAACTCGTAATATGAGTGAAGACAGGCAAATGCATTATTGAACTCCAACAGAGCCTCTGTAGACTTAAAGCCCTTGTCTTGCCTATATATCCCAACAGTCTATTTGCATTGCTTCCCTACTTTGTTTTTCCAATGACAAGTTTATAGCCCAGAAATCTCCCAGGTCCCATTTAACTGGCTCCCAGTTCTAATTCTATTGTCATCTTCATATGATCTGATGCTTAATTTTTCCAGCAAAGATTTGCAAAATCTCTGCAAAACTTTAATTGTCCCTGTTTTGGCTCACAACGTGTTGCTGCAACCGGTCATTTATGTGGATGGAGAACACCGAGGGTTCAGTTTTGTGATACCATGGCACTTCTCCTGATCCCCTGATTCGACAGGGAGAGGAAGAATTTTAACCCTCGTAAAACTGGTGGGTTCGGTTTGGGTGGGAGGTTCAAATCTGAAACAAGAACACAACTCGCCTTAAACACGGCTTAATGAAAGCAGGATGAGAGACTGGCAACCAATCTGCTCACAGGAACTGGGCTGGTTATATAAATATTTTGCTGAGGCTGTGCGTCTTCGTTTTAACTATGATTCTATTTTCATCCATAGTTTGCCAGGCTTCGGGAAGCCCAGCAGATGAGTGGATGCAAGAAGCACTGAATTCATAAAGTAAGTACCTTTACAGCGCTGCCTATGTGAGCAGCAAAAACAGGAGTGTTTTCCTCCAGCCCCAACAAGCTAACCAGTAAAGGGCCTAACCCGCAATCTATCTGCTACCCAGCAACACTGGAACCACCCCCCACCCCCACCAAAGACCACCATCTGCAATAAGAACATTTGACAACCCCACCATTGGACCCGCCTCAAAACCACCACCCCTGCACCATGATCTTTTCTAACCCCCCCAACCCCCCTGGACCTACCTGCTTACAGAGTAGGTATAGAGAGAAACTGTTCCCATTGGCGAAAGGATCGAGAACCAAAATTGGCAGAAGAACCGAAGGTGGCGAGAGTAAAAACCTTTTCATACAGCAAATCTGCAACATACTGCCTGAGAATGCGGCGGCGATAGAATCAGTTGCGGCTTTCAAAAATGGATTGACTAAGGGCACAGGGCTACGGAGAAAGGGCAGGAAAATGAGGCTAGCTGGATTACTTTCGCAGAGAGCCAGCACAGACTCGCTGAACCAAATGGCCTCCTTCTGTGCTGCGGCATCTGGAAAGCATTGCTTGAATGGCTAATGGAAACGGATTCAATGATAACTTTCAAAAGGGAATGATGTGAGTACTTGAAGTGGAAAGGTTGATAGGGTAATGGGGAAAGGGCAGAGCAGGGGGACTCTTTCAAAGGGCTTTTTCAAAGAGCTGGCACAGGTATGATGGATCAAATGGCCTCATTCTGTGCAGTATCATTCTATAAAATCTCATCTCCTTTATCTTTATTCCATTAAAAATATTCCCATTATTACACAGGAACTGCTTACAGTCTATGGCACATTCGAGCCAACTGGTCTCTGCAGGCATTTATGCTCAAATGAGCTATCACCCCACTTCTTCTCGCCCTATCAACCTATCCTTCTATTCTTTTCTACCTGAAGCATTTATCTACGTTACCATTAATGGTACCTATGCTACCCACCTCACCTGTTCCTTATAGAAACATAGAAAATGGGAGCAGGAGTAGGTCATTCAGCCCTTCAAGCCTGCTCCGCCATTCAATATGATCATGGCTGATCCTCTATCTCAATGCCATACTCCTGCACTCTCCCCATACCCCATGAGGCCTTTAAAGTCCAGAGATTTATCTATTTCCTTCTTAAATATATTCAGTGACTTGGCCTCCACAGCTATCTGTGATAGAGATTTCCACAGGTTCACCACCCTCTGAGTGAAGAAGTTACTCCTCATCTCAGTCCTAAATGGCCTACTCCATATCCTGAGACTTGTGACCCATTGTTCTAGACCCCCCCCAGCCAGAGGAAATATCATCTCTGCATCCAGTCTGTCCATCCCTGTCAGAATTTTATATGTTTCCATGAGATCCCCTCTCATTCTTCTGAACTCCAGTGAATATAGATCTAGTTGGCCCAATCTCTCCTCATACGACAATCCTGCCATCCCAGGAATCAGTCTTCTGAACCTTCACTGCACACCCTCTATGGCAAGTATATCGTTTTTTAGATAAGGAGACCGAATTACAATACTCCAGGTGTGGTCTCACGTTGGCTCTGTACAGCTGCAGTAAGACATCCTTGCTCCTGTACTCAAATCCTCTCACAATGAAAGCCAACATATCATTTGCCACCTTCACTGCTTGCTGCACCTGCATGCTTGCTTTCAGTGATTGATGTACAATGACACCCAGGTCCCTTTGTACATCAACATTTGCCAATCTATCACCATTTAGATAATACTCTGCCATTCTGTTTTTACTACCAAAGTGGATAACTTCACATTTATCCATGTTATACTGCATCTGCCATGTATTTGTCCACTCATTGAACCTATCTAAATGGCCTTGAAGCCTCTTGACACCCTCCTCATTGCTCACATTCCCACACAGTTTCATGTCTACAGCAAACTTGGAAATATTCCATTTGGTTCCCTCATCCAAATCATTGATATATATATTGTGAATAGCTGGGGCCCAAGCACTGACCCCTGTGGAACCCCACTAGTCACCACCTGCCACTCCAAAAGAGACCCATTAATTCTTACTCTGTTTCCTGTCTGCTAACCAATTCTCAACCCATGACAATATATTACCCCCAATCCCATGTGCTTTAATTTTACACACTAACCTCTTATGTGGGACTTTATCAAAAACTTTCTGAAAATCCAAATACACCACATCCACTTGTTCACCCTTATCTATTCTGTTAGTGACGTCCTCAAAAAACTCCAATAGTTTGTCAAACATGATTTCCCTTTCATAAATCCATGTTGACTTTGTCTAATCCTGTTGATATTTTCTAAGTATCCTGTTATCACATCCTTTATAATGGACTCTAGCATTTTCCCTGCTACTGATGTTAGGCTAACTGGTCTGTAATTCGCTGCTTTCTCCCTCCCTCCTTTTTTAAATAGTGGGATTACATTTGCCACCCTCCAATCTGCTGGGACTGTTCCGGAATCTACAGATTTTGGAAGATGACAACCAACGCATCCACTATTTCCAACGCCACCTCCTTTAGTACGCCGCGGTGTAGATTATTGGGTCCTGGGGATTTATCTGCCTTTCAGTCCCATTAATTTCTCCAGCACTATTATTTTAGTAATACTAATTTCCTTCAATTCCTCCTTCTCGCTGGACGTTTGGTTCCCTTGTATTTCTTGGAAGTTATTTGTGTCTTTCTCTGTGAAGACAGAACTAAAATAGTTGTTTAATTGCTCTGCCATTTCCTTGTTTTCTATTATAAATTCTCCCATTTCAGACTGAGAGGGACCTACATTTGTCGTCATTAATCTTTTTCTTTTTACATATATATAGGAGCTTTTACAGTCGCTTTTATGTTCCTTGCAAGTTTACTATACTTTATTTTTCCTCTCTTAATCAATCTCTTGGTCATCCTTTGCTGAATCCTAAACTGCTCTCAATCCTCAGGCATGCTACTTTTTCCAGCAACTTTATATGACTCCTCTCTGCATCGAATACTATCTTTAATTTCTTTTGTTATTCATGGTTGGGCCACTTCTCCTGTTGTGTTTTTGCACCAGAATGGAATATATAACTGTTGCAATGCATACATTCATTCCTTAAATATTAGCCATTGCCTTTTAATGAAGTTCCCCAAACTATCTTAGCTAACTCACGCCTCATACCTTCGTGGTTTCCCTTGTTAAGATTTAGGACCCTAGTTTCAGCTGAGGCTACTTCATTTTCCATCCTAATAAAGAATTCTATCATGTTATGGTCTCTGTTCCCTAAAGGATCTCGCACAACAAGATAGTTAATCAAACCCTTCTCACTGAACAATACCAAATTTAGGATAGCTTGTTCCCTAGTCGGTTCCTTGACATACTGGTCTAAAAAAACCATCTCGTACAAACTCCAGGAATTCATCCACCACAGCATTATTGCTAATTTGGTTTGCCCAGTCTATATGTAGATTAAAGTCACCCATGATTATTGTAACACCTTTGTTACATGTATCTCTAATTTCCTGTTTAATGCCTTTCCCTACCTTATCGTGACTGTTTGGAGGCCTATGGACAATTCCCACTAATGTTTTCCGCTCCCTTGTTGCTTCTTAGCTCCACCCAGGCTGATTCTACATCTAGATTTTCTGAGCCAATATCCTCTCTCACTATCGCATTGATTTCATCCTTAACTAACAACACCACACTACCTCCTTTCCCTTTTTGCCTGTCCATCCTAAATATCAAGTACCCTTGGATATTCAGTTCCCAGCCTTGGTCACCCTGCAACCATGTCTCCGTAATCGCAATCATATTGTACTTGTTTACATCTATTTGCACTGTTAGTTCTTCTACCTTATTGCAAATGTTCCACACATTCAGATACAGTGCCTTTAGACTCGTCTTTTTAATATCTTTACATTTTTTTTGTACTATGGCCATATTTGCTGTTAGCCCTTGTTTCCTCTGCCTTCCACTTTTGCTTTCTACTTTTTTGTCTTTCATTTATTTATTTGTTTCCCTCTCTTGTGTCTCCTGGCTCAGGTCCCCATCGCCCTGCCAAAGGATAATGGTTGTGGTTGTTGGAGGTCAGTCATCTCAGCTCCAGGACATCACTGCAGGAGTTCCTCAGGGTAGTGCCCTCAGCCCAACCATCTTCAGCTGCTTCATCAATGGCCTTCCTTCCATCATAGCTCAGAAGTGGGAATGTTCACGGATGATTACACAATGTTCAGCACCATTCGTGACTCCTCATATAGCAGTCTATATCCAAAGGCAGCAAGACCTGGACAATATCCAGGCTTGGGCTAGCAAGTGGCAAGTAACATTTGCTCCACACAAGTGCCAGGCAATGACCATCTCCAACAAGAGAGAATCTAACCATCATCCCTTGATGTTCAATGGCATTACCATCACTGAATCCCTCACTATCAACATCCTGGGGCTTACCATTGACCAGAAACTGAACTGGATTAGCCATATAAATACTATGGCTACAAGAGCAGGTCAGATGCTAGGAATCCTGTGATGAGTAACTCACCTCCTGACTTCCCAAAGCCTGTCTACTGTCTACAAGGCACAATTCCTGAGTGTGATGTAATACTCCCCACTTGTCTGGATGAGTGCAGCTCCCACAACACTTAAGAAACTTGACACCATCCAGGGCAAAGCATCCTGCTTGATTGGCACCACATCCACAAGCATTCGCTCCCTCCACCACCGACGCACAGTAGCAGCAGTTTATACCATCTATAAGATGCACTGCAGGAATTCACCAAGTCTCCTTCAATAGCACCTTCCAAACCCACGACCACCACCATCTAGAAGGACAAGGAAAGCAGATAGATGGGAACACCACCACCTGTAATTTCCCCTCCAAGTTACTCACCATCCTGACTTGGAAATATATCACCATTCCTTCACTGTCACCGGGTCAAAATTCTGGAACTCCCTCCCCAGCAGCACTGTGGGCGCACCTACACCACATGGACTGCAACGGTTCAAGAAGGCAGCTCACCACCACCTTCTCAAGGGCAACTAGGGATGGACAATAAATGCTGGCCCAGCCAACAAAGCCCACATCCCATGAATGAATTAAAAAAAAAGTTTCCCATCACCCTGCCAAACTAGTTTACCTCCTGCACCACAGTACTAGCGAATACCCCTGCAAGGCTATTAGTCTCGGTCCTGCTGGGGTGCAACCCATCCAGCTTGTACAGGTCCCATCCTCCCCAGAATTGGTCCTAATGCCTCAGGAATCTAATTCCCTCCAAACTACACCATTCTCCAGCCATGCATTCACCTGGTCTATTCCCCTATCCCTGGTCTCACTAGCACTTGACACTGGGAGTAATCCTGAGATTACTACCTTTGAGGTCCTGCCTTTTAATTTATTCCCTAGCTCCCCATATTCTGCTTTCAGGACCTCATCCCTCTTTTTAACTATGTTGTTGGTGCCGATATGGACCACAACCTCTGTTTGTGCAACCTCCCCTTTCAGAATGTTCTGCAGCCGCTCAGTGACATCTTTGACCCTGGCACCAAGGAGGCAACATACCGTCCTGGTGTTGCGCCTGCAGTCACAGAACTGTATATCTGTTCCCCTTATGAGAGAACCCCCTATCACTGCTGCTCTCCCACTCTTTTTCCCCACCTCTGTGCGGCTGAACCACTTGTGGTGCCATGGACTTGGCTATTGCTGCATTCCCCTGACAAACCATCTCCATCAGCAGTATCGAAAACCTGTTGGAGAGGGAGATGTACCCAGAGGACTCCTGAACTACCTCCTAATGCTTTTACTCTGTCTGGAGGTCATCTATTCCCTTTCTGACTGTGCACTTTTTACCTGCGGTGCGATCACCTCACTGTACGTGCTACCCACGAAAATCTCATCCTTACAGATGCTCTGCAGTGACTCCAGGCGCAGCTCCAGCTCTGAAATGTCGATTTTGAATGGCTGCAGCTGGAGGCACCTCTTGCACACATGGTGGCCCTGGACACTGGAAGTGCCCCTGACTTCCTACATCACACAGGAGGAGCATTCCACTTGACCAAGCTGCCCTGCCATGACTTACCCTTAAATTACTCCCTTTATTCCCTCTAGTTTAGAGAATATTAAGGACAGAAGAAATACTTACCAGGTCCTACTTAACAAGGCTGCCATTCTTCTTACTGAAGGAAGGTAGAAAATGAAAGAATCACCTCCTTCCCTCTTCACCGAACTCTCCCTCTCATCAAATTCCAACTGAAGCGCTCCAATGCAGCCCAAAGCAGCATTCCAGTGGTTCCAAATTCCATAGTCTTACCACACTTCCAGTAAAGAAGTTTCTCCTGAAGTCCTGAATGAAATGATTAATGACTATTAGTGACCATCTTCTACTTATGGCCCCTAATTAGCTCAAATAAATGGAAACAAAAGATGATTGTAGAATAGTGCTGGGAGGAAATATTTGACAGAGGTTTCATTGTTGGTGTGAGTACCTCACAGTTTGCTGATATTACTGATTTCACTTGTTTGCTTCACACCTATTGATTAAAAGAGCAACTTTGATTTACTGATACCAAAACCAAATGACTGAGCATGTTAATAGTTGCTTCACAGACATCAAAAGGTTAATAGTCAAATAAGCATCCACATTTTCAGCTGAGTGCCAGCATGAAGGACATTAGATGTGCAAATGTTTGCATTGCGTGCTAGTTACCTTTGGAATTACCTTTGAAGTTATAGTACCGCCAGCAAACTATTAATAAGCCCAATTACAATATTTGCTCCCAGAGATACCACATGGTGCACATAAAACTCAAGCTTTCGAACTGGAGAATTTTATCATAGAGGCAGGGAGTAATACTGTACCAAGGAGGCCATTTAGCCCACAGTGTCTGTACTGGCCCTTTGAAAGTGCTTTCGAATTAGTCCCATTCCCCTGCTCTTTCCTCAAGAGTCCTATATATTTTTCTTCAAGCAAACACACCTGTTGGAGGGAATAAAAGTCAATACACTGATGACAACTTACATTTATACACTGGTCATAAAATATGAAGGCATCAGAAGAAGGTTTATAATTTGATCTCAGACTCAAGCTGGAGGGGAAGAGAAATTACAGGAGCTGGCTGAAAGTAAAGCTGAGGAGGTCGGCTTAAGAAGGCTTTCGAAATTGGGGAAGGATTTATCAAGGTGCAAGGATGTATATTAGTTCCGGAGTAGGGGCATAAGAGATGGCATTGCTACTAATGATAGGAGGGTGCAGTGAACTCTCAGCAGACCAGAGATGGTAAAGTTGAGGGTGTAAGTCGAACATAGAGGTGGAGGAGCTGGAGAGGTATGAGGGAATGGACTGAAGATGGATATAATAATTTACTGAAGTTGGTGTAACTGAGGAATGGGAAGCCAAAGGAGGTTAGGAAGAGCAGAAGTGATAAGTGAGCAGGACATTCTGTGAGATAGGATGTGAAGTAAACCAGCTTAACAAATCTTTCCTAAATCCCTAGGTCAGGATTTTACATTCTGGATCAGAATCCCAATATTAAGATCAAAAGCAGGTCCCGACCTCCTCACTGTGTTGGGAGCAGTCAATCAATGCCGAGTTTGTCTGAGTTGGCCAATTAAGCACGGTGGATGGGTTCTTGAAGCTGAGGGGCCAATAGGAGGGCCTCCAGCACAGAAGGAGCTGCAGCCTGCCATTGCAGGTAAGGGAGAGAGAGGGCACTTTCACTTTGCAGTGCTCTCTCAGAACTTAAAACTTTTTAAGCAAAAGATGGCCACAGGTTTTGGAACAGCATTTTGGAGGAGGTGCTCCAAGCAGCTGCTGTTCTGCTGATGCTATGTGGAGCCCACAGGCTGATTGGAAAATTCTAGTCAGCCTTTGATCGATGTCTTTAGTTGGCCTCCTAATGCCTGTGGCGCGCTATCTGCTGCTTGCGAATGTATAGCCCTTCAGCCACATCCCCCCCATCCACCTCCATGAAAATGAGGCAGCAATGGGGTTGGCTATAAATTGAGAGAGGGGAATGTGTAATGAGACCTGGGTGTCCTCGTACACCAGCCGCTGAAGGTAAGCATGCTGGTGCAGCAGGCGGTAAAGAAGGCAAATGGTGTGTTGGCCTTCATAGCGAGAGGATTCAAGTACAGGAGCAAGGATGTCTTGCTGCAATTATACAGGGCCTTGGTGAGACCACACCTGGAATATTGTGTGCAGTTTTGGTCTCCTTATCTGAAGAAGGGTGTCCTTGCTATAGAGGGAGTGCAGCGAAGGTTTACCAGGCTGATTCCTGGGATGGCGGGACTGACATATGAGGAGAGATTGAGTCGGTTAGGATTATATTTGCTGGAGTTCAGAAGAATGAGGGGGGATCTTATAAAAACCTATAAAATTAATCATGAGCATTTCAAACACATTTCTACGCCAAGCTTCTTTTGATAATTCCAAGCTTGCAGTCTACCTAACTCCAAATGTAATTAAATCACATAGACAGACCCATCTATACTCACACCCATAAAAACCTGCTTTACAATAAACCAGTAAAGCATTATGAAAATTTTTATACTTTCGTAACAGATGGATTACTACCATCAGTGCCTCAGAGCAATTTAAATACTTGGATTTAAATTCTTCTTTCAAAGTTTCTTCTCCCAATAAAACAAGTTCATAGTTTGTTCCCTCCAAATGGAAAACCATGTGGTGATTTGTTTGTACTCTGCAAGGTTATGAATGGAGAAACACCACAATAATTGACAGTGTTAAGCCAGCCCTGTATCTTTATAGCGAGAGCACAGGAGTAGCTACAGATCCTGGTCTTGAATTTCCACAGGGCTTCCCTCGATTGAATGTCACTGAAAGAGCAGGGGGATCCTTTATAGAAATGATGCTCTGGGCATTATTCCTCTAGGAGTTTCTCGCCCTGGAGAATGCACCACAGAAATTCCAGGTGCCTGTAACAATCTGCAGGAAAATATTCACAACATTTATACACAAATCTCTGCCAGAAAGCCTCACCACCTAAAACCCTGCACCTTGCATGCAGGTGATCAACTGCAGGGCTAACTGTCACTTGCTCAATTAAAATGGATTTGGATTCAGGAGAATCAATGATTTTTTTTTTTGTTTCCTGGCACAAGGTTGTCAAGGATATCTCTTGGAAAATCAGCATATGGTGAAGTGTGGCTAGCTTGGCTATTCACAGGGTCTGCTAAGACTCACTGACCAAAAATTTCTGCTTTGAGTGCACTTAGCAATCAGACCACAAATTGCGCTAGGTTTTCGCCGTATGAATTGTTTGCTCAAGTTCCCACTCAAACTCATTTGAGCAAAAAACCTTGCATGAATCAGAATAATCGTGCAACATTTTAAAGTGTGTGTTTCTTTTAATTTTTGCATTATAAAATATTTCTTGCTATATTTAAGGGTGGTAACTGGGGTAGTTTTATTAACACAGCTGGAAATGGTTCAGCACAAAAAAATGAAGGCTGGAATCATCCAGGATTTGCACTAAGTGCGGTAGGGGGGCATGAAAAAAGATGTTTTACCCGCAGGCTGAAATGGCGGGTTACATACGAATTAGGAGCAGGAGTAGGCCACTCAGTCCCTGGAGCCTGTTCTGCCATTCAATAGGATTATGGGCTGATCTGATTGTGACCTCAACCCTACGTTCCTGCCTACCCCCGAAAACCTTTCACCCCCTTGTTAATCAAGAATCTATCTAGCTCTGCCTTAAAAATATTCAAAGATTCTGCTTCCACCACCTCTTGAGGAAGAGAGTTCCAAAGACTCTCAACCCTCTCAGCGTTTTCACGCTGTAATGTCCCCTTCGCGCCTCATAAATTATGCAGTCAGGAGGGACACGCCGGATCACTGGCGGCCGGCCTCAGATTGGCCCACCACGCTGTTACATTGTCGCTTCCTCACATGGGGCAGCACACTTAAACTGCATCTGTGACCGGTGACATTGTGCTCCTGAAGGGCTCAGGTGCCCTCAGCCAGACAGGAGTCAGACGCTCTCAGAGGCAATGTGAAGATCTATGGAGCGGCCTCCCTTCATGTTGTCATCATCATCCTGGAATCTAGTGAGTGTTAGGGCCTCCTCTGCGTCTCCATGACATGAGCCTAAGCACTGAGTGTATGTGCGCTGCCATCAGCCACACAGGAGTCAACATTCACAGATGCAAGGTGAGGATGTTAGGACTGTCCTCACTGCATCTCGTCATCATCCCCCACAAATCTTGCGGCTATGAGGGCCTCTCAAGTATGCCTGCCTCATCTGGCCAGTGCGATGGCTTCATCGCCGGTATCCTCGCCTTCGAGGGCCTCAGCAATGTCAACCTCTTCGACAGCCTCCTCAATAGAGGATACATACAGTTCCTCCATCTCCTCCCCCGCCAGGTCCTCCCTGCATTGCAGCACTTGAATGCTTGTTGCCATGGAGATCTAAGCATTCGAAGGCACCCTGCACCTGTGAGAAACCTGAGAACAGAACGAATCCCAGCGCTCTTGCTTCCTGGTTTTCCTGATCCAAGGCAAAATGCACAAAGTTCTGTGCTTTCGTGAAGATGGTGTCCGTGACCTCCTGCATACACTTGCATGTGAAAACTTGCGAGGTCTGCACAGGTCACCTGTGGAGCCCTGGAAGGAGCCACTGCCGTAAAAATTGAGCACTGCAGTCACTTTCACGGCCACTGGCAGTGGATGCCCTCCATGTCCCTGCGGCACCAAATCCTGCAGCAGCTGGCAGATGTGACTGACCAGTTCCCTGCACATGCGCAGTCTTCGGCGACACAGGTTCTCAGTCATCTGCAGGAATGACAAGCGCCAACTATAGAGCCTGGGTCTAGCGAGGTGCCTACGAGCGACGGCTCTCTGTGGGTCTTGCCACCCCTTACTTTGAGGGAGGTGCTCCTCCCTTTGCTAAGTCAGATGCCTCCACCTCACTCTTCTTCTTCTCTGCTCCCTTTAAGCCATGAGGCATACCGCTAAATCATTGGCTCCATGATCCTGATGTTCTCCTCCTGTAGGATCAAAGAGATGTGTGGGTTAGCGTATGTGTCCAAAGGACCTCTCTTGGTTAAGTCTGAAGGTCCTGTCATGCATGCAGGAGAGCGCTGGCCACCACTTGGATGGCCAGTGTGTGGTGCGCTCATTGGCTGTCTGAAACCCCACCCACATCTGTCCCACTCCATTTGACTGATTGGCAACAGCTGCAATGCTCCACTGGATCTGTCGAGGCACCAGAACCTCATTTTCAACATGCCTACTGTTTGCTCCATCAAAGTCCGGGTCACGGCCTGAGCTTCAGCCACTGGCCTGCATTCTGTGCTCTCAGCTCAGGCACAGGCATTCTCCTAATCAGCACTGCAAGGCTGCGCTGTTAGCTTGAACCATGAGGGATACTGATCCAAACCTTAGTAAAGACATTGCTAGGGGCTGCCCCATGGCCACCTTTCGCAAGGGGATTCTACAACTTGCCCAGTCGACCAATTGTTCTGCTGGCCCATAAAACGCATGTTAATCTGCAGCTTGTGCCCCAGGGGTGAAAAGATCTGGAGCATTTGGTGGCTCTTTCATGTTTTTGCGTTGTTTGGGTGGGCAGAAATGCTTCAGAGGCCCAGCTCTAAGCATGTCAATAGAGCTGCTGCTGAACGGTCTCAGCTGCGGACGAATGCTCACTTTTGACAAGATTCTCCAAGTGTGTGACTGCTTCCCTCACACTCCAGCCCACCCCCCTCAACCTCCCGGCATGTGCTTGTGTACTTTCTTCAACCTGTGCTGCCTTGCCCAAGCACCACCACCTCCCCTCCAGCAAAACCACTACCCCCCCACCCCGCCCCGGCCTCACCCACACTGGAGCCCTTGCCCTGGCACTGCACTGAAAGGCAGCCAGGGAAATGTGAGCTGCCTGTGCCCTCCGTGAATACGCGGCACCTCTTCCTTGATGACCTACGGGCAATCCTCGCGAATGCAATGCAAGGTTGTGTGCATTCACCTCAGAGTTCTCCTCAAAGTTAAGCTCGCCAGGTGCACACCTTTTAAAGGTGGTTGTGAAGCAGGCCATTCTGAAGTTACACCGATGTGGGCGGCAAACTTGACGTGGGGAATGATTTTATTGAGCAGGGATTATAATGAGAGGCTAAAGTATTGAAATTAGGTTCCCGACATGTGGCAGCAGTATACGAGGCCCACCATTGACGGGCGGAGCGGACAATTGAAATCTGTTTGAAATGAAGTCTGCACACTCGGCCCACCCTCTGTTTGAAATGAAGTCTGCACACTCGGCCCAGCCTCTGGTTGTAATGAAGTCTGCACACTCGACCCACCCTCTGGTTGAAATGAACCCTTCAATTTCTGGTGATTGACTGTCCACCAATATTCATTACAAGCCCACCGACTCCCACAGCTACCTCGACTACAGTTTCTCACACCCTGCTTCCTGTAAGGACTCCATCCCATTCTCTCAGTTCCTTCACCTCCGTCACATCTGATCTGATAATGCCACTTTCCAAAACGCACTTCTGACATGTCTTCCTTCTTCCTTAACCGAGGTTTCCCACCCATAGTGGTTGACAGGTCCATCAACCGTGTCCGACCCATCTCACGCGCCTCTGCCCTCACACCTTCCTCTCCCTCCCAGAGCCATGGTAGGGTCCCCCTTGTCCTCACTTTTCACCCCACCAGCCCCTGAATTCAAAAGATCATTCTTTGCCATTTCCGCCAACTCCAGCATGATGCCATCACCAAACACATCTTCCCTTCACCCCACCGTCGACATTCCATAGGGACTTCTCCCTGGTCCACTCCTCCATCACCCCCAACACCTCATTCCCCTCTCACGGCACCTTCCCATGAAATCGCAGAAGGTGCAACACCTGCCCCTTTACCTCCTCCCTCCTCACCGTCCAAGGGCCAAACATTCCTTTCAAGAAAAGCAGTGCACTTCCTTCAATTTAGTCTACTGCATTCGCTGCTCCCAATGCAGTCTCCTCTACATTGGAGAGACTAAACGCAGACTGGGTCACTGCTTTGCGGAACACCTTCGGTCTGTCCGCAAGCATGACTCAGACCTCCCTGTTGCTTGCCATTTCAATACACCACCCTGCTCTCATGCCCACATGTCCGTCCTTGGCCTGCTACAATGTTCCAATGAAGCTCCATGCAAACTGGAGGAACAGCACCTCATCTTCCGACTAGGCACTTTACAGCCTTCCAGACTTAACATTGAGTTCAACAACTTCAGACCTCACCCCTTTTTGATCCCCTTTTTTCAATATTCATTTTTATTTTTTAAATTTTATTTTTTTATTTTTTCCTTTTAATATTATTATTTAAAAAATTTATTTCCATTTTTATTCATTATTTTATCCCCACTGTTTAGCTTATTTTCAATCTTTTTTCCCATCATCGTCCCCTCCCCACCCACCCCCTCCGCCCTCCCCCACACCCCATCCTCACTAGGGCCATCTGTCACTTGTTCATGTTGTTCTTTCCAGAGTGCTTACCCTTGTCCAGCTATTATCACATTCTGCTTTCTTACCTTAATGTCACCATTAGCATCTCTTTTAGCCAGTACCACCACCATTAACAGCCCTTTGACCTTTTGTTTATGACATCTTTGGCAATCTCTCCTTTGCCTCCACCTATTACTGGCCTTCTATCCAGCTTCACCTGTCCCACCCCCCTTAAACAGTGTATATTTCACCACATTTTTACTTCTCTTTAGCTCTGAAGAAGAGTCATACAGACTTGAAACATTAACTCTGCCTTTCTCTCCACAGATGTTGTCAGACCTGCTGAGTTTTTCCAACATTTTTTGTTTTAGTTCCAAAATCTATCATTGTCTGTCCAGAATAGAAATTCACAATATTTTCTCCTCTTGCTGCCAGGGAAAGTGATGAGCGTGAATGAGCCCTGCTGGACATTGCCACCTATAAAGGTGGCAGGAGGCGCTAACAAGGCTTTATATAAACAGTTCATGCCTGGCATTGGCAGAAAACACAGCCGTGGGGGATACTGTGCTTTGAAGTGACCACCTTGCCACTCCCTTATAAAACTTCAATCTATACACATGCCACATAAAAGTAAGGATGTTACACTTTAGTTATACAGGGCACTGGTGAGACCACATCTCGACGACTGTGTGCAGTTTTGGTCTTCTTATTTAAGGAAGGATGTAAATACATTAGAGGCAGTTCAGAGGAGGTTTACTGGATTGATACCTGGAGTGAGTGAGTTATTTTAGGAGATTAGGTTAGAAAGGCTGGGCTTGTTTCCACTGGAGTTTAGAAGAGTGTGGGGTGACTTGATTGAAGTATATAAGATCCTGAACGGTATTTTCAAGGTGGACATTGGAAAGGATGTTTCCTCTTGTGGGTGAGTCCAGAACTAGGGGGCACTGTTTTAAAATTAGGGGTCGCCCTTATAGGATGGAGATGAGGAGAACTTCTTTCTCTGAGGGCTGTGTGACTTTGGAACTCCCTGCCTTAGAAGGTGATGGAGGTGGGGTCACTGATTATTTTTAAGGCAAAGGTAGATAGATTCTTGTTAGGCAAGGGAATCAAAGGTTATTGGGGGTAGATGAGAATGTGGAACTCAAAACACATACAGATCAGCCATGATCTTATTGAATGGCAGAGCAGGCTCGAGAGGCCAAATGGCCCACTATCCTATTTTGTACGTTTGTATGTCACATAGGACTTAGGAGCAGCAGTAGGCCATTCAGCCCTTTGAGTCTGCTCTGTCATTCAATAAGATTATGGCTGATCTGGTTGTGGTCTTAGCTCCACTTTGCCTTCTGGCCCCCATTCCTTTGACTCCCATGTCTATCAAAAACTGTCTAGCTCTGCTTTGAATAACTTCAAAAACACAGCCTCCACTGCTTTCTGAGGAAGAGAATCTCATTTACTAACAACCCTTTGAGAGAAAAATTTTCTCCTCATCTCTGCCTTAAAAGCTAGACCTCTTATTCTTAACCTGTGTCCCCTGGTTCTAGTCTCTCCCACAAGAGGAAATATCTTCCTCATATCTACCCTATCAAATCCTCTCAGGATCTTATATGTTTCAGTAAGACCACCTCCCATTCTTCTAAACTCCAATGGGTAAAGGCCCAATCTGTTCAACCTTTTTTCATAAGATAAGCCCCTCATCCCAGGAATGAGTCGAGTGAACCTTCTCTGAATTGTTTCTAATGTACTTATACCTTTATCTCAAGTAAGGAGACCAAAAATGTACACAGTACTCCAGATGTCATCTCACAAAGGCCCTGTACAGCTGCAGTGAAACTTCCCTACTTTTAGAATCCATTCCTCTTGCAATAAATGCCAACATTCTATTTGTGTTCCTAATCACTTGCTGCACCTGCATACTAACTTTTTGTGATTTATGTGAGATGAGACACTTCTATTCATAAGTTGTTGTATAGTATAACTGACCAATGAAAAATTCATATTTGAGGCATATGTTGACTGCACTTAAGCCGTTCTAAACAGTTGTTAACTTGTGATTCACATTAAACTTACTTAGGCTGGTTTTACTCCACATATTGAACCAAGTTATGCTTTTATTAGTTCCAACAACTAGGATTGCCATAACCCATCTATTAAAGATGGAAATCAATACTAGAATACTTGTTGAGTGTTTTATTTATCGTAGTTGATTTTTTTATGATCCATGGGACATAGTCTTAAAGTTGAAAAAGCCATAAATGTAATTATCTTGGTATCATCATTAGATTATGTGAAGCTAGGCTTACCACTGGAGCTTGGATTATTTGACTCACTAAATGTGCACATTGTGATGAGTTTGTATTATTGTATCTGATTAGGTGTTTAATGTGGTTGTACTTACTTAATCAATTGCACTATTGCGTACTAAAGCAAAGGACACTCCTTTATGCTGCTTCAAACTACACACGTATCTCATTTTCTTTCTTCTGCTTTAGACAAATGCAAAACATTATCATCCTCACTACCCCTTCTAGATGGGTGCAACGAAAGTTACATAAGTGTACAGTTGTTGGTTTTGTAGTAAATTTAAAAAAATATTTAAAAAAAGGTATTTTGTTAATATTTCAGATCATGGAATGCAGTAGCTCTCCAACCTATTTTTTTGCTTGAAAGACACTCTTTTCAAATCAATAGGTAATCATAGTTTGCCCTTCTAAATTATAATACAATACAATACCCTTGAAATGAAAGTGCTGCTTTAATGTTGCTTTTAAGAAAGCAAAAGATATTTATTTAGAGGTATCAGTGGGATGAGTGTGCAAACTTAAATATTTAAAAAAAACCTCTCCTCTCTTGAACAAGGCTGAATTCAGCTGGTGCTCACACCAGCCTTGGGTCTACCTGTTGATTGCAGCGTTTCTCTGTGCATGCTCTCCTGCGAGGTGAGTCAACCATCCCACTCTGCACTGTATGGGCAGGATTTCACTAGTTCCCTAGGAGATGGACAGGGAGGTTGGGTAATGGCCGGGGTGGGGGCCTTTAAAATGGTAATGGAAGATAGTGGGGGTGGAATGCATTTCACCTGTTGGACACCATGCTGCTTTACCAGAGGGGGAAGAGGTGGCAGGTGCTCTTCCTGCCCAGAAGCCAATTGAGCCACTTAATTACGCACTTGAGGGTCTCTTCTGATCACCACTGGCATTTTGGGGAGGGGGATGGGGGGGGCAGGGTGGTTGGGGGGGAACCTTCTATTTTGGCATATTGGCACTCTGTGGCCTATGGAGGGACTTCCAGCAGTAATGACTACACTGCAGCCACGGCCTCCTGTGGCACACCACCGTGCCCTTACCAACCCCAATCCTCCCTTCATGGTACTTGCCTGATTGGCCCTAGTGACTCTAAACCCCACTTCTCTGGTTCGGACCGTGGTCTCCTGTCCTCTGATTGGTCGGCAACTCTTGGCGGTAGACGAACACTGTTTAAAGGGACAGCACACCCGACGACAATTAATTGGTTGCATTACAAAGGTAAAATGTGGCCATGGGGCCCTACAAAAGGCTGTGGCCAGCCATCATTATGATGTGCACCTTGAACCTAAAATTCAACTCTACGTGTGGTGACCCTATTCTGCTCTCACTTCTTGGCTCACCCCCAGCTGCCATACTCCGTTTCTGCCTCCCAATTTGCACCAAGCCAGGCTCCGGCCACCATGCATTCACTTACTCATGGACCCCCTAGAAAGCCTCTAGGAGCCTGAGAGAGAGCAGCGTCGGTGACACCCACAGTTAAAAGGAGTGATGAGGAGTCAGCGGGAGTCAGAGCGAGGGGGTTTGAAAAAGAGAAGAAAACAAAGCATGACTTTGGTGGAAACTGCGTAAGTATTTAGTCAGCTTTTCTTTTTTCTCTCTCTCTCTAAAATAGTTAAACTAGGAACTGGGAAGTTAAACATTTTAATTGGAGATTTAAAAAGAGTGGGAGCTGAGAGCCAGGGCTGTGCAGGATCAGACTGCCCTGGAAGCAAAGTGATGTCAGAGGACAAGGAGTCTTATGGGGTCAAATTTCTGATAAGTTTTTAATTTATTGTTTTTTATTCATTTATGGGATGTGGGCTTTTCTGGCTGGGCCAGCATTTATTGCCCATCCCTAGTTGCCCTTGAGAAGGTGGTAGTGAGCTGCCTTCTTGAACCACTGCAGCCCATGTGGTGTAGGTCAATGGGTGATGGCAGGATTTTCTCTTGTTGGAAATGGTCATTGCCTGACTCTTGTGTGGCGCAAATGTTACTCACCACTTGTCAGCCCAAGTCTGGATATTGTCCAGGTCTTGCTATATTTGGACCATGCTGTTGGGGAGGGAGTTCCAGGATTTTGACCCAGCAACAGTGAAGGAACGGTGATATATTTCCAAGTCAGGATGGTGAGTGACTTGGAGGGGAACTTCCAGGTGGTGGTGTTCCCATCTATCTGTTGCCCTTTACCTTCTAGATGGTGGTGGTCATGGGTTTGGAAGATGCTGTCGAAGGAGCCTTGGTGAATTCCTGCAGTGCATCTCGTAGATGGTACACACTGCTGCTACTGTGCGTCGGTGTTGCAGGAGTGAATGTTTGTGGATGGGGTGCCAATCAAGCAGGCTGCTTTGCCCTGGATGGTGTCAAGCTTCTCGAGTGTTGTGGGAGCTGCACTCATCCAGGCAAGTGGGGAGTATTCCATCACACTCCTGACTTGTGCCTTATAGATGGTGGACAGGCTTTGGGAAGTCAGGAGTTGAGTTACTCATCACACGATTCCTAGGCTCTGACCTGCTCTTGTAGCCACAGTACTTATATGGCTAGTCCAGTTCAGTTTCTGGTGAATGGTAACTTTTAGGATGTTGAGAGTGGAGGATTCAGTGATGGTAATGCCATTGAACATCAAGGGGAAATGGTTGGATTCTTTCTTGTTGGAGATGGTCATTGCCTGACACCTGTGTGGCGCAAATGTTACTTGCCACTTGTCAGCCCAAGCCTGGATGTTGTCTAGGTCTTGCTACATTTAGACATGGGCTGCTTCAGTAGCTGAGGAGGCGCGAATGGTGCTGAACATTGTGCAATCATCAGCGAACATCCCCACTTCTGACCTTGTGATGGAAGGAAGCTCATTGATGAAGTAGCTGAAGATGCTAGGACACTACCTTGAGGAACTCCTGTAGTGATGCCCTGGGGCTGAGATGACTGACCTCCAACAACTGCAACCACCTTGCTTTGTGTTAGGTATGACTCCAACCAGTGGAGAGTTTTCCCCCTAATTCCCATTGACTCCATTTGCTAGGGCTCTTTGATTCCATGCTCGGCCAAATGCAACCTTGATGACCTCACCTCAGGAGTTCAGCTCTTTTGTCCATGTTTGAACCAAGGCTGTAATGAGGTTAGGAGCTGAGTGGCCCTGGTGAAACCCAAACTGGGGGTGTCTGTGAGCAGGTTACTGCTAAGCAAGTGCTGCTTGATAGCACTGTTGATGACCCCTTCCATTACTTTACTGATGGTCGAGAGTAGACTGATGTGGGGTACTTGGCCGGGTTGGATTTGTCCTGCTTTTTGTGGACAGGACATACCTGGGCAATTTTCCACAGAGCCGAGTAGATGCCAGTGTTACAGCTAAATTAATCAAATGTAATGTAAGGCTAAATTGATTGATCAAGTAATGCAGACACTAAAACTGAAGCCAATTTTATAATTTATCATATAATTACAATCAGTGCTCAATCAATTAATCAGATCGAGAAGATAGAGTTATAATTAAATAATAAAGGATAGTAGTGGTTCTGGTTTTTTTCAGTAAATTAAAATCTAAGGTTTTTGGATAACAAGATTTAAGTGAAACATTCCAGTTAACCTCCGTATAAAATAAAATTACATCAGCAGAACAGAAGTAGTTGATAGGTGTGTAGCTGGTGAATCTTTATTTATTTAAGTAGTATATTTTATTGTCTAGTAAATAGAATCATGATAGGGCTGCTCAAACCAATAGAGTGCACATCCTGTTCCCTGTGGAAACTCTAGGATGCTTATTTTTGTTCTGGATAACCATATGTGCAATAAATGTCATCACCTGTAGTAGCTGGAGTTCTGGGTTTTGGGGCTTGAGCAGCACATGGCTTCACTGCAATATATCCATGAGGTTGAGAGCTTTGTGGATTTTGCATTTATAGATGTGGTTATCCCGCATCCTAAGTCTATGCATGGACAGAGGGAATGGGTCACTGCCAAGGAGTCAAGAAGGACCAGGCAGGCGGCGCAGGTGTTCCCTGAGTGCATCTCACTCTCCAAGTATGAATGCTGATGAGAGTGCTGTTTCATCTGAGGAGTGCAGCCAAAGCCTAGCCCATGGCACCATGCCTGGCTTATGTATACAGGAGAGCATGAGGAAGATTTGAAAAACTAGAGTGATAGGGGAACAGACAGGCATTTCTGTGGCCACAGACATGAATCCAGGAGTCTTTGGGCCACCAACTAGTGAGAAAGATGTAGCGAAACAAATTTTCGAGGAAGTTACAGGGAAATGCAAGAACTATAGAGTATTACTGAAAAGAAAGACACGCTGCCGAAGCACCTCTTTTTTTTCCTGAAGTATAAATTGTTGAGATCATTTGAAATTTGGCATTCTTGCATCTGTCCAGATGAGTGTAAGGCTAAAACCTTCGGCAACATGTCTCTGTTTCCTGTAACTACCAAGTGACTGTAGCTATAGAGTAGTTATAATGGGAGACATTAATGATCCAAATATAGACTGGAGTAGTAATAGTGTAAAGAGCAGAGAGGGGCAAGAGTTCCTAGTGTGCGTTCAAGAGAATTTTCCATATCAGTGCATTTCCAGTCCAATGAGAAAGGAGACATTTCTGGACCTTGTTCTTGGGGATGAGGATCAAATGTCAGTGAGGGAACATTTAGGGGGCAGTGATCATCATATCATAAGCTTTACGTTGACTTTGGAAAAGGACAAGGAGCAATCCAGAGTAAGAATAATTAATTGGGGGATGGTCACATTCAGTGGGATGAGAACAGATCTGGCCCAGATAAATTAGAATTAAAGATTTGCAGGCAAAGCTTTAGTTGAACAATGGGCTTTCTTTAAAGGAGAGATATTTCGGATAAAGTCAAGATATCTTCCCAAGAGAGGGAATGGTCCAGCAAACACATCCAGAGATCCCTGATGAAGAGAGAGAGAGAGAGAGTAAGGTGAAGCAAAAAAAAACAGTGCTTATGACATATCAGGTGGATGGTATAACTGAGAAGCAGACTCAATACAACGGTTCAGAGGGAAATTGAGAAAACAAATAAGAGAAGCCAAGATACCATACGAGAAGAGACTGGCAGCTAATATACAAGATAATCCAAGATCTTCTATAGGCACGTAAATAATTAAAAAGTGGTAAAAGGAGGAGTGGGACTGATTCTGGACCTAAAAGGGAATTTACACATAGAGGCAGGGGGTATGGCTGAGGTAGTAAATGAATACTTTGCATTTGTCTTTACCAAGGAAGAAGATTCTGCCTATGCCACGATGAAAGAGAAGGTTGTTGAGGCACTTGATGGGTTTAAAATTGATAAGGAGGAGGTATGAAATAGGTTGCCTGTACATAAAGTTGAGAAGGCACCAGGACTGGATGAGATGCATCCAAGGATACTAAGGGAAGTGAGGGCGGAAACTGTAGAGGCACAGGCCATAACTTTCCAATCTTCCTTAGACTCAGGGGTAGTGCCAGAGAAGTGGGAAATTGCAAATGTTACACCCTTGTTCAAAAAAAGGTAAGCCCAGGAACTACAGGTCAGTCAGTTTAACCTCAACGGTGGAGAAGCTTTTAGAAATGATAACCTGGGACAAAATTAACCAAATGTGTATTAACTAAGGAAAGCCAGGACAGATTTGTTACGGGCAAATCACGTTTAACAAACTTGCTTGAGTTTTTTGGTGAGGTAACACAGAGCGTTGATGAGGGCAGTGCTGTTGATGTGATTTACATGGACTTCCAAAAGGCATTTGATAAAATGCTGCACAACAGACTTGCAAGGAAAGTTAGGGCTCAAGGAATGAAAGGGGCACTAACAACAGTCTTGAGTGCAGGCAGCACACAGTGAAGAAAGTAAAATGCTTTTCCTTATCACTTAGAGTCACACTTAGAAATTTTGCTTCAATAAGGTATTCTGAATTTGCAGGATAGCTAATTTTTGCTGTGCACTTTTACTATCTCATCAGCAACTATGACTGAATGCTTGAATGTGTTTGCAAATGTAAATTGTGATAGGAAATCATTGTTGCAGCAATACTTTCCAACTGCATTCTGAGTCAGCAGCAGCTCTTGAGTTTATACCTGAATGAAAATACTATTGTGACTGTAACATTTTCAAGTTTGTCAATGACAGAAAGATTGCTGGCATAGTAAATGGTGTAGACTGGAGCATCAAATTACAAAGATGAATTAATAGATTAAGTGAGTAGGCAGAATTATGACAGATTTCAATGCAGGTAAGTGTGATCTATTTTTGCTGATGACACAAAGATAGGTAGGAGAGTACATTGTGAAGAGGACATAAGGAGTCTGCAAAGGGACATAGGTAAATTACGCAAGTGGGTCAAAATTTGGCAGATGGAGTATAATGTGGGAAAATGTGAACTTGTCCACTTTGACAGGAGGAATAGCAAAGCAGTATACTATTTAAATGGAGAGAGATTGCAGAATTCGGTGATCCAGAGGGATCTGGGTGTCTTGGTACATGATTCACAAAAAGTTAGTATGTAGTTACAGCAAGTGATCATGAAGGCAAATAGAATGTTGTCATTTATTGCAAGGGGAATGGAATGTAAAAGTAGGGTAATTTTTCTACAGTTGTACTGGGCGTTGGTGAGATCACATCTAGAGTACTGTGTACAGTTTTGGCCTCCTTATTTGAAAGGAAGGATATAATTGCGTTAGCAGTTCATAGAAGGTTCACTCGACTGACTCCTGGGATGAGGGGCTTATCTTATGAAGAAAGGTGGGACAGGTTTGGCCTGTATCCCTTGAAGTTTAGAAGATTGAGAGGTGATCTTATTGAAACATGTAAGATCCTGAGAGGACTTGACAGGGTAAATGTTGGAAGGATGATTTCCCCTATGGGAGAGACTAGAACAAGGGACACAGTTTAAAAACAAGGGGTCACTCATTTTAAGACCAAGATGAGGAGAATTTTTTTCTCTCAGAAGGTCATGAATCTATGAAAATCTCTTCCCTGGAGAGCAGTGGAGGTAGGGTCATTGAATATTTTTAAGGCTGAGTTAGATGGATTCTTGATTGACGAGGGAGTCAAAGGGGGTAAATAAGAAAGTGGAGTTGAGGCCACAATCAGATCAGCCATGATCTTGTCAAATGGCAGACTAGGCTCAAGGGACCTCAAGCTACTAATTTGTATGTATATATGTACAGATATTTGCTAGGCAAGGTTATTAGAAGTACGAAGCCAAGATGGGAAAATAGAGCTGGGATAGATCAGTCATGATCACATTGAATGGTGAGATAGGCTCAAAAGGTTGATTGGCCTACTTCTATTTCCAAATTCCTCATGTACAATATTCCATCTCTTATAGTTATTCCACCATTATTAAAACACTCACCTACTGACAACAGAAATCTGCCTTTCCAATCCCTTCTCTAAACCTACTGGAGATTAGCGTTTCAGCTCATATTGCCACAGGTAAGACTGTTAGTCCTTGCCAACCAGAGGCTAACTATTAAATGAATCTGTGATTTTTTTTTTGTTGAGAGGCCTTCTGTAATGGGTCCAACACTCGCAGCCATACAGTGGACTGGAGATGAGATTCATTTGATATATTTTAAGCCTAGTTTGCTCTATTAACCCACACTGATCGTCCACTTAGTTCCTGAGATGACCAGATGATGTAACTGCAGCTTTGATTTGGCTAGTAACCTCTTTATTGCTCATGCCATCTATGATGGTAATATGCTTGATCAGAGTTAACGACCAAGTATTTGCAGCACAGAAACAGACCATTCGGCCCAACTGGTCTATGCTGGTGTTCGTGCTCCACAAGAGCCTCCTCTCACCCATCTTGATCTAACCCCATCAACCAAGCCTTCTATTCCTTCCCCCCATTAATTTAACTTTCTCTTTAACAGATCTCTGCTTTTCATCTCCACATGGTAGCAAGCTCCACATTCCAGCCACTCAGGGTATAGATGTTTCTCCTGAATTTCCTATTGGACTTACTAGTGACTATCTTATATTTATGGCCCCTTGTTCTGGTCTCACCCACGAGCACAATCAGCAGGCGGAATTTATTGGAATCCACTGGAGTGGGCATGATGGTGAGGTGGCCGGGAGCATTAGGTGGGAGGGCCCACAATGGACTCCAAGTGTTGGGAAGATTGTGCACAATTAACCTGGGGCAGGAAGGATCCAACACGGGAATCCCACCCGCTGTCAGCAGGATGTCAATTAGGCTCATTAATGAGCAATGTGAGAGTAATTAACCCTGAGCCCACTGGAATTTAGTGGTGGCTCAGGGATTTAGTGTGACACACATTCTCCCATGCCTCCTGAGGCTGCCCAGCAAACCATGGGTGGTGGGGTATGGTTGCTGAAAGGCACCCTCTGACCCACCTTTCCCTTCTCTGGTGACCCCCATCCCACCCCACTCACCTGTGCCCAGGGGTACAGCATTGAATCTCAGGCTGGACCTTGGGGGCCACTGCTCCCAGAGCCGCTATCAACAGCAAAAAGCTGCCAGACTCTGGGGCGGGATTTCCAAGCCACTACCTGCTTGATTGCATGGAAGGCTCTATGCTGAAGGCACTGGGTCTCCCTTACAGGGGCTACTCACCAGCTCTCTGAATAGTGGGAGGGGCCCCCATTGCTCACACTAACACTGTCATTTCTACATTTCCTTTAATGGGATGTGGGTGTTACTGGTAAGGCCAGCATTTGTTACCCATCCCTAATTCCCCTTGTTAGGTCATTTCAGGGCCAAATACAGTGCTGTGGGGTCTGGAGTCACATGTAGGCCAGACCAGGTAAGGATGGCAGATTTTGTTCCCTAAAGGGACATTGGTGAACCAGATAGGTTTTGGCAGATTTATTAATTGATTTCAAGTTCTACTAGCTGCAATGGTGGGATTTGAACCCATGTTCCTACAGCATTAGCCTGTGGATTATTAGTCCAGCAACATTACCACTACACCACCATCTCCCCACCATCAAACTTATCAAATCCTAATCTTGACAACCTATATCAGGACCCATCCACCCCCCCAGCCCCGGACTTCTCTTTTCAAGAGAATAGAGCCCCAGACTGTTCAATCTTCCCTGAGAGGTAAAATATCTCAGTTCAGGTATCATTCTTGTAAATTATTTTTCTTTTTTTACCTTCTCCAGTGCCTCTAAACTCTTTTTTTTAATAACATATGGAGACCAGAAGTGTTCTAAATATTCCAGTTCTATTCAATTCTCTCCCTCTAGAAATGGACCCAATGCTTTGTTAATTTTTTTCCTGTTTTCATTAACCTGGATCACTAATTTTAATAACTTGTATTTTTGTACCCCCATCACTCCACTAATAGTGGTTTTTAGTTGGACACATGGAAACCTGGGGTTGGAATCATCCAATCCAGTTGGTGGCGGGTGTAATGGTGGGTGGGGTAATTCGGCGTGAGGGACAGAGATCGGTTTCACGTGGCGTGAAATCACATCAGGATCATCTGATCATGTCTGCCATGGTGGAATGCGAATCCTGCTGGAGGCCGGCGATTTGCATCCTGGTATTTTTTGCAAGGCAAGGCCCAACTAGAATCATCCCCCCAGGCCAGATTTACCGTTATGCTGGCCCAGAACACATCTGCAGTGACAGGGGATGAGTTTGAGGGAGTCACAGTCAAAGGGGACTCAGGGAGAACGGACAGCCTCAGGTTCCTGCGTGGAGGACCCAGGGGTGTCCAGCTGCCGCTCCTCCTCCCTTTGGGTGTCCAAGGGCATCGGCCTGATGCCTTGAGGGGGAAGGAGCACCTGGAGGGATCCCGAGATGCCCCGTTTCCCCCTCACGTTGCTACTGCAGGAATGCACCCATGGCTACTGCAATGGAGTGCAGGTCTGGGTGCATCTTCATGTTCTGCTGGACCAGGGTCTCCATGGCATCCGCCATCCTCCCCATGGAGACCTCCATAAGCCCACGTGGGCACCACTTCATCAGAGAGCAGGCAGATGCACTCCTCTGACTCACGTGCCAGTCTGAGGACTTCCAACAGCTCTGCGTGATGTTCTCCTGTCTTCTGCTGACTCTTCACAATGAGTTGGAAGGCCAAATCCAGAGGCTTGGCATCTGACTCAGGCCTCACAGAAGCCTCTTCCCCAGCAGTCCTCCAAGTGCTAAGGAGCTTGGCTGAACCTACATCCTCCTGTTGTGGACACATGCCCATGCGGTGACCGCCACATTGTGACCCTGAGCCTGCTTTAGATCTACGTCCCACTGAGGTGTGTATCTCTGCGCTGATGGAGGGTGTGGGTAAGCGCTGTGACGGGTCTTCCAGGCTGCTTATTTCCAGCTCTTCAATGGAGGAGGTGTCCTCTTGGCTGGAAGTGAGGACGTGGATGGAGCTGAGGGACTGGCTGGCTGAGTGTCAGTCGCTAGGCAGAGCTCCCTGTGAACCAAAGTAGAGATAATTAATGCATGGCAGGAGAGTCAAAAGCAGGGGAGAGAGCACTCACAGCTGCATTGAGTGAGGGATGATGTGGTTCAGGATCCTCAAATGGGTGTTCGCCACCGACCTCACCGTCACCGCAGGCAGGGTCCACGTCCTCACCAGTCAGCGCTATGGCACACTCCTCAAAGTGAGTGAGGGGTCTAATTTGGGCCACTCCATCCCAGGCCTGGGACCTCCCCCTGCTGCTTTGAACCAGTTTCTCTTGCATGAAAACAGATGGAGAGACTGTGAGCAGGACACATGGCATTGCGTGGAATATTTATGTGTTGTGCGGAGCCATGGACAGGATGAGGACATAAGCTCCAAAGGATATGAGCCTGATGGAGATGTGAGGGCGTGTGTGAGAGGTGGTGGTGTTGTTCCTTGAGATGTGAGATCCCTGTGGGTGTGTGATGGATTTGTGATTGTGTGAGTTGAGAGTGATGAGTTGGTTGACTTACCCTGGTGGAACAGATGAGAGCGTTCATCCTTTTCCTGCACTAGATGGCTGACCTCCTCTGTGCTCTGGTAGTGCTGACCGCCACTGGCCACCGCCTCTTGGGCTGGATTGGTGATTCTGGTGGAAGCCCTGCGGCCAGAGCAGGGGCAGGGGACATTGGGGTGGCCTTCCACTGTGTCCAGCAGGCACCCTAGAGGCGTAACTAAATTTGGGGGCTGCTGCCTTTGCTTTCGGGGCCATCTGTTGCCTGTCACCTGCTCTGTGGACATGAAGTGGGCTGCGCAATGGTGTGCTTTAAATTTGGCACCTGGAGCGAGGAAGCGCTGAGGTCACGGCATGGTGGGCAAATCCAACTCTACCTGCCAGTGATCCGGAGTGTTTCTGTGAAAGCATCACTAATGAGGACCAGGAAGCGGATGACACGGCATGAAATTCCGCCATTGCGGCCAGCGGGTAAAATGTCTTTTTTCACGCCCACTACCGCACTCAGCGCAAATCTGGGATCATTCCACCCTCGGTTGATACACATCATTGGTTTTCTTGAAAACGAGGGCCTGTCACTGATGTCATGTCCACGGATCGTAGCCCCGAATTACTTACGGACGTATTGAACTTTTAACTAAGACCTGTGTTTTTAAAAAAGGACATACAAGCAAGATTAGGCTGAGACTGTAATATAACCACTTGCTGGAAAATTCCTATCTGGATTACACTTGACCAACTAGGCCAGGGAACAGAATGTCGCACCTAAAAAGGTGTCAAGGCCTACTTCAGACAGGAACGCTTCAAAAGAAGAGATACAAAGCAAAAAATGAACTGTAATCTCATGTGGTTGCAGAGGGAATGAAGGCTGATTATCATCACAGCAGAAACCACCTCCTGAATACACAAGAAAAGGGGTTAAAAGCCAACCACAACCCTAGTCTGTGTGTGGTAGTTTTGGTGTTTCAGGCCTGGTGTGCGAGGCCTGAAACAGCACAGTGAGGGTCACAGCTGAAGAACATCAACTAGGCTTCCCTGTGCTTGCGGGTAAAACAAAACCTCTCTCATTGCTGGAAGCAAATCACGAGTCAGCAAAGCTATAGTCGAAAAGGAAACAGGACAATTCCTTTCTGCAGAACTAAGAATCTCCAACCAACTGCTAAAATCAGCTCTACCTGAGTCATCCAACTTAACAGCTGCAACGTTTCATCCTCTACTCCTCACAGACCAGCCAAAGACTGATTCGTATATCTTTTTAGCTTTTATTTCTGGACTCACTTCTCATTTCTGATCTGCGTTTGTGTTTCGCATTTTTATTTTTCCTCTCTCGCATTTTAGCAACTCATAAACTCACTCTTTCTTTAACTCAAGAAAGCCTGGTTAAATTGGCTCCTTTTAAAACATAAATACATTTAGACTGGGAAAAGGTATCCACGAGGGAAGGGACACTTTTTATGTTAACCTTGTTGTGGCCAATCGAGAGCCAGTTCGACCCTCCTCACCCGGGAGCATAACAATTTGGGGTATCTCGTCCAGGATCATAACAAATTGGGGGAACCTCGCCTGGGGACTGGTCGCAACACTGATTGTGGCAAGGACAAAATGGCCAGGGATGAGTTTTAATTTCTATCAAACCATGAGTGCTTTTGGAAATTAGTTGTTGGCATGGACCCAGCTGGCATATTATCACCTCCATATTTTTGTGCACACAATGTCAGCTAAGCAATTCACTACAGCTTTGAAAGCAGAATGCTCAACCTTTGGTGTCTCATCGCATCTTCTTGTAATACCATAAGACCATAAGACATAGGAGCAGAAATTAGGCCATTCGGCCCATCGAGTCTGCTCCGCCATTCAATCATGGCTGATAAGTTTCTCAACCCCATTCTCCCGCCTTCTCCCCGTAACCTTTGAGCCCCTTACCAGTCAAGAACCTATCTATCTCAGAGGCAATGCACATCATCCAGAGACATGGGGCAAAACAGCACAAGGGCCCCTGCTGTGTGCCCACACAAAGCCCAGTTACCCAGTTTGATTATATCTAATGCTTATGGCAATATTGATAAACCCCATCCAAGCATAGTTGTGCCAAAGCATCTTTACCCACCAACCAAATTTTGGACAGTAGTTTCTGAAACTTCAAACTGTGGACAGCATGCAAGGCTTCAGTCTAGTCAACACCTCATAAACCATAGTCTTCTTGCTGATTTTTCACAATTGCCCATTTACTTAAAAAAAAAGCTCGATGGCCAATGTGATTTCACCAGTGTACATTTGTACATCTATTGTAGATGCTCGGAAAGACTCAGAAATGCAGTTTAACAAGGACACCTGTAAATTGCAGCCACTGCCCTAACTTCAAGGAAGTCAGTATTAGTACAGTGAGACACTTCTACAAATATATAAATTGAGAAAAAAGTATATTTGCCACAACGAGAGAATTAAGCCTGTCATCGTTTCAGAATTATACCAAACTGGTAGAATGAAATAGCAGATTTAAATGATAATCCCCAGTTGCTGAAGGGAAGGGTTTTCCACAAATGTACCAGAGGAAGGTATCCTTCAGTATTTTTCCTAGATTTGGGGTCACTTGAAAGCCAATAATAAGTGTATCATCTGCATGTGGTATGCAAAGCATATATGAATAAGCAATGGGTTATTTTCTGATGCGAAGGAAGGACAGGCTAACATTTTGCCCCATGTCTCTGGATGATGTGCATTGCCTCTGAAGACAAGAGGTTTCTTGCTCTGCAAAGTTCTGCTTTACTCAGGCTGACAGAAGAAAGACCGAAAACCTTGCATTTCTACAACACCTTTCACAACCTCAGGATATCCCAAAGTGCTTTACAAAGCTGATACTAGGTTTTGCGCCCAATCAAGTGGCTCTTGAAGCGTAGTTGCTGTCATAATGTCGGGAACATTTCAGCCAATTTGTGCACAGCAAGGCCTCAGATGTAGTAATGTGATAATGATCAAATAGCCTGTTTAGTGATGCCTGTGCTGTGCTGTGCCTGTCCTACTGGACCTCTTTCTTTTGAACATCCGAAAGTCATAACTGTTTTTTGTAACTCTAGCAGCTCATAAATAATGTAGTGAACCAACAACTTAATCTTAAAAGGAGCTCATCTGAGGCAACGATATCTTTGGTCTTTCAGTCTACCATTAGCACGTGCGCTTAAAAACAGCTGACTATTCAATAGTGAATCAAATATTGCATCAGAAATTGACCATAAAACTGTTTGTGTTGCGATGTTTTGATACTTATATTCTTTTGGAATACTGTTAACTATAGGTTACAATGAATTAAATAACACAGAAAGCATCAATGAATTATTTTATGTCTCAAATTCTTTTCTGGGTTTATATAATTAACCTTTTGACCAAGGACCAGTCTGTCCATTTCAGAACTAGAATCTAATCTTTCTATGTGAACTGAAGACCTTCAACTAATGAACTGCATACACAGTGAAATTCCTATTGTGGTGGGTGCATATTTCACAGCATTTGAATATCACTAAACCTTGAACAACACAAAGAACAGGTCTTCACATTAATTATTCCCTGACAATGTTCAATAAAAATCGTATTCTCTTCTTATTTTTCATCTACCAGCTCCTGTGCCATTAGTAGATAGTTGAAATTCCCTCAGTGCTAAAACCATGACAACCGTTTTATTTGACCTGGCCCCACACTGTTAAATAGTGACTCATCTCTTTTGAATAGAAACCTTAAACATTATTTTGGGCTGAGTTATTTTGTTCATTAAGCTAACGGATGAAGGTCCTTGAAAATGAATCAATTTTTACACCCAGTATCAGCATCACTCATTCCAAATTCAGGCAAAGTATTTACGTGGAGTAAAGCTTGCTTTACAAGGGGAGGTGGTGGCACAGTGGTATTGTTACTGAACTAGTACTCCAGGGTAATTCTCTGGGGACCTGGGTTTGAACCTCATTGCAGCAGATGGTGACATTTGAATTCAATAAAAAACCTGGAATTCAAAGTTGAATGATGACCATGAAACCATTGTCGATTGTTATAGAAACCCATCTGGTTCACTAATGTCCTTCAGGGGACGAAATCTGGAATCCTTACTTGGTCTGGCCTACATGTGACTCCAGACCCACAGCAATTTGGTTTACTCTTAAATGCCTTCTAAAATGGCCTAGCAACCCACTCAGTTCCCAAGGGGATGGGCAATTGCCCACATCCTATGAACGAATAAAAAAAAACTCATGTCATGGGGATCCATTTGAATATTTATTGCTGCACAAAAACGGATAATACAAAATCGGAAACCTATTTTATGCATGGGAACAGGAGGAGGACATTCAGCCCCTCCAGCTTGTTCTACCATTTAAGATCATGGTGAATCCATATCTTAACTCCATTCCCCCCCGCCCCCCACACTGATTCCAAATCACTCAGTATCCTTGCCCAGCAAAAAAAAAAACCTCAATCTCAGTTTTGAAATTTTCAACTTCCACAGCTTTTTGGGGAAGGAATCCCATAGCCCTGTCTGAGACGAAGTGCTTCACCTTCAGGTCGGCGAGCAAAATAACGTGTGGTGATGTCGGGCGTGTGTCCCGACGTCACTGCGCGTCATTCAGACACTCAGTTGGGCGGACACACAATGGAGTCGGCTGCACGCCCGCCGAACTGTCTGTTAAGGCCATCTAAATATCAATTAAAATGCTTAACTGATCTGCCCGTCCAATCTTAAGGTTGGCAGGCAGGCGGCCTTTGCATTTATCATGAAAACCTCATCCACGGGTGGGTGAGGTTTCATGAAAGTTTTTAAAGTTTAATAAAATTTTTAAATAAAATTCATTGACATATCCCACGAATAAAAAAAACACTCATGTCATGGGGAGCCATTTGAATATTTATTGCTGCACAAAAACGGATAATACAAAATTGGAAACCTATTTTATGCATGGGAACAGGAGGAGGGCATTCAGCTCCTGTCATGAGTCCCACCTCATGTGACGCTGTGACATAAGGGGACATGTCTTAAAATTTTTTTTGTCCTTATTAAAATTTTTCAAAATCAAACTGAGCGGCTCTTTGCCTCAGGGAGATTTCTGCGCTCTTTCGCACAGGCCCCGACTCAGCCTACCCCCACCACCCGCACAGTGCTTCTGGGTGTGCGTCACGCTGGGTGGGCCTTAATTGGCCCACCCACGTAAAATGGCAGCGCGCAGCCGATCGTGGGCGACGATCGGCTGAACGCTCGCCCATGCCCGCTCTCATCTAACCCCCACCGATGGGGGGAAAATTCTCACCCTGGATTTCTTTTCCTTTCAAGTCCAGTGAGGAGAAAACAAATTTGCTAACTTTATATTTACATGGAATAAGGGCTAGCTTTTCCCCACAGAATAGAGAAACTAAAGTTGGGATTGCTTTAGGCTCCTGAATGCGCCTCCGGTGGGAAACTGATTAATGTCAATATTTTCACGTGGGTAAGCTGTTAATTGGCATGGAGACAGGTTCCTCATTTAACAAAGGGTAGTCAGCATGGCTCTCAAAGCTGGATGGCTGCAGTGTAAGGTAAGTAACTGAGAGGGTGCTTCAACATGAAGGTGCCCCCTCAGTCGCTTTTCAAAAATTAATTAAAAAAATACACAAAAAAGAAGCCAGACCACTACTGTGGGGTGTAGGAGTGAGAGACCCTCTAGGGGGTAACCTCTGCCTGTACTTCCACTGAGGCAGGCAGGGAGGGCCTGCTGGCCTGCCAGGGGCATTGGCAACCTGGCCTGCTGGCGGGTGCCTGCCTCCAGGCAGTTGAACTGCCCGCCCTGTCCTGTTGGGAAGCTGGATGCCGATGGGAAAGTCTCAGTTGGCCTCCATTACTTACCATTAATAAAACCCAACCTAACTGGTTACCCCCTCATGAGGCCTGGCAGCCTTCTCATGCTCGGAACATGCGTTTGCCAATATGGCCGAGGTTGGGAACGGGGTCAGGAAGTCGGCATGTCGGCTGGCCTTGTGTGATTTTTTAGCCCCATCCTCCTCCATTCCCGATGTCCGTGGCGCCTGAAAATTCAACCCTACGTTTCAGGAAAGGGAGGAAACCAGTTGTCAACTTGACGTAACCCCAACCTCACAAAGATTTCGACAATCTCATTCCCACACCAGCCGTTCTGTTTGGCTAAGTTTGTCAAAAAATACCAACTTTTGATTGCAGGTTTTTTATGCTATGGACAATTATCTATTAAGAACTGAGCTGGAAACTGGCCAAACTTATTTCAGGTAGGACTTTTGTCAGAGACGGCATGGGAAAACAAACATTCTTTTCAACACTCGCGTATGATGTATTCAAACCAAGTCCCAAAAGGATAGTTTGTTGCTTGCTGATCAATCCATTTCGCCAGCTCTATTTATTTAAACATTAGTTACTTGAAGCTAGGAAGATAGTCATCTTTTCCAATAACATTTCTCACTTCTGTCATTGCCCTCGTCTATGGAATCAACATTATCCAAGTCATGACTACTCAGCCAGGCTGTCAGTTCTTTACTCTTTATTAGTTTTTGCTACCAGGCTTTCTTCTCTCTGGAGAGGAGCTGCAGGCAGGAACATTTCTGCCCATCCCTCTGGACCTACCCTAAACCCAACTGACTTCCCTAGGTGGTAGGATAATGCATGCCGGGGTTCTAATGGTATTCTGACCACTGTGAGAGGAGTCTACCAGCGCTGGGAAATCCTACTGCTGCTGCAGTGGGGATGTGGCTGCAATGCTGCAAGAGGCATGGAGAAACCACAAAGAGGCCAAACTGCTCCAACTGCCTCACCGAAGGCCTTGGCTGAGACTGGACCTTCAGTAGCAATGATTTTGGGTCCGACTGGAGAGAGAGGAAGCTGCAACAAGGTGCTCCCCCTAAATGGGGCACCACTGTTCCTTTATCATTTTTTTCCAGGGGCCCATCTTCCACATGGAGGAACCAGAAACTGGTGGTGAGTTATTGTCAGTTCCCACCTCCCAAACCTGTGACCTCTACTACAAGGGCGAGGGGATAGCAAGCCCATTGGGGACACCACCATCTCCAAGTTCCCATCCATGACACACACCATCCTTACCTGGAAATGTGTTAATGTTCCTTCACCACTACTGGGTCAAACTCCCTTTCTAACAGCACTGTGGCCATAACTTCACCACATAGACTGTAGCAATCCAAGAAGGTGGCTCGCCAGCACCTTCTCAAGGTCAATTAGGGACGGACAATAAATGCTGATCTCGTTAGTGATGCCCACAACTCATAAATAAATTAATAGATAATGAAAATAAGCAAAGTAGAGAGGAAGGAGATTCTCTGGGGACAGAGCATTATATCTCCTCCATCTCCCCCGACTCCCATTCTCATTTACATGTGGTAGGTGAAGAAAGAGTGTCAAACAGTAGGTTAATGGAATGAAAATTAGCCAAGTTGTATATAGGACGTGCAATTAGCTCTGCCCGAATATTGCCCAGAGAGTGAAGGCAAAACACAACCCCAATGTTTCCTTCCAAAAAATCCTTCCCCTTTTCAGGCATTGGGAGAATTTTACGTGAAGATGGAGGCCCTGCCTGAGGTATATTGTAAATTGCATTGTGCATTTTGTCCACCTAAGGCTACCACCCGACACATACCAGCAGAGAGAGTCTATGAGAAATAAGAAAAGGGTCTATGTTTTAACAGGGTGTGCAGTTATGATTCTGAATGCCTTCTATCCAAGAACTTCTCAATGGCGATGAGGACGGGATGGCTGCTTTCGTCGAGGTTGACGTAACTATTTCCACGACCGGAAATATGCTATAGTCGTCAGGATCTCCTCCAGCTGGTGCTGCACAAAATGGACAGAAAAAACACTCCTGTTGATATCTCTGTACACCCTGAAGTAACTTATTCCTGAAGAGTTGTTTCAGTGAACCCCATTTTACTACTGTTTCTTTCTAAGAATTTCACACTGCACCGCCTCGCCCCTTCCCCCCGCTTAAAAGTTGGGAGTGAGCCTAACTCTCAATTAAAGGCTGAAACCCTTCTGGCTATAATGAAAACCATTTTAAAGTCGGTCAAAAACTGACTATTCATGGAGTGTGTGCAAAGACTTACTGACCAGGAGTTTCTGCTTTGGGAACAATCAGCAATCTGCGTGTGACGTCATGCTAGTTTTGCAATGGATGTGAATTGTTTATTCAAGTTTCTGCTCAAAACTATTTGTACATCATAAAATCTACCATTAACCAGAGTAATTGGGCAGCATTTTAGAAAGTAATTTAAGAAAAATGCACAAAAGAATATTCCGTGACTTATTTAAAGGTGGTAACTTGGGTGCAGTTTTGTTAATGAAAATGGGTTTACCACAAAAAAATAAGCATTTTAATCAGTGCCTAATCCATCACCTGCGAGTAAACCAATTTTAAATCATGGAAAATGATTTTAAGAGTGCTATAGAGAATCATTTGCTACTTGTATTGGTAGTCAGTTTCCTCGTAAATTAAACCAAAATACATGCTTAAAAGCTGTTATAAGGTGCCAATCCACCTACAAGATGCACTGCAGGAATTCACCAAGGCTCCGTCGACAGCGCCTTCCAAACCCACGACCACCACCATCTAGAAGGACCAGGGCAGCAGATAGGTGGGAACACCGCTACCTGGAAATTCCCCTCCAAGCCACTCACCATCCTGACATGGAACTATATCGCCATTCCTTCACTGTCGCTGGGTCAAGATCCTGGAACTCCCTCCCTAACTGCACTGTGGGTGTACTTACACCACATGGACTGCAGCGGTTCGAGAAGGCAGCTCACCACCACCTTCTCAAGGGCAATTAGGGACAGGCAATAAATGCTGACCTAGCCAGCGACGCCTTCATTCCATGAATGAATTAAAAAAAAAATTAGTGCCCTTGAACCTAAAAAAACCCTTAATTTTTGAAAGTCTCTTTGAAGGCCCACTTAAGAGCACAATTAAAGGCTACTGGCTGTGTTGATTTAATTAAATTTGGGGTGGTGGGAAATTTTGTGTGCAAGGCAGATTTCTAGTGAGATGTTTTTAAACTAGTGCAGAAAGCTGATGAACCTGGGTTCTGCTGAGCGTAATTTGCACTTCACATTCCACAAGCTTTTGCTCTGGTGAGGCTGATTTGGCACATATTGCTCTGAAAAAAAATGGAGCAGCCCGTTGTATGTTTTGTATATCTCCGAGCATTGCAGAGATGACACTCGTTTCTAAGTGTTCAGGAGCTTTATTTACAGAGCCTTATATAATGCTTTAAAATGTCTTCGAGCTGAGCTTCTGTGACTGTTTAATTATCTCTGAATCAACAACTAGGCTTAACCAATCAAGCACAGTGAGCCTAGACCAGTTACCAGAGTTACATAATCAAACACAGAACAATTGAACCGCACAACTGAGCAAACAGTTCAGGTCATTGTCATTCCTCGACGCCTTCTTCCCACCATGCAATGGGAAAGCTGAACATTAATACCCAGGACAGCTTTTATTATGATCACCTCAGAATACTTGAAGGTATTTTTTTCAAAATCATGAACTTTGAAATATAGCCTGAGGTGGCTTTGACCACAGCATAACACAGGCCTTGTAACATATAGTAAGAAAATATAGCGCTGGTATGTCAACACTTATAGAAAATGTCTATTCATCTCGAGAATCTAGTGTTACTATGGGCCTCAAAAGATGAGATTTAAAATTTAAAGATGGGGAGATGGTGGCCTAGTGGTAATGTCACTGGACTAGCAATCCAGAGGCCCAGGCTAATGCCCTGGGACATAGGTTCAAATCCCACCATGGCAGCTGGTGGAATTTGAATTCAGTTAATAAATCTGGAATTGAAAGCCAGTCTCAGTGATGGTGACCATGAAGCTATCATTGATTGTCATAAAAACCCATCTAGTTCACTAATGTCCATTAGGGAAGGAAATCTGCCATCCTTACCAGGTCTGGCCTACATGTGACTCCAGACCCACACCAATGTGGTTGACTCTTAACTGCGATGGCCTAGCAAGCCAAGGTCAAGGGCAAATAGGATTGGCAACAAATGCTGGCCTTATCAAAGAAACCCACATCCCAAGAAAGAGTAAAGGGAAATTTAAAAGACTGAATTGGTCAATTATGTTATAAAAATTGGCAGAAAGAGGAAGTGAAATTTAAAAAAAAAACTTTCTAGTGCTCTAGTGGCCCAGAACAAATGCTCCATCCCAATCAACACTGTGGAAGAGCTATGAATGGTGTGGGCACTGGCCTGTGTTATTCAAATATCTCAGGGTTTTGGACTTCTGGGAAGGGTGCCCTGCCCAGATCCACCCCTCAACAGATCTTTTGCAGTGTTTTTAAGTCATTTTGAGTTCCAGGAAAATTATTCTTTGCGAAACAAATTCAAGAAAATGGCGTCTGAGAGCAGTAAACGGAAGAATGTATATTTTGAAGAGGAACTACTTCTCCACTCCCTCTGCTTCACCAGCCGTATTTGCTCATTCAACTATAATGATCCCTCCTTCTACAGCGTCACCCTCTGGACCTCCCCTACTCTGCCTGTAGGCTATGCTACCTCTCCGCCAGTCTTTAAAAGACTTAGAAAGATGTTTCTCTTCCCCCATACTTTGGTTCACCGAGCTGCGCTCTCCAAGTCCCCTTCTTGCTCAATGTCTATTACCCTGTAAAGCACTGAGACCCCCCTCTGAATAGAATGAGTGCTACAAAAAATATAGATTGTTTTTGGTGCTGCTATGTATTAGAATCATTCTTTGGTAACATAGGCTTGCAATTAAAATTTGAATGATTGACCTGATGGCAGAAGAATGGATTATCCTGTAACAATCTCATGTGGATCAACAGGTTCTGTGCATCAACTCTGATATCTTGCAAATCTATTCCGATTCACCAGTATCTTAACAATACTTTAACCCCTCATTATAGTGGTCTTTTGAGCACTGTTTAAAAAGGCATCTAAGTGGCGATTTGGCAGGGTGATTTGCAGGTATTTTGAGGGCACTTCCCTGCCTTGTGACCTCCTGTCATAGTTGTTGAGAGTCTGCAGGATATACATAGAAACATAGAAACAAGGAGCAGGAGTAGGCCATTCGGCCCTTCGAGCCTGCTCTGCCATTCATTATGATCATGGCTGATCATCCAACTCAATAGCCTGCTCCTGCTTTCTCCCCATACCCTTTGATCCCTTTCGCCCCAAGAGCTATATCTAACTCCTTCTTGAAAACATGCAATGTTTTGGTCTCAACTACTTTCTGTGGTAACGAATTCCACAGGCTCACCACTCTCTGGGTGAAGAAATTTCTCCTCACCTCAGTCCTAAATGTTCTATCCCATATCCTCAGACTGTGACCCTTGGTTCTGGACTCCCCCACTATCGGGAGCATCCTTCCTGCATCTACCCTGTCTAGTTCTGTTAGAATTTTATAGGCTTCTATGAGATCCCCCCTCACTCTTCTGAACTCCAGCGAATGTAATCCTAACCGACTCAATCTCTCCTCATATGTCAGTCCCGCCATCCCAGGAATCAGTCGGGTAAACCTTCGCTGCACTCCCTCTATAGCAAGTACGTCTTCCTCAGATAAGGAGACCAAAACTGCACACAATATTCCAGGTGTGGTCTCACCAAGGCCCTGTACAATTGCAGCAAGACATCCCTGTTCCTGTACTCGAATCCTCTGGCTATGAAGGCCAACATACCTTTTGCCTTCTTCACCGCCTTCCACCCTCATCTGCTGTCCCAAAATCTGGAAGGACCCGAAAACCGGCTACATTCGAAGCTGGTGCCCTGGGTTGCAATTTGAATAAAACACTTTGTTCTTTAGTTTTCATGCTTCATTTTGTGTATTATAAATACAATCTAGGCCTAGGACCCAAAATCCCCAAATGCAGCTCACAACTGGTCCTGGACACAGGGTCTGGTCCCTGTATTTAGGTTAAGTGAATGGACAAAAAATTAGTAGATGGACTATAATGTGAGAAAATGTGATGTTGTCCATTTGGTGGGAAGAATAGAAAACAGAGAATATTATTTAAGTGGCAACAGATGGTAGAATACTGCAGTGTAGTGGGACTTGGGCATTCTCATACACAAATCAATCCTGTAAGAATGCCATTACCTCCAAGTTTCCCCCAAATCACACACCATCCTGACTTAGACGTATATCACTGTTCCTTCATCATCACTGGGGCAATATCCTGGACGTACCTACTGTTTTGGATGGTCTTTCTGGTCTGTGGATTCTTTGCATGGTTCTTGACTGTTGGACAGACTGTAGTCATATTCTGGTACTTGCTTCGCACTTGTTTATTAGCACCACATTCAAACAGGTTACAGAGTAGACATGTTGATCCTGAGCATCCAACCCCTCTCACTTGAGAGTCTAACACATGAGTGACCGATATCAGTGATACATCATCACCTATGTCAATTAGTATATCCATTCTGTTAACCTTTACACTACATTTCCCCCCTCCCAAGTATGCTATCTATTTTTTAACAACAATCTGAAACTATGGCTGGAATTTTCCAGCCCCTCATGCCAGCGGGATCTTCCGGTCCCGCCGACGTGAGTGGAGATTTTAATGGCTCACCAGCTCTGCCGCTGGTGCTGGGGGTGGGGTGGTCTGAAAAATTCCAACCTAAGTCTTTAACTATTTACATTACATTTCTGTAACTCCCTTTTTACTACTGTGGATTCTTAATTCCTGCGGATCCTCAATTCCCCCTCCCCAAGTCACAGCCCTGGGAGATTCAATCTCCCACAGTGTCTTCGGCCCTTAGGGGAGATGTCTCTTGGAGACATGCGGGCCACCTTCTTTTCTTGGAGGACATCGTCATGAGCCGAATGGGGCTGCAATTTGGCAGCAGTGCTGGTATGCAGAGTGCAGGTTTCAGGACCACGAGCTGCAAGGACAATGAGTCTTTTGGAATGAGAGAGGGAAGACTGAGGGGCATCCACCTTTGGACTCCCTGGGACCAGAAGGGAAGAGCTCTGAGGAACGTTATTCTCCCTCGAAGCGCACAGGGAAAGACCTTCAGGAGACGAATGATCTTTAACTCCAACGAAGACTCCCACAGCCATAAAATTCACTGCTGCATCGAAAAGGCATTGAAGATCTGAGATTCCAATGAAACCGAGCGAGGAAGAAAGACGCTACAAAATCCTAGTAAGCCTTTCAGGAAAGGAAGAAGGGGTGATTTCCCAATGGTATTCCGGAAGGAATATCTACTTTCTGTGGGCAGTGGTAAGAAAGCCACACTTCTCCCTGCATGAGGTTGCTCCACCCTGGACAATGGGAAGAATTGCTAAGGATATGGAGACGAGATAGCGCCATCTTCTGGAGAGAATTTCAACGACAAAATGAAGATGAATTTCCTGTCGGTGAATCACTCGGAGTCACTTTTGCTGTACAGGATTGCAAAGCATTAGGAGTGCTAAAGATTCTGCCAAAGCTTCTACGGTGACAGATCTTTATTCTAGAGGGAAGAAGATTCTCAGCTGGGACTGGAGTGTGCGTATCAACTGACTTTCACCCCTGGAAATAAGGGCCACCGACTCTTTGGCAGTGTGATCGTCCATGGACCCTGACATGGAATAAGGCAAGGCTCTGAAGACTCTTCATGAATGTTTAATAGGCTTGGTATTACATTAGTAGGTTTAGTGGAATAAAGATCTGACTGCTGCCCTTCCGCTAGAAACATGGCTGACTCCTCACAAAAGGCATCAGAGGCTTCATATGGTGCGTCTATCAATTGGAAAGATGGACCAACCTCTAGGACCTCATCCACCAACAGGTCACTCAGTGCTGCAACAGCCTCTTCCTCATCACTTCCATCAGGAAAGAGCAAACTCAGGTCCAGCAGGTCTTCATGCAGATAGTCACTGTCTGCCGCAGTGCGTTCTGTATCCACCACCTCTGGCCTAGCTTCATGAAGAACTGAGAGATCCATTATCTCAGTCTCCGGCTGGGACCCAGTGGATGGTGTCTCTATGATAGAAAGTGACTCATTACTGATTGACTAAACTTCCTCAGCTCTGTGGGTCGAAGTTCCACTGGTTCTAAATAAAAGGTTAAGGATTTTCCCATGAAAGATATTGGGTGGGATTTTCCGGCCCCGCCCACCACCGGATTGTCCAGTCCCACCGAAAGTCAATGGACTTTTGGCTGGATCACCACATTCCCTGTGGTGGGTCCCACCATGGCGGGGCCAGAAAATCTTGGCCGTTGAGTTGTTCAAATGCTGAATGCTATTTGGTTTTTCCAGAATTCCTAGAAGTGCCCCAACACTGTCACACAATAAGGATGTGCGTTGGTTGTGTACAACAATGAGAGAATGAATGATCTGTCACCCCTTGTAATCGAAGAGGAGCAATTATCCTGTCTTTGATTGGAAGGTTTGTGCAACCTGGATGTTGCAATTTGATGTCTGAAGGATGAAGGGGAATTGACTGAAGCCAGTCTAGATCAACTGCTAGTATGTCCATGTCAGTTCCGGTGTCAATTTTAAAGGTGGTATCAAAACCCTTAACTTGCACTGTAACTGACCAATAGCCCTGACGAAGACCATTAACTTCCCCCAGAAACTCTGTAGTTTTGCCTTTGTCTTGATTTCCAATTTCCCAGGCGGAGCGTGTTTCTTAAATATTCTCTTGTCTTCTACCTCGAATAAAGTTGTTGGAATTGCAGAAATGCTTGAAACGTCCAGTTTTCCCAAACTGGAGGCATTCCGCGTCCCCTGCTAGGCAGTTGTGACGTCTAGGTTGGCTCTTCGCACCACAACGTAAGCGTCTCAAAGTAGCTGCCGCTGTGCTGTTTCCCACTCTTTCACTCGGTTTGGCGGGCTTTCGTTTGGATGGAGCCGCTGCTCTTTGGCCTACCCAGTTAATGGAGTCATGTGAAGCCTTGAGGTAGCAACGAATTATAGCCTGGTTTATTTCTCTAAGCCCGGCCTGCCTCGCACACTGAACCACTTGATCTAATGTGAGGTTGTCCTTCATCCGCAGAAAGTTGGAGAGTTTTTCATCCCAGGCACCTACGACTATACAATCATCCTTCGGCAAGAGCTGTCTAGGCGATGTAGGTCAGTGAGAAATAATTCAACTGAATCCCCAGGTTGTTGAGATCTTTGGTGAGAATGTGCTCGCTCTATTCCTGAGTTTCGCTTCGGCCTACAATAGGCATCAAAGGCTTTGAGGACGGTCTCAAACTCTACTGTGGACTCCTCCGCCCCTTGCCTCAGGAGAAAATTGTCTGCTACTGGACCTACAGCATAAAGAAAGGAACAAACTTAATGCTTTTGCTCCCCTGCGTGAAGGCCCAATGCTGCTCAATTTCAAAGGAAGTGGCGTTTCCATAAACTCCCACTTCTGGCCTCTCTACTGGCCCCTGAGACAGTCAAACAGGCAAGGCCGAGGCAGGGACTGTTCACTGGGTACAGTCATCATTACAAAAACATAAAATGCTGGAAAAACTCAGCAGGTCTGGCAGCGTCCGTGGAGAGAGAAACAGAGTTAACGTTTCAAGTCCGTATGACTCTTCTTCAGGGTGGAGGAGTCCACAGCGGACTTTGAGACTGTCCTCAAACCCTTTGACACCTATTGTAAACCAAAGAGAAACTTAGGAATAGAGAATAGAGTGAGCACCTTTTCACCAAAGGTCCCAACAACCTGGGGATTCAGTTGAATTATTTCTCACTGACCTACATCACCTAGACAGCTCTTGACGAAATGGGGCGCTGAAGGATGAACTAATCCCTAATCATATAGTCGTAGCTGCCTGAGCTGAAAAACTCTCCAACTTTCTGCAGATGAATGGCGACCTCACATTAGGTCAAGTGGTCCAGTGTGCGAGGCAGGCTGAGCTTAGAGAAATAAACTAGGCTCTAAATAGGCGCTATTTTGAGGCTTCACATGATTCCATTGAGTGGGTAGGCCCATGGGCCCACAGCCATCATTACCTCTCTTCAGTTTGCCTCCCCTTTCCATTGAGTTGTAAGTATGAACTGCCATCAAGTTTTTCTTCACTCTATGGCTGTGGTTCTGTCGACAGCACCAATGTGTTTTTTACATTGATGTCTCCACTGCTGCCACCAAGTTTTGAATGGTCCTTCTGCACAGTGGACTCTTTTCATGGTTCTTGGTTATTGGACAGATAGTAGTCATTCTCTGGTACTTGCTTAACACTTGTTTATTAGAACTACACTTGTTTATTAGTACTACATCTAAACAGGTCACAGAGTAGGCATGTTACTCCTGAACATGGTATGATCCAACCTCCCTCTCTCTCTCCCGAGAGAGAGTCTACCACATGACTGACTGGTGTCAGTGATTCATCGTCATCTATGTCATACAGTAGCATATCCACTCTGTTAACCCTTAACACTACACCTACCTAGCACTACTTTGAGAGCGCCGTTAACGCCTGGATAACAGTGGTTTAAAAGGAAGGCGTAACATCACCTTCTCATGGAAATTAGGGATTGTCAATAAATGTCACATTGATAGTTTTGTCCTCATTATGGGAACAAATAAAAAAGGGAGTTGAAGGTCATAAGACAGAAAAAAATACTTTAAAAAATGCGATTCTTAAAAGAAAAGCTTCCAGAATATTCCTTTTCTGTGCAGTTGCCTTCTTAGTTAGTGAAACAGTTACTGTTTGGTCCTCTTTATGTACTTTCGAATATTCATTTCCTCAGGAAAAAAAATCTCTAAGGACCACTTACTGCCTGTTAAATATTTTCCCCAAGATAACTTATTTGCACATGACATTGAAATGCGACATTGTTAGAGACAATCTGACCGGACTTTAATTTGGCACCATGGGACTAATTCACGCGACCCGTCCCTAAGGGAGCTTAATGGTCCTGTCACTAATTAGAAGCATGTAGGGTTTACAGTTTGACCACCTTTGGAAACTTTCACAGCTGAGCTTTGAAACGAAAACCTCCCGAAGTGTCAAAGTAGCCAGTTTCATTGCTAATTTAACCTTTCTCTGCTTTTCTTAACTGAATGTGGACTAGGGGTGGAGTTTTATGCCGCCGAGATGAAGTGCAATTGAAAGCTGGCTTGCAGGGATAACATTTTAGAATTAGGTGAAGATTTTAATGCAAACTGCTCTCAATTTCTCAACCAAAGCTGCAGCGCTCAGCCCTGCCTGTGTGGGGTGGGGGGGTGGGGGGGGGAAGGCTGAGCGGGGAACTTCACGCATGCGTGCAGGTGCATACAGGAAAAGCTCCCTGAGGCACAGGGCTGCTTCAGGGAGATGAAGAGTTTTGAAAATTAAAAATAAACGAAGATTTTAAAATGTTAAATAAAGCCCCTTCATGTGACTCTGTTACATGAGCAGGGACATGTTATTAATGAGATGTTTAAGTTTTTATTTTATTTTTATTTGCCATTGGAAACCTTATCCCGCCCATGGATGAGGTTTCCTAAAAAGTCCAAAGGCCGCTTGGCCTGCCCGCTAACTGTAAGGTTAGAAGGGCAGCGGAAATCTTAATTCAGTTGTTACTTTAATGGCCTTAATAGGCCTTTTAATTGTTGGCGGGCGCGCTGTCGACTTCTGCGCACGCCCGCCGACCGAAATATCGTGCGAGTGCGCAATGACGTTGGGACGCACGCCCGGCGTCTTCATGCGTCATTTTATGTACATTTGGGTCAGGCATGCACCCGCCTGAAGAGCTAAAAATTATGGCCAGTGAGAAATTTTGGTTGAGAAATTGAGAGCAGTTTGTATTAAAATCTTCACCTAATTCTAAAATGTTATCCCTGCAAGCCGGCTTTCAATTGCACTTCATGTTTTGACTCATTCAACATTCTGGATTTTTCGATTTGCATCTGGTGCTCCTTATTTCATAGGTCTCCTTCTCCTTATGCACAACGGGTGTCACGAGGCTATGCCCCTTTAATTCTGAAAATATGATTTAAGCTTTCAACTGACTGGAAATTTTGCGATTTGAAATGAGGCAGAACAATGTGCTTAAAAATGCAAGGCCCCCTTCCAAAACGAAGGTGAAAAACCTTAATTGGCCCGCCAGAGCGAAATCGTAGTTGGGTCCCGATCGCAGGCGGCCGTCAGCTTCCTAACTGCTCCCGCCTGCCCCAGCCGAGCCCGCCCGACCGACGAGGGCAAAATCTGCCCGGAATTTCATTCATCTTCCTGTATTCAGAGTTCCTTGTTGAGAAAAAGTTGCTTTTCAATTCTGACCTTCATTGATTAGGTGAATGTTTTGGTAACTGTGTTATTTGGGCCTTAAGGCCATTTATTCTTGTGTCTGCTCGTGTTAATTTTTGCCATTGCTTATTTCAAATTGAGTAATGTAATGTAATTAGCCACAGTCCACAAGGGACCATGGCATCTCTCTGTTACAAAGAGAGACAATTGGTTATATAGCTTGAGGGGCACCATTTCACACCCAGCATGAGGCAAGATAAGGAGGTAGGCCTCCATTAATTACTGCAGTTGGTACTGAGATTGAACCTATGCTGTTAGCGTTATTCTGCATTACGCTCTAGCCATTTAGCTAACCGACTTCCACGAAATTGGGTAAAGGTAATCAAATATGCTCAGCTCCTTTTCCTGCCATTTAAAAATTCAAAATGACCAAACCTGTTGCACCTTCTTTATTTTGGGACGATAGTCATGTCATCATGCAGGAACCTCCGAAAGAGGATCATTTATTTTGGACAGATGCCTGCCCAGACAGTACACACATTCAAATGTTATACTGTAATGCCCAGGGCCTGAGCGATCTGTTGGAGCCTGGCAGTCAGAATGCTGCTTCATGGAGTTCAGGCCGCAATAACTTTTTAATGCCTTAAGAAAATATTCAATGAACTTAAGCTCAAAGTAGAGTTCTACAAGTGGGAGTGAGCATCAGGAATTTGATTATGGGAGTCAATAAACTCGGCAGGGTTTTCTATCTGTTACTTGAAGAGGCTCACTACAAAATTTCTGATCTATGCTACCTCAGGGCAAAACTCTAAGCCAGGAGCACAAATTTGTAATGCATACCTTATAAACTCCATGGGAGTGAGGTTCAACTTCAGTGGTGGCTTAAGACAGGTGGTAATGGATTGGCAGGGTTTATAACAAATTACCAAATAGCTGCCTGTTTTGTAACCCTTGAAAGATGACTTACCCTGTGTATTTCAGCATGTTTTACTCTATTTATTATTGATTGGTACAAACCTATCTGCATGATTCTCCAGGAATTTTACCCTAAGGTGGAATGGTGAATTAGAGTCCTCCGAATCTTTTGCAGATCTATAAGTGCATATCTCCTGCTTTCTTCAATATTCAGAATGACATGAAGAGAGTTACCTATTTTAACACTATAATATTAACTACATAATGCCTACCTCCGTGGCCAGGCTCTCATGAGTACAAGTATCTAGGCTAGTGTTCCAGCACAGTACTGAGGGAGTGCTACATTGTTGGGGGTGTTGTCTTTCAGGCGAGTCATTAAACCGATGCTCCATCTGCCCTCTCCAGGACGTAGAGGATCCCATGCACCACAGCAGGAGACTTATCGTCAGCATCCTGGCCATTATTTATCCCCGGTCAATATCAAGAAAGTTGATTATCTGATCATTAACTCAATGCCGTTTCTGGGAGCTTGCTTAGAGCAAATTGGCTGCCATTTTTCCTACATTACAACAGTGGCTATAGCTCAAAAGTATTTTATTGGCTGTAAAGTGCTTTGGTATATCCTTTAGTACATTGACTGTGAAGGGTGCTATATAAATAAAAGGCTTTCTTTTTGCCTTTCAGTTTAAGGGAGACCAATAGCATTCAATGGAATCTGGACCAGCCATGTGACTGTCCAAGGATGGATTTTAATATCGTCATGAATGTAAGGTTTATGTACATTGGAATAGGACATTTGTACATGTTATACAAAGGTGACAAGAGAAAATTAGTTTTGCATGACTATTGACTATACTCTGAAAGCAACTAATCAATGTCAAGCTGTTGTCAATAAGACTAATCGTGCACTGGGACGGGTTTCAAGGTCTTTTGCGATAAGTTGAAACAAATTATTCTAACCTTGCATGAATCATTGAGAATGGGAATATTGTGTCTAATGTTAGGCATTGATGCGTCAGAGGGGCTTCAGAAGATTGACAACAGTGACGCCAGTTCTAATTTGTGAAGAAACACTCACAGAACTGAACTTGTATTCATTAGAAAAAATGACACTGGGGGAAAAAGTTGATCCAAGTTTTTAAAATGCTGAAAGGAATTTATAATTTTAGATGCAAACTAACCAGCTAACCTTGACTGAAGGGTAACTGGAGAAGGTGGCTGCACAATTTGGTTGTGTCGTGTGCATACTTTTGGTGTTGTGGGGGCCATTTCAGTTCCAACATAGCATCCACGTAGAGCATGTTCATGCCAGAAGCCATTTTGGTGAGTGCATTAGCATGGCTGAAGGGAACGTGCAACATAAGTATGCAAACTAGGCTGATCGTGATGTTAGTCAACGTGTAGCACTGATGTGACCCCAGCAGTGTCTTTTATGACCTTGACATTCCAGCTGACACCTTCTCTTAACCTTGCACTGCTAAGTGTGCATTGAGCTGCTGGAGGGGGCATCACTAGTGCTATTTAAAGAGATCATCAGCTGTTGTCTGGTTAGTCAGTGATTGGTTTCTACTGGCTGTTGCTAAGATTGTAGAAGAGCTGGTTACTTAAAGTTGCTGAAGCCCACAGGGGGTGGTGTGGCACATCATAAAGAACTTAGTCCTGACCTCAACTATTCTGCTCACACCCTTGGAGCATGCATTACTTTGTATTCCCCATAACCTGCATCACGACAGGGAGATTGGGCAGAGGCAATACAGAGGAGGACAAGCTGCTGGAAGAAGGAGGAGAAGGAGGGGGAGCAGGGCTCCCGGCAGGAGGCTACACCTGCCCAAGGTCTTCAAGGAGTAATTCTCCTACCACAATCTCAATGAGGCACAGTTTTGTGAAACATCCCCACTTCAGTAAAGCAGCCCTCACTGCAGTCTGCCATCTGTTGCAGCCAGAACTGCAGCCCCATAATGAGAACAGCATTGCTCGTGATTGTGAAGGTTATTGTAGTCATGACCATTTACACCTTGCATTCCTTCCAGGCTGGAACAGGCGATATTTGCAATATGTCTCAGTTTTCCATCCACTAATTAGTCAGGAAGTGCTCCTACACAGTGCTGCCTCAGTGGCTGCCGCATGGCTGGGAGAAGGCTGCTGACTTTCACTGGGGGAGCCTGCAAGTGACCTTGAGAGATGTTCTCAAGCTGGTCTGGGCCTTGACGTCCTAGCTCCTGGCACCACCTTGACATGTGTGGCAGCAGTATGGGCTGACTGGCAGAGAGGAAACAATAAGGGCACTGGTGGAGCGGCAGTGGTAGGAGCACCACTGTTGTCACCCTGAGAGTGGACAGTAGGTTCATGGTCCACAGAGCTACTGCCACTCCACCGGGGTGAAGCCTCAGCAATCCTAGTAATCTGTTGGAGGACGGATTGCTGGAATACTATGAGAGCCTGCAATGACATTTGAGACCTTGATCAGAAGACACTGCATCGTGGTTTGATCTGGAAGTTTTCTCATGAAGATGGCCACCACTTCCACGCAGGAAAGAAGGGGTGCCAAGCTTGCACAAATCTTGCACCAAGTCGCTGCTGGGCTCCACCATGAAGCTATGACTGTGAACACAGGCTTTCTGGAAGGCCTATCAATGCACCAAGCATTTCATTATACATACATACCCAGCAGCCTTTTACTGAAGGCCACATCCATCTCCTCATCTGAGTCCTCTGCAGCTGAACTCACCTGCGACTTCACCCTCCAGCCGGCTGGTACCTACGCTATCCATACCCCCTGTGATCGGCGCCTCACCATGTGCAGATCCCACGTTGAAGCTATCCTCTAAAATGAGTGCAGTCTCTGTATCTGAGCTGGTGGCTGTGAGCATGAGAATGAGTGAGGGTGTTTCTTCTTCACCCCTACCTTTCTGTTCTTTCATTTATTGCTCTAGCACCACTGCCTGGCCAGCTGGCAGCCATTGAGTATCTGAAAGGAGGAGGGACAGAGGGGTAGGGTTGATGTGAGGGGAGAGTGGAAAGCTAGGATTGCACGTTTACGCTGCCTGCAGCTTCAGAAGAGACGGTAGATCAGCGGAAAGTGGAAGGTGAGAAGGGGGATTAGGTATGAGCACACTGGCCTCTTCAATGGTTTCAGTCTTGCCACTGGCCACAGCCTCAGTCATGATCAGTCCAGTGATGGAGAGCACCGTCTTCTCCTTAGGGGTGAGGACATACAACTGTGCCTGTCACACTGTCGCCTAGGTGCTGCTTCCTCCAAATATGCTCCACCTCATCCTGTGAGAGAGAGGGAGATGTGCCAATAGGTCTGGTGCAATCTGTTTGAGTATTATGTTTGTTATGGTTGGATTGCAGACAGTGTGTTGAGATGGGAGATGTAGGTGTCAGGCTTGTAGCAGTGCTAAGTGTGTGAGGTGAGGCAAGGTGTAACCATGCTCTAGATGTTTTCAAGTGGATAATAATAACAGGAGATGCACTCACACTCCTCTCTCACAACCATCTGCCAGTAATTCCTCTTTTAACTTGTCAGTGGCTGATTGGTGATTTGAGTAAAAAATGATGAGATTTACATTTGCAGGATGTGCCTCTTGTCATAAATTACAAACAGGAAGCAGATAAAAGTATCAAATTACTTTCTGCTGACAGATTAGTCGACAGTAAGGATTTGGCTCATCAATTTCCCATTGAGTTTGATTATTGTGCACTAACAGGTGGAAGATTAGCTTCCAGATTGGAACAGAAAAACAGCTGGCTTACACATTGAACTACAGCTTGAAATCAAACCTTGGGCTGAATGAACGCAGTGAGAATTGCTGCCATTTGATCCATGACATACTTGTTTCCCACCTTTTGCGGTTTGACCTCAGTTTCTTATATTCGTTCAAACTCTCTTCAGTTTATATTTTTAGACTGGAGGGAGAGGTGAAGGTGGATTCCTGTCTTAGTCAAAGTGAGTGGAACAGATGGTGTATGTAGGAAGCAGGATTGTACACTGATAACAACAACTTGCATTTATTGAACAGATGTAACAGAGTAAAACGCCCCAAGGAGATTCACAGGAACATTGTCAACCGAGCTTTGACATTGAGCATGAAGAGATATTAGGATGGGTTACCCAAAAATTGTTGGAAAAAAGAATAGGCTTTGAAGAGTGATTTAAGGGAGGAGAAAGATGTGGAGGGGCAGAGAGATTTAGGGAGTGAATTAATTGCAGAATGCCAGAGGGATCTCGGCAGATGAAGGCATGCCCACCAACAGAAGGGCAAAGGAGATCAGGGATGTGTAAGAGGCCCGAAGTGGAGGAGTGCAGCTACCTTGGAGAGAGGTAGGACTGGAGGAGGTGTCAGGGACTCGGCTTTACTTTTTCCTAAAATTACTAATGAGGCGAATTTCATAATGAGTCAGTTTCAGAAGTTTGTTATTTTTCCACAATTTTGTCGCATTTCCACCTGTAAATCAATAAATTCATTTTTTCAAATAATGTGTTTCTCTTTACTCAAAGAGTCCGTAACAAAATTGTGACATTTACAGAGATGTATGAATCAAGCAGAAAAGCCAATGCAATAAATAAAAATGTCTCTGCTTACCTCCAGTTGGTTAAATCTGTGACTGATTCTTCAACAAGAGAAAGTTTGTTAATCTTCGAGGTGGCCTTATAAGGTTGCATTCTCTGAGCAGGCAGCTGGTAGTCTATTGAGACATACATATAATGAAATCCATAAATCACATGAAGCAAAAAATAAATAGTTATTGAATGGTACACAATATGCTCTGGGTGGGCCACTTCAATGTCTGTCACAAGGGTGGTTCAGTGGTATCACTACTGACAGAGCTGGCCAAGTCCTGAAGGACATAACTGTCAGCCTGGGCATTGACATCAGAGAAGCAATTTTATGGTGGATAACAAAAGAAATTAGAAAGACTGCATAAAAATAACAATGAAACAGAGCAAAGTTGACATCCATCATTTAGAACAAGGTGATAGAATTTGGTATAAAGCTATCCACATGGGAAGATCCTGATTTAAGTCTGAAGCTGAATGTAAACACTAACCGGTCTCATCTGAAAATCTAAGATCCCCAAATTGGCGTTATTTGGAATCCACTTTTCAGTGTGTGGGTGGCCATTCCAAGTAAGAATCTCCAAGAGCTCGCTGAATTGAAGAATGTGATGTCACTTTGGATGTCTTCTATATGGATGGATGAATGATGACTAAGCTTACTAGTGAGAGGCCGGAGCATTTTCCTGGCCAGATCTCATTACAAACAGTCCTCACTACTTAGATCATTCTTGCTTATCCCAAGCAGTCACCTATATCAGACTAGTGACATTGATCATCTGCATCACCATAGACGTCAATTACAAAGGCGCTGCTTAGGCTGTATTAAGTGGGCCGGCTATTTGATGCAGCTCAGTACTCAGCCAATCCAAGTTGCCCAGATCTCCACTTTGCAACTGCCTCGCAATTGCTGTCCCATCTATGGATCTATCTTCACAGTTCATGAAACTGCCATCGAACTTCTTTCTTTCAAGCAAGTGCACGAAGCTGTCATTTATCATAGCGAGACCTGGTCAGGAGCTTCCCTCCATATCCACGGTGCAAACAGTCGATTGAGACTGCCCAAGGTCTCTGCATTCTCACAAACTGATGGAGTTGTTAACAGCTAACAGCACAGACATGCTGATAGATACCTTAGGCCGCTCCAATCAGATGGTTTTTACCATTTGCTGTGTATAGCATGAAAGACTGAATAGGCTGGGGCCCCTTTCGTAAATGGGAGGCTGAGGATGATCTAATAGAGGTCTTTAACATTATGAAAGGGTTTGATAGGGTACATTTCTGGAAGGTGGTTCCACTTTTTGTGAGTCCAAAACTAGTGGTCATGAATAAATCAAGTAAGGAATTCAAGGGAAATGTCTTCACTCAGGTACTAATGAGAATGTGGAATTTGTTATCACATGGAGTAGTTGAGGTGAATAATATAGAGTGTTTGAGGAGAAGCTAGACAATACATGATAGAATGAAAAGAGAACATGATGGAAATGCTGAGCCAGTCTAGCAGCATCTGTGGCGACAGCAGTAGAATTAATATTTCAGGTCAGCAAACTTTCATCAGAACTGGGAAAAGTTAGAAATGTAATAAGTTTTGAGTGAGTAAAAGGAGGAGGACGGGAAGAAGAACAAAAGGGCAGATATGTGATAGGGTGGGTTAAATACATAAGGCTTCACGGTGCAAAACCCAAAGGGAATGGTGATGGGATGGTGATTAAGTAAAGAAACAAAGATGTGTCTAGGGGAGGTGTGAATGGCAGGATTCTGAATAGCTGCCGTCCAAAAGCAAAGTAAAGGAAATAAGAGAAATAAAAAACAAACTAAGAGGCATAAAACAAAATGGGAGCCGAAGTTATGGTGTAACATTGTTGAACACAATGTTGAGCCCAGAAGACTGTTGAGTGCCAAGTCGAAAGATGAGGCGCTGTTCCTTGAACTTGCATTGAGCATCCTTGAAACACTGCAGTAGACCAAAGAAAGAGAGATCAGAGCGGGAGAAAAGTGGAGAATTAAAATGATAGGTGACTAGATGCTTGCAGAAAGCAGTCACCCAGTCTGTGTTTCATCTCTACAATGTAGAGGAGATCACATCGTGAGCAGTGAATACAGTAAACTAAACTGAAAGAAATAAATCGCTGTTTCACCTGGGAGAAGTGTTTGGGGCCTTGGAAGGTGAGACGGGAGGAAGTAAAAAAGCAGGTGTTGCATCTTTTGCATGGAAAGGCACCGTAGAAAAGGGACGTGGTGTTCGGGTGATTGGGTCGTAGGCTAGGGTGTCACAGAGGGAACAGTCTCTTCTGAATGCTGAAAGGGGGTGGGTGGGGGGGGAGGGAAGATGCATTTAGTCATGATGTTACACTGGATCTAGTGTACAACCCCCACCATCACCCCCCACCCCAACCCCCCCATCTCATTTTCGCGGAGGCAGGATAAGGGTTAGGAGGCGGCAGGGCTACAATGGATAACTGATCAGGCAAGTCAAGGCCCACTTAATGCCAATTAAAGGAGGCTGACAAGGATTAGAGGCCCTGCCTGCTCAAGTACAGCAGCAGCTTTTATGGACCCCACCCCACTCCCAAAATGGTGGCCTGGCTGCAAAAGCCATTTTTTTAATTTAAATTTTGAAATGGTGCAGCGACAGTGCCTCAATTTTTAAGCCCCCTCTCCCTTACATTCCTTTGCAGCCTATGCCACTGCTCGGCCCAAGCTGGAAGGCCTCTGATCGATTCTTCTTTGAGACATGCCTGCCGTCTTCAGTTGGATGGCAAACTGACCCTCTGGCCATTAATTGGCCGCCCTGGGGAAAGTCACAGTGAGTAATTCTCCCCACACCGTGTGCCTCCTGACATGCATTTTAGCCTGATGATAGGGTTCAGAAGCCTGCAAGGTAGACCCTGCCTCATGCATCTCCATGTCACAATCACAAAACTTACAGCACAAAAGAAGGCATTTGGCCCATCATGCCCACCCTCCAAATGAGCATTTCACCGAGTGCTATGCCCTCCACCTTCTCCCTGTAACCCTGCACATTCTTCCTTTTCACACACAGTGGTGGAGCATACAGGTTCTCATCTCTGTGTGTCCCCCATAATTGTACAAAATCATCCTCATGTTCTTCTAGCACGTAGCCAGTCAGAATTTTGTCCTCTGAAGGAAATTCTGAGGGGAGATGTGACGCTAACATCCACTTTACTTGTGATTTCCCCCTTACCCGCATTACAATTTGAAGCATCTTTGAAAGGATGAATGCTCTCAAAATTCAATCGCCATCCTTTCATAAATCTGAAAATCCAAATATTTCAGCACTTTCTTCAGGGATATGTATGACAAATTGATTTATGTTTTTTATTTTTTGACATTCAGTATTTATCTTATACAATATTTTTGCACAACAATGCTTTATAATGACAGACGTTGCCACCAAGATATATTTAAGTGCTCTGCACTCATCGTTTATTGATTTGAACAAACTACCTGAGATTACAGTGAGGACAGCTACAGATGCATGTATATTATGGTTCTTCAGATGAACTGTATTTTATTTCCCTGTAATATTTTCCAGTCACTGACAACACACATATACCTGCATAAAGCAGCAATCTGATTGTGCTTTAGGTATTTAAACTCAGATACTTTCTTTGTGCCCAACAGCAAAGCCCAGTCCAGTAAGCAAGCTCAAACTGCTCTCAAACCTGAAATGAGGAGATGGCAAATATGGTGGATGGAGGAAAATGTAGTAGATGTGGTTTTTCCAGACTTCCAGAAAACCTTTGGCAGGGAGTCAAATAGACTTTTAAAGAACTATTTCCAGGAGCTGGGTAGTCCAACACTTGATGATGTAGTCTAAATATTAGAGCCAGGCATACAGGAGTCAAATTAAGAAATACTTGTACACACTCAGGACGGTAGAAGTTTGGAACTCTCTTCCACAAATGGCACTTGATGCTAGATCAATTATTCATTTTAAACCTGAGGTTGATTGGATTTCTGTTAGCCAAAGGTATTAAGGGATATGAGGCAAAGATAGGTTTATGGAGTTAAGTCATGGAGAAGCCACAATCTCATTGAATGGCAGAACAGGCTCGAGGAGCTAAGCGGACTCCTCCTGTTGCTGTGTGGCCAGGGCGTTAATGGGTACAAATTTAAAGGAGCAGTAGCAATGTGTCATGAAAACTGGCTGGAAGGGTGGAAACAGAGAGTAGGATTTAAGGGCCATATCTTAGGGTGCTTGGAAACAGGTAGCTGACCTACTTCCTACAGGGTCTGTTCTGGGCCACTTCCGTTCAGTGTATGTAAATAATATGGATGCAGGGCTGGAGGGAGTGGTGTCCAGATTTTCAGGCGAAAGTAAAATTGGGGGCATTGTGACTAATTGTGAGGATTGAAGACAGCTGCAAAGACTAATATCTCAAAAATATTATGCTTGTGCGTAAATGTGAAAACCGCATGCACAGAAACAGACTGCAGACTACTCTGGGGCAGCCACAGGCGAGGTGATAAAAGCAGCGTGAAGAGGGCTGATTTTGTCAACAAATGTCAGCATGTGGACGGGGCTCAGTAAACACTCGGAGGTGACATGTATGGCTTTGCCAGAGTTGGGCCTGATGTTGTCTAGAATTCCCAATGACACAAAAGTATTCATTTGGGGTCATCCTGCCTGGTGCTAGTTGTGAAAGGACAATTGAGTTCACGTATTCAGATTGAATCCATATACAGCGCATGTGAATTTGTAGCATTCTACTGTGCCGTATTGTATTGTTTTTTTCATTCTTTCATGGGATGCTGATGCTGCTGGCTAGGTCAGTATTTGTTGTTCATGCCTAATTGCCCTTGGTAGTGAGCTGCCTTCTTGACCCACTGCAGTCCATGTAGTGTAGGTACACCCACAGTGCTGTTAGCAAGGGAGTTCAGGATTTTGACCCAGCAACAGTGAATGAATGGCGATATAGTTCTAACTCAAAATGTGTGTGGCTTGAAGGGGAACATACAGGTAGTGGTGTCCACTTCCCTTGTCTTTCTAGGTGGCAGATATTGTGGGTTTGGAAGGTGTCTCTGAAGGAGCCATGCTGAGTTTCTGCAGTGTTTGTACCGTATACACTTCTCCCACTGTCTGTTAGCAGTGGAGGGTATAAATGTTTAAGGTGGTGGATGGGGTGCCGATCAAGTAGACAGCTTTGTCCTGGGTGGTGTCAAGCTTCTTGGGTGTTGTTGAAGCCATACTCATCCAGGCAAGTGGGGACTATTCCATCACATTCCTGACTTATGCCTTGTACATGGTGGACAGTCTTTGGAGAGCCAGAAGCTGGGTTACTCACCAAAGGATTCACAGCCTCTGACTTGTTCTTACAGCTGCAACATTTATATGGCTGGTCCAGTTCAATTTATAGTCAATGGTAACCCTCAGGACATTGATAGTGATCGATTTAATGATGGTAATACCATTGAATGCCAAGAGGAGATGGTTAAATTCTCTTCTGTTGGAGATGGCCATTGCCTAGCACTTGTGTGGCATGAATGTTACTTGCCGCTTGTCAGCCCAAGCCTGGATATTGTTCAGGTCTTGCTGCATATGGACACGGACTGCTTCAGTATCTGAGGAGTTGTGAATGGTGCTGAACATTGTGCAATCACTAGCGAACATCCCCATTTCTGATCTTATGATGGAAGGAAGATCATTGATGAAGCAGCTGAAGATGGTTGGGCCTAGGACACTACCCTGAGGAACTCCTGCAGTGATGTCCTGGGACTGAGATAATTGATCTCCATCAACCACAACCATCTTCCTTTGTGGTCAGTCTGACTCCAACTAGAGAGTTTTCCCCTGATTCCCATTGACTCCAGTTTTGCTCAGGCTGCTTGATGCCACATTCAGTCATTTATTGCCTTGACATCAAGGGCAGTCACTCTCACCTCTGTTAGCTGTGGCTCAGTTGGTAGCACTCTCACTTCTCATTGAGCCATAGAGTCATTATGAAGGAGCCATTTGGCCCTTGCTGGATCTCTGTAATGAAATACAGTCGGTCCCACCTCCACATTCTATCCTCATAGCCATGCAAGTATTTTTTTTCCCTCAAGCGCTTATCCAATTTCCGTTTGAAATCATTGATTTTCTCCTCTTCCACCTCCCTTTTGACAGAGAGTTCTGGGTCAGACGGTTTTGGATTCAAGTCCTGCTTCAGGATTTGAGCATAAAGAATCAAAAAAGATGACACTGCAATGCAGTACTGAAAGCATGCTGCACTATCAGATGTGCTGTTTTTCAGATGAGGTGTTAAACCAATGCCTCATCTGCCTGCTCGAGTGGATGTTAAAGATTCCACTGCACTATTTTGAAGAAGAGCAGGGGACTGGTGTCCAATGATCATCCTCCAATCAGCATCACAAAAATAGACTTTCTAGTTATTATCACCTTGGTGTTTGTGGGAGTTCTTTTTTGTAGATCTTCACAATGCTTGCTCCTTTGTAGAGTTGTGTGGAGTGTTGGGAAGATTCTTCAGCCTGAGGAACAACCTGCTTTGTGCCACATCAGTGCTTCTTTCATGGCCAGCAAGTGGGACTTGAACCTAGGGTTTGCCAGGTCAGAGGCAAGAGTGCTACCGACTGAGCCACTTGGGTTACTTAGTGGGAGCTTGCTGTGTGCAAATTGGCTGCCATATTTCCTATATTACAGCAGTGACTACACACTCAAAAAGTACTTCATTGGCTGTAAAGCACCTTGAGTCATGAAAGGTGCTGTGGAAATGCAAGACTTTCTTTCTTTACTCTTGTAATATAAAACAAAGTGGGCTTTTTGAGGGGGGCAAAAGGGCAGTTCTCAACACATTTCCCACCCCTTTTGCATTTATCTAGCATAAATAGCATGTAGATGATTGAGAATTTGACGAGCTCAACCTGACAACATATGATCTATGGACATTAATACAAAATGCAGAGTGCAGTAGACCCCTCATTTCTATTGTGTAAATTAAGGAAACCTGCATTTTGCAATATATTGTAATGACTTGTGGGCAGAAATATTCATACATGTGCAATCATTTCATTATTTTATACTTTACTTTCATTTTAATGATCACCTATAACTTTGCCATGATTTATGATTGCTTGTTTTATTTTGATCGACATCACAATTCGACACCTGCCGCCATGATGATTTTTCATTAACCCACCCATTCCTCCGTCCCTCCTTCCCTCCCAGTGATTAGTGAACATTGTTGGCTTGCTTTGTTATCTTGGCTCTGCATGACAATCAACAGTGATTCTCATTACATTGTTCAGCATGAACTGAAAGCCATGTGACAAAAAGACCTAACCCACAGGAATTCTGAAATGGCTGTTTGCTTAAAATTAATTAGTTTTAATTACTGCCATTAAGCATCCAATTTTAAAATGTTACTACACCGTTAAACCTATACCATGAAATGCGAACCAGAATTATTGTTGCGTTTTTACATTGGGGTGGATTTGATCCACATGTCATTGGATACACTTTAAAATTACCACTTGGCCAATTTCCATCCCCATAACTCTATATGTTTGTAAGATGTGGTTAAAATGCATTATAAAAATAATGTAACATTACTATAAAAATTATTATAAAAAACACATTATTATCTATTCACTATAGTCTAAGGAAATGGAGATAGAGGGGATAGTTAATGTAGACAGTGCACGCACAACAACATCCTGTGATGCCAGGTTGCCATTTAGCATCAGACTCACATACAGCACCATGATCAACCTGGTTATCCCCTACCACGCCCAGAGCAATCAGGGCAACTCTGAAGTTTAACGAAATTCAACCCTGCAACATGCCGGACAGAACGGTACCAATGGCTCATGTCTGCGATGAAACACTTGAACTATGAAAAGTCTATGGACTTTGGTGCCTTTAATGTAGCAATGATATATTGGTTTATACTTTTAATTCAACATTACCCTTCCTTTATATCTCATTCACCACTTCCCTGTTACCTGCTGAGTTTGTTTGCGTATTTTTGTAACTATGTGATTGTTACGTGGTTTTTAACCTGATTACTTACCTATATATGAATTTTTTGATGTAAGTCACACTGCAATTCAGCCTTCGGACCGTGAACGTGCTCCTGAATAAAATACTGTTATTATTTTTGAAGCAAAGATATCAAAATGCAATAACATTTGATGATGCACAATGTGCAAGAGGAAAACAAAAAGTTGTTCATTGTTAAGGACTCTCAAAACTTTTTATGTTGCTGTTGAGAGGCTGAACTAGCTCTGGAAACTTACATAGAATTTATAGTACAGGAACAGGCAAAATGGTCCAATGGTCTAAGCTCCACTCTACTTCATCTCACTCTACCAGTATATCCTTCCATTCCTTTTCCCTTGTTTGTTTATCCAGCTTTCTCTTAAATTAATCTATACTATTCGCCTCAACTGCTCCATGTGCTAGTGAGTTCCAAATTCTAACCACTCTCTGGTTAAATAATTTTTTCTTGAATTCCCCACCTGACTTATTAGTGACTATCTTATTTCTGTGATCCCTGGTTTTTGGAGTCTCCGACAAGTGAAAGAAGTTTATTTACGCCTACCCTACTGAATTTGCCTGATGAATTCCAATTAGGTGTGTTGTGGTACCTTCTCAGAATCGACCACAGGAGACTCAGATACAGGTTAACAATTGTTTTACTCAAGCAAATGCAGGGAGAGTCTGCCTTAGACTAGCTAAAACAGAATTATACACAGTTAGTTATGTACACATTGCTTAATTCAAATTCCAACCTTGTCAATACATAATCACATAATAAGCAGATGTCCCCAGTCCCAGGTACGTATCTTTTTCTTACCCAAGCAGGGCCTCTTTATTTTATTCGAGCCTGGTACTGTTTGTCTTTACCTTATCTGTTTACCCTCACCACCCCCCCACCCCGCCCCCCACTTCTGTCTCCTTTCTAGTTAATCCCTTGTGATCTCCAATGTCCTTCTGGAGAGTTCTGCTAATGTTGGTCCAATGGTGTACAAGGTTCACCTGGACCTGCTGACCTTTGGTTTTACTAATAAAGAATCCCTGTTTAACTCTTACTAATAGAAAATCCCTGCTTAACTCTTACAGTTGGTTTTACCAATGGAAGTCCCTGTTTAACTCTTACAGGTGTTTTAGTTCGTCCAGTGCCAGCATTATCACAGCAGGATGTTTAATTTAAATATTGAACTTATTCACTTGTTCTCCTGAATTAGATGCTCCCATTTCCCTTTGATATTGCCCTTTGGGCAAACTGGTGAAATGGGCAGATACGTGGCAGATGCAGTTTAACTCTGAGAGGTGTGAGGTGATGCATTTTGAATGAAAAGGGACAGTATAAATAGAATGATATAATTCTAGAGTAGGTGTGGGAACAGAAAGACCTGGGGATGTGCACACACAAATCTCTGAAGGTGGCAGGACATGGAGAAAGCTGTTTAAAAATATCAGACTGGATGGTTGGCTTTATGAATAGAACCATAGACTATGATAGGAAGGATGTTATGCTGAACCTTTAGAAAAACAAAAGTTAGCCCCCAGTTAGACTACTGGAGGAAGTTTTAACAAGGATGGGTGCATGGGATTGATTGTGTAATAATGATGATCTGCCCAAGAGCAGGTCCTATGCTTATTCCTCCATGCCTTGCAGTCTTGCACTTTTCTTTTCAATTGTTCATAAGAAGCTCACATTTTCCATTTTAATGAGCAATATGGCTAGAGAAAGGGATACGTGAGGTGGTTTCCCATTGCCTTCCTCACGTGTGTTTAAAGGAAACACAAATCCTCTTTCTAAATGATCCGCCACCAGTAAACAGCTTGTGGCTCCAGCTCTTCCGCCATCACCACCAAAAATTCGTTAGTTTCGTCATTGGCCATGCCTTGTAACCCTGAACGTGGGACACTTACTTGGGCCTGGGGCAACTTGCAAAAGGGAGGTGACGATCACCCCCTGAGATCTCAAATGATCCTGTGCCTCTGTTGGTGGGTCAAACTGGGAAAACTTATCAAATGTGTTGGAAAGCTGGTTCCAACTTGCTAACTTCCATGTTTCACCAAGGCTAGGAAAAGGGAAGGCAGCGAACCCATTCCCCAGGAGGTGTGTGGGCATTTTAAATACATTAATGAGGCTGGCAGCCTCTGATCTAACCTGCTTTGCAAATGTTATATTGAGTGGTCGGTTTTCCCAGACTTCGGGAAACCCGACAGCTGAAAAGTGGCGAGTACAGCTTCGGAGAGGAAGTAAGTGCCTTTACAGCACTCCTTGAGGGTCATGAAGAGCAAGAGTGCTTCACCCCAGCCTCCAAGCTCATCCCCTCGAACACCACCCCCTCCCCCAGCCACCAAACTTTATAAAGGATGTCCATGGCAGGATACAAAGGAGATTTACTAGAATCATGTGGTGGCTGCGAGATTTCAGCTGGAGAAACTGGGCTTGTTCTCCTTAGAGCAGAGCAGATTAATTTGAGATTTAGTGGGGTTGTTCGAGACCATGAAGGGTTTTGATTGGGTAAATAGGATAAACTATTTATTTTGGCAGAAGAATTGGTAACCACAAATTTAACGTTATTGGCGAAAGAAGCGAAGGCCACATAAGGAGTTTTTTTTTTCTGCATTGAGTTGTTGTGATTTGGAACGCACTCTCTGAATGGATGATGGAAGCAGATTCAGCAGTAACTTTCAAAAGGAATTTGTATAGCTATTCAAAGGTGAAAAATATGCAGGGCTGTGGGGGAATGGGACTAATTGGATAGCTCTTTCAAAGTGGCACACGCATGATGGCCTCCTTCTGTGCAATATCATTGGGGAGGGGCAAGAAATGCTGGCCTCTCCAGCGACACCAACATCATGCGAAAGGATAAAAAAATACATTGGATGATTCTATATAACTATCTGTCAAATTGTGATTGTTACACTTCACTGGACAATTAAAGTGAACTAACTATCGTCTACTTGAACATGCAGACATAAATATTTGAAGCCCTTTATGGTCTCTAATATTTTGTCAGTATTAAGTCCGTTTTTCACAAAGCTTTGGAAAAGCTTGTCTCAAGATTATGATTTGTAATTAAAGACAAATATTGGTAGTGTGGAATGGGACCTAGAGGAGGGAGATATGTAATTACCAGTTCAGAGGAATGAGAGATGAGCTCATCGAAAGGTATAAAATTTCTAGAGGGCTTGACAGAGTCAATGCTGAGATGATTGTTTTGCCCCTAACTGGAGAATCTAGAACTAGGGATCATGGCCTTAGGGTTAGGGGTCAGCAGTTTAGGACAAAGATAAGGGGACACCAATTAGATGATGTGTTGAAGGATTAGAGAATGAATGTGCACTGCAAATCCTTAGCTCAGCTGAATGAAGTGGATTTTAATCCTCGCCACTTTTTGAGGCTATTCTGGGTTGTACGTACCCTTCAAATTCTTACTTAAGGTTGAGAAAGACAGGCCTCACAGACACTTAACTGAATCTGAAGAACTGATCTGACTATCCTCAAAGGAAAGGGACCATCAGAGAATATTACCATCCTCCAGTTATCCTTTTTAACAAATTTTAGCCAGGTTATAACAACCCGGGTATTATAAGGGTCCGGGCATCTCTCCTCAACACCGTACCTCTCCACTGAAGAGTGTACGGAAATGGGTTTTCAAGTTTGGATACAGAAGACTATACGAGACGATACATTTTCTAAATTATATAGAAGTCTATTGAAGAGCTGAACATGCAATTCACTTCTGATGGTAAGTCGATCGCAACATTGATAGCTCTAGCAAAAGAAAGCATAATCTTGCTCCTATTAGAGAATCCTGGTTTAAGTAATGTTACAGAGAGGTATTTAAGATATCCATCAATATTTAAATTAATATTTACCTTAAATCCTCAAGTAGAAAACTACAGAGCTTAACATGATAACTTTATCCCAATTAAGGGGAGAACTAACATCAATACACTACAGCTTATATTTTCACCCTGAGAAACACTGAAGTAAATCCAATGAATCTGAAAATCCTTCTATGTGGTTCCAATACTTATGCTGTAAAAAAGCTCAACCAACAGGAAGTATGTTGAGCATTCATGCTGGAAAGCATCCTTTGTTTTAGTCAACATCCTTCATTTTAGTCAACATCCTTCAAGCAAACAGGACACTGAGAAGTGAAGGTGGTGGTCACTTACCTGCTAAACTCAAGTTTCCAGCATTAAGTTGACAAGTAATTTAGGGGCATCCTTAAGATTGTCCATTGTTAGATTATAAAATCTTACAGTTTAGATTGTGATATCTTGTATTATGATGATAGGTTGGACAGGCTGGGCTTGGTTTCACTGAAGTTCAGACAATTGGGGGGAGACTTGATTGAAGTATATAAGATCCTGAATGGTCTTGACATAGTGGACGTGGAAAGGATGTTTCCTCTTGTGGGTGAGTCCAGAACTAGGGGACACTGTTTTAAAATTAGGGCTCGCTCTTTTAGGACAGAGATGAGGAGAATTTTTTTCTCTCAGAGGGTGGTGCGACTTTGGAACTGTCTGCCTCAGAAGACGGTGGAGACGAGGTCACTGAATATTTTTAAGGTGGAGGTAGATAGATTCTTGTTAGGCAAGGAAATCAAAGCTTCTCGGGGTTAGATGGGAATGTGGAACTCAAAACACAATTAAAACAAAAACTCAAAATTCAGAACAAAATACAGATCAGCCATGACCTTATTGAGTGGTGGAGCAGGCTCAAAGGGCTGAATGGCCTACTCCTGCTCCTATTTCATATGTTCGTATGTTTGTACGTAATTTGTCAATGCCTTGCTGAGGTGATGTAGAGGCCAGTTCCTGCTTTTTTCAGGAACTGCCTTGTGTTGGAGGAAATACTATATCCTATGCCACAGGATGTTAGTGTCCTTGAGCACATAATTATGCCAGGTATTTTTATAAACTCCTAAACCTTTGTCTAGCAGATGATCTCTGCCTTTATGTTTTAATCCCTTAAAGGACAATCTCTCTTTTTAATCTTATAACTCGATATTTATAGCTGCATTCCTTCACGTGCAGACACAGGAAAGCCATCTTATTAATACAAACAATCAGCAAGTACAAGAGCAACACTGTCGCCAAATGATCAATTTGATATGATTAATATTTTTAAACTTCGGTTATTAAATTGACATCTGGCTCTGATCTATTTGGTTAATTCTTAATTATCTCCATTGAACAATGTTCCAGAAATTATGGGCAGCATTTTCTGTTTGGCGTGCGGGGGCGGGACCTGCACACCAACGCATAAAATGATGCGCGGTGATGTGGAGTGTGTGTCCCGACATCACCGTGCGCTATTCCGATCCTCCGCTCAGCAGGCGCACACCGAACTGTCAAAGGCATATTAAGGCATATTAACCACTTAACCAATTTGACAGGGCTGCCCATCCAACCTTAAGGTTGGCGGGGGGCAGGCGAAGAGCCCAGGCGGCCTTCGCATTTTTCATGAAACTTCATCCACGGGCGAGATGAGGTTTCATGAAGGGTTTATTAAAATAATAAATATTTTAAAAACATTTCATAAACATGTCCCAACTCCTGTGACGCTGTCACATGACAGGACATGTGTAAATTATTTTTAATTTTCTTTATTATAAACTTTGAAACTGAACTTAATCTTCCCGAGGCAACTCCGTGCCTCAGGGAGATTTCTGCGCGAAAGAGCGCAGGCCCCGACTTCCCCTCCTCCCCCAACCTACACAGGTACACTACCAGCAGTGCGTCACGCTGGGCAGGCCTTAATTGGCCTGGCCACATAAAATGGCGGCGCACAGCCGATCGTGGGCGGCGATTGGCTCTGCGCCTGCTCCTGACCGGCCCGGCAGACGGGGAGAAAATTCTCCCCTATGTGTACTGGTAAACCTTGAAGTCACTAGTTGTGAATGCGGCAGAAAGCTTGATTCCATTGATAAATTTGCAACCAGGCGTCATACTTAACCCTGAGGTGAACCTCTGGCCTTCTTCCATCTCCATAACATCGCTCGTCTCCACCCCTTCCTCAGCTCACTTGCTGCTGTCATTTTACCTCAAGACCTGACTATTCCAATGCCATCCTGGCTAGTTTCCCATCTCCCGTCCTTCATAAACTCCACTGAATCCAAAACCCTGCTGCCCATATTCCACCCCGCACTCAGCCCAATTCACTTATCAGTCCTGTGCACGCTGATGGTTTCTGGGTCAGCACCATTTGAGTTTAAAATTCCATTGCCTTGTTTTCAAATCCTCCTTGGCCTCACCTCCCCCTATCTCTGTAATCTCGTTCAGCTCCACAGCCCGCCTCCAATCCTGGCTTCTTGCGCCATCCCTGGTTTAAATTGCTTCATTGTTGGTGGCTGTGCTTTTAGCTGCTTCAGCCATAATCTCTGGAATTCCCTCCCTACGCCTCTCCACCTCTTGGCCTCCTTTTTAAGCCACTCGTTAAAACCTACCTCTTTGACCAAGTTTTTCGTCACTTATCCTAATATCAGCTTGGTATCAAATTTTGTTTGATAAAGCTCCTCTGAAGCACTTGGTGAACCTCTTGGTTCTTATAAAGGTGCTATATAAATGTAAGCTATTTTTGTTAGATCAGTTGCTGGCTGCTTTAAGGCTGCTTTAAGACTATGCGTGGCATCGGTTATAAAGTAAAGGCTTTCTGTCTAAGATCGCAGTCACTGATGATGATAAATCATTGCATTTGAATTCCCCCAGCAGGTCAGAACCCTTGTGCGTTGCCCAAAATTAAAAATAGCTCTATCAAAAAAAGCATGTGTCTGTTAGGCCTAAGGACATTTTCCTGATCTTGGAAATTCCAATATTTTAAATATATCCAAATGATTTGTGTCAGAAAATATTGGGATAGATGGAGGTGAAATAGGCTTGATTGAATAATTTGACATTTTATAACAATATGAATTTAGTTAAATACCACAGCCTACCCTCCTCCAGTTTAATGACAAACGCGTTAGAATTAAATTGGCTTAGAATTTTAAGAACATAAGAAATAGGGGGAGGAGTAGGACATATGGCCTCTTGACGTGCTCTGCCATTCAATAATACAATGGCTAATCTTCTACATCAGGCTTGTCTAACTGGTGGCCCGTGGGTCAGACTGTGGCCCCTGAAGCCACTGTTCAAGCTGCCGGTAAGACAGGTAAGTGAAGTTGAAGATTCAACAAGGGCCTGCTCCTCCAATCACAGGCCATTCCTCTCCCACGTTTGCTGTTTTCAGGGTGGGGATGGGGGGGTGAGAGAGAGAGAGAGAGAGAGGGAGAGAGCCTGCTGGAGCCACAGGGTAAGGTGAGAGAATCTGCTAGAGCCATGGGGGAAGGTAAGCCTGCCAGAGTCATGGGGAAGGTGAGAGTCTGCCAGGGTCACGGGGAGAAGATACTGCAGGGGCAGTCTCTAGCAGTGAGATGCTGAGGAGCGCGGGGGTCGAAGGCTGGGGGGAAGAGGCTGACTGGTGTTTGTGAGAGAGAGTAAGTGTGTGTGTGTATGTGTGTGTGCATGAGAGAAAGAGTGAGTGTGTGTGTATGTGTGTGTGCGTGAGGGAGAGAGGGAAAGAGAGCATGTACGTGTGTGTATGAGGGAGAGGCAAGAATGTGTATGTGTATGAGAGAGAGAGTGAGTGTGTGTGTGAGTGAGTGTATGTGTGTGTGCGTGAGAGAGAAAGAGAGAGAGAGCATGTGTGTGTGTGAGGGAGAGGCGAGAATGTGTGTGTGTGTGTGTGTGAGAGAGAGAGAATGAGTGTGTGTGTGAGTGAGCGTATGTGTGTGTGCATGTGAGAGAGAGAGAGAGAGAGCATGTATGTGTGTGTATGTGAGTGAGGGAGATGCGAGAATGTGTGTGTGTGAGAGAGAGTGAGTGTGTGTGTGTGCCTACATGCGTGCGAGAGTGAGCGTGTGTTTGTGAGAGTGAGTGTGTATGTGTGTTTGGGAGGAATTTTCTGTGCCTGCTGGCATCGGGCGCGTTCGGCGGCGTGAGTGGACAATATGCTGAGAAGGCTAGAAATCGGTTTCATGAGGTTGTGAAACCAGTCTGCCATTGTCCGCTCAGCCCGTCGATGGCGGGCCAGGTTTCCCACCATCGGATATCTGGAACCTTATTGTAATACATCTGCATATCATTGTAAGGCCAGCCAATCGGAACTATCCACCCCCATCACTGCCTCCCCTTGCTGATCATCCGCCTACATCAGCGTGATTACACGCCAACGTGTTTCACAACAGCATATATAAGGCGTGCACTTGGTGGGCTGTATTTTGAGGGGAACTCGGAGGTGAGTGCATAGTAACATTGTGCAGCGCTCACCCAGGTCGCCTGTTCGACTTCAAGGTTGAGGCACGCTGGAGTGGGGGAGGCAAGGGCTGCCCTGTGGTTGAAGGTAGTGCATAAGCACATGCCGGGTGGTAGGGAGGAAAGCGGCTACACATTACGGAAACTTTGAATAAAGTGACCATTCCTTTGCATCTTAGACAGTTCAGATGCAGCCACATTGACGTGTGTGGAGTCGTGTCTTTACCTTACCTGCCCACTCAAGAAATGCAGAGGCATGAAAATGCCACCTAACGCTTCAGAGCTTTTCACCCCTCGGACACAGACTGCAAACTAATCAGTGTTTTAGTGGACTGCAGAACAGTTGGTTGACTGGGCACATTGTACAATCTCCTCGCTAAAGCTGGCCATGGAGCAGTCACTGGTGGAGGTGCTCACAGCCCCTTGCAATGTCATCATCCCGGTTTGGACCAGTCTCCCCCATGGTTCAAGCTAACAGGGCAGCCTTGCAGTGCGGGTTAGGAGAATGCCTGTGCCTGAGCTGAGAACACAGCATGCGGTCCAGTGGGCAAAGCTGTCACCAATCGGTCAGGTGGAGTGGGGCAGAGGTGGGTGGGTTTTCGGTCAGCCATGCAGCGCACTAAACTCTGGCCTTCCAAGTGGTGGCCAGCACTCTCTGGAATGCGTTAAGGGGCCTTCAGGCTTAACCAAGAGAGGTTCTTAGTACACCCAAGCTAACCCATGCATCTCTCTCTTTCATCCTGCAGGAGAAGTACATTAGGATCATGGAGCCTGATGAACTAGCTGTTGCCTTGTGGCATACAGAGAGCGAAGACGACAGAGAAGAAAGCAACAGAGGTGTCTGGCTGTGCAGAGGGAGGAGCAGCACCCTCAGGAAGAAGGGGCTCCCGCACACACCGCTGAAGAACCACAGCGAACCATCGTTGGTCGGCACCTAGCTAGACCCAAGGTGTATAGATGCCGCCTGTCATTCTTGCAGGTGACCAAGAACCAGTGCCGCCAAAGACTGCACATGTCTAGGAACCTGGTCACTCACATCTGCCACTTACTGCAGGATTTGGTGCCATGTGGACATGGAGGGCATCCACTGCCAGTGGCTGTGAAAGTGACCATGGGTCTCAATTTCTATGCCAGTGGCTCCTTTCAGGGCTCCACAGGTGACCTCTGTGGGATATCACAAGCCTCCACCCACAAATGCATCCATGAGGTCACAGATGCCATCTTCGAGAGGGCACACAACTTTGTGCATTTCGCCCAGAACAAGGACAGCCAGGATGCTAGAGCGATTGGATTTGCCCAGATCTCGGGTTTTTCACTGGTGCAGGGTATGATTGACTGCACTCGCATGGCGCTCAGACCTCCGTCACAACAAGGGGTCAATTATGTCAACCACAAGGGCTTTCATTTGCCGAATGTGCAGCTGGTGTGCGACCACATCAAATACATCCTGCAGGTGTGCGCACGGTTTCCAGGGAGTGTGCACAACTACAACATTCTCAGTTGGTCACAGATCCCTGACATCTTCCAGGGTCCATGGAGGCTGCAGGGCTGGCTCCTTAAGGATAAAGACTACCTGCGGCGGCTTCAGACTGCAGCAGAGTGGAGCCATAACGAGGTTCATGCTGTAACCTGCAGCTTGGTGGAACAAACCATCGGGATGCTGAAGATGAGGCCCTGGTGCCTAGACCGGTCTAGTGGAGCCCTGCAATATAGTCAACAGAGGGTGTCATGCATCGTCGTCGTCTGCTGCCCCCTTTACAACCTGGCACTGCAACGTAGGGAGGAGCTGGCTGAGGAGGAGATGGAGGAGCTGGAGGTCTCCTCCGATCAGGAGGACATCAACGGTAATGAGCATGAGGAGGTCCTCGAAGGCGACGATAATGGCGATGAGGCTCTTGCACCGGCCAGACGAGGCATGTGCACTTGGGAGGCCCTCATAGCTGCTAGACTTGTGGAGGATGATGACAACATGCGGTGAGGTGACACCATAGATCCTCACATTGCATCTATGAACTTTTGACTCCAGTTTGGCTTATGGCAGTGCACATACCCTCTGTGATAATGCTCTTGTCATGGAGTCAAAGTGGAGGCCCTAACAGTCACTCGATTGCAGGAGGATGATGTCAGCATGCAGTGAGGACACTCCATAGACCTTCACATAGCCTCTGAGAATGTCTGACTCCTGTCTGACCAAGGACAGATCGCTTGCGCTCTGTGATCAGGGTCATATCATGGAGACGCAGCCATGAAACATTAAATGCATTTGATCCTTTGTCCACCTTCAGGACCTGACCCCTTCAGGAGCACACCCTCACCGGTCACAGATGCTGACGAGATGGGGGCCAACTCCAACTTAAAGGTGCTGAGAGCACACAGAGAGAATGACGGAACTCTGTGGCGCCTGCCCACGACATTCTGACAGCAATGACAAGCACCATCAAAGTACAGGCATCACTGATGTGTCCAGGGAGTGTGAGGCCGGGACATCACTTTGGTCTGAAGGCTGCACAAAGCACAGGGAAGAGGCACTGGACTGAGACACCTGCCTTTATCTTGTGCAGAAAGGTTTCATATCTGAGTGACCTGAACATTACTCATCAGAAAAAGCAGCCATAGGCAGGGAGACATTCTTTGGAGTTTATTTACAATAGTGAATATTATGGGCAGAATATTCCCCCCCTTTGTGCGGGAAGTTCAGGAGCAGGTGTGTGCGGGCGCACCTCCAATCGCCGCCCCCGATTGGGGGCGCGCCGCCATTTTACTTGGGCGGGCCAATTAAGGCCCACCCAGCGTGATGTCCGCAAGGAAGCGCTATGCCTTAGGGAGATCAGCGCCAAATTTAAAAATGGTAAATGCAGAAAAATAAAATTTCCTTGACATGTCCCCTTATGTGTCACATGAGTTGGCACCATGTCCATCACTTTTAATTAGACTTCTTTAAATTTTTAAAAACCCTCATGAAACCTCATCCCACCTGTGGATGAGGTTTCAGGCTTTTTCTGAAGCCCGCCAGGGCTCCCGGCCTGCCCACCAACCCTAAGGTTGGACGGGCAGGACCATTAATTATTTCAATTACTTTTTAAATGGCCTCAATCGGCCATTGACAGGTTGGCGGGCGCACAGCTGATTCGGCTGTGCCCCCGCCGACCTGAAAATTGAAATGAGGCGGGGTGAGGTCAGGAGTTCCGCCCCACATCATCCCGCGTCATTTTACGGGTCGGTGAGCGGGCCCCGCCGCCCCGCTCACCAACCTAAATATCCTGCCCTATGTACAAGTGATTAATACCCGTGTCCAGTCTGTGCAACTACACCTTTTTAGCTTTCCTCATCCAGCCACTATATCTTGGGGTGCTTCCCCAACATCCGCAATGGAGGTGGAGGCAGCCTGCTGACTGCTGCGCCCTGTCTGTGATGGCTTTGGTGGGTGTCCTCTGGAGGGCACTTGGAGGGCCCCGGCCTGCTCTCGGGGTCCTGCTGTGTGGCAGTGGCACTCTCCTCAGCCTGTGAAGCTGGAGCTAATGAGGTCACAGGAAGGGGGGAGTCAGATGGGCCGGACACTCCCTAAGTTACCTGGATGGATGGCCCCGGGGGGTACATCTGCAGATCCTCCTACCTCTGGGTGCCCAAGGGCCCCTGGCTGACTCCTTGAGGAGAAGGGGTAGCTGGAGTGAGATCAGGCTGCCTTGCACCCCTCTTGCATACACACTGTTGGAGGCCAACTATGGTGTTGGCGATGGATTCTGCCCATGCAGCAGTGCAGGAGTGACATCCTGGACCAAGGTCTCCATGGCAGCCACCATCCTACCAGTGTTGACCTCAGTGCGTTGGCATGCTGGCGCTATCACCTCAGCCTGAAGGTGGACAGACTCCTCCATGATACCTTGCAATCTGAGGAGTGCAGCGGATATCCCTTCCTGATGTTCCCGAGCTTGCCTTTGCAGCTCCAGCAACTGTGACATGACCGAGTCCAGAGGCTCCTCATCTGACTCGGACTCAGCAAATTTCTGGCCTCCAGCAGCCCTCCAAGTGCCGGGGACCTGGGAAGTCCCTGGTGTTGCCCGCTGTGGATCAGAAAGTGTGATATGCTCACCAGGTTGTGATCCTGAGACTATTCTAAAGCTAGGTCCCACCGAGGTGTGTGTCTCTGTGCTGGTGGAGGGTGTGGGTGAGCGATGTGATGGTTCTTCAGGGAGGGTGCCTTCAGATTCCTCTTCAAAGATTTCTTCAGGTCTTGATTGGA